>NC_084814.1:1523175-2213175 GCF_963583255.1 Pyrus communis | reverse complement strand
CTGATACCAATTGATGAATAAGAAAAGTATCCAAGATAACTCCAATGATCCCAAGAAGAAGAAAATAGAGCACACTCTTAAAGAAAGCTCACAAAACAAACTAATTAGCAAAGCTTTTCTTATTTAGCTCTAGGCTTTGTTTTTCCTTGGATAATATACAATGCTTGGGGACTTGGGTATTTATAGCAAACCAAATGAAAGCTACACCACACACTTAATTAAACTAAGATTATTTACTACCACACAAAACCCATTAATTGCACCTAATTTTTTCCACTCAACCATACCTAACATAACCCATTAATTGCACCTAATTTTTTTCCACTCAACCATACCTAACATTGCCTAACTTTGCAATTGTAAGCAATTACATCATCAAACTAGATATGGACTTGGACTTTAGATTGGGTTGTGGATTACTTATGGTTTTGGGGTGACATTGATTCTCAACAATGAATGCACCATTCTTTTTCTTAAAAATAATATGTCAACCAAATCTAAGAGGAAGAAGGGGGATGGATGGACAGAGACAGCTTTTCACGGACATAAATCAATGGTCTCCAGCAGGTACCCACCCTACCGGAAGGCACTGATAATATTCTCGCAGTCCCGTCGCATGCGGAGATTTCGTAACGTGTCCTTCTCTGCACATGCAACCCTTATTAGAAACCATGACTTGCCGTCGAATCAGCCAGCCCGCCAGCCAAACCTTTTATTATTGAGGGAATCATTGCTGCTTCGTCTTCAGATTCGTTGCCGAACTTTTCTCTCCGATAGAAATATGCAATACAATGCAATACAATGAACGGTTTGGATCACGCCGTATTACGTCACTAACTAGTTAGCGATTATTATAAAAATGTACTACGAAGATGTGGTTAGTGGCGTATTAAGTAGCTACCTAGTTGGGGTTTGAGAGCTCCGCTGCTCCTGTAGTTTAATCTTTAACTAGGGGACACAATCTAAACTCAACGAATGCAAAAGCGGAGTATACTGCATAGACCAACTTAATTAAACGCTACGAAATCTTTACAGTTCTACTTAGATTACAAACATATGCTGTTTGAATAAATAAGTATAAATATACCACTTGAAAACAACGCATTCTTGTTTTTGCTACTGTTTCTATGTTCCTTCTTTTTCTTAATGCTTCTGCTTTCTGTCTTTCTTTCCACTCCGATCAGTCTTTCTCAGGAGCTACTTTCTGCGTTTCTGAGAATCACCTGGCGGAAAAGCAAAAGCAGCTGCAACAAGCTAGAAGAATTAATCTGAATAATTGATGGAGAGGAATGTTTATGTTAGTAGTGAAGGGGAAGGGAATTGTGGTTATGAGAATGGGCTGATGATGACAAGAGACCCCAAACCAAGTTTAAGGTGGACGCTGGATCTTCACGACAGATTTGTCGATGCTATAACTAAACTCGGTGGCCCTGACAGTGTCTTCTTATTTTTCTTAAGGATGAATTTCTGTTTTTCAACGACTTGTTTCTTTTACTTCTTGTTACTCCAATGAACTCTTTGGGATTTTTGAGCCTGTTATTTGGTTGAATTTTGGGTAGGAACCATTTGAATGAATAGGGGATGTTATCATGTTTGGACGATATACACATTTGAATTTTGAGCAATACTTTATCTGGCATACTTTTCATCTCAATTCATACTCTGAGAATATAACATGTTAGACTATTTTACAAGACAAAATATGAGTAGCATCACAAATCGTGCATAATGTTTATGCTCATGGTGAAACTTTGAGTGTGTATTAGATTTTGTCTCTACTTTGTTCTTGAGCAGTTTAATCCATTCAAATTTTAAAACACATTAAGCCACTTAAATTACCTCAAAATTTGGCACTCAAAGTCACTTAAATATGGGATTCAATTGGGAGAGCCAAAAATCCAGCCTAATAAACAAAGCCCTATCCAATTTTTCGGTTTACCAAACCGAAACCAGCCTTACTTCTAATTCTCTAATTAATCCAGTTAGTTTAATCTGTTTTCAGAAGCAACTCCAAAGTCTGTCTTGAGGGTCACGGGATTGAAGGGATTAAATCTGAAAAGCCATTTGCAGGTATTTTCTTTGCTTATTCTTTCTTTGTTTTATTTTGTTCACTTTAACACTTAGCTTCATTCACTCTCATATTACTAAACTCATCAATTCACAGAAGTATATGTAGAAATTCATATCTCTGTAGAAGAAAGGTTAGAGAAATAGAGAGAGCGGGAATTGCAGAGAGGGAGAATTGTAGAGAGAGAAGTTGTTGAATGAAATGATTTCATTACCCAAACAGAATGTGTACAATCCAATATAAATAGATACAATTGGTTATGTCACCAACTACTCTAACAGCTATAGCTTAACAACTAAGAAAGCTTTTAATCAGGTATAGACTTAGTTGGTGGTCCTATTGTATGCTTAACACATTCCCTCAATGACACGCCCCAACCTAGATATCCATATGATACCTAGAGGGCACGTGTGGGCCGACACTCAAGAGTGACGCAAGCCCTAAGTGTGTGAACAACATGAATGATACGGAACAAATGAGAAAATAAAATGACCTGTAACTAAAAATCATAAACAAGTAGAAATGATATGGAACCATAAATGCGAAGTGACAATAATAATGATGCAAAATCTACAGGAATGAATAGAAAGATCAATGATTACAAATCCGTTGTAAAAGATGCAATACGTCCAAAGCATATCAACAAACAGAGTGCCAAAGAAAGATAAACATCAAATTACAAGACTCAAGGACGGACATATGTAAATGAGAGTAAGCAGGATCATTGGTAGGGGAAAGCCTCGAAGCTTGGGTCGTACTCTTCGTTGCTATGTCCTGAGGGGGCACAAACTAGAAAAGGTGAGTGGACCATAATTTATAATAATACAAATAGTACGAAAACCCTTCTATTTTAGAACATACTAACCCTCTATTTTGAAAACACATATATAATACTACATATAGGTTTTATAAAAACCCTAGCATGCCATGTAAAACATTCGTAAAACATATGTAAATTGTAACCGTGATGTACTCAACTAGGGGTATCCTAGTTGCCCGAAGGTAGTACCTGTCCATCACCCAAAGGTGAAGCTGAATAATTAACCTATCCATCACCCGAAGGTGAAGCTGTATAACTTGTTCATCACTCAAAGGTGAAGCTGAATAAAATAGCCTACATCCACACCGACACTAGCTGTGGCTAGTGAAGCTGTCCGACACTGCTTTCGGAAGTGAAGTTGGGGGTATGTAATATATCATATCTCACTCCTCCATCATATGTGTCCTAGGGCCATAAACATTTATACCCGTGGTGTGCAGATGTGTCGTATGATAACCCTCTAGATAAGTACCGAAAGTGTACCTCAAAATCTCATATTAAAACAATGGAGCTCAAAAGCTCAAACCTCATCTCATAAATCCATGGCAAGTCATATTCATAAATCCAGAAAATAATCACAAATCCGTAAGCCATAGAACTTCATATATGAGAATCCAATAATCCATAACCGTTCGTAAAAACATAATCTCGATAAATCATAATTATAAAAATCCATAAAGCATATTATAAAACATATTTAAATCATGAAATATGAATGCATGCTAGGCTAATATTTTATAAAAACATATAAGTTTAGAAGGGGTCGACTCACAAGTACTCCACTACCAGAGAGCCGCTCGTACTTGTATAGACTGGATCACTTCCTTCCGTTGCACCTAAACATAAAGAGAGTACATTTAATAAAACTCTACCAAAACATTGGAATTTGGGAAAACGGAGTGCAGATTTGGAATCAGGGCGTCAAAATTAGTCTTGAAAGGGTTCTGTCCGAACCTGAAAAAGTCAACCATTAACAATTAACGTCACGGTCGCCGGTTAATTGCTGGGTTAGGTCAACGATCCGGTCGGGTACGGTTGGGTCAACGCCGGATCGGTCTGGGTCAACAGTTAGTTTGTTGGATCGGTTTAGGGCTTTTGGGCTCGGGTTGGGCTCGGTGATTGGGTTGGCTCAAAGGTTAGTGAGTCAGTTGCATGGGCTAAGGGAAACAGGCTAGGCCTAGGCTAATAGGTTGCCAGGCCCAAAGGTTAAGCCTAGGTTAAAAAGGTTAATGGGCTAAGGCTAAAGGGATTGGGCCAGTTTAGTGGGTTGGCCCAGCAGCTAGGTTGGGCTCTTATGTGGGCTGTGGGACGAATTGGCCCAATTGCTTTGCGGGCCACCAGAAAACATCGAAGAAGGACACCGGGTTTTTGGGTTTTCGCCGGGAAAACTTCCTCAACTCTGATCCGGGGTGAAACCTTAACCAAAATCTATCATTCAAAAGCCAAATTGAAGATAAGAGAATAAGTATTTGAGTTGTACCAAAATGGGGTGGAGTTGAAGTCGAGATCAGCCCGAAAAATGGCCTGAAACCTACGGGGTTCGCTGGAAAGTATGGAGAATGCTTCTCGAGGTGTTCTTGCGTTAAAACACTACCAAAAAGTCTCAAACACTGCCTAAACACCTTGCTAAACCCAATCTAGGAATATTTAGGGGTGAGTTCGAATTACCTCATCGAAAAAACAAGTGCATAGTGACAAAAAGAGAGAGAGAAAGCTCGGAAGGGTGAGGGAGAGAATGAAGGTCCAGATGGTGGTCATGAGGGTGTGGTAGTTATCCATGAGTATGTAGGTATGGGTGTGTGTGTGTGATCTCACCGGAGAGGTGAGGAGAATATAAACAAGAGAGTGAGAGAGATAGAGAATTCTAGAGAGAGAGAGAGAGAGAGAGAGAGAGAGAAGAAAGTCATAGAAGAAAAAGGGGAAAAAGGCACCAGAAATGGGGTGCCATGTGTCACCCATGAAGTGGTCCAATGTGGAGAAAAATCTCCATGTGTGAAATTACCAAAATGCGTTTACGTTAAAAAATTAGTATGAGCTTCGCTTTAACACCGAATTCGATTTCAATTGTGCGTGAGCATTTGTATTGATGAGTGCTATAAGATAAAATATGAGAAAAATTCTAATATGTCGGCTAACGAAGGTCAACAAAAGTCAACTATTTTGTAGTTAAGGGTATTTTTGTAATTCCAATTAATTAAAATGTAATTTTTGAAACAGGTCGTTTTTTTTATTTTTTTTCCGTTTAGTTTTGCTACAGCAGACACATTGCCTCCTCGACTGCATGATTCCTCCATAAAACTTTTACTGGCGGAATGACCTTATTCCTCAACACTGTATCCTGTCGATCAAGAATCACCACTAGTTCCTCTACATAACTCATATCTGGTTGCACTTCTAATGGTTATGGTTGTAGGATGTGTGACGGATCTGACACATACTTCTGAAGCATAGATATGTGAAACACGTCGTGTATCTGCATCAACTCTGGTAGCATCTCTAACCAGTATGCAATAACGCCGATTCTCTCTGAAATTCGGTAAGGCCCAATATATCGTGGACTTAACTTTCCTAGGTTGCTGAAACGCAAAACACCCTTTCAAGGTGACAACTTCAGGACTACATAGTCACCAACTCCATATTCTCGGTCCGTGGAATGTTTATTGGCAATACTCTTTTGTTGGTCTTGGGCAGACTTCAAATTCCTCTTTATCAGTAGGATGTTGGCATTTGTAGTATCCACGATCTCTGGTCCTACCAACACACGTTTGCTAACCTCGGTCCAACATAATGGTGTCCTGCATGCCTTGTTGTATAACCCCTCGAATGGTACCATACCGATGCTGAAGTGATATCAGTTATTATATGCGAACTCCGCCAAAGATAAATACTCGTCCCAATTACCCTTCCACTAAAGTTCGCAAGCCCTCAAAATATTTTCAAGGGTTTGTGTCGTTCTCTCAGATTGACCATCCGTTTGCAGGTGATAAGCAGTGCTGCACAATAATTTAGTATCCAGAGCGTCATGAAATGCCTTCCAAAATCTGGAAGTAAACCTCGGATCCTGATCTGATACAATAGTGACCGGTATGCCGTGATACATGACAATATTCTCAATAAATAGCTTTGCTAATTTCTCCAGTTTATAGTTCTTTTGGACGGGTATAAAGTGAGTAGATTTAGTCAGTTTGTTGCCATCAAAATTTGACCGAGTCTTTGGCAACCCATAAACAAAATCCATTATGATGTCTTTCCATTTCCAAGCTGGAATCAGGAGGTTTTGTAGTAATCCACCAGGTTTCTACCTCTCTCCCTTAACCTGTTGACAAACTATACACTTCCTCACATAGTCGGCGATTCCTCATTTCATACCATACCAATAATAATAGGGGCGGATGGTTTGGTACATTTTCGTGCTACCAAGATGCATAGCATATGCTGACTGGTGCGTTTCATCGAGGATCACCGTCTTTACCTCCTGATTATTTCTAGGCATAAATACCATGTTCCTATGCATTAACATCCCATCTTTATGGATTCTCAAATCCTGTATGAGCCCATCCTGCACTTGCTCTTTCAGTTATGCACACTGCTAATCTTGTTATGAGCCTATTGAATTAAATCTCCAAACATTGATCGAACACGTAGATGAGCCAAAATTGCTTTCTGTGGATTAAGCGTCGGGGAAATACCAATCCCCCGTAGAGAAAATAATAAGGGAACATGCACGGCCCAAAGAGAGGCAAGTTGCCTGTGAGATTTTTGGCTAAGCGCATAGGTTACAACATTAGTATACCCATGATGGTATTCAATCGTACAATCATAATTGCTGATAAGTTCCATCCATCTCCTTTATCTCATGTTCAACTCTTTTTGTGTGAATACATATTTCAGACTCTTGTCATATGTGAAGATATGACATTTCTCACCATATAGATAGTGTCGCCGCACTTTTAGTGCAAACACCACTGCCTCTAGCTCAAGATTGTGGGTGGGATAATTTCTTTCATGCGGTTTAAGCTGTCTCAAAGCATATGCGATGACCTTTCCATGCTACATCAACAGGCAACCCAAACTTGATGCAGAAGCATCACTGTAAATCTCGAACTCACTGCCATCTTTTGGGAGGGCAAGAACAGGGGCGTGAGTAAGGCAGCATTTGAGCTCTTGAAAGCTTCGCTCACAGTCTTCATCCCACTCGAACTTCATGCCTTTTTGAATTAACCTGGTAAGCAACAAAGCAATGGTTGAGAAGTCCTGTACGAAACATCGATAATAGCCTGTTAAGCCCAGAAAGCTTCTGATTTTAGTGACGTTCTTGGGTTGCTCCCATGCTGCAACCCCCGATACCTTCTGACGATCTACACTATGCCTTCAGCAGAGATGACATGTCTAAGAAAGCTAATTTGATCTAGCCAAAACTAACATTTACTGAACTTTGCGTACAATTGATGTTTTCTCAGCTTCTCCAACACCATCCTCAGATGTCTAGCGTGCTCTACCTCACTCTTGGAGTAGACTAGGATGTCATCGATGAATACAATGATGAATCAATCAAGGTATGGTTTGAACACTTGATTCATCAAATCCATGAAGGCCGTAGGTGTATTCGTTAATCCGGATGGCATTACGCGAAACTCATAATGCCCATAACAAGTGTGAAATGCAGTCTTCCAAACATCTTTCTCCGGATCAATAACTGATGATATCTAGAACGAAGATTAATTTTGGATAATACACGAGCGCCCTTTAACTGGTCAAACAAGTCGTTGATGCGAGGTAACGGATAACGATTCTTTATTGTCACCTGATCAAGTTGTCGATAATCGACACATAGTCGCATCAAATCATCTTTCTTTTTAAGAAATAATATAGGGGCACCCTATGGGACATACTTGGCTGAATGAAGTCTTTATCAACGAGTTGTTGTAACTTTACTTTTAACACTTGTAGCTCGGCTGGTGCCATACGATAAGGTGCCAAGGAGATAGGGTTAGTACCTGGAAGCACGTCAATAGTGAATTCGATTTCTCGTGTAGGTGGCAGTCCAAGTAGGTCATCAGGGAACACATCGACAAACTCATTTACTATAGACACATCCCCAACACTAATAAAAGACTTACCAGGTGCAACTATATAAGCCAAGAACCCTTCATAACCTTTCTAGAAGGACTTCATTGCCTTGTGGGCAGAAATAATATTGTTCTGAAGAATTCTTCGCTCTCCTTGAAATACAATATCCGGCTGTCTAGGTCGGAGAAAGGTCACTATTTTACTCGTACAACCCACATGCACATCGTGCTTAGATAACAAGTCCATCCCTAGTATGAGATCAAACACTACCAATTTAAAAGGAATGAGAGTCACCTCAAATAATACACCTTCTACATAAACTGGGCAATGTCTACACTCCCACTGCACACAAAATATCTCATCAGGAGGTAGTTCTATTAGTATATCATAACCAATCTCGGTTGGTTGTAGGTTCATAACTTTTGCCAATAGGGATAATATAAATGAAAATATGGCACCCGGATCAATCAAAACATGTACCCAGCGATCGAAGGTGAATAACATACCCGTGATGACTTGAGGATTCTGCTGGGCCTTCTGCTGTGTCATAGCGTTGATATAGCCAGTCACCTGATGTCCTCAACTGTTTCCTCGACCTCCACGGGTGTGAACACCCTGATTATTACGACCTGAACGACCACTGCAACCATCGGCACCACCCTAGGTACGACTACCAGAAGCTCATCCTGAGCCTTGCTGATGTCCTTGGCTCTGCTGCTATGTGCCCAAACTACTAGCTCTATCATAGCCTAAACTATTGACTCTACTATAGCCTAAACCACTTGCTCCACTGTAGCCTAAACTGCTAGCTCCATCATAGCCTAAGTCAGATGCAATACTCTCAAAAGGTCAGCCGGTAGGGCAGTCATGGGCATATTGCCCTATGCCACCATAATTATAACACGAATTAGACGTGTTGAAACAATCACCCCGATGGTGATTGCCACATCGTATGCACATTGGAGTAGCGGATGGGAAATGATTGAACAACTGTCTCGCTACCTCAATACCTGACCCCTCGCTGGAAAATCCTTACCTCTGTCCATGGCGCTTGAACGAATAAGAGTGTTTCGAGCCGATGCTAGATGATGAAGATCACTCTCTATAGCTCTGTGATCAAAATCCTCAACCCCAAGAAAACTGACCCCGAAACTAGCTTATGTTGCTGGAAGTCAAGAACGAGCGTTTTATCCGTAAAGTTGTATGAACCATACTCTCGTAAGAATCAAACGACATCACTGACAAGAAAGGGCATATCTCATCTAATACATCAATGTCAAAATGGTACATTATCTCCTACTGATTCCCAGCCACTGAGGGGACATGCTTCACTAAACGTTTGAATATACTATCAAGCTCGGTAATTGACATGTTACCTTGGCGCAGAGCATAGAATTCCTATATTTTTTTGGTGATGTACAGAGGATTGAGGAAGTAATCAGAAAAGAGTTCCCGAAATGTCCTCCATGTAATTGGTGTATTAGGAGACAGAGATCCCTTAATAGAGTCCCACCAGGTTTTGGCATCACCTATAAGGAAATGACCAGTTGTCTTTACCCACCCACCTCAGGACACTGCATGACATCAAAAACATCTTCGACTTTCTCCAGCCACTCCTTTACCTCCTCACAAGCGTCCACAATATTCAAATCTGTCACCCTGTGATTACAGACAATCTCAACATATGTGCGGCTCTGGCCGCGGTTCCCAGGGATTGCCCGGAGTAGAGTAGTAACCAACTACTGGAATCCACCTAACACACCAGTACGTGGACGTCGAGGAATATTACCACCATGAGTGTTCATGATTCTGAGAAACAACCAAAAATGGAGTTTAGTATAACAAAATAGCTCGTAATCAAAAGCGAAAGAAGTACAAATTTCCCACTTGGAAATAAAAGGGAATGAAAAAGCGTAAAAGGAAGCCACATTCATAGAAGAAATAACAATTAACGAAGAAAATAACAATCAATACAAAGAAATATAAATCAATAGAAGGGAATAACACTCAACGGAAAGAAATAACAATTAATGAAAGAATACAACAATCAATTGAAGAAATAATAATCATGGGAAGGAAATAATTAATTCAAGAAAAATCGAGGACGAAAGGCAACAATAGTTAATGAAGGGAAGTAACAATCAAGAGAAGAGTATGAAATAATACATATGCTCTGGACCAACAACAGTGAAATAACAGGATGGAACCAACGAAATCAGATTAATAAAGTAAACCAATAGGATAAACTAAATAAAACCAAATCAACAAAGCTTTGATACTAAACTAACATGCCCCAACCTAGATATCTAGATGATACCTAGAAGGCACGTGCGGGCCTGTTGGAAATGTGCCCTATGATACTTTACGGACATTTCACATGTTAAACTAATCTAGTTTAATATAAAAGGGCAAAGATTATTGTTTAAAGTTGTCTCATATAAATGTTATATGCTTAAACGATAAGTCCAAGGAATATGTAATTGGGAGAATGTGATCTAAAGGAGTTAATGGGTGCTCAATAGAGAATAAGTTCACTGAACGTGATCAACAATGAGTTCTCATACTCATATCACATGAGAACTCATGGTTGGGATAAGGCAAAGTAGTCATTTGACCTAAGGCATCATAATTGTCTTGTGGTTAGGTCTTTGATCTTTGACTATGTCAAAGTCACTACGTCAAAGGGTGTCCACGACATAGTTGGGTTAAGTCACTTAGCCATGGAGGCAAGTGAATGCGCAACAAGGGATCTCTAACCTTCAAACTGTTTGAGGGAGAATACTTTATGATATGATTAAGAATCTCTGGCCAGAGTATGAATGTGATTTAGAAAGTCGTTCCAAATCACATTCAAGGTAATCATATAAGTAAATGAATCACATTGGATAATAGACATGAATAAACTATCAAACCAAACAATGTGGCCAAGAGTATTGTATTAGAGAAAGACCGTATTACATTGCAATCCTAAACTGAATAGGTTCTCCACCTCTTCTGATTAGCTTAGGTAGCCATGATAAACTGCTAAGTGTCACTCATGATTTGTGGAAGCCCTAAAGGTGTATAATCACTAAAGGGAGAATTGAAAGTATGTTTCAATTCACAATCGATTTGAAGAGTTCTAATCGCCCACTACCTCGCTAAAAGGAACCTAATGGATCGTACACCGAGTAAGCTAGAGATTGAAAAAACAATGGAGATGAGTAAAGATAATTAAATGCATTAATTATTTATGGCTAGGATTAATTAATATGTTAATTAATCAAATGAATAAGTTCGTTATAGACCTAGAGTTAGTTTTGGGCAGCAAGGCCCAAAGGGATTTGAATGTCAAGCCTATTGACTCAAGTTGTATGACAACTTGAAAACACACAGGGCTTCAAAGCCCAATAAACCCATCAAGGTCGTCCATAGGGTGAAGGGTAGGCAAACTTGTGTTAATTGCACGTTTGCCACTCCATTGTGAGGTGGTATAAAGGCAACTTTATAGCCATTTCATTCATAGGATTTTCTAAGGGAAGATAAGAGAACACAAAGCTCTATCTTTTCTAATGAAGGCTTACCACCCTAGAGGAACATAGATAGCAATCTTCCGTCCTCTAGGTCACTCATCTCTTCATCAATGCTCTCCTTGGTGTGGAGACTTAGAGGTTCCCTATTTTGGGAACTTGGAGAATCCATTCCTTCATCCATCCAAGAAGTCATAGAGCCAAGAAGCAAAGTTCCTCCATCCACATCCATGGAGTCAAGGAGCAAGGAGACTAAGGAAAGAAGGACCTCACATGTGTGAATAGCCTTTCCTTATGCAAAAAGGAATCAACAAAGGTATAAGATTTCTTAACTCACTTTGTTTTGAGTTGAGTCTTGGTTCACCATAACTACTAGGCTTTGAATTTCATGGTCAAAGTTTTGTTTTTGAGTGCATACAAGCATGATTCCGCCTTTTAATTGTTAATAGCATGCATAGATGTTGCTCAAATGAACTAGTTTCCAAAAATAATATCCTTCAGGGTTGACACTCAAGAGTGACGAAAGCCTTAAGTGTGTGAACATGAATGATAGGGAGCAAGTGAGAATATAAAATGACCTGTAACTAAAAATCATAAACAAGTAGAAATGATACGGAACCATAAATGTGAAGTGACAATAATAATGATGCAAAATCTAAAGGAACGAATAGAAAGATCAATGATTACAAATTAGGAGTAAAAGATGCAATATGTCCAGAGCATACCAAAAAACAGAGTGCCAAAGAAAGATAAACATCAAATTACAAGAGTCAAGGAAAAACATACATAAATGGGAGTAAGCAGGATCACTGGTAGGGGAAAGCCTAAAAGCTTGGGTCGTAGTCTTCATCGCTCCTCCATCATCGGTGTGCTATGGCTATAGACATCTATACCCGTGGTGTGCGGATGTACCGTATGATAACCCTCTAGATAAGTACCAAAAACGTACATCAAAATCTCATGTTAAAACATCAGAGCTCAAAAGCTCAAATCTTGTCTCATAAATCCATAGCAAATCATATTTATAAATCCATAAAATAATCACAAATCTGTAAGCCATAGAACTTCATATACGAGAATCGAATAATCCATAATCGTTCGTAAAAACATAATTTCGATAAATCATAATTATAAAAATTCGTAAAGCATATTATATAACATATTTAAATCATGAAATATGAATGCATGCTAGGCTAATATTTTGCAAAAATATGTAAGTTTAGAAGGGGTCCACTCACAAGTACTCCACTATCGAAGAGCCGCTCGTACTATGATGGACTGGATCACTTCCCTCAATTGCACCTAAACACAAATATAGTACATTTAATAAAAATCTACCAAAACGTTGGAATTTGGGATAACGGAGTGCAGATTTGGAATCAGGACGTGGAAATTAGTTTAAGAAGGGTTCCGTCAGAACTCGAAAAGTTAACTCAAAGTCAACGGTCAATGGTCAACGATCGGGTTAGGTCAACGATCTGGTTTAGTCAACGCTGATTCGATCTAGGTCAATAGTTAGTGCGTTAGACCGATTTAGGGCTTTTGGGTTTAGATTGGGCTCGGTAATTGGGCTAGCCCAAAGGTTAATGGGCTAGTTTAAGGGTTTAGGCATGGGCTAGGGGAAATAGGTAGGGCCTAGGCTAATGGGTTGCTAGGCCTAAAGGTTAGGCCTGGGTTAAAAGGGTTAATGGGCTAAGGATAAAGGGGTTGGGCCGGTTCAGTGGGTTGGCCCAATAGCTGGGTTAGGCTTCCATTTGGGCTATGGGATGAATCAACCCAATTGCTTCATTGGCCGTCGAAAAGCATCGAAAAAGGACACCAGGTTTTTGGGTTTTCGCTAGGAAAACTTCCTCGGCTCTATCTGGGGTCAAACCTTAATTAAAATCTATCATTCAGAAGCCAAATTGAAGATAAGAGAATAAGGATTCGAGTTGTACCAACATGGGATGGAGTTGAAGTCGAGATCGGCTGGAAAATGGCTTGAAACCTACAGGGTTCATCGGAAAGTATGAAGAATGCTTCCCGAGGTGTTCCTGAATTAAAACACTACCAAAAAGTCTCAAACACTACCTAAACACCTTACTAAACCCGATCTAGGAATATTTAAGAGTGAGTTCAACATACCTCGTTGGAAAAACACGTGCACAGTGACGGTGCATAGTGTTGAAAATGAGAGAGAGAGATAACTCGGAAAGGTGAGGGTGAGAATAAAGGTCCAGATGGTGGTGATAAGGGTGTGGTAGCTATTTGTGGGTATGTAGGTATGGGTGTGTGTGTGATCTTGTTGGAAAGGTGATGAGAGTATAAATGAGAGAAAGAGAAATATAGAGAATTCTAGAGAGAGAGAAGAAAGTCACGGGAAAAAGAGGGAAAAAGGGCACCAGAAATAGGGTGTCATGTGTCACCCATGAAGTGATCCAATGTGGAGAAAAATCTCCACTTGTGAAATTACCAAAATACCCTTACGTTCAAAAATTCGTACGAGCTTCGCTTTAACATCGAATTTGATTTCGATTGTGCGTGCACGTTTGTATTAGCGAGTGCTATAAGAATAAAATATGAGAAAAATTCTAATATGTCTACTAAAGAAGGTCAACAAAAGTTAACCATTCCATAGTTAGCGGTATTTTCGTAATTTCAATTAATTAAAACGTAATTTTCGAAACTGGTTGTTACACTCAAGCTAAAGTTAGGGGATTTAACTAAAAGGTTGGAAGTCAACTCGACAAAACTATGAGAAAGCAAAGATTTGGTGCAAATGTCTGCTAGTTGAAGAAGAGATGTAACATGATGTACACTGAGAACTTTTTCCTGTACATAATGATAGTCAATGTTAACATGTTTGGTCCGAGCACGGAAGACATGATTGAAGGCTAGTGCAATTGCACTTTTGTTGTCACAAAAAATCGCAGGAGTTTTGAGAATGGGAAATGAGATATTTTGCAGGATCTTACATATCCAACTGAGTTTTACAACTGTATTAGCCAAAGACCTATACTTGGCTTCAGTAGATGACAGTGCAACAGTACTTTGCTTCTTTACACTCCAAGATATGAGATCACGACCAAAGAAAACACAGTAGCCACTAGTTGATCGCTTATCAATAGGGCAACCTGCCCAATCTGCATCAGACCACGCTTTGAGGCTTTGATAACCTTTAGTAAACCATAGGCCTGAATAAGGGTACCCTTCAAATAATGAAGTATCTGTTTGACTGCCTGCAAATGAATTGTCCGAGGAGAGTGCATATACTAACATACTTGGTTAATAGCAAATGCCAAATCGGGGTCTTGTCTATGTGAGATACTATAAAGCCCTAACTATTGATCTATAAAACTTAGGATCAGAGATAAGAGTACCTGAGTGATGTAGTTTTGTAGAACCAACAGGAGTGGAACAAGGCTTGACACCAACCATATTAGTATTCTTTAACAAGTCAATGACATATTTAGACTAATTAAGAAACAGACCTGTAGCAGATCTGTGAACCTTAATACCCAGGGAGTAATGAATATCACCCAAGTCCTTGACAGGAAACATAGTCTGTAACTGAGAAATAATGGAGTTGCAGACTGAGGTAGAGCTACTAGTGATGATGATATCATTGACATAGACAAAGATAAATGTGATGGTAGAATCCTTTGTGATAAACAAACCGGTGTCAGAGTAGGAATATGAGAATCCCAATGACAGAATGGCCTTGTAAAATGCTTCATACCAGGCCCTAGGTGTCTGTTTTAAGCCATATAAAGGCTTTTTGAGCTTGCAAACATGTTGTGGTTTGGTTGGATCAACAAAGCCATATGGCTGGATCATGTAGACATCCTTCTTTAAAGTACCATGCAAGAAAGCATTACTTACATCAAGTTGATGAATATACCAGTCATAGGAAACAACAATGGATAATAGAATTCTTATAGTTGTAGGCTTAACAACAGGGCTGAAAGTCTCAGAGAAATCAAAACCTTCTTGTTGATGGAACCCCTTAGCCACTACCCAAGCCTTGTACCTTTCTACCGAACCATTTGGTATATGCTTGACCTTAAACACCCATTTGCAACCTACCAAGTTCAAATTAGGATGAAAATGAACTAATTCCCAAGTTCCAGTGGACTGCAAAACTTGAAACTTAGCCTTCAAGTCTGCCATCTAGTTTGGATTATTTGAAGCTTGTAAAAAAATGGTAGGTGTTCGAAGAAGACATGTAATTGAATCAACAGAGGTTGGAAGAGAGTGTTTAGTTGCAGTTAAGACCTTTGACTTGTGAATTCCAGCTTTAGCCCTTGTAATCATAGGATGGGTATTAATAGGCACGAGTTCAAGTGCTGAGGATTGAGTAGACCGTTGACAATCTATTGGAATGCTGGAAGTATTAGATGGGTAATCATCAGATGTTGAAGAGACCTGATGATGTGATAAACAAGTACTTGTTGTTGAGGGAACTGGAATAGTCACAGTAATAGGAGTTGAATTTGTAGAGAGAGCAACTAAAGATGGAGTAAAACCTGAGAACATGCCATTCTTAAAAGGAAAAAATTGTTCATCAAATGTAACATGTCGTGAGACATAAACTTTATTAGCTATAGGATCAAAGCATCTGTAACCACTATGATTGAGACTATACCCAAGAAAGACACACAGTTTTCTCTTTGTATCTAGTTTATGAGATGAGTAGGACTGCAACCAGGGATAACAAGCACAACCAAATGCCTTAAGATTATGATACTTAGGAGTTACTTTGAATAGTTTCTCCCAATGACTAACAGAAGATGATTGAAGATGCAGTCTATTGATGAGATACCTTGCAGTTTGAAATGCATCTACCCAGAATTTTGTTGCCAAACCACTATAAGAAAGAAGAATCCTACCCATTTCAACAACATGCCTATGTTTCCTTTCTGCACACCTATTTTGTTTAGGTGTATGAGGACAACTTAATTGATGTTTAATACCTTGTTCCTTAAGAAAGTTTTGAAAATCCTTGCTTAAGAATTCACCCCCTGAATCTGACCTTAGGCATTGTATTTTACAGTAAAAATACGTTTGAACTTTGTGAACAAAAGTCTTGAAGATTGAGTAAACATATGATTTATAGAATATTGGATATAACCAGCTGTATTTAATGTAATCATTTACCACAATGAGGTAGTATTTATAACCAGTACATAAATGAGTGGGAGAATGTCCCCAAAACATCAGTGTGTAGTAAATGAAATGGCCTAGTGGAAGTATAAGGCACAGTAGAAAATGATAGTCTAGAAGCCTTCCCCAACTTACAATCAGTACAAATAAACCCTGTATTGACAGAATCAATAATAGGTAGATGATTTTTATTCACAACAGTATGTAAAACTAGACTCAATGGATGACCTAGATGTTTATGCCAGATATGAGCATCCACTTTAGTTATCATCAATGCTTGAGGGGAGAGAGAGAGCAATTCCAGAAGTACCATTGCATGCATCCCAGTAAAAAGGATATAAGTCACCTTCACAAGGGCCATGGAAGAGCATTTTCCCAGTTCTTTGGTCTTTTATATAGAACCCAAATGGATCAAAGGTCATAGTAGCCTAATTATCACAGACAAACTCGTAAACTGATAACAAGTTATGTGAAACTTTTGGAACTAACAACACATCATTGAGTTTAAATGTAGCATTCGTAGTACAAATTAAAGTAGGTCCAGTATGAAAACTACATAGACCTTTACCATTACCAACAAAGAGTTGATCACTGCCAGTGTAGGGAATGATAGAGTTGAGAGAAGCTGGATCCGATGTCACATGATGAGATGCACCATTATCAGTTAACCAATAGCTTGGTGGAGGAGAAATAATAGCAGTCATGCCAATAGGAGGTCCAATGTGTGATCTTTGAGAGGTAAACTGAGAGAGTTTCTCAAAATTGGAGAGCTTCGTGACCAAATTTGAGGCATAATTGACATAGAAGAAACCATCTAGAATTGTTAGTATTGGAGGGCTGACCAGAAAATATGGATCTTGATTGGGGCCAAGTCTAAGAAGATTACCTGAGGTGTTATTGTATGTATGACTACCTCTAAAATTTCGATTTTGATTATATTGATTACGATTCTGAAAGCAGCCACGAGAATTGCCTCAGTTATTGTTGTCACCAGAAGATCCATGTTGAGCTGTATAGGCATGAAATGGTGCAGAAGAAGAAGAAGATGCTCTGGTCTTTTGTTTCTAAAGAGAAATCTCTTTACTAAGAAGTAATCCATGTAGTTCATTAGTATCGACACTTCAATTCTTGTTTCAGTAGAATCAACAAATGAGTCATACTCATTAGAGATACCAGAAAGCATGTAGGCAACAAGATCAGATTTAGAGATTGGATCACCAGCTGCAACGAGTTTATCAGAAATCTCCTTGAGAGAATTGAGATAATCGATCATCGAAAAGTCTATTTTCTGGATAGTTTGGATCTTCGAGTGTAAGCTATGGATATGAGTGCGAGAGGCACCAGAAAAATGACGCTCAAGAGATTGCCATAGAGATCTGGAATCATCCATGCCAACCGTCAAGGGAAGGAGATTTTCAGATAAGGTCGAATTGATCCAAACCATCAAGATTTGATCTTGTTCACACCAAGTCTCATATGCTGGATTAGGAACTTGAGATCCAGAAAAATCAATCACAAATTGAGGAGGACACACATCAGTGCCATTGATGAGCCCTAAAAGCCTGAATCGCTTTAGGACAGGGTTGAAGAGACTGTGCCAGGTGATGTAATTATGACGAGTGAGTTTTGTTGGCACCATACTGGTAATATTTTGAACGGTAATCGAAGAGAGAGATTGAACAAATGGATTCGTAACATCGCCATGAGAGCCAGACAAAGCAATCGGAGAAGAGGAGTTTGCCGAGTTCATCGTAGTCGCCATCAGATGATCAAGATTGGAGAAGAAATTAAAGAAATTAAAGAAATTAGGTTGAGTAGGATCTGTTTGGAAGGCGGGAAATGGTGAGAAAGTTCCAGAAAATGGAAGCGGTGGATCAAAGTTGGTGGACTATGGCGAAGATGCCATGTAGAAATTCATATCTCTATAGAAGAAAGGTTAGAGAAATAGAGAGAGCAGGAATTGTAGAGAGAGAAGTTGTTGAATGAAATGATTTCATTACCCAAACAAAATGTGTACAATCCAATGTAAATAGATACTATTGGTTATGTCACCAACTACTTTAACAGCTATAGCTTAACAACTAAGAAAGCTTTTAATTAGGCATAGACTTAGTTGGTGGTCCTATTCTATCCTTAATAGTATAGGCTTGGACAACATGCTAGGAAACACAACTCCATCGAAGAACAAAGCTGATAGAATAACGGTGAGCGAAATACAAACTACTAGAAACAAATTAGATTCCTTGCTCAATTTACTACAAGTAACTGAATTCAAAACTTCATAATCTACTAATGCCTTTGTATTATAAAATTCGAGGGGATTCATATGTGCATTTCTGTAATCTTCATTCCACAAGTTCTGGCATCAAATCATTAGGAGGTGGGAAAACCGAATTATTAATTCAATCCCCATGGAAAACGATCTTGCTTTTATACTACAAAAACCTTGTCCTCTTACAATATTTTAAGTGTGTTTATGCCTACTTTTACAAGTGATACAAATCCTATCAGTGATCATTAATCTGTCAATTGCTCTATTAGTGTGATGATGTGGCACCACGTGGGTCTTACAAATACAATCATATAACAACATGTGGATTAATTTTAAAAACTATTTTTATATTTAAAACTACAAATAATATTAGTAAGAAAAAATGCATTGAAAGAAAAAAGGCGTTGAAGGCATGCTTGAAATTTTGTTGCTCCCACTTGCGGAGACTGCGGTGGTGCCCAATGTCAGTGATGAGGGCGTCGAAGGGGATAGGGTTGTGGTGGTGGAGTGTAGAAGCGAAGGTGAAGGTGGACCCGAGCTTGAGGTGACAGTAGCTAAAAAGTCTTTAATTTATTTAATTGTTAAATTTGAGGGTATCTGTGTCCATTTAAGTGAAATTTTGGATATATTTTAAAGTTTCTATCAAAAGTGACAATTTTGAAATCAAGAGTTAATTTTTTGCTATATTTGATAAATACTTGAATTAACATGTGAATAATAATAAATTTAAAATTTAATGTGGACGGATTAAATAAAATATCTATTAAATATAAAAACAAAAATATAATATAAATTTTAATTAAGTACACATTAAAGGTTTAAAATGAATATGTAATTGAACACCAAATTTTTATTAAATTTTAATCTTCTTCAAGAATCAAAATTAAAAATATAAAAATAAATTGGGGGCTGCAATAAAAAAGATGAATGTGTAGTGGGTTGGGGGCACATAGAGTTTGAATATGCCTACTTGGCCCAATAGAAAGCCCAAAGCTTGGCCTAACACATCTCTCTCTCCCTCTCTCTGTGTGGCAATCTCTCTCCTCCCTCTTAGGGTTCTGGCTTGAGCTGCTTGCACAGAGGACTTGCTAACCATCTACAACCTTGTAAGGCCTTTAAATAATGTTGAATGAACGCATGTCTTATTCAAAAGTTATTTGGTCCGACACAGTCAGGCTTGAACAATGTGCAATTTTGATCATTCCTATTTTCATTTGGTGTGTGAGCGGTGGCCATGATCCACCACACTTGCTCATTTAGTGCCCCTCTCAAGTATAAGTTGGTTTCAAAGTGCTTTATATTCATGTATTCGGAGTTATTTGGTGAAACCTCCGTTGTGAAAATATCGCTATGATCCTGGTCGGTGACTATAAGAATCCCCCTTGTAAGCATCTCCAGTATTGCCACTTAAAAGGGCTTGATAGTATTTATAATCAACGATAAGCCCACACCATTTTTCTCTATGAACATTACTACAGTTGTATTAAGTATGATTAATTCAAGAGAACCAGATAGAAATGACCCTTTTTGTTCTTGGTACAATAAAAACGTTTAAATACACTAATTAGAGGAAGTTAAATGGAATTAATGAATTAAAATGTGTATAATAAAAAATTTAAAATTTAATGTGGAGGGATTAAATAAAATATCTATTAAATATAAAAACAAAAAAATAATATAAATTTGAATTAAGTACACATTAAAGGTTTAAAATGAATATGTAATTTAACACCAAATTTTTATTAAATTTTAATCTTCTTCAAGAATGAAAATTAAAAATATAAAAATAAATTGAGGGCTGCAATAAAAAAGATGAATGTGTAGTGGGTTGGGGGGACATAGAGTGGGAATATGCCTACTTGGCCTAATAGAAAGCCCAAAGCTTGGCCTAACACATCTCTCTCTTCCTCTCTGTATGTGGCAGTCTCTCTCCTCCCTCTCACCCTGATTTCACCACATTGACATGATTGTTGCTTGTGCCTTCTGCGTTGCGGCACAGCCTTAGACCCACAAGGGCCACATCACAATAACAAACCTCAAAGACCCTCTCTCTCTCTCTCTCTCTCTAGCATCGTGGCTCTTCAACATCCTCTAGAATGAATCATTTATTATTCAGAGTTTTATTTATTTACAACCCCATCTCCTATCTAAATTCACTCCCATCACTATCTATATTTCATCTAAACAAACGCAAGTTTGGGACACATAAAGCAGGAGCAGGTGTTGTAGCTATCAAATGACAACTGGCCTGTTAAGCCAGCATGATAAGGAATACTGATTTATGGCCTCCTTGAAAGAATAATTTAACTACAATCTGTGGACTTTCTCCCTCGTATCTCTTCCTTCCCCAAGCTCAGGTTATGAAAGAAGAAGAAGAACCCGGGAGTTCTCTCAACAGAATCTATGCTTCACGTGGGCGCTTTATTATTGCCTGCTATTCCTAAGGAGATGAACTTCACTTGATGAAGACTAATCAAACTGCTTTAAGTTGACAAAGCTTCCCAGTTGTGACATTACTCTAATCATTCTCAAGAAACGGTTAATTAACAATGAAGATTTGATTCTAAGAAATCGAACAGTAAAAATTGTTTAAAAAGTAAGACTTCTTAGTAGATTGAAATGGAACCGGATCTCCTCCTGAGCTTAGGAGGCTAAGCCTCCACGGCACCTCATTCCGGCCGTTGAGATTTGATCAAACGGCTACAAACAAGGGCCCCTTCTAAAAGTTATAATAATTTCAGCCGTTGGATTAAATTTCAACGACTAGGATGGGTTGCTCAGGAGGCTTAGCCTCCTAAAGCTTAGGAGGGGATCCTGTTCCGATTGAAATACCGAAAACAAATCCTATGCAATGGAAGTAGAATAGCTTCTATTTGTCATTAATTAATCTCTCTCCTTACACAAAATAACAAATAAAATATTTTTGAGGTATATATGTATTTGCCATGTTTTCAAGAACTAAGTTGTTTAATTAGCTGAAGTCATTGAATAGTTGATATTATTGCAGGGCTTTAACTAATGTGGGGACAATGGCAGGTAACCGATAGAAACAATGTGGAAAATGAACTCTTTTGATTTTTGTACATGTAGAATTTATGGATTGATGTGAAATATTCTAACACTCAAATTAAAACCCTATGATTGTAGTATATGAAAGTAGGGATCGTTTTAGGCCGGGGATTAGAAGAGATGCTAATCTACTCTAAACGAACTTAAAAACACAAAACAAAACTTAAAAATACTTAACTAGACTTATATGACTCAAAACAAACTAAAAAGACTAAAAACACATAAACTAAGTTAAATTGACTCAAAATAGACTCTAAGAAGTTATTTGGATGAATTTTAGACTATTAAGACTAAAAACACTAAATTGGACAAATTTGAACAAGTTTCTAACTAATCTAACACACTTAATTAAATGGGAGATTGATTTGGACGAAATTAAAGTAAAAACAAATAGATTTAAAGACTTAAACAACTTTGGACGAAATTAGGGAAAACTATAGGTGATAAGCTAGATAGAGGGTCCTTCTCCACACATGACACACTTACATACAAATTGATTTCCAGTTATTATTCCTTTAAACCATGAATGACAATGCCCCAAGTTAATTGCATCGCACAACCAACCATTAGATTTTCCTTATTTCATTGAATTGAATGAACACGCATTACAACCAAATTATCTTTCTCAAGTTCCCTATAAGAAACGCATGATAGGGATACATATCAAAAGTCATTAAGTTCTATGAAAATCATAAGCATTGACAAGGCATTCATCACTATGAAACGCATGAGACTCCTGCCAAGGATTCACTTAACACAATCATGACTAGTGACTTCCACTACTTGTGAATATAAGTGAATAACTATTATGTGAAACTCCCTTATATTCTAGCATCAAATTCATGCATGCAAACTAAGTAGGTCTCCTTAATCAACATACAAAAATAAGTTATCAATCAAACAGATAAGTAAATCGCATTCATGATTTATGAAACAATAATTGGATGAAATCAATTCATATTGCAAATATAATCATGGTTTCAAAGTCTCCTCTAGCTAAAACAAGTTTAGCTCCTCAACTTCGCAAAACAAAGATAATTAAACTTAAACCTTAAAAACAAAGATAGAATACACCTAGAAACACTCTAGGTGGCTCCTCCTTCCTTCCTTGCTACCCACAATGGGGATTTGTGTGAATTTAGGTTCTTGAGGTGTGGTGGATGGTGTGGTGTGAAATTGTGGTAGAGGGTGGTGGTCGATGAGTGTTGCGGCATCATGTATTTATATGGTGAAGGGAAGGCACGAATTTGGGCTGAAAAGGAGAGGAATTAGGACTCCAAATCACCAAAGAACAAGGACACTTTCAATTAGATTCCAAGGAGGACAAGGAATGGTCCTTATGGTAGATTCTAGAACTTCTAGAAGGGTTACATATAGCATAAACTTAGGGCACGAAAATAGGGCTTCTAGAACCTGATATTTAGGTGATTTAATGTGAAAAGGAGTCCTCTTTGAAGCTGGAATTAGGGCAGGAAAAGATTAGGATAGGATAAGATAAGATAAGGTTGGATAAGGTTTGGATAAGATAAGGAAATTTGGATAATATTCTTTCTTTGTAGCTGATTCCTTATCTTCCAAGTCTTTAATTTAATTCTTCCATATGTTAATCACATTCCTAGCCTCTCTTGATCTTCAAATTCGTTCATCCACCTTGCTCCATGCATGTGCAATCCATTCCAAGCCCAAAACTGCTCTAAAATGCTCCAAATTGCACTTTCTTGCCAACTTTGTCAATTGAACCTAAAAACACACGAAAATAGCTTAAAACACTCTAACAAGTAGAAATTAGCTATGTAAATGCAAGAAAACAAGCTAACTAAGTCGCATAAATATGCTCCTATCATGGATTAATTATGTTGTATGTACACGAAGACACATTTAAGCGTTCAATCAATCACTTGTTGATTGAGAAAATCTTTCCACAACTGTGTGAAATTGATAAGAAAATGTTTAATTTTAGTGTTATTAAGCATTGATCCCACACCCGAGCAAAGAGTTTCGAACATTTTCCTCCCATTCTGGCCCCCATTCCAAAGAAAAGACACAAAATAGAGATTTGCAAAAACAATCAAAATTTGCAAAAATTCACTTCAAAATTATTTGAATTAAGAGAATTGGCTTATTAAGTTTTGAACTTAGCCAAGAGTTCAAGCATTCCCCTCCTCCATGCCAAGAGTTTGAACAATCCCCTCCCGTCTTTGCCTCCTTTTAGAGGAAATTAAGTTAGAAATATAGAGTTGTAAATGTACACCGGCATCTCTAGTGCAAAGATACAAATATGAGACGTAAAAGCACATTTACTTCTCATTTTGAATTTCCAAAAGATGTGAATGTGGATTCAAATCAAATGAAGGAGATGTAAATTTGGTACTTTTTTTCCCTCTATAACTGACAAAGTCTGTTAAAGATGTAAAAAAAAATGTATGTTTACATGCTTTTTATTTACATTCTCTGCCAAAATTGAATATTTTATATCCTTCCATTGAGAGATTTTTGGCCAACAAAAAATGTAAAATTTTAATGTCAATGAATTTTAGAGCATCTCCAAAAAGAGATGTAAAATATCCACCAAAAAGAGATGTAAAATATCCACCTTAGATTGAAAATGTAAATCAAAACCTAATTTTACCTTGTTTTTATATCTTTTCACTTGATGAAGACTAATCAAACTGCCTCAAGTGGCCAAAGCTTCTCAGTTGTGACAGCTTCAAAATTATTTGAATTCATGGAATTGGCTTATGTGATTTTTTTTAAAGAGTCAAGAGTTTGAACATTCCGCTTCCATTTTGGCCTCCTTTCAGAGAAATTAAGAACATGAAGTAAAATTTGCAATAACAATCACCCCTTACAATCTTTGAAATTCTTGAAATTAGCTTAGGAAGTTTTTTACGGAGTTAATTATTAATGAGTTCCGTCACTTAGTATTATGGTCAGTGGTATTCTTCTTTACTTGTTAGTGAGAGATTTTAGGTTTAATTGTCGCTAAAGGTGAATTCGAACCACATTATTGCTAGCTAGTCTATTGTGAGTCTAAGTCCAACCCCCTCTCCATTAATATTGATAATATTGTTTATTCAAAAAAAAAAATACTAATGAGTACGTAATCACCCCTTAGAATTTTTTACGAAAGCCATTTGCATTTTAAAAACAGAAAACTATTAACTGGTGATATTATGTGAAATATGGACAGCTTTACAGAAAATTGAAAACTAGGACACATCCACGAAAGTTTTATATGTTATATTCACGAAGTTTCTCGGGCATGTCATATTGTTTGGTTAAAGATGCATAAAAAAGGATTGCATTGTAGTACTCCATCTGATAAAACCCCTAAGTTGATGCAAGATATCAAACTTCTCTTCTCACTTTTTTAGAAAAGAGTACAAAGTTTCTAGTTCCTTTCTCGGTTTCTTAATTAGTTTATTTAGTACTTTCTGAAATATGGAATTAAAGTCATACTACGTCATTAAAAACAAGAATGAATTCCCAAAGAACACAACTTTTATTGAACACACTACTACACAAAGGACATAATAAAATATTTAGAAACCAAATATTAAGAAAAACTAGTGAAGACAATTAATGCCACTTTCGTAGGAAACTCGATTGCATTCAGTGCATGCAATAAGCCTTTTAAACCCATAGATGACCCTGATGGGACAAGTAAAGTCTTGGAATGGTTTCTCAGAGACGTTACCCACAAATATCATGTGATAGTTATGATCATCAACTTTTAGTGATTGTAAATGATCCACTCCTTCAGGGTTATGGTTTGAGCTAATTGTGCAGAGGACTTCCCAACCATCTACAACCTTGTATGGCCTAAATCATGTTGAATGAACGCATGTCTTATTTGGAAGTTATTTGGACCGACACATTCAGACTTGAACAATGTGCAATTTTGATCATTCCTATTTTCGTTTGGTGTGTGACCCCCACACTTCTTCATTCAGTGCCCCTATCAAGTACAAGTTGACTTCAAAGTGCTTGATATTCACGTATTCAGAGTTATTTGGTGAACCCTCCGTTGTGAAAATTTCGCTATTATCCTAGTCAGTGACTACGAGAATCCCCTTGTAAGCATCTCCAGTATTTTCCACTTAAAGGGCTTGATAGTATTTATAATCAACAATAAGCCCACACCATCTTTCTCTATTCACATTATGTGTTCACGCTATAGTTGTATTAAGTCTGATTAATTCATGAGAACTCGACATAAATGACCATTTTTGTTAATCTTGGGACCAAAATAGAACAAACTGGCTATGCACACTCCATGCACAAAATTGAAATGACAAAAATACCCAAATATAAATAACAAAAACTCACAAGTAATGGAGTCATTTTGTGTTTTTTGAAGTTAGGGATGTGGAGAGTGCGAATTGTGAGCTATGGGGGTTTTGGGTTGATGTTACATTTATGAGCTTCAACTGAAACCGATTAAAGGAAATTTTCAATACACGGTCGATGCATCTTCGAAAAGCCGTTTCATTGTGAAGTGTAAGGATGAGGGCATATTCAAAGAGTCGTTTCAATGTGAAGTGTGAGGACTAAGGCGTTTGAGATTTAGACCTAATGACGAGGGCATCATCATGAGGCAAGTGGACATCTTTCACATCTCGATCAAAAAACATCAAGATGTTGGGGTCGATGGCCAGTGGCTTGTTGATGTTGGCCACCAATCTTGGTTTCTTGCAAGCTATCTTCATTTGTTTTTTGGTGTTTTCCAAGTATTCTTGTTCCGCATATATGCAATTAATCTCAAAGGACGCTATAACCCCAAGCGTTGGACTGGGTGATTCTTGGATTTCTTATGATGTTTTTCTAGGAAGGAACATCGAGATGACTCTGCAAATGTCAAATCGATCACCTCCGTCCTTCGAGTAGCTAGGTTCTCAAAGCGGGAAACTGCTTCTTGGAGATCTTTGGTGCGAGCCCTTATATCAACGAGTTGGATGGGTTCTTTCATTAGTGGACTATGTCGAACGACATCCAACGATAGACAAATATCCATGACATTTTCCCACATCTTCTCAATGGAGGTGATGCCATTGTGCCCCTGATGGGCATCGTCTGGGGAGATGGTTGGGCTTTTGTTGTTGACTGAACTTTTTCATATCCAGGCGGTGGAATGGTCTGGTCGAGAGGAATATGGGGCTCTCCATGAAAGCACCAATTGTTGGAACCAAATATGTGCACCTTCATGAGTGGTGGTTGAGCAAAAATCCGGGTAAACTTGAGCAACCTGCAAAATGATAAAACAACTGTGAGTAAGCCTAAGACTAAGGGAATGGGGTGCCCACGAAAGTTTACAGAAAATTGAAAACTATTAACACATGCACAAAAGTTTTATAGGTTATATTCACAAAGTTTTCTCGGGCCTGTCATATTGTTTGGTTAAAGATGCATCAAAATGGATTCCATTGTAATACTCCATTTAACAAAACCCCTAAGTTGATGCAAGATATCAAACTTTTCTTCTATCTTATTTAGAATAGAGTAAAAAGTTTCTAGTTCCTTTCTCGGTTTCTTAATTAGTTTATGGCCAAATTGGATAAATAGTCCTTCTGGTCCTAAGGTATTCGAATGACAGACCCTGTGGTAAAAAAATTCAGATTTGAACCCTCGTGGTAAAGTCTATTCGGATTTATGCCCCAAAACTTAATTTCTGTCCTTTTCCATTAGTCTGCATATGAGGGATCCCAAAAGTAGATCGTATGGAATAACTGGGATCCCATAACCTGCATTTGCAGCACCCGTCGAAAGCTTTAAAGGTGCCTAGTTTCTTTTCTAATCTTCTTTATGATGCTGGAGACATCTCATTGAAACTGGAAAATAAGCAAACAAAACAATTCCTGTATCGTTTCAGATACAGGATTCATGCGTTCATTACAAACAAAATCGCATATTGTAGCATGTTGTTTTCTGCAGGTGGTCGTAGATGCTTGACACAGAGATCGGCTGGTAAGGAGGGGGAGGAAGAACAGCATGACCACGGCGGAGATGATCAAAACCCATGCTTCAGAATTTAGGGATTTGGGGAAAGAACCGATCTTTCCTTCTTACCCTCATGCTGTGATCCCTGGTGAGACCGTGAGAGATAGAGAAGAAAGTGAGTTTCTGTTGTGTTTGTTGATTTGTTCTGATTGTTTGAGGTTTTGAGGAAAACGATCTCAAGAGACCGCATCGGTTTGGGTGAAGAAACATACATGCAGACTAATAGAGGAAGAAGAAGGTTAAGTTTTGGGCACAAATCCTAACAGATTTTACCACAAGGGTATATATTCGAATTTTTTTACCACATGGGCTATTATCTGAATACCTTATGACCACGAGTACTATTTATCCGATTTGGCCTTAGTTTATTTAGTACTTTTCGAAATACGGAATTTAATACTATATCATTAAAAACACGAATAAATTCCTAACAAATACAACTTTTATTGAACACGCTACTACACAAAGGACATCATCACACAGCTAATACAATATGTGATTGTTGGTTAACACATGCAATACAGTGAACAAAAATACTTAGACACAAAATATTCAGAAAAACTAGTGATGACAATTAATGCCACTTTCGCAGGAAACTTGATTGCATCAAGCACATGCAACATGCCTTTTAAACCCATAGATGATCCTAACGAGACAAATGAAGTCTTGTAAGAGTTTTCAGAGATGTTATCCACAAACATCATGTGATAGTTATGATCTTTAACTCCCCGTGATTGTAAACGATCCACTCTTTTAGGGTTTTGGTTTGAGCTGATTGCGCAGAGGACTTCCCAACCATCTACAACCTTGTAAGGCCTTTAAATAATGTTGAATGAATGCATGTCTTATTCAAAATTTATTTGGTCCGACATACTCAGGCTTGAACACTGTGCAATTTTGATCATTCCTATTTTCATTTGGTGTGTAAGCGGTGGCCATGATCCACCACACTTGTTCATTCAGTGCCCCTGTCAAGTATAAGTTGGTTTCAAAGTGCTTTATATTCATGTATTCGGAGTTATTTGGTGAAACCTCCATTGTGAAAATATCGCTATGATCCTAGTCAGTGACTTTGAGAATCCCCCTTGTAAGCATCTCTAGTATTGCCGCTTAAAAAGGCTTTATAGTATTTATAATCAACGATAAGCCCGTACCATCTTTCTCTATTCACATTTTGTGTTCACACTATAGTTGTATTAAGTATGATTAATTCAAGAGGACTAGGTGTTAGTCATGAGTCAATATTAGGAAAAAAAGGAATGTAAATAGTAGGAGTCCTTTATTAAGTAGGTTGTTTATAAGCTTTATTTAGTTTCCTAGTTGAACACTGATTGTATATATATATATATATATATATAGAATTTTTGCAGGGGAAGAATGGGTACTAATCCTACTCAGCAACGAAGGCTCCCAGCCACCCTTACCCAAACCCCAGCACCAGTAAAACAAGAGTCTATTCCCGCCTCTTCTTCGGCCCTCGCCATTACAAACAGATTTACTCCCTTAGGATCAACAGTAGGAAATATCCGACCAAATTACCAAACGGCCTTAGCCACCCCTTATGATCCTTACTCATCAGTTCGTTCTCCAGCTCCCTCACAACCAAAAACACCTAGCTATGCTAAAACATCACCATATGTCCAGAACCCTCATTCTGAAAAGCTTTTTAGCATTCCTCTTCATATTGACAAAAACCAACCCCCAGAGCGCATTGCCAAATTACTCCTTCCACCAAATTTTCATTTCTTACCAACTGAATCCTATAAAAGCCTAAAATATTACCAGGCTATCCTTTCAGAAACAGAAAGCATTGCTAGTAAGCCAATTTACAGTACCACCCATCAAAACAAAATATTGTACCATTCTCTCCATATTGGAAAATTCCTTTCTGAACTCGAATGGGGAATTCCCCTTTATCACACAAAACCCCTCCATACTCAGCATGTTCTCATCCCGAATAACCACTACAATTATTATGATTACATCCAAGCATGGACCAACATTTTTCTTCATCAGACAGAAGATTTCAGCCATTCATGGTTCATAACTTTTGATAAAAATTTCAAACTTCGGTTTCCCGCCTGGTTTCCAGATTGGTGGGCTTCTCATGGCCCAAGTTCTTCCATCATTCCAGAAGACCTCCGTCATGTTCTCATCAACAATTTCCAGCCCAGATTTGATAGAAGTCGATTCGACAACAGAGTTACTATTTTCTCACTTCTCATACCCCCACACTTATCTTTTGCTAGTCCTCGAGCAAAACAAAACAACAAAAGAACACGAAACTAGACAAAACGAACAAAACACCACCTACACCTTCCAACAATCGTCTTAGGGATTTCCAATGCACATGACAAGTTAAAAATCATTATTCCCACAGATTTTACCCCTCTCTACACTTAAGTACATTCTTAATCATAGTCACCACATACTAGTTCACACTTAAGCATTTAAAACACATTTCGAATGTAGTAACATGCCTTAGAGAATTTGCTCAAATCCTTACAAGATATGCACTCGTTTTTCACACAGATTTTCTAACTACACACCCTACACTAGTTATATGTGAGAGATTGATGTAAACATGAAAGACTAGTATCTCACATATGTTATAACAAAGAAAGCATTTTCTGGATTTACGATAATGACATGAATATGATCTCATGAATGGAATGCTACTACTTAGAATGAGAACCAGTGATTCCATAAGCTCATATCAATTCCAAACTCCACATTATTGAACACATAACGATCAAGATAGAAGCATAAGGGTTGAAACGGGGCTAAAGGTGTTTGGCTAACAAAGAAGGGATATGGAAAACAAAGGTTCTTAAAGAAATAGCAAGCAAAGCATTTGAATTAACTTAGAATTCACTTTTGAATGAAAACTCAACTTTTGAACAAAAAGGGAGAACAAGCTCTTTTTTTCTTTCTTTCTTTCTTTTCTTTTCTGTTTTTCTTTTTCATATGTTTTTCACAATTTTTTTTCTTTTCTTTACTCTCAAAACATACATAAATGCTTAAGAACAAAACATTCTCCCCCACACTTATTTTCTTTCATAATGTACTCAAAAGGAATTCATTTAAGTCATGCTCACTATCATTTAAGAACAAGGGTGTGGACTGTCCTACACTAGGCTAGATGAGGATAATGTGGGTAAACAAAGAATAAAGGCCAAACAAGGCTCAACGGGGTTAAAACTTACAACAAATACAAAATATGGGAAGTAAGGCTATTTGGTTATGGTGGCAATTATACAACTTCATCATGATATGTGTTATGCAATTCAATGTCATGCTTTGAATGAAACGGATATAAGTTTTAGCATTTAGTTCTATCATGATACAATTGCATTCTAAGTAGCAACCAAGCAAGGAATAATGAGATCATGCAACAACTTTAGAAAACAAAGAATCACAGATTATAACTCTCCAAAGAAAGTAATAGCTCGAGTCTCACAGGGATGTAGCCTTTGTTTGAGTTTCTTCCTTCAAGCATGTTACAAAAACGAATTTTTCTTTTATGATTGCATGTGAAGTCATACGTTATAACCATAACCAAGCATATACCAAGAGTAAATCAAATTTTTCTCTATGTTTATAACTCTTTTTAACAGTCATGCAATTACAAACCAAATCCTTATCATTGTGTTGGAAGGTACCCTAAGACACAAACACACAAAAACGACTCAAAACACTCTTTTTAGGCTTTTCAAAACATGTTTTTCAAATTTTTATGTGATTTTCGGAGTTAAAAAACAAAACATACTGAAACACTCTAAAACAACTTAAAAACACCTTAAAACAACAAGGAACAACATTTGAAGTTATGGGTGATAAAATCCCACGAATTTGCATCAAATATACTTAGTTACCCCCCCACACTTAAATCAAACATTGTCCTCAATGTTTTAAGCATAGATTCACACAAAACATAAGTAAACACACAAACAACAACTAAACGTAGTAAACATGGCAGAATGTAACTAACAAAGAAAAGAGTTTAGGGACGCAAATCTGGTTATGGAGTGTATATTCCCTCTTCTCCTTGGTGATTGCATTGAGGCATTGATCTTGGTGATTCCACAGGCTTACTCTTGAACTAGTTCTCCCATCGTTGATTTTCCTTTGTGCTACTCTTGAACTGGGCAGCAGGATTCTTTTGTTCTCCCCTGAAGGTCTGAGCTTCCTCTTTTTATCTGTTTCTTTGTTCAATCTTTCCAATTCGTATTGAAAAGGGTTAGAGGATAGCTCAGCATATGCAGTTGTTGTTTGTCTCCACATGCTTCAGTGTATCATTTTCACTTGCCTTACTTACTCCCCTTTGCAGAAGTGGTCCCTTCTCTGGAAGTGTATCAACCGTTGAAGATGACTACTCGAGAGCAACGCTAGGTAAGCAATCAGGAATAGATTCCAAGCAGTTGGCTCCAGATTGGAAGACTGACTCCAAGTGCCGGCTGATTGCTTCTTTCACTTTGCTATGCGAGTAATAACAAGGACAAAGGAAAAGACAGGGAAAGAGCATGATATGAGATACTTTTGCTTTTGACCTTGATGATATGAGATACCTTTGCTTTTGAAGAAGCGGTGAATGAATCAGCACATGTATTTGTTGTGCTTGTCTACCGTTTCCTCCTGGGTCATCTGTACTCCAGGCATCTGGTATCATCTTTGGGGAAGAAGAAAAAATTGAGTATTTCGAAAGGCTTTGCTGGGAGTGCACCCTCAGAGTTGAGGAAGAGTTGGGCATTTTCTTCAGGTCTGCCTTGCCATAAAAGATGAAGGTCGACATATATAGAGATAATATCAAGTGGTGGTACTGGTCTTTTACCCTTGTCGATAAACGTTTTGATCCCGCAAATCCGGCTTTTTGAAATAGTGGCGCCTCTTCGATTTCTGAACGACGCCTCTTCGATTTCTGAGCAGGCGCCTCTTCGCTTTTTGAACGACACGTAGTAGTGCGGATGCGGCTCTTTTGACAAAGCTGCACTCGTTTTCTGAAAAGCAGAGACAGCGTCGCCGAACTTTGCGCTTGTCGGCTAAAGACGTGTAGTTGCGATAATGGCCTCCACGTGTTTTCGACTTTGTTAGATATCTTTTGACAAAGTTGAACGCGTCTTCTGAAAAGCCGAGAAAGCGTCGCCTAACTTACGCCGGAAATTCCGGCTTTTTGAATCGGTGGACGCGTCGCCTTGGCTTCTTATAGAGGTATCGATCACCGCCAACATACACACTCTGAAGATTTCCCATTCTTGAACATCGTCTCCGGCCCTTTGAAATTTTAACTCCATCCACCCCTTCTCTTTGAACACTTTTGAAAAAAATGGCAAAACCCATCGAACCTTAGCTTAGAATTGAGTCTCAGCAGTGATACGGCCGCGCCGCGTCAAGGTAACGTATGGCGCCCTTCTTTCTTATCTTCTAACGGTCCTCTTACAGGTGAAGACTCCGTGATGCAGGACGCCACAACAGCTACAATAGTAGCTAGAAACCTCCTCACTCCAAAAGATAGTAGGCTGCTGTCAGGACGGTCCGATGAGTTGGCCGTTCAAGAGTCCCTCGCTCTTAGTGTTCAGTGTGCGAGCTCTGTGTCCAACATGGGCCAACGCTTGCTTGCCCGCTCCCGTCAGGTGGAATCATTGATGGCAGAGGTGGAAAGTCTTAAGCAAGAGATCCAGCAGCTTAAGTACGAGAATAGAAGTTTGCATGTGCTTGCAAATAACTATTCGTCGGGCATGAAGAGGAAGCTTGATGAGCTGCAAGAATCTGAGGGTCGAATTCAAAGTGACCGTCAAAGGCTTGCGGCTTATCTCCAGAGGCACCTTTTTCCTGGGTCATCCAGCGCTTGGCCAAGTATTGAGGCCTGGAATACTCTAGCTCCGATGCCTCCCGCTCCGATGCCTTCCGCTTCGATGCCTTCCGCTTCTATGCCTTCTGCTTCTATGCCTTCTGCTCCTACGCCTTCCGCTTCAAGAGTATTGCCACGTAGTGGGGCTTCAAGCAAACAACCTTTGTGAAAGTTACATTCTTTTATTTTTCTTTTTTATTTTTCTTTTTTTTTTTTTAAATCAAATCAAACGGCATGGAATTGGTCCTTGAATGGAAGGTGATACTTGAAGTGAACCGGCATTGGTTTGAATTCTAGTGTAGGTGCCTGATTCATAAAAAACAGCAAGTTAGTATAAAATGTAATGGAATTTGGAAAAGATGACTTACTTGTTTTGTCCGACAAGAACTCAATGACAAACACCACTCCTTTGAAAGTTTCAGGGATATTGGACTTGGCCAGATTGCATGTGATGGTTATGACTTGTCCAATGTCATCAAATTCAACTTCTTTGGGTTTTGTGGTTTCAAGAACGTCCTCTTTGATGAATTCATGACATTCCCTACTTTTCACCTTTGGAAGGGCTTCCAAGATGTCTTTTTCACCTTCTTCTTCCTTGGAAGTCATGAATCTGCAAGGAATAGGGATACTTGTTGGAACGGGGTTAAAAATAATGAAATTTGGAACAACCATACCTGAATTAGATGGCATAGGAGCAATAGGTGCCTCCGGTAAAGGTGTTTCCACCCTTGTCGTGGGTTGGGTGTATTCCTCTTCCTTGTGATTTGATTTTGATGGTTGAGGGTCCGTTCCAACCTCCTTGTCACTTCTCAACATGATTTCCTTGGCAGTTTCAAATTCTCCCTTCGGATTTGCAATGGTTGAACTAGGGAGTTTGCCTTGGTCGCAAAATTGTCCTACGAACTCCGCTATCTGCCCAATTTGCTTTTCCAAGTGGTCCAACCTTTTGTCTTCTTGTCGAGCCTCATTTTCTTGATTTTGTGAGCCCTGCACCAAACAAATTAATTCATTAAGCTTTTGATTATAATCTATTGACGAACTTGAGTTTGGTTGGGCATATTGAATATGAGGTTGTGGTGGGTGCATAGGTCTTGAATAAAACTCCTCATATGGATGCCAATATCCTTCTTGTTGAACATTTTGAGGTTCCCACCACATAGAGTTTGCATGATCACTCCAATCCGAATTGTAAGTATTGGAAAACACATTATTCCTTGATTGAAGATCAAATGTACCAACACTTTGCATTTGGGACCTTTCCATGAGCTGTGACAAAAGAGAAGCATTATCAAGTGCCATGTTGTTCTTCTCTAGTACTTGAATTCAACAAACAAAACACAATTCAAAAACTAAAACTAAAATACATAACAGAAACGAACAATCCAAGAGATTAGCAAATTTGCTAATCCCCGGCAACGACGCCAAAATTTGATGCGAGATTTATACGCACACAAATTAAACCCTCTTTTTGTCAATTGTAGTAAGTATGTAAGTAGGGATCGTTCTTAACCGGGGATTAGGATGGATTGCAAATCACTTGGAAACTGACTCAAAAACGTAAAATAAAGTTTAAAACACTAAACTAGACTCAAAGAATGCGAAACTAAATGCTTGAAACACTAAAACAAACCAAAAGACTCAAACATCACCCAAAACACTCAAAACTGCCTTAAAAACACTTTCTGGGCAGTTTTGAGCACTTTGGTGAATTTGGACGAATTTGTGAAACAAATTGAATCAAAACACTTATAAACACAAACTAATACACTTTCTAACTAAATTGGACATTAAAGTAAAGGGGGATTTAGGATTTGACGAAAATTGAAATTGTTGTAAATAGAATGAATGGATGATAGAATAGCTAAGGGGTTCATCTCCATACATGTTACACTTGCATAATAAAACGATTTCCAATTACATTTCAATAAACCATTAATTCTCAACGCTCCATGTTAATTAGGTCCGCTTAAATTAACTTTCAAATCTTCTTAACGTTATTGAATTGGATGATTGCATACGACAACCCAAAACATTCCCCACAAGTCCCCTACATGATTGCATAATAGAGATACAAGCAAGAATCATTACGCTCTATGAAAATTATAAGTGTTGACGAGGCATTCGTTACTATGGAATACGCATGAAACTTATGCCAAGAATTCGTTTAACGCGATTGTTTATAAGCAACCTCCACTACTTGTGAATATAAGTTTGTAACTATTAGGTGAAACTTACTTATATTCTAGCGTCATATTCATGCATGAAAATTAAGTGTGCACTCTCAATAAACATACATAAATAAGTTATCAATCAAACGGTTAAACAAATTGAATCCACAACTTATGAAACGCAATTAGAAGTAATCAAATCAAAATGCAAGCATAAACATATATTTCAAATTACCCCCTAGCCAAGGGGGGTTTAGTTCCTCATGGTACAAAACAAAAAGAATCAAAGAAACACCTAAACATTCCAACAACTCAAACTTGAGTTGTATGAACGTTTAGGCCCTCTTCTCTTCCATTCCTCATTTGTACAAAACAAAGAGTATTGAAATTAAACATTGAAATCAAAGAAACACCTAAACATTCCAACAACTCAAACTTGAATTGTATGAATGTTTAGGCACTCTTCTCTTCCTCTTCGTTGTAGCACAAGGTCTAAGGATAATTTGATGGTGTGAATGGTTTGGGGAGTGGTTGGAGTGGCTGCAATGGAGGAGAAAAGTGTTTTGGTGGCTGCTGCAAGGGTGTGGAGAGGTTTTGACGAATTTCTGGAATATGGAAGAGTGAATGAGAATGAATCAATGTTGTGTGAAGTGTGTATGGTTTTTATAGGGAGATGAATGGATGGGAGAGGGAACATGACAGCTAGGTTAAGTGAATGCATGTGCAAAACAGCTAGGATGGCTGAAATTGTAAGGGGAATGCATGTGCAATGTTGGAAATCTGATGGGAGAAAGGTGGATGCATGTGTTGGCTGATTTAAAGAATGTGAGGGAATGATGAAAGCGGAAACATGACAGCTAGGTTATGATGATGAGTGCATGTGCAATGTTTTAAAGGATGGAATGCATGTGGCTGATTGTGTAAGTGATAAGTGGTGATGATAAGTGTATGATATGTGATTATGATAAGTGATAAGTGGTGATGATAAGTAATGATATGTGGGAGTGTGGCTGAAATGAAGGAGTGGAGTGTTGGAATGTTATGCACGGCTAAGGATATAGGAAAGGTTTAAATGTCCTAAAACTAAAGGGAACAAGGTTCCAACACTTTGGTCTTCAATTAGGTCTTCAATTTCGTCCAACACTTTGGCTCCAAGCATAAGCTATCCATCCTTAGCCCAAAAGTGCTCCAAAAGTCTCCAAAATGCATCTTTTTGCTCCTTTAGCCCTTTGGACCTACAAACCCACGAAAATAGCTTAAAGTACTAAAATAACTAAAGAAACATAACGTAAATGCACGAGAACAAGCCATTTAAGTCGCATGAATATGCTCCTATCAGTGGTTGAGCACAAATCCGGGTAAACTTGAGCAACCTGCAAAATGATAAAACAACTGTGAGTAAGCCTAAGACTAAGGGAATGGGGTGCCCACGAAAGTTTACAGAAAATTGAAAACTATTAACACATGCACAAAAGTTTTATAGGTTATATTCACAAAGTTTTCTCGGGCCTGTCATATTGTTTGGTTAAAGATGCATCAAAATGGATTCCATTGTAATACTCCATTTAACAAAACCCCTAAGTTGATGCAAGATATCAAACTTTTCTTCTATCTTATTTAGAATAGAGTAAAAAGTTTCTAGTTCCTTTCTCGGTTTCTTAATTAGTTTATGGCCAAATTGGATAAATAGTCCTTCTGGTCCTAAGGTATTCGAATGACAGACCCTGTGGTAAAAAAATTCAGATTTGAACCCTCGTGGTAAAGTCTATTCGGATTTATTCCCCAAAACTTAATTTCCGTCTTTTTCCATTAGTCTGCATATGAGGGATCCCAAAAGTAGATCGTATGGAATAACTGGGATCCCATAACCTGCATTTGCAGCACCCGTCGAAAGCTTTAAAGGTGCCTAGTTTCTTTTCTAGTCTTCTTTATGATGCTGGAGACATCTCATTGAAACTGGAAAATAAGCAAACAAAACAATTCCTGTATCGTTTCAGATACAGGATTCATGCGTTCATTACAAACAAAATCGCATGTTGCAGCATGTTGTTTTCTGCAGGTGGTCGTAGATGCTCGACACAGAGATCGGCTGGTAAGGAGGGGGAGGAAGAACAGCATGACCACGACGCAGATGATCAAAACCCATGCTTCAGAATTTAGGGATTTGGGGAAAGAACCGATCTTTCCTTCTTACCCTCATGCTGTGATCCCTGGTGAGACCGTGAGAGATAGAGAAGAAAGTGAGTTTCTGTTGTGTTTGTTGATTTGTTCTGATTGTTTGAGGTTTTGAGGAAAACGATCTCAAGAGACCGCATCGGTGTGGGTGAAGAAACTTACATGCAGACTAATAGAGGAAGAAGAAGGTTAAGTTTTGGGCACAAATCCTAACAGATTTTACCACAAGGGTATATATTCGAATTTTTTTACCACATGGGCTATTATCTGAATACCTTATGACCACGAGTACTATTTATCCGATTTGGCCTTAGTTTATTTAGTACTTTTCGAAATACGGAATTTAATACTATATCATTAAAAACACGAATAAATTCCTAATAAATACAACTTTTATTGAACACACTACTACACAAAGGACATCATCACACAGCTAATACAATATGTGATTGTTGGTTAACACATGCAATACAGTGAACAAAAATACTTAGACACAAAATATTCAGAAAAACTAGTGATGACAATTAATGCCACTTTCGCAGGAAACTTGATTGCATCAAGCGCATGCAACATGCCTTTTAAACCCATAGATGATCCTAACGAGACAAATGAAGTCTTGTAAGAGTTTTCAGAGATGTTATCCACAAACATCATGTGATAGTTATGATCTTTAACTCCCCGTGATTGTAAACGATCCACTCTTTTAGGGTTTTGGTTTGAGCTGATTGCGCAGAGGAACCATCTACAACCTTGTAAGGCCTTTAAATAATGTTGAATGAATGCATGTCTTATTCAAAATTTATTTGGTCCGACATACTCAGGCTTGAACACTATGCAATTTTGATCATTCCTATTTTCATTTGGTGTGTAAGCGGTGGCCATGATCCACCACACTTGTTCATTCAGTGCCCCTGTCAAGTATAAGTTGGTTTCAATGTGCTTTATATTCATGTATTCGGAGTTATTTGGTGAAACCTCCATTGTGAAAATATCGCTATGATCCTAGTTAGTGACTTTGAGAATCCCCCTTGTAAGCGTCTCTAGTATTGCCGCTTAAAAAGGCTTTATAGTATTTATAATCAATGATAAGCCCGTACCATCTTTCTCTATTCACATTTTGTGTTCACACTATAGTTGTATTAAGTATGATTAATTCAAGAGGACTAGGTGTTAGTCATGAGTCAATATTAGGAAAAAAAGGAATGTAAATAGTAGGAGTCCTTTATTAAGTAGGTTGTTTATAAGCTTTATTTAGTTTCCTAGTTGAACACTGATTGTATATATATATAGAATTTTTGCAGGGGAAGAATGGGTACTAATCCTACTCAGCAACGAAGGCTCCCAACCACCCTTACCCAAACCCCAGCACCAGTAAAACAAGAGTCTATTCCCGCCTCTTCTTCGGCCCTTGCCATTACAAACAGATTTACTCCCTTAGGATCAACAGTAGGAAATATCCGACCAAATTACCAAACGGCCTTAGCCACCCCTTATGATCCTTACTCATCAGTTCGTTCTCCAGCTCCCTCACAACCAAAAACACCTAGCTATGCTAAAACATCACCATATGTCCAGAACCCTCATTCTGAAAAGCTTTTTAGCATTCCTCTTCATATTGACAAAAACCAACCCCCAGAGCGCATTGCCAAATTACTCCTTCCACCAAATTTTCATTTCTTACCAACTGAATCCTATAAAAGCCTAAAATATTACCAGGCTATCCTTTCAGAAACAGAAAGCATTGCTAGTAAGCCAATTTACAGTACCACCCATCAAAACAAAATATTGTACCATTCTCTCCATATTGGAAAATTCCTTTCTGAACTCGAATGGGGAATTCCCTTTTATCACACAAAACCCCTCCATACTCAGCATGTTCTCATCCCGAATAACCACTACAATTATTATGATTACATCCAAGCATGAACCAACATTTTTCTTCATCAGACAGAAGATTTCAGCCATTCATGGTTCATAACTTTTGATAAAAATTTCAAACTTCGGTTTCCCGCCTGCTTTCCAGATTGGTGGGCTTCTCATGGCCCAAGTTCTTCCATCATTCCAGAAGACCTCCGTCATGTTCTCATCAACAATTTCCAGCCCAGATTTGATAGAAGTCGATTCGACAACAGAGTTACTATTTTCTCACTTCTCATGGCCAAGTACAAAATCCCTTGGATTCTCAAATGGAACTTTGAAGTTGATGCTGGTGGAATTTACAGAACCCGATGGGTAAAATGGTGGGATAAATTCAACCACCAAAAAATTATTGATTTTGTAAAAATGGAATTTCCTCAAGTTTCTCCTCAGGCACAGCCAATCAAGATTTCAGCTTCTTCATCACAGGCTTTGCCAGAAAATCAGCAATTTCCTGAATTACCAAAAGCTCAGGAACCAGTTCAGTCCTTATCAGACATTAGTCCATCTTCCTCTCTCAAAGGAATTTCCAAGTCAGCCAAGTCCTCCAACTCAAAGAAAGAAAAAACTACCCAACTGCTGGATATGGCTCAGCTGCTAATGGCGGAAGCAGCATTGCTGCAAAAGAAAAAAGGTTCAGACTCAGTTTCAGATAATTCTGTTGCCTCGTCTCAGCTTCCCGCCAATTGGGCTGATCAAGCAGATTTTCAAGATGCCCAGGACCCATTTGATATCTGAGACACAATATTTGCCCATGTGATTGTGTCAGCCCAGCAACATCATCAGCAGTAGCTGCTTTCATCTCTTTTGTTAGGAATTGGATATTGGATCCATTCTAAAACATCATTCAAGGGTTTGTAGTTAATAACTAATCGTGGAACGCCGCGTTCTAATTCTGCATTTTTCTGGACATAAAAAGCAGGGCAAGACCATGGAGATTTCCTTTTACGGATAATTCCTTTTTCCAAAAGTTGATTAATTTCGGTTTTACAAAACTCTAAAACTTCTTGGTTCATTTGAATCGGTCGTGCTTTTGTGGGGATTTTTGATTCAACAAAATCTTTAACGTAAGGTAGTTTAACAATATGTTGTTTTCTGTGCCAAAAAGCATTTGGAAGATCGGAACAAATTTCTTTAGTAAGCTTATCAGAAAACTGGCGAATAGAATCTAATAAAGATTTGTTTGTTAATTGTTCTTCAATTCTTTTGTGAAGAATTTCTTCCTGTAAAAAAGCAATTTGTTGGGATTTTGCAGTAATCTGGTTGAGAGTTTTCGAAACATTATCTTTTTGAAGTTGTTTTAACTTTTTAAGATCTGTTTCCATGCAAAATTCAAAAGTAATTTTTTGGCCAAAAACCTTGGTAGAAATACAGTTATGATGAACTTTGAAAGGATAAATTAATGCAATGAAAGGGAGTCCCAAAATAACTGGATCAGAAATATTTTTGATTAAAACAAATGGAGTTTTAAAACAAATATTTTGTTGACAAACATGGGCTTTGGGAATTTCATATTTTAATTTCATCGGGGATTGATTTGCAGCGCTAAGTGTTTCCGTAGACTTGTGAAAATATTTAGTAGGTATTAATCCTTCTTGAATGCAATTTAAATCTGCACCTGAATCAATTAAAGCGATGGTTTCTAAATGAAAATCTTCGATTACTATCGTAACTTTAGAATACCATTTTCGAATTCTTATTTTATCTAAAAGACTTAAAACAAGTTCTTTTGAAGAAGAAGATTTAGCCGAGTGAGCGTCGGAATCGGAATTTGAGGAAGAACCATTTTGTTCTTGGACGAGTTCTTGCGTACGTACTCTACTGAGTTGTGAACGAATTTCGGTATTTTCGGATTTTAAAAACTTAATTTCCGATTTGATTTGATTAACTTCTTTTTGCAAATCTTTGAGGGTGATCTCCTTTTTGGGTTTATTAAAACGTTCCAAAGTGGTACTGAGGGAAATCTTTTGAGAAGAAGTTTGACTAGTGCCAGGTTCATGAGAAGAAATCAAATTTTTGAGTTTTTTCAAATAAAAAGATTTTAAATCAGGGTCATCGACTTTACTAATTAATTCCATTAAAAACTCTTCTTGTTCTTCTTGCTTATTAAGCACTGAAATTTTATTACAACAAGTGTCCGTGCATCCAAACTTAATGTTTGGCGAGGAGACGTCGCTAGAACTGCTAGAGTCGGAGACGGAAAAATCGGGATTTTTATCAGATTGACTAGAGTCGGTATTTCTAATTTCTAAAGCCTGAATAATTTGAACTTTCTCTTCTTCAGAGATTTTTAGTTGGTTAATAACCTTTTTAACCTTGCAATCATTTGCATAATGACCAAATTTACCACACTTGTAACATTTTCCCTTTTTATTTTGAAAATCCTTTTTAGACTTTCGAAAAGGTTTTTTGTTTGAAGATGGTTTTTCATAAAATTTATTTGTTTGAAAAGGTTTGTTGGAAGATCTTTTGTTTTTATAAAATCTGGATTGATGTTTAGAAAACTTGCTGGTTTGTTGGGCTTTTTTCTTTTTACTCGAAGGAGCGATTGGAGGTTAACCATATTGTTCACAAAATGTTCCAAGTTCGTATTTAGCAATAGATTTATCTTTATGAACTTGCTTTGAAATCTTCATGTTGATACACATTTTCAATCCTTCCTTTTGAATAACATTAACTATGTTACCATAAGTAAGGGTATGATAAGGTATGACACCTTCTTCATTTACTAAAACATTTCGAATTTTGTGAGCAAAAAGATTTGGTAAACCATTGATAAAACATTAACTATGGGGCGGAACTAACAACAGGCGGCAAAGCCAGCCATAGAATGTAAAGTGCGGAAGTAAAACATAAAATAGCTGCAGGCGGCATAGCCGTCCATAGAATTTAAAGTGCGGAAATAAAACATATAAAAACAGAGTAGCATGTCAAAATAATGAATTAAACGTAATGATGCAAATATATTTGGAAAATAAGTTTTATTGAAAACTTACTGCAATGCAGATAACAAACAGGTATTGCCTAATGGCAGATGAAACAAGTAATCAAAGAGATGGAGCTCGCAGGCATCCTGAATAATATATATGTACTACAAGTGTTTGAATAATCTCAGAGAGATGATATTGAACTGAGTTGTTCTTGAGTTAAAAACTTATATCCTTCTTCTGAAGATGAGTCCTCGTTATATAGAGCGAGGAGACTGAATGAGGCTTGGCCAATTGATCCGGGAATCCCGCTGTCTGCTAAAGCTGGGTGAATGAATAGTGAAGATGCTTTGATTCTTTTACAAAAGTTAAATGAATAGTGACCTTTTTGTTTTTCACTATTGTGAATAGTGACCTTTTTGTTTTCACGATTGTGAATAGTGACCTTTTTGTTTTTCACCATTGAAGAATAATGCTTTGTCTTTTGCGGAAGAGATGAAAACAGCTACTGCTGATGATGTTGCTGGGCTGACACAATCACATGGGCAAATATTGTGTCTCAGATATCAAATGGGTCATGGGCATCTTGAAAATCTGCTTGATCAGCCCATTTGGAGGGAAGCTGAGACGAGGCAACAGAATTATCTGAATCTGAGTCTGAACCTTTTTTCTTTTGCAGCAATGCTGCTTCTGCCATTAGCAGCTGAGCCATATCCAGCAGTTGGGTAGTTTTTTCTTTCTTTGAGCTGGAGGACTTGGCTGACTTGGAAATTCCTTTGAGAGAGGAAGATGGACTAATGTCTTGTAAGGACTGAACTAGTTCCTGAGCTTTTGGTAATTCAGGAAATTGCTGATTTTCTGGCAAAGCCTGTGATGAAGAAGCTGAAATCTTGATTGGCTGTGCCTGAGGAGAAACTTGAGGAAATTCCATTTTTACAAAATCAATAATTTTTTGGTGGTTGAATTTGTCCCACCATTTTACCCATCGGGTTCTGTAAATTCCACCAGTATCAACTTCAAAGTTCCATTTGAGAATCCAAGGGGTTTTGTACTTGGCCATGAGAAGTGAGAAAATAGTAACTCTGTTGTCGAATCGACTTCTATCAAATCTGGGCTGGAAATTGTTGATGAGAACATGACGGAGGTCTTCTGGAATGATGGAAGAACTTGGGCCATGAGAAGCCCACCAATCTGGAAACCAGGCGGGAAACCGAAGTTTGAAATTCTTATCAAAAGTTATGAACCATGAATGGCTGAAATCTTCTGTCTGATGAAGAAAAATGTTGGTCCATGCTTGGATGTAATCATAATAATTGTAGTGGTTATTCGGGATGAGAACATGCTGAGTATGGAGGGGTTTTGTGTGATAAAGGGGAATTCCCCATTCGAGTTCAGAAAGGAATTTTCCAATATGGAGAGAATGGTACAATATATGGCTAGCTTTTCTTCATCACAATACTTTTTTCTAAAAATATTTCTTCTAGGGATGTTTTCCTCAGAAGCGATGTCAGCTTTAAGCTTCCTCCATCGGATTTTATGTGGTTTGTTTAAAACAAGTAATTGGTGATTCACCGATGTTGTTTCAAAAATCAGAAGCAGTTGGAGAAGTGGGTTCTTCTTGGTTTGGAGGATGATAAACAGGATGTGCAACTTGTGAAGAAGTGTCGACAGACTTTAATTTGAGCAAATCATTGATTAAATCTTGTTGTGCAGTTTCCTGCTCTTTTAATTTTTTGTTTACTAACGATTTGATCAAATCTTGATCTCGACCCAGTCTATCGGTTGACGTGGATCCAGAAAAAGACTGTCTGCTAGGAGCAAAAGATTTGTGTGAAAAAACTGATTCACAAGATTTTCTTGCTGGACGATCAAAATTGATTTTAACTGTGCCGTCAAAATATTGTTCAATGTTGTCGAGATTAACAAGACTGTTTTGGACGGAAACCGGCTTACTTTCATTAATTAAACACCAATCTGAGGGGAGACTGATGTCTGACCACCTAATGGTTCTTGGTACTCTAATGTTTGCGCTTTCTTGGGTTGTTTGGATTAATAGAGTGTGGTCGCGAGGACTTTTGTTCAAAGCTTGAAAATTCATGTTTGTGCCAGTGACTTATTGTGAGATCTGGAAAACATGTGGGTCTGAAAGACTTATTGTGAGATCTGGAAAACAATCAAAATGGATAGGTCCGTTATAAAGACTTGATTCAATCATTCCAAGAATGCTATCGTTAAAATCAGTAAATCGGGCGTCACGAAGACATAAAAGAATAGACGTATTAAGACCTTTTCGTGTTAAAGGTTTAACAGCGATTTGAACTAAACCAATGTGAAGATAGTTATGACCGTTTTTGCGATGCGCTTTGATTTGTACTGGAGAAAATAATTGACAAGTCTCATGTTCTTTGCTAAGAGCATAAGCCTTCTCAACTGTTTTGACGTGATGTTCGGATTTAAAAGAGGTCAAAGACCATTTTTTCTTGTAAATATTTTGGGTTGAAACTTTTGGAATGTTCCAGTTGGAAAAATCAATACTTTCGTCTGTTTGAAAATCCAGTTTTTGTTCTTCATTGACAATGTCAGGTATAGTTCCTAAGGTGGATCTAGAGCTAGTGCTGGCCATTGAACTAGATCTAAATAATCTACTCATGAAATGCACAAAACAAGTATACTATATGCAAGACTTAAAAGATTCACCTTCCTCGTATGTCTAGTCTCTTCCCCCGCTCATGCGCTCCGCTCATGCCTCTCCTGGGACTTATTGTTTGGACCACGTCTTACTGTTTGGCTGGAAGAAAGAAGAACTGAGGACCGACGATTAAGAAATGCAGATAAGATACAAGTATGTATATATATATATATATATATATATATATATATATTTCTAAAGAAGCAATAATAAAGATATTCCAGTAAAAGTTCTATTTGGTATCAAGAGCGCCGAAACCCTAGTTTTTTCGATGTGCTTGGTTGACTGTTTTTCTGCAAATTTTCTGCAGAAAACAGTGGTACTGTGTGTGGTATTGCTGCGATTTCTGCAGTGTGGTTTTCTGCTGTGTGATTTTCTGCAGTGTGTTTTCTGCAGTGTGGTTTTCTGCAGTGTGATTTTCTGCAGTGTGGTTTTTTGCAGTGTGATTTTCTGCTGTGTGATTTTCTGTAGTGTGGTTTTCTGCAGTGTGTTTTCTGTAGTGTGGTTTTTCTGCAGTGTTTTCTGCAGTGTGGTGAATCTCAGTATCAGTCTTGCTTTATTTTTTTTTTGTGTGAGTAAAGTCGAATGGCATCAGAAGGAGGCAGTGACATGTTGAAGTTAGAGGGCAGTAACTCAATCAATAATCCAGTATTGAATCCGGTTGTTATTCAGAGTGATGCGTCTGCTGTACCAAATACCGTGAAATTAAATGGATCAAATTATCCTCTTTGGTCCAAAGTTTTGGAGATGCACATTGCTGGACGCGGTAGGAAGGGCTTTGTGACTGGAAGCACCAAGGAGCCTGCTGAGAATAGTGTTGAGTATGAGACGTGGGAGACAGGGAATGCAATTGTAAAAGGGTGGTTGATCAATTCCATGGAACCTGCTATCATGGGATTTTTTATTCACCTGCGTACCGCTAAAGAAATTTGGGAAGAGGTGGATCAGACTTATTATGATGGCTCAGATATTTCTCAGATTTATGAATTGAAGGTTAAATCGTTCAGACTTCGTCAAGAGGGCCGGCCAGTTGGCGTGTATTATGCTGATCTCAAGTCCGTTTGGCAGGAGTTAGATCAACGGAGACCAATCAAGATGGAATGTGTTGTGGATCTCAAGACACTTCGAGAAGAACGTCAGATTGATTGTGTGTATGCTTTTTTGGCGGGTTTGGATGATGTGTTTGATAAAGTGCGTAGTGATATTTTACGTACTCAGCCCCTACCATCTGTTAAGGAGGTGTTTTCTGTTGTTCGGCGTGAAGCTCAACGACATGCTACTATGATGGGTGGAAATAATAATCACGGAGGGTTGCCGTCCATGGCCATGATCTCTCGGCCAGTTGGTGTTTCTCGTCCTAGTAATTCTTCTACTCAATCTTTAAATTCTCGTCCCTTCAACCGAGAAAATAAAGATGATTTGAAGTGTACTTTTTGTGGACAAACCCGTCATACTGAAGATACATGCTTTACTAAGCATGGGGTGCCTGATTGGTTTCTAGAATTAAAGAAAAAATTGCGTGCCAAGGAGCGTGGAGCAGCCGGGTCCAGTGGAGGCCGTGCCTCCCTTGCTACGGCCACACCAACAGTCCAGGAAGCCGTGCCTAGCCCAAGTGACTCTAGTCACAATTTGTTGACTCGTACTCGAGGTGACTCGTCTTCCGACACAGGTACCGTGGGACGTGTTCTCTTAGCCTCCGAAATTCAGCACCATACAGGTTGGATTCTGGACTCTAGGGCAACTGATCATATGACATATGATAAAAATATGTTTCAATACATGACTACATCTCACAGAAAAAATATCTCAACTACCAATGGTACTTTGGCACCCGTGTATGGTGCCGGCACTGTGCATCTCACCCCGTCACTTCCCTTACATCATTGCTTGCTTGTTCCTTCTTTATCCCATCACTTGTTGTCCATACCACAGGTTACTGAACAATTGGATTATGTTGTTCTAATGTATCCGTCCTTTTGTCTACTTCAGGATATTCAGACCAAGGAGATAAATTGGGCGTGGCACTAAGAGAGAGGGGTTGTACTATGTGGACGACGTTGTTTCTGGTAGAGCTAATGCAGTTCGAGCGTCCCGGTCTAGTAATTTACAAGAAGTGTGGTTGTTGCATCGTCGGTTAGGGCATGCATCTTTTGGGTATTTACGGCATATGTTACCTAGTCTATTTAGTGGAATAAATGAATCAGACTTACATTGTGAAGTATGTATTCTTGCTAAAAGCCATCGTGCTTCGTTTCCTCCTAGTATGAATAAAAGAGCTTTACCATTTGAACTTGTGCACTCGGATGTTTGGGGACCCTCCCCTGTTGTTACTTCTTCTGGGATTAAGTGGTTTGTTACGTTTGTGGATGACTGCACTCGTATGACGTGGCTGTATGTGTTAAAAAATAAAAGTGATGTTGGTCTGGTATTTCGATTTTTCTTTCAGATGATTCGGACACAATACTTGTATGTGATTAAAGTTCTCCGTTCTGATAATGGGGGTGAGTATATTAATTGTGAGTTGTCAGAGTTTCTGTGTGATCAAGGCATTCTCCATGAAACAACCTGTCCTTATACTCCACAGCAAAATGGGGTGGCTGAACGGAAAAATCGCCATATCTTAGAAACGGCACGTGCTCTCCTTCTGGGCGCATCGGTTCCTAAGAGTTTTTGGCCTGAAGCAGTTACTTATGTCGTCTACGTGATTAATCGTATGCCATCTCGGGTGGTTGATTTTCGCACTCCTCTTCAAGCCCTCACTCACCATGTTCCAGTGGTATCTACTCATACTCTCACCCCCCGGGTATTTGGGTGTGTGGCTTATGTGCATATTCAGAAAATTCATCGCACTAAGTTGGATCCATGTGCCCTCCGATGTGTGTTTGTTGGTTTCTCATCTCACCAAAAAGGATATAAATGTTATCACCCTGAGACTCGGCATATGTATGTTACCATGGATGTGACCTTTTCTGAATCAGAGTATTTTTATGCTCCCGTATCTTCATCTTCAGATCACCAGGGGGAGAGCTGTAGTGGTGATCTGGAATGGTTGGACTTGGGAGGGAACATTGTAGCTGATGCCGTGCATAATGAGGCAGTGATCATAGATGCCGTGCGTGATAATGGGGCTGGAATGCCATGGCAGATTGTTGCCCAGAGCGGCATGCAGTCAGGAGTGATTGCAGCCGAGAGTGATAGTGATCTGCAGTCAGGGCAGATTGTTGACAAGTCTGCGAACGTAACCCCCTCTCTCTCTAGCTCCATAGTGCTGCCCAATGAATCTTCTCTGGATATACCTGAGGTGAGTATTGTGGATGATTATGTAACTAACGCGAGTAATGATGTAAATGCATATAAGCTGCCACCGAGACAAAATCGGGGTGTGCCACCTGACAGGTTTTCTCCGGAAGGCAAAGTGAAGTATCCAATAGCCAACTATGTCTCCTGCAATGGTCTTGCACCAGAACGCAAGACCTTGGTGGACAATATGGAGGCTATTCGAGTACCAACCCGTGTGGAGGAGGCTCTAAAGGATCCAAAGTGGGCAAAAGCAATGGATGAAGAAATGTTGGCAGTACAGAAGAATAATACCTGGGAGGTGATGTTCTTACCAGAAGGAAAAAAAACAATTGGATGTCGGTGGGTGTTTACTATCAAATACAAAGCCGATGGATCATTAGACAAGTACAAAGCAGGGTTGGTAGCTAAGGGATACACCCAAACATATGGTGTAGATTATCAAGAAACGTTCTCTCCAGTTGCCAAGATGAATACGGTACGTGTTCTGATATCTTTAACTGCTAATATGGACTGGCCATTAAAACAGTTTGATGTGAAAAATGCTTTCCTCCACGGGAACTTGGAGGAAGAAGTATATATGGATTTTCCTCCTGGATACAGTGCTGGCAGAAATACCGGAGTATGTCGGTTGCGTAAGTCTCTTTATGGGCTTAAGCAATCGCCTCGTGCATGGTTTGATAGGTTTACTCGAGTTATGAAAAAGTTTGGGTATTATCAGAGTCATTCTGATCATACATTGTTTATTAAACAGAGGCATGAGAAAGTGACAGCTTTAATCATCTATGTAGATGACATGATTATTACTGGAGATGATTTTGATGAGATTTCAAGGTTGGAGAAAAATCTTGCGGCTGAGTTTGAAATGAAGAACCTAGGGGATTTGAAGTATTTTCTTGGAGTCGAAGTTGCTCGATCTTTGAAAGGTATTTTCTTGTCACAACGTAAGTATGTTTTGGATTTGTTAAAAGAAACTGGTATGCTGGGATGTAAGCCAGTAGATACTCCTATTGTTGAAAAACACCATCTATGTTTAGATCCGAATCAGAAATCTATTGATAAGGGAAGATATCAGAGACTTGTAGGGAGACTAATTTATTTGGCTTATACACGTCCTGATATTGCTTATGCAGTGAGTGTAGTAAGTCAATTTATGCATTCACCAAGTGTAGATCATATGGCTGCTGTTATGCGCATCTTAGCATATTTGAAGTCTGCACCTGGGAAAGGAGTTTTATATCGGAAGCATGGACATTTGAGGGTTGAAGGGTTCACAGATGCTGATTGGGCAGGAAGTGTGGGTGACCGACGGTCTACTTCGGGATATTTTACTTTTGTAAGAGGAAATTTGGTTACATGGAGAAGTAAAAAACAGAAGGTAGTATCAAGATCCTCAGCTGAGGCTGAGTATCGAGGGATGGCTCACGACATTTGTGAGATTCTCTGGCTTCGAAAACTCCTTGAGGGGCTTGGGTTCAAGCCAAAGGAGACCATGAGACTATACTGTGATAATAAGTCAGCGAGAGATATAGCTGATAATCCGGTACAGCATGATAGGACAAAACATGTGGAAGTTGATCGACATTTTATTAAAGAGAAACTTGAAAGGAAGATTGTGTCAATACCTTTTGTGAATTCGGAGGAGCAACTTGCAGATGTTCTAACTCATGCAGTAGGTAGTCGAAAGTTTGATGACTCACTTGTCAAGTTGGGCATGTGTGATATCTATGCACCAACTTGAGGGGGAGTGTTAGTCATGAGTCAATATTAGGAAAAAAAAGAATGTAAATAGTAGGAGTCCTTTATTAAGTAGGTTGTTTATAAGCTTTATTTAGTTTCCTAGTTGAACACTGATTGTATGTATATATATATATATATATATATATATATATATATATATATATATATATATTTCTAAAGAAGCAATAATAAAGATATTCCAGTAAAAGTTCTATTCTAGGCAGAAATGACCTTTTTTGTTAATCTTGGGACCAAAATAGGACAAATCGGCTATGAAAATGTTTAAGTACACTAATTAGAGGAAGTTAAATAAAATTAATGAATTAAAATTTAATGTGGAGGGATTAAATAAAATATCTATTAAAAATAAAAACAAAAAAATAATATAAATTTGAATTAAGTACACATTAAAGGATTAAAATGAATGTGTAATCTACCACCAAATTTTTATTCAATTTTAATCTTCTTCAACAATCAAAGTTAAAAATATAAAAATAAATTGAAGGCTGCAATAAAAAAGATGAATGCATAGTGAATTGGGAGGACATAGCGTTGGAATATGCCTACTTGGCCCAATAGAAAACCCAAAGCTTGGCCTACCACATCTCTCTTTCCCTTTCTCTGTGTGGCAGTCTCTCTCCTCCCTCTCACCTTGATTTCACCACATTGACATGGTTGTTGCTTGTAACTTCTGCGTTGCGGCACAGCCTTAAACCCACAAGGGCCACAGCAGAATAACAAACCTCAAAGACCCTCTCTCTCTCTCTCTCTCTCTCTAGCATCGTGGCATTTCCTCATCCTCTAAATCTCAAAGCAAAATTCCATGGGAGCTTCACTCTCATAAACCCTGCACTGAAACCCACAAAAATGACTTACCCAGAAGAGCTAATCACATGCATTTTTTCATGGATTTGAGAAGGCTTTCAATCCCAAAATCCCATCTTTTTCTCTTCTCCCCCATCAACCGCCCGTGCGTGACCCGCACCGCCCAACCCCGCCCCCAAGAACCTCCGCAACCGCCCAAGTTCCTTCTCGATTTCTTAATTAGTTTATTTAGTACTCAAAGCTACCAAAATATGGAATTAAAGTTATACATACATCAGTAAAAGTAAGAAGTATGAAGAAACACAACTTTTATTGAACACTACAACACATAAGACATAACCACACAGCTCATGCGATCTGTTTTATTGGTTTAACACACACGTAGTACAGTGAAACTAAAATACTTAGAAAAAAAAAAAAAAAAAAAAAAAACCAGTGATGAAAACTAATGCCACTTTTGCAGGGAACTCGATTGCATTGAGCGCATGCAACAAGTCTTTTAAACCCATAGGTGACCCGGATGGAACGAGTGAAGTCTCGTGAGGGTTTCTAGAGACGTTACCCACAAACATCATGTGATAGCTATGATCATGGATGCCCAATGGCTGTAAAGAGATCCTCATCGTAAGGGCCAGGTTCTAGCTTGACTGCGCGGAGGACTTCAAAATCGACTAGCCTTAAATAGGGGTTTCTGTTCACATGACGCACTCGGAAGATCACTTGTGTGTCGTTGGTTGGTTCGGATTTCTTAAGCTCGAACAATGCGGAATCTTCATCATCCGTTTCATTGGAAGCAGTGGCCTTGATCAACCATGTGGAATTTTCACAAGTTGAACTTTTCACCCCTGTCAAGTATAAGTTGTTTTCAATGAGCTTGATTTTCACGTATCCAGATTTACGTGCATCCTCCGTTTTGAAAACATAGTTCGGATCATCTTCGGTGAATTTGAGAGTCCCATCTCCTTTTTCTCCATTTAAACGCAAGAACTTGTTGTTGCGGTTAGATTGCCACGCAAAAGGAATTGGTAGTATTGGTGCCATGTTAAATGGGATGATCACTCTCACTTCTCTCTTCTTTTTTTTCTCCCTTCCCTCTTCTCTCTTTCTCGTGTGATTTACTTGCTCCGCTCCATAGCTTCGAACCTGTTACTCTATTTATAATCAAGGATAAGCCCACGTCATGTTTCTCTATTCACATTATGTGTTCACACTAATAATGGTTTCGCATATAAGGAGTTTTTATTTTATGTTTCCTTCAGCAAAATAATGCAATTTTTTACTAGTTCTTAGTGTTTAATTCATATATAAGAGTCCTAGTGTTGTTATCTGATATGTTGTTTAGGACAGAGTCCTAATCCTAGAGTTTTCACATGTACCCAAATCCATTGTCTCAAAGACAATTACATAAAATTGCGATGTTTTCAACAACCGAGTTGTTCAATTAGCCGAAGTCCCTGGACTGACGCCAGATTTGATTGAATAGCTGATCTCACTGCAGGCCATTAACTAATGAGGGGACAATGCCAGGTAACTGAAAGAAACAATGTGGAAAATGAACTCTTTTAGTTTTCCTACGTGTGAAATTCATGAATTGACTGTGCTGTATGCACACGAAGACATATTTAAGTGCTCAATCAGTTACTTGTTGCTTATGAGAAGCTTTTCACAACAAGGGTATGTGAAACTAGTACTTATAAGCTCTGGTTTGATTACAGCTTGGTTTACCAGTACTTAACTGCTATTAAAATGGAATGTTTTGATATAGGCACCTTATCTTTGGATTTTTTCTTAATTAAAAGGGACATTTTGATATAAGCGTCTTGTCTTTGCATTCCTATTTATGCATTTCGTATAAACAGCCCTCCTCTAGTTGTGCTTTGGATATTTTGTTGACATCCATGTCTTTCGGATCACCCCGAAAATTTACTTGCTGTCGTCTTTATTTTTTTTACATTTTATTTTATTCAAATTTGTCGATACACAAAATTGAGTCCATCTTGGACCAAATTAAATCGGACCGTAAGTCATACATACGGCCCATCTTCTAATTGTTGTTGCTACTTTTTAAAATAGGTTCAGAAGAAAGTTTCAGATGAGAATTGAAGCTCAAGAAAAGTTACTAAATGCTATAATATATCATACATGTTTGCAAAACAAGAAAAAAATTTGGCTTTTTTTTATTTGTATACTTTTATTTAACTTATTTTTTTTCTTTGACAGAATGCGTCGTTTATTATTCAGAGTTCTATTTATTTACAACCCCATCTCCTATCTAAATCCACTCCCAATCTCTATCTATATTTCATCCGAACAAATGCAAGTTTGGTACACACATAAAGCAGGAGCAGGTGTTGTTGCTATGAAATGACAACTGGCTTGTTAAGCCAGTATTATACGAATCACTGACTTATGCTCTCCTCGAAAGAATAGTTTAACTACAATTTGTGGACTTCCTCCCTCGTATCTCCTCCTTCCCCGAGCTCGGGTTATGAAAGAAGAAGAAGAACCCGGGAGTTCTCTCAACATAATCGACGTTTCACGTGGGCGCATTATTATTGCCTCCTATTCTTAAGGAGATGAACTTCACTTGATGAAGTCTAATCAAACGGTTAATTAACATAAATATGCACGTATCAACTATTGTGCATTATCCTTGACTAACTGGATGTCATCGTTCTTACAGCTAACCAATGCATGTGCAAGGATTGGTGACGCAATATGTATGCAAAGACACATTCAATCACTCAAACATCCATTTGTTGGTTGTGAAAATATTTCTTCAAACGGCTGAAAGGATCATGAAAAGTTTGACCCATAATATATCAAAATGAAGAGAAGAAAGTGTAGAACAAGATTATACCTATTTGGAAGCCCAATGATTGGCGGAGATGGCCGGAAAATAGCCTAAAAGATGGCTGGTCTGCGGGAACATTGTAAAACTCGCCGAAAACTGGGTAAATTTTAAACGTTCATAACTTCTTCAATACTCAACGAAAATAATACTTCTTGACGAGACCAAGAGAATGGTACCTTTTTTGAAGGCTAACTCTCTGTGGTGTGGCCTGAAACTGCTCGAAAGTGGCTAACTCAAAAATGGTTAGCCACTTTTGAGCCGTTGTCCGACCAAACCATGGCGAGTTAGCCTTCAAAAAAGGTACCTTTCTCTTGGTCTTGAAGCATTATTTTCATTTTTTAATCACTCGATTTGGTTGAATATTTAAGAAGTTATGAACGTTTAAAGTTTACCCAGTTTCCGGCGAGTTTTCCAGTTTTCCCGCGGACCAGTCACCTTTTAGGCTATTTTGTGGCCATCTCCGGCAACCATTGGGCTTCCAAATAGGTATAATCTTATTCTGCACTTTCGTATCTTCATTTTGATATATTATGGGTCGAATTTGGTTAAGAAACGATTGAGTTACAAAGCTTTAAATATTGCCCAAAATCGTTTTTAATGGAATGACCAAAATCATGGATGGCAGACAATCTTAGGGACCATTTGTAACATCCCGGCCCGGGCGGGACCACTTCCCGGGCCTGACTCCACTACCGTAGCACGATATTGTCCGCTTTGGGCTTACCATTCCCTCACGGTTTTGTTTTTGGGAACTCACGAGCAACTTCCCAGTGGGTCACCCTTCATGAGATTGCTCTAGCCCCCTTCTCGCTTAACTTCGGAGTTCCTACGGAACCTGAAGCTAGTGAGCTCCCAAAAGGCCTTGTGCTAAGTAGGGATGGGATATACATATAAGGATCACTCCCCTGGCGCGATGTGGGATGTCACACCATTTCTATTGATTTTCAATCTCAGGGACCATTTGTATTGATCATGCAAATCTCAAGGACCATTTTGTATAATAACCCAATCATTTTAGTCTTTCGTTGAATTTTTCTATCGTGATCGATGAGTCAATATTTTACTATATATTTTACCCTAATCTTAGTATTACTTTATTGATTATTTTGGTGAGATTTTGATACTTTGAATTATATTTCTAATGTAGGACATTCGACTTCCTTTTGAGCGCGAAGAGTAATCAAATGGATGAATTTTGGAGTGATTCCAATTGGAGGAGGTTTGTGAGTCTTTCAAGATGACTGCATCAAAGTTTCAAATTTTCTACTCAGCCGTTTGACCGTGGCAATGAAATAAAGAGCAGTTTTCCCAGTTTGACGTTTTTGGACATTTTTGATATTTTGGAGGTCAAGATGGCATATTTTGAGGAAGACTAATTCTAAGGATTTGTAGGGGACGTCTTCAGCTTTAAAACGAGACCTTTTGGAACCAAATCAGAGTTGATTTGGTCGGTCAAAAGTCTGATTTTATGAGAAGTCTGAATTTCAGTTTAAATAGGAAATCTTTTATTTTTTGTTTTTATTATTTTATTATGTTTCCTAGTTTTATTTTAAGACTTTTTAGGGTTTTATTTTGTAGTAGTATAAATAAAGATATTTAGCCATTAGGGTTTCAGAAGGGGGAGGAGACACACTACTTAGCTTTTGACGATTCAAGTTTATTTTCTAGGTGTTTTCTATCATTGTTCTTAATAATATTTTGTCTTATGATTGTTGGTAACTAGTTTGTTTTGCTAGGGCGAAGCCTTGAGCATTAGCAAGAATATGTAGTTTCTTTTCAATTTACTTATGATAATATGCATGCATGTTTTGAATTATTAATCACCGTTTTAAACTATCTAATTGTCTTAGTGATTTTTGACCATTAGGATATTTAGAAAAGTAATTTGATGCAATTTTGGTCGGAAGTTTCCCTGAAATTGGCGCTGGCTTCTTTTGGTTAATAATTGTAATTTCACTTAAGATGAACACCACGTCTTAAGGGTTGCATGGTTTTTCAAAGGGTTTTAATAAAACTTAATAAGTCTTTTATGTTCATATTTGATCCGAATGTCCGGACGGTTGCATGTTAGATATACATTTTATGTTGGAGGTTCCAACTAGAATATATATTAGGAAAAATTAACCTTCATATACGAGAATCCATAGCAAATCATATTTATAAATCCATAAAATAATCACAAATCCATATGCCATAGAACTTCATATACGAGAATCCAACAATCCATAACCGTTCGTAAAAATGTAATTTCGATAAATCATAATTATAAAAATTCGTAAATCATATTATAAAACATATTTAAATCATGAATATGAATGCATGCTAGGCTAATATTTTATAAAAATATGTAAGTTTAGAAGGGGTCCACACACAAGTACTCCACTACCGGAGAGCCGCTCGTACTAGGATGGATTGGATCGCTTCCCTCCGTTGCACCTAAACACAAGGAGAGTACATTTAATAAAACTCTACCAAAACATTGGAATTTGGGAAAACGGAGTGTAGATTTGGAATCAGGACTTCGAAATTAGTTTGAGAAGGGTTCTATCCGAACTCGAAAAGTCAACTCGAAGTCAACGGTCAATGGTCAACGATCGGGTTAGGTCAACGGTCCGGTCTGGCCATCGCTGGTTCGATCCAAGTGAATAGTTAGTGCGTTAGACCGATTTAGGGCTTTTGGGTTTGGATTGGGCTGGCCCAAAGGTTAGTGGGTTGGTTTAAGGGTTTGGGCATGTGCTAGGGGAAATGGGTAGGGCCTAGGCTAATGGGTTGCTAGGCCCAAATGTTAGGCCTGGGTTAATGGGCTAAGGATAAAAGGGTTGGGCCGGTTCAGTGGGTTGGCCTAACAGCTGGGTTAGGCACCCATTTGGGCTATGGGATGAATCGGCCCAATTGCTTTATTGGCCACCGAAAAGCACCGAAGAAGGACACCAAGTTTTTGGGTTTTCGCCAGGAGAACTTCCTCGGCTCTATCCGGGGTCGAACCTTAATTAAAATCTATCATTCAGAAGCCGAATTGAAGATAAGAGAATAAGGATTCGAGTTGTACCAAAATGGGATGGAGTTGAAGTCGAGATCGGCTGGAAAATGGCCTAAAACCTACAGGGTTCATCGGAAAGTATGAAGAATGCTTCCTGAGTTGTTCCTGAATTAAATCACTACCAAAAAGTCTCAAACACTGCCTAAACACCTTACCAAACCCGATCTAGGAATATTTAAGGGTGAGTTCAACATACCTCGTTGGAAAAACACGTGCACAGTGACGATGCATAGTGCTGAAAATGAGAGAGAGAGATAACTCGAAAGGGTGAGGGAGAGAATAAGGGTCCAGATGGTGGTGATGAGGGTGTGGTAGCTATCTGTGAATATGTAGGTATGGGTGTGTGTGTGTGATCTCGCCGGAAAGGTGATGAGAGTATAAACGAGAGAAAGAGAAATATAGAGAATTCTAGAGAGAAAGAAGAAAGTCACGGGAGAAAGAGGGAAAAAAGGCACCAGAAATGGGGTGTCATGTGTCACCTTTGAAGTGGTCTAATGTGGAGAAAATCTCCACTTGTGAAATTACCAAAATGCCCTACGTTAAAAAATTCATACAAGCTTCGCTTTAACACCGAATTTGATTTCAATTGTGCATGCGCGTTTGTATTGACGAGTGCTATAAGAATAAAATATGAGAAAAATTCTAATATGTCTACTAACGAAGGTCAACAAAAGTCAACCATTCGGTAGTTAGGGGTATTTTCGTAATTCGAATTAATTAAAACGTAATTTTTGAAACGGGTTGTTACACTCAAGCTAAAGTTAGGGGATCTAACTGAAAGGTTGGAAGTCAACTCGGCAAAAATATAAGACATCAAAGATTTGGTGCAAATGTCTGCCAGTTGAAGAACAGATGTAACATGATGTACACTAAGAACTTTTTCCTGTATATAATGATAGTCAATGTCAACATTTGGTCCAAGCATGGAAGACAAGATTGAAGGCTAGCGCAATTGCATTCTTGTTGTCACAGAAAATCGCAGGAGTTTTGAGAATGGGAAATGAGATATCTTGTAGGATCTTATATATCCAATTGAGTTCTACAACTGTATTAGCCAAAGACCTATACTTGGCTTCAATAGATGACAGTGCAACAATACTTTGCTTTTTTGCACTCCAAGATATGAGATTAGGACCAAGGAAAACACAGTAGCCACTAGTTGATCGCTTATCAATAGGGCAACCTGCCTAATCTGCATCAGACCACGCTTTGAGGCTTTGATAACCTTTAGTAAAACATAACCCTGAATCAAGGGTACCCTTCAAATAACGAAGTATCTGTTTGACTGCCTGCAAATGAATTATCCGAGGAGAGTGCATATACTAACATACTTGGTTAACAGCAAACGCCAAATCAGGGTCTTGTCTATGTGAGATACTGTAAAGCCCCAACTGTTGATCTATAAAACTTAGGATCCGAGAGAAGAGTACCTGAGTGATCTAGTTTTGTAGAACCAACATGAGTGGAACAAGGCTTGACACCAACCATATTAGTATTCTTTAACAAGTCAATGGCATATTTATACTAATTAAGAAACAGACCTGTAGCAGATTTGTGAACCTCAATACCCAGGAGTAATGAATATCACCCAAGTCCTTAACAGGAAACATAGTCAGTAACTGAGAAATAATGATGTTGCAGACTGAGGTAGAGCTACTAGTGATGATGATATCATTGACATAAACTAAGATATACGTGATGGTAGAATCCTTTGTGATAAACAAACTGGTGTCAAAGTAGGAATATGAGAATCCCAATGACAGAATGGCCTTGTAAAATGCTTGATACCAAGCCCTAGGTGTCTGTTTTAAGCCATATAAAGACTTTTTGAGCTTGCAAACATGTTGAGGTTTGGTTGGATCAACAAAGTCATATGGCTGGATCATGTAGACATCCTTCTTTAAAGTACCATGCAAGAAAGCATTACTTACGTCAAGTTGATGAATAAACCAGTCATAAGAAACAACAATGGATAATAGAATTCTTATAGTTGTAGGCTTAACAACCGGACTGAAAGTCTCAGAGAAATCAAAACCCTTTTGTTGATGGAACCCTTTAGCCATTACCCGAGCCTTGTACCTTTCTATCGAACCATCTTGTCTATGCTTGACCTTAAACTCCCATTTGCAACCTACCAAGTTCAAACTAAGATGAAAATGAACTAATTCCCAAGTTCAGTGGATTGCAAAACTTAAAGCTTAGCCTTCAAGGCTGCTATCCAGTTTGGATTATTTGAAGCTTGTAAAAAAGTGGTAGGTGTTGGAAGAAGACATGTAATTGAATCAACAGAGGCTAGAAGAGAGTGTTTAGTTGCAGTTAAGACCTTTGACTTGTGAATTCCAGCTTTAGCCCTTGTAATCATAAGATGCGTATTATTAGGCACGAGTGCAGATGTTGAGATGTGAGTAAGCCGTTGACAATTTGTTGGAATGTTAGAAGTATTAGATAGGGAATCATCAGACGTTGAAGAGACCTAATGCTGTGATAAACTGCCTTGGTTAGCAGTCTGAAAAGTACTTGTTGCGGAGGGAACTGGAATAGTCACAGTAATAGGAGTTGAATTTGTAGAGGGAGCAACTGGAGATGGAGTAGAACCTGAGAACATGCCATTCTTAAAAGGAAACAATTGTTCATCAAAGGTAACATGCCGTTAGGCCTGGCAATTTCTGACACGACCCGATAACCCGACACGACACGACACGAAATTAACAGGTGTTTGGGTCAACACGATAACGAATCGGGTCTTATCGGGTAACCCGATAAGCACATGTTAAGATAACGGGTTGGGTCGGGTATACACGTGGGTAAACACGATACACGATAAGCAGAATATTATTTTTATAATTTTATAACCCTAAAAAAATACTGTAATAATTATATACATTAATTTTACAATTTTATACCCCTAAAAATTATAATAAATATATATATATATATATATATATATTAAATTAACTATAAAATTTATAATTATTATAATTATTATATATACTATAATAATTATACCCCCAAAATATTAAGTCTATCTATACTAATTATATATATATATATATTAAATTTTATAAAAACTATAATGCATATTAATTAATAATTTAATATGCATGAATCATGATCATGCATTTGCCAACTTGCCGCCCTTTTTGAAAAAAAAAATGGAGGGAAAATGAAAATGTTAAGAAAAGTTGAAAATAAAACAAAAAAGTGAAGGAATTAGGAAAAGATGTTGGAGGGAAAAGTGAAAATGATAAGAAAAAGTTGAAAAGGAAACAAAAAAAAGAGGGAAAAATGAAAATTAATAGAGGTGGTGAGAAATTTTTTTTTTTTTTTAAGTTATTAACTTTTTATCACACACATGACTGTCATGACATATCTCACTATTTTTATAATGACACACGTGACACGTGATGTATGTACTATTCCGTGTACCAGTCAATTATAATTTATACGTACAAAATAAATAGATTTAAATCTACTTAATAAATATATATATACACACACACACACACGGAACTTGATTGATGGCATACGAATTCTCCAAAACTAATTTCAACGATCCCAACCGTCAAACTTGTTTGTATATGCTTTGAGATCACATCACCAAAAAATCATAAAAAATAAACATTCAGAGATCAAGTAACGGGACAAAGCTTTTCAACGGTTATAAACGAAAAATCACGATTTAACGGTTATTTTAACTCTGATTTTGATGATTTTTTATAACTACACTCCTTGACCCTATATGAATACAATGAATGAATTCGATCTTCAATTTAAAATATTTACACAAGTGGATACCACAAAATCTTTTATTATACTTAATGAAAGTATAAATAAACTCTAAGTGTTAGTCAATCTATCGTTTTACGAATTCTCCAAAACTAATTTCAACGATCCAAACCGTCAAAATTGTTTGTATATGCTTGGAGATCACATCAGCAAAAAATCACAAAAAAAAAAACATTCAGAGATCAAGTAACGGGACAAAGCTTTTCAACGGTTATAAACGAAAAATCACGATTTAACGGTTATTTTAACTCCGATTTTGATGATTTTTTATAACTACACTCCTTGACCCTATATGAATATAATGAATGAATTCGATCTTCAATTTAAAATATTTACACAAGTGGATACCACAAAATCTTATGTTATACTTAATAAAAGTATAAATAAACTCTAAGTGTTAGTCAATCTATCGTTTTACGAATTCTCCAAAACTAATTTCAACGATCCAAACCGTCAAAATTGTTTGTATATGCTTGGAGATCACATCAGCAAAAAATCACAAAAAAAAAAACATTCAAAGATCAAGTAACAGGACAAAGCTTTTCAACGGTTATAAACGAAAAATCACGATTTAACGGTTATTTTAACTCCGATTTTGATGATTTTTTATAACTACACTCCTTGACCCTATATGAATACAATGAATGAATTCGATCTTCAATTTAAAATATTTACACAAGTGGATACCACAAAATCTTATGTTATACTTAATGAAAGTATAAATAAACTCCAAGTGTTAGTCAATCTATCGTTTTACGAATTCTCCAAAACTAATTTCAATGATCCAAACCGTCAAAATTGTTTGTATATGCTTGGAGATCACATCAGCAAAAAATCACAAAAAAAAAACATTCAGAGATCAAGTAACGGGACAAAGCTTTTCAACGGTTATAAACGAAAAATCACGATTTAACGGTTATTTTAACTCCGATTTTGATGATTTTTTATAACTACACTCCTTGACCCTATATGAATACAATGAATGAATTTGATCTTCAATTTAAAATATTTACACAAGTGGATACCACAAAATCTTATGTTATACTTAATGAAAGTATAAATAAACTCTAAGTGTTAGTCAATCTATCGTTTTACGAATTCTCCAAAACTAATTTCAACGATCCAAACCGTCAAAATTTTTTGTATATGCTTGGAGATCACATCAGCAAAAAATCACAAAAAAAAAAACATTCAGAGATCAAGTAACGGGACAAAGCTTTTCGACGGTTATAAACGAAAAATCACGATTTAACGGTTATTTTAACTCCGATTTTGATGATTTTTTATAACTACACTCCTTGACCCTATATGAATACAATGAATGAATTCGATCTTCAATTTAAAATATTTACACAAGTGGATACCACAAAATCTTATGTTATACTTAATGAAAGTATAAATAAACTCTAAGTGTTAGTCAATCTATCGTTTTACGAATTCTCCAAAACTAATTTCAACGATCCAAACCGTCAAAATTGTTTGTATATGCTTGGAGATCACATCAGCAAAAAATCACAAAAAAAAAACATTCAGAGATCAAGTAACGGGACAAAGCTTTTCGACGGTTATAAACAAAAAATCAAGATTTAACGGTTATTTTAACTCTGATTTTGATGAATTTTAACAGCTACACTCCTTGACCCTATATGAATACAAAGAATGAATTTGATCTTCAATTTAAAATATTTACACTAGTGGAATTTATATACTTAATAAAAGTATGAATCAACTATAATATTAATAATTATATACATTTAATATTTGTAATAGATTAGTAGTGTATGTATTATTTTTTTTATTAGGCTTTCATTTTCGAGTGTAGATATAGTACTTGAACGAGAAATGTTTTAATGTTTTCAAGTAATATTTATGTCGCAATGTGTGGTATGTGCAAATTGTAAAAAAATATATATTTTTCTTAACGGGTCATAACGGGTCGGGTCACTTTACCCGTTGGGTAAAGTGACACGACCTGTTAAGGACCTGTTAAGATAACGGGTGTGACACGACACGACCCGTTAAGATAACGGGTGTTACACGAAAACGACACGAACACGACAGACACGATCCGTTTGCCAGGCCTACATGCCGTTAGACTTAAACTTGATTAGCTACAGGATCAAAGCATCTGTAACCACTATGATTGAGACTATACCCAAGAAATACACGAAGTTGGCTCTTTGTATCCAGTTTATGAGATGAGTAGGATTGTAACCAGGGATAACAAGCACGACCAAATGCCTTAAGATTATGATACTTAGGAGTTGCTTTGAACAGTTTCTCTCAATGACTAACAAAAGATGATTGAGGAGGCAGTCTATTGATGAGATACCTTGCAGTTTGATAAGCCTCTACCCAGAATTTTGTTGCCAAACCACTATGAGAAAGAAGAATCATGCTCATTTCAACAACATGCCTATGTTTCCTTTCTGCACACCCGTGTTGTTCAAGTGTATGAGGACAACTTAATTGATGTGTAATACCTTGTTCCTTTAGAAAGTTTTGAAAATCCTTGCTTAAGAACTCACCGCCTGAATTTGACCTTAGGCATTGTATTTTACAGTAAAAAACGTTTGAACTCTGTGAACAAAAGTTTTGAAGATTGAGTAAACATATGATTTATAGAACATTGGATATAACCAGCTGTATTTAGTGTAATCATTTACCATAATGAGGTAGTATTTATAACTAGTACATAAATGAGTGGGAGAATGTCCCCAAACATCAGTGTGTAGTAAATGAAATGGCTTAGTGGAAGTATAAGGCACAATAGAAAATGGTAGTCTAGAAGCCTTCCCCAACTTACAATCAGTACAAATAGACCCTGTATTAACAAAACCAATAATACGTAGCTGATTTTTATTCACAACACTATGTAAAACTAGACTCGATGGATGACCTAGATGTTTATGCCAGATATGAGCATCCGCTTTAGTTATCATCAATGCTTGAGGAGGGAGAGAGCAATTCCAGAAGTACCATTAGATGCATCCTAGTAGAAAAGATATAAGTCACCTTCATAAGGGCCATGGAAGAGCATCTTCCCAGTTCTTAGGTCTTTTATATAGAACCCAAATGGATCAAAGGTCATAGAAGCCCAATTATCACAGACAAACTCGTAAACTGATAACAAGTTATGTGAATCTTTTAGAACTAACAACACATCATTAAGTTTAAATGTAGCATTCATAGTACGAATTAAAGTAGGTCCAGTATGAAAACTACATAGACCTTTACCATTACCAACAAAGAGTTGATCACTGCTAGTGTAGGGAATGACAGAGTTGAGAGAAGCTGGATCCGGTCTCACATGATGAGATGCACCACTATCAGTTAACCAATAGCTTGGTGGAGGAGAAATACTAGCAGTCATGCTAATAGGAGGTCCAATGTGTGATATTTGAGGGGCAAACTGAGATAGTTTCTCAAGATTAGAGAGCTTCATGACCAGATTTGAGGCATAATTGACATTGAAGAAACCTTCTAGAATTGTAAGTATTGGAGGGCTGACCAGAAAATGTGGATCTTGAATTGGGACCAAGTCTAAGAAGATTACCTTAGGTGTTATTGTAGGTATGACTACCTCCAAAATTTCGATTTTGATTATATCGATTATGATTCTGAAAGCGGCCACGAGAATTGCCTTAGTAATTTTTGGCACTAGAAGATGCTTGTTGAGCCGTATAGGCATGAAATGGTGCAGAAGAAGAAGAAGATGCTCTGGCCTTTTGTTTCTGAAGAGAAATCTCCTTATTAAGAAGTAATCCATGTAGTTCATTAGTATCAACACTTCAGTTTTTGTTTTAATAGAATCAACAAAGCAGCCATACTTATTAGAGATACCAGAAAACATGTAGGCAACAAGATCAGATTTAGAGATCGGATCACCAGCTGCAACGAGTTTATCAGAAATCTCCTTAACAGAATTGACATAATCGGTCATCGAAAAGTTTTTTTTCTGGATAGTTTGGATCTTCGAGCGTAAGCTATGGATATGAGTGCGAAAGGCACTAGAAAAACGACGCTCGAGAGATTGCCATAGAGATCTGAAATCATCTATGCCAGCCGTCAATGGAAGGAGATTTTCAGATAAGGTCGAATTGATCCAAACCATCAAGATTTGATCTCGTTCACACCAAGTCTCATATGCTAGATTAGGAACTTGGGATCCAGAAAATTCAATCACAAATTGAGGAGGACACACATCAGTGCCGTTGACGAGCCCTAAAAGCTTGAATCGCTTCAGGATAGGGATGAAGAGACTGGGCCAGGTGATGTAATTGTGACGAGTTAGTTTTGTCGACACCATACTGGTAATATTTTGAACACTAATCGAAGAAAGAGATTCAACAGACAGATTCGTAACATCGCCATGATAGCCAGACAAAAGCAGTCGACGAAAAGGAGTTCGCCGAGTTCATCACAGTCGCCATCAAAAGATCAAGATTGGAGAAGAAATTAAAGAAATTAAAGAAATTAGGGTGAGCAAGATCTGTTTGGAAGGCGGGAAATGGTGAGAAAGTTCAAGAAAATGGAAACGGTGGATCAAAGTCGATGGATTATGGCGAAGATGCCATGTAGAAATTCATATCTCTATAGAAGAAAGGTTAGAGAAATAGAGAGAGCGGGAATTGTAGAGAGAGAAGTTGTTGAATGAAATGATTTCATTACCCAAACAGAATGTGTACAATCCAATGTAAATAGATACAATTGGTTATGTCACCAACTACTCTAATAGCTATAGCTTAACAACTAAGAAAGCTTTTAATTAGGCATAGACTTAGTTGGTGGTCCTATTCTATCCTTAATAGTATAGGCTTGGACAGCATGCTCGGAAACACAACTCCATCGAAGAACAAAGCCGAGAGAATAACGGTGAGCAAAATACTAACTATTAGAAACAAATTAGATTCCTTGCTCAAGTTACTACAAGTAATTGATTTCAAAACTTCATAATCTACTAATGCCTTTGTATTATAAAATTCTAGGGGATTCATATGTACATTTTAGTAATCTTCATTCCACAAGTTTTGGCATCAAATCATTAGGAGGTGGGAAAACCGAACAAGGGTACATGAAACCAGCACTTCTTGGTTCTACTTTGATTACTGCTTAGTTTACCAGTACTTAACTGCTATTAAAATTGCATTCTTGTTTATGCATTTTGTATAGCCTTCCTCTAGTAGTGCTCTGCATACTGTTGTTGCCATCCATGTCTTTCGGATTACTCCGAAAATTTACTTGCTTTTGTCTTTGTTCTTTTACATTGTATTTGTTTAAAGTTCAACCATTCACAAAAGATGGTTAAGCTAGTTAACGTGTAAACACGAAAATTCTTGTATTGAATGAAACGAGAACTCATATACAAAGTAGATTTATATTGATTTGAATTTGTAGGTTACAATCTCTGTTTACAACTTTTCCTCTGATTCAGTCTTCAAATTTGATGTAGATAGTTGATTGTTGATCCAAGGGTCGTAATGACTTGATCTCGAACGAACGATTGAACGATTGCTTCAAGTTTTGAGCTTGAAAATAACTTGTGGATAATCTTCACCTCAAGGGTCCGGCAAAGGTAGTGTTTGATCTTGAAACAAACGTTGCTACAAGTTTATAAGCTTGTAACAAAGTCTTGAAGGAATTAGCACGAGCTCTTGTTGATTCTTCAAGGAAGTGGTTCGGCTTTGGTCGAGAGAAAGCTTCGGATTTGGTTGACTGTTCTTCAAAGAGAGCTTTGACATCGTATTAGTCTTCAAAGGTTTGGCAGAGGTTTTTCTGTGTAGAGATTTTTCGACCCTTATGCTTGTGGGAGGACCTTGTATTTATAGGCTTTTCAAAGCTTTTCTTTGGGTGGATTTGGCTTTGATTTATGTCCTAATTTGTCCATGGCAGAATTTAGGAATGTTTTGTGTCTTAATTTCAGCCATCTTTACTCCCTTGGCCGAAATTTTGAGGCATTGTTGCCTATTTTGTGGGCAATCTTCAATTCTTGCTTGTTTTATGAAGATGCTTTAACTTTCTTTCCGGTTTTGAGAGTATTTTGATCCCTTGCCGAATTTAAGAGGTGATAAGCTCATATCTATATATATTTTACATCAAATTCACTTGTCTTTTCTTAGTTAGTTCCTTATATTTTTGAGCTATTTACTTTGTTTTTGTGTTTTGTAGGATTTGTCAAGTAAAGAAAAGAAAAATAGTACAAGTGGAATTTTAAGTAACAAATTCGTCAAAACTGCCTGTGCACGTCCGCTGACTTTGGAAGCACGTTTCGGACAGCTCAGAATGAATTAGAGAATGAACCTTATATGATTGGAAAGCTACGGATGTCTATTTTCTGGAGCATTTCGTGGATTGTTAATATCATTTTTCTAGAAGAAGTTATGGTCGTTTTAACACTGAAAGGTTCCCAAGAGGCTGAGCAGTTTGTAACTGACAAGAAAGCACTGAAAGCAATAAATCCAATAAAACTAACAGCCAAAACTGATGCAGCCAAGAACAAGCCAGCTAACACCTATTCAAATATCAGAGGAAATGGAAAATTAAGTGAAAGTAATGGGCATAAAGGCTGCCCAAAAAGTTACAATTGTTTTAGTATTTCCTCTCACTTATTGTCATCACTAAATGGCTGTTAGTGGGGTGAGTTATGGAGAAAAAACTTTGGCAGCAGAAAAGAAGAAAAGGGCTACAGGTTGCAGCAGCAAAGAGGAAAAAAAAAAGTGTGAAAAAAAGATAGAAAAAAAAGAAGGAAAGCAAGGAAAAAAGGCAAGGCTGCTGCGTTGGGGAAAGAAGGAAAGGAAGGAGGAAATCTTGGCATTCTCTTCTCTCGGTTTTATCTTCTCAAACTCATGTCTTTCTTTTGGTTTAATTTTAGAATTATGTGCAACTAATTTTTAGTAGTTAGGGGCTGTTTTGAAGCCCCATATATGATTGCAAGTTTGTTATGACATTTCGTTTGAATTACTTTTATGAATGGATGAAAATTGTTTCACTACTTGTCTCATTGATGAATTCTTTATGTGTTTTCTACGGATGCATACTTAGTAAGCATATCTAGGATTCTAATGCTATGAATATGTGTGTGCCTGCCCTTGTCAAATGAGGACCTACATATGTTCTAGAGTAGTACTTGTTAATTGTGATTAACATGTGAACCAATTTCTAGGATTAGTAAGACAATGCTAGTACTTATGATGCCTTGTGATGACTCAAACTCTTTTCATTCTTAATGATTTCTACTTGTTAAATCTATGAACACGCCATTCGAGATTGCATGTTAGGGACTAAGTTAAGTTGAAAACGCCATTCTCTTAGCATACTACATAAGAAAGAGTAATAGGTTGAGTTCTAACATTGAGCCAACTTGAGCATCTTCATCCAAAAATAAAAGAAATTTGAATGAAACATAACATGTTTGCATGATTATTTGGTGGTGGATAGCAATTCCCCTAACTCGTTTTTTCTTAATTTGTGAACTACTTAAAAATCTGTTTTTGTTCTGTTTTTGTTCGATTTAATTTAAATAGCAAATCAACTCCAAAAATCCCCAAAATTTGTGTGAGTGTAGCTCTATGTGTCTCGTATCTTCATATAAAATTTCGTAGACTTTAGATAAGTGTAAGTTAGTCTAATAATTATTTTTCGGTGGCTGGTCAGTAGGGACAACAACCCAGTTTTTGTGACATTTTAAGTAGTTAGATAAAACAAACTTCTGCGGGAAAGACCCTTATTTTCATATGCTACAATTGACAAATCTTATTGTTAATAAGGAAAATTAATAGGACATTTGTGTGCTACTTTGTGGTGTGCTTTTAATCCTATCAAATTTTTAGCGCCGTGTCGCCGGGGATTGTTATTTCTAATTACTTATTTTTTATTGTTTTCTTTTCTTGTCTAATTAGTGTTTTTGTTTTTGTTTTTATTTCAGGTACTCTTCGAAGTATATGCATACTCGAAGGTCCAAGAGCATTGATCTAGCTTCCTACGATCCTGAGGTTGAACGAACATTTCGAAAGCTTCGAGGAACAATCAAGCAGAAGCGTGCATCGGTGTCTTTACCACCATCTTCTCCACCACATTTGAGTTTGGAAGAGGAGGAAGAACCACAAGAAGGCATGGCTGATAACTGGACTTTGAGGGAGTTGGCAACACCTAATACGGACCAACAACCATTGTGCATCACATATCCAAATGCAGAAGGGGGATTTGAGCTTAAGTCCGGCATGATTCACTACTTGCCTAAGTTCCATGGCTTCTCAACAGAGGATGCCAACAAGTATCTCATGGAGTTTCATGTGGTATGCTCGGGAATGAGACTAGCCAATGTGGATGAAGAGCAAGTCAAGTTGAGGGCATTCCCATTTACATTAGAAGCTAAGGCAAAGGAGTGGCTTTACAATTTACCTCCGGGATCAATGAACACATGGAACCAGGTGAAGCAAGCATTCTTGGAGCAATATTTTCCGGCCACAAAAGCTGCAAATATAAGGAACTAACTAAGAAAAGACAAGTGAATTTGATGTAAAATATATATAGATATGAGCTTATCAAATACCCCCACACTTAGCTTTTGCTAGTCCTCGAGCAAAACAAAGAAAACATAAAAAAGTAGCAACATGAAAAACATTAGCTTCCCCCTATGTGACCCTCATAGAATTTCATTCAAGAAACAAATCATCAAGAACCTTAGCTAGCATCAAACAAGCTAATCCAAGCTCATCTTCCTTATTCAAATGTTAACAACTACCTTTTAATCATCCTTGAAGTGTAGTGTGTGTAATAGCCATGCTAATGCAATTTCAAGTTTTTTTTTTTTAAAACACCACATGCAAACTAATGACCTTCTCACGGGACATATACTCAATCACACATATGTTTAGTTTAACGTGTTTCACTCAAAGAATCAAATGTGAAAGATCTACCATAAGCTTGCATAAAGATCTCATCTCCACAATCATAATTGCAAAACTAAAATCAAGAGGACTTTTATTGGTTGTAATGAAGCTTAGGGAGAGGGTTATAGAAATAAAAGGTAAACACAAGTTCCAAGCTACATTGCAAGCAATTCTCTTGTTGAGATTTATAAGAACTCAAGCTCTAACATTTGTCATAAGACAATCTCACATTGCTCACTAGCTAGCTTGGAAAGGGTAAGGAAAAATGTTTAAGGTATAAGGGCAGACATATCTGGTGATAAGAAATAAAAGGCTTAACATATATGGCTCAAATTGGCAATCTAATGGTATCATTTTTCTTTAGGAAACATGCTTATTTGGGCCATGGTGATAAACCTAATGCCTCTATCCTTTTCAAGTTCATGCAATCAATGACAAAAATTTCGAAAGATCGTTACGAAAGTTCTAAAGATGTAAGTCACATAAGTTCATCACACATGAAAGAACAGGCGTGTATGAAAAATGCACACACTTTCAATAGGCTAAAAAACTCACATAGGTTGTATATGGCCACTATGTTCACATACGAAGCTTTAAGTCATGCTTTAGTTTCACATCAACAAGGCTATGTGCATTTGGTTTTTCAAAGAAGATTAAACATGTACAAGGCTAACAAGAGAATAAGGAATTTTACACAATACATGCTTACTAAGTTCTTGATCACCGTGGTTCAAATTCAATCCAATTATATCATTGGGTCGGGAAACTAACAAAAAAAAATCTGATTCAAAACAATAAAGAAAATAAGACTATTTTTGAATTTTTCGTTTTTAGAATTTTCTCTCTTTTTTTTTTATTTTTTTTATTTTTTTAGAGTCAACAAAACTAATTAAGAAAACAAAAAAAACAACAACAAGGAAACAAATGAAACCAATTCTTAGTCAAAGGGACGGAAATTTTCAATTTGGTCATTTTTTCAAGAGGGATTCTCCCTTGTTTGCCAAGTTTTTGGGAATGTTTTATACTTCCCTTGCTTGATTTAGGCCACATGTCATTGATGACTTGTCCATTTGTGATGAGTCACATGCCACGAGGAGCTTAGTGATGCATTATTTGGATGCAACGAAATTTACATGTCTACATAATGATCACATATTTTCTGTTTCGATTGTTTCGAGCGCCTGGATGCTAATTAACGGTAATATACTAAAAACAGAACCATTCCGTTATTGGAGGCTCTCAAGTGTCAGATTGAAGAACAAAACAGCTTGCAAGAGCAGCTTGAGGTATGTTGCTTTGCTGTCGTTTACCTAAACCCGAACTTAGTGTCCATATAATCTTCTAGCTTTTACTTGTGACGATGTGAAGGGCAAATCCCACATCGAAGGTTTAACAAGCCCTGCAGTGGCTTCTAAGGAGGGCCACTTCCCATTTCTAATTCGTTTTGGATAGCACCTCAACATTCATACGGCTCATCTTCTAATCATTGTTGCTACATTTTAAAATAGGTTCAAAAGAAAAAGCAGATGAAAATTGAAGCTCAAGAGCAGTACTTGCAAGCCATATTGGAGAAGGCCCAAAGGGGTCTCACCCCATAATATAGAAGCGACAAGAGCACAATTAACGGATTACAAGATCGAATTTTATGGAGAATATGAGCGAACAAGATCGAGGAGGAAGCACAGCATAGATGATGAATGATGCTTATAAGAAGAACAATGGATCAACTTTTCAGATTTATGAACAGGGAATAAGAGGAGAAAATAAAGATACAAAGCTTAAGATTGAGGGGGGTTCCATACATTTTGACTTAAATAGTAAAGAAAGCTATGATTATGTTGGTCCAAATGGGGGGTGAATTCGAAACAAGAAGCTTTCGTTTACTAGAAACCACAACACTTTGATGACAAAGACTTTTTAACACTCTTTTGGATGCCTATAATTTTTCTTTTGTTCACATAGGTGCTTGTATTCTATCTGAAAGAAGTTGCTAAATGCTAATATATTATACATGTTAGCAAAACCAGAAAAATAATTGGCTTTTATTTGTATAATTTTATTGAACTTTTTTCTTTGACAGAACTGTTTATTATTCAAAGTTTTATAGAAGGAAAATTTTATTCACACTCAATAATCTTCTCTTCACACCCAACTTGAAAATTTTGTCCTGCAAACTTACTTTTTTACCCTCAAATACAAAATTGACAAACTTAAAAAAAAAAAAAAAAAAAAAAAAAAAAAAAAAAAGAAAAAAAAAAAAAAGAACACAAACACGTAAACCCACCCAACCACCTACTGTGGTAGTAATCGGACTTGATTCCGATTGTCATTCCAAAAATTGTCGTCGCCGACCTACTATTTATCTCGTCAATTCTTCATGCTCATCTTTATGGGGCTAGATTTTGGTCCGACTACTATTTCCTTAAAACTTAATGAACCAATTAAAAAAAAAACCTAGCAAATTGCAGACCGGTGTGATCTTGCAATTCGTGGAATAAGGATGCAGTCCCAAACGTGGACAAGTTAAAAAGCTATATATGCTTTTAGGGATGACAAAGCTGGTAGTCATTTGAAATTGGGTGAAGAGGGAATTGATGAGAGATCAAAATTTGAGAGAGAGAGAGTGATCGATATCTATATCAGAAGCCCTATATTTTCTGACGAACCCAACCGCCAATATCATTTCGTCGAAGGCCACAACCCTCCTCCAGTATCATTTTACTTCTTCACCACCCTCCGTTAATCCCTCTTTTCAATTTCCGGCAACCCACCCAACCACCAATTGGGGCTCTCAAGGCCACTTCGACCCACCCATTTGCTAGTTGATAATATCTTTCGACACCCATTTTTTCATTAGGGCATAATGGGAACATAAAATTTTAAAAAAAATTACTGGGGGTAGAGATAAGTTAAGTGGGTCTAAATACAATTTTCCTTTATAGAAATTGGCTTTTATTTGTATACTTTTATTTAACGAGATAAAAAATTGACTTTTATCTAATAAAACCCTAGTTGATGCAAGATACCAATCTTCTCTTCTCACTTATTTAGAATGGAGTAGCAAGTTTCAAGTTCCTTCTCGATTTCTTAATTAATTTATTTAGTACCCAAAGCTACCAAAATATGGAATTAAAGTCATACATACATCAGTAAAATTAAAAACTTTGAAGAAACACAGTTTTTATTGAACACTACAACACATAAGACACAACCACACAGCTCATACGTTCTGATTTTACTGGTTTAACACACACGTAATACAGTGAAACTAAAGTACTTAGAAAAAAAAAAAAAACCAGTAAAACTAATGCCACTTTTGCAGGGAACTTGATTACATTGAGCACATAGTGTTGTACCACAAGCAAGATGACTAAACCAAAACAATCACAAAGATATGAACAACGGAAGCTCACTTTATTAATCAATAAAGGATTACAAAAGAACTCACAATAAACTTCACAACAGTTCTCTTGCCTCTCAAGTCTCTCAAATTCACACACCCTAACATTAAGGTTTACACATATTTATACTAGACAACCTAGCCACAAACCTAATCCCAAATTAAGTTAGAATCCAAACACCACCTGGAAACTTGCGTCCAAGTTTCCTATACTCATTACAACTAGGATTCCTACTTTAGTTAGGAATACAATTCTAATTTCATACCAAATCCAACAATCTCCACCTTGGTAAGAAATTCCATCAGAGACTTCATCTGCTTCTGTTGCTCCACCATTGTCAAGTTTCAAACTTGTCTAACGTGCACCAAATCCAAGCAATGCTTGAATTTTGATACACCAACTACCTTTGTTAACATATCAGCAGGATTATCAGCCGTAGCAATCTTCTTAACAAGAATCTCACCTTCAGCTATAACCTCTCGAACAAAATGATATCACACATCTATATGCTTGGTCCTCGCATTATGTACTTGATACTTTGCCAAGTAAATGGCACATTGACTATCACAATACACATCCAACTTGTGTTGATTTACACCCAAATCTTCTATCAAACCAACTCTCCAAATAGCCTCCTTAATAGCCTCAGCCATCGCCATATATTCAGCTTCTGTGGTTGATAAAGCAACGGTTGGTGGTAGTATTGATCTCCAACATATAGGACCTTTCGCCATAGTGAATACATACCCTGTGGTAGACCTTCTTTTGTCTAAATCATTAGCAAAATCAGAGTCCACATGACCAATGGAGAACTTATCAATTTCTCTGCCATTCTGTTCAAAACAAATTCCTGTATTCCTTGTTCCATGAAGATATCTCAATATCCATTTAGCAGCATCCCAATGCATTTTTCCAGGATTATGCATAAACCTACTTACAATTCCCACTGCATGAGCAATATCGGCCGAGTACATACCGTAGCGTACGTCAACCCTCCAACCAAACTGGAATAAGGAACATCTTTCATCCTAGCTTTTTCTTCATCACGCTTAGGGCATAGTTGAGTGCTCAACTTAACATAAGGAGCAAGGGGTGTACTCACAGATTTGGTTTCCTCACTAATGCCAAACTTGTGTAGCAATTTTTCCAAGTACTGTTTCTACGATAAATACACTAGTCCCTCCTTCCTGTTTCGAGTGATCTCCATCCCTAAAATCTTCCTTGATTCACCAAGATCTTTCATCTCAAACTCTTTCTGCATCTGAGCTTTGAGCTTTGTAATTTCAGTTATATCACTAGAGGCAATAAGCATATCATCCACCTAAATCAATAAGTAGACATAAGTACCTCCACTTAATTTCTTGTGATACACGCAATGGTCGTAATGACTTCTAGTGTAGTCATGATCCTTCATAAACTTATCAAACATCAAATACCATTGCCTCTTTTCCTTGTTCTTCATAACCTTCAGGTTGCCTTATGTAAATCTCTTTAGACAATTTCCATGTAAAAAAACAGTTTTTACATCTAATTGGACTAACTCGATATCAAATTGTGCCACTAATGCAAGTAGAATTCGGATGGATGAGTGTTTCACTACAGGAGAAAAGATTTCGTTATAATCTACTCCTTCTTTCTGAGCATAACCTTTAGCCACTAGTCTGGCTTTGAACCTCATTGGACTTGCTGATCTATTCCATCCTTCTTTGCATATACCCACTTGCACCCAATGGCCTTTCTTACTTTAGGCAACTCCACCAATTCCCAGGTTTTATCCTTCTTGAGTGACAACATCTCGTCATCCATAGCTTTATGGCAATGCTTTGATTCTCCACTACTCGCTGCTTCAGTAAAACTTGTAGGGATATCAACTTGGATTACTAGTAACACGTATGCCATACATGCAACACAATCTTTGAATCTGGCAGGAAGCACAACATCTCTTTTTCCTCTCCTCTTGGCCATGCACTCTTCTTGGGCTTGAATATCATCAACCACAACTTCTTCGTCTTGTCTTTCTTCTTGGTCGACACAATTTTGTTCGTCATTCTTGATGCTTGTTTTTTGAGAATTATCTGTTGATAGCTCCACCTCATGGACAACATTCCTGTCCTCTCTATGTTTCATATGGGATTCATTAAACGTCACATCTCTACTCACTACTACATTCTTGAGTTCTGTGCTCCATAACCTGAATCCCTTGACACCACTATTGAACCCTAAAAAGATAGCTTTCCTTGCTCTCGGATCCAGTTTGTTTTCTTTCACGTGGTAGTAAGCATCACACCCAAAAACCCTTAGTCTTTCATAGTCTTGAGCTATTTTTCCTGACCATAATTCCATTGGAGTCTTACCATTTAAAGTTGCAGAAGGTAGACGATTCAAAATATGGCATGCATAATTTAATGCTTCTGCCCAAAATCTTTTATGCAATTTTGCTTGTGAAAGCATACATCTCACATTTTCCAGCAATGTTCGATTCAACATCTCTGCAATACCATTTTGTTGGGGAGTTTCTCTAACACTACAGTGACAAGTAATACCTTCCTTTTTGCATATCTTGAAGAAGGGATCAGAAGTATATTCCCCGCCATTATCACTTTTTAAGACTTTCAACTTTTTGCCAATCTTCTTTTCAACCGTGTTTTCCATTCCAAAAAAATATTCAACACCTCATGTTTGTGCTTTATCATATAAATCCATGATCTTCGTGAGTAATCATCAATAAAGGACACAAACCATCTCTTCCCTCCTAAAGATTCATTCTTTGCAGGTCCCCAGACATCTGAGTGTACATACTCCAATATACCCTCAGTTTGATGTATTGCAGTGCCAAATTTTACCCTTGTTAGTTTGCCAAGAACACAGTGTTCACAAAAATCTATTTTTCCACTTTTGGCTCCCTTTAAAATCCCTTGTTTAATCAACCCTTGCAGTGCTTTGTTTCCCACATGCCCTAACCTCATATGCCATAGAGAAGATGTATCCTCTTGATCACCTTTTGCACCATATCCACCTGTTTTTCCATGGTTTTGCCCTCCAACAAGTCAAGCAAACCTCTTCTTGGAGCCTTCATTTTCACTAATGCCCCTCTAGCTACCTTAAGTATGTATTCTCGGAATAAAATTTTGCAACCTTAGGATTCAAGGGTGCCTAAGGAAATTAAATTCTTCTTAAGGTCTGGAACATATCTTACTCCTTGTAACTCTCGAACTACACCATCATGATGCTTAATCATAACATTGCCAATCCCTTGCGTTGAACATGGATTATCGTCACCCATATACACAGTTCCAGTGATAATTTTGAAAGATGAGAACCTATGACGTTGGGAAGTCATATGATAAGTGCATCCAGTGTCAAGCCCATTGATTTACATAGTCTATGCTTTCCGCTGCTGTTAGGGCACAAACAAAATCCTCATCATCATCTTCAACAATGTTTGCCTCTGAATCCTCATATTTCTTATCCTTGTTTTTAGCCTTGATTTTAGGACAATCCTTCTTCCAATGTCCCTTCTCATGGCAAAAAGTGCACTTATCTTTATCCAATAATTTTCTGTTGCTTGAGTTATCTCTTGTGCCAAACTTGCTTTTCTTCCTATTTGTAGACTTTCTTTCCTTTGATCTTCCTCTCACCATTAGTGCTTTAGAGTTGTTCCTCTCTTGTCTATCAAGATTTTGAACTTCATGATTCATCACAGTACTTGAGATCTCATCAAATTTAATAGTTTCTCAACCATAAATCCATGTCGTAACAAATGATTCATAGGATTCAGGCAAAGAATTCATCAGGATCAACGCTTTGTCTTCATCCTTGATTGTCTCTTCTAAATTTAACAATTCAGCAATCATTTTGTTAAACTCTTCGAGATGATCAATCATCTTTGTTCCTTCCTTATATTGGAAACGATAAAGCTTACTCTTAAGATAAAGCCTATTTTCTACACTCTTTTTCAAATATTTGGACTCCAGTGTATCCCATAGTTCTTTGGCCAATGAAATATTCATCACACCATACTTTTGTGCCTTGCCAAGACATAACCGAATTGTGGAACATGCATGCGCATTCAGTCGCTGCCATTCCTCCTTCTTCATCGACATAGGCATATCTTCAAGTACTACAAGTAGTCCTTGTTGTATCAACACATCCTTAACTTCACACAGCCACATAGCGAAGTTATTGCTCCCGACAAACTTCTCGATCTCGAGCCTAGCACTTTGCATCGATGTTTTGGTAACCTTAGTGCCCCCATCATCTCCACTCTTGCTGGAGTCTTCAGGTTTTGTCATTGTTTTGGCTTAATCACTGAACCAAGCTCTTGATACCACTTGTTATACCACAAGCAAGATGACTAAACCAAAACAATCACAAAGATATGAACAACGGAGGCTCACTTTATTAATCAATAAAGGATTACAAAAGAACTCACAATAAACTTCACAACAGTTCTCTTGCCTCTTAAGTCTCTCAAATTCACACACCCTAACGTTAAGGTTTACGCATATTTATACTAGACAACCTAGCCACAAACCTAATCCCAAACTAAGTTAGAATCCAAACACCACCTGGAAACTTGCGTCCAAGTTTCCTATACTCATTACAACTAGGATTCCTACTTTAGTTAGGAATACAATTCAAATTTCATACCAAATCCAACACATAGGTGATCCTGATAAGACGAATGAAGTCTCGTGAGGGCTTTTGGAAACGTTAGACACAAATATCATGTGATAGTTATGATCATGGAAGCCTAATGGGTGTAAAGAGATCCACTCCGTAAGGGTCAAGGTCTGGCTCTTGACTGCGCAGAGGACTACGTCCAAACCATCTGTATCATTGTCTGGCCTTAAATAGAGGTTGATGTTCACATGGCGGAGTCGGAAGATCATTTGTGTGTCGTTGCGGCCTCGGAAGATCATTTGTGTGTCGTTGGTTGATTTGGATATCTTAAGCTCGAACAATGTGGAATCTTCATCATCCATTTCATTGTTTGTGTATATAGCCCTCCTCTACTGGTGTTTTGGATGCTATTGTAATTGCATTCCTGTTTACCCATTTCGTGTACATTGCCCTCATCTACTGGTGCTTTGGATGTTGCTGTTGCCATCCATGTCGTTCGGATCACCTCGAAAATATACTTTCTTTTGTCTTTGGTACTTTTAGATTTTATTTGGTTAAAGTTTTAAACTATAAAATTAAATTTTAATCTTTAAATAAGATAAATTTTATAAAAATGTCTTGTCCAAGATTAAAATTTGATTTTAGTCTCTAAACTATATTTAATGCCAGCATATGCATTTATTGTTTTTCTTTTATAATTTTATGGTGTCCATGAATTACATTTTATGTAAAATATTGTAAACTCTAACGAATTAACTTTATTTGTTGACATTTTCCATCATCAATTTATTGTAAGTATCTTATATAATTAAGAAAATATTTTGGTAGAGACTTTTCGGTACACTTATTTTTTTGTATATTTTCTCATGTGCCACTAATTCATTACAATATATTTAGGTACGGACATTTCGGTACACTAGTTAATATAATATGTTTAGGTACGGATTTTATGGTACACTTATGTTTTTGCATATTTTCTTTGTGCCACTAATTCATTACAATACATTTAGGTAAAGACATTTCATTACACAAGTTTAGAAAAAAATACTATAATATAGACGTTTAAGTACACTAATTAGACGAAGTTAAATAAAATTAATGAATTAACAGAGTATTTATCAAATATAGCAAAAAATTTACACTTAGTTTAAAAAAATGTCACTTTTTATAAAATCTTTCGAATATATCCAAAATTCTACCTAAATAGACTCAAATACCCTCAAAATTAACAATCAAATAAATTAAAGGCTTTTTAGCCAAAATGATTCGTGACATTGACATAACCCCTTAATCTGGTCCTTAACAATTAATGATAATCAATAGTAGTGTTTTTGAATTTGGTTATCGTGAATCATTTTGGGTTATCATACAAAATGGTCCCTGAGATTTGCATGATCAATAGAAATGGTCCTTGAGATTGTCCACCCTCCATAATTTTGGTCCTTCCGTTAAAAACTCTTTGGGCAATTTTCAAAGCTTCATAACTCAATCGATTCTTAACCAAATTCGACCCATAATATATCAAAATGAAGATAAGAAAGTATAGAACAAGTTAATACCTATTTGGAAGCCTAATGATTGTTGGAGATGGCCAGAAAATAGCCTGAAATGTGACTGGTCCGCAGAAAAACTGGAAAACTCTCCGGAAACTGAGTAAACTTTAAACGTTCATAACTTCTTCAATATTCAACGAAATCGAGTGATTGAAAAATGAAAATCATACTTCTCGATGAGATGAAGAGAACGGTATCTTTCTTTACTACTAACTCTCCGTGGTTTGGCCTGAAAACTGCTCGAAATCTGCTAACTCGATAATGGTTAGCCACTTTCGAGCCATTGTCTGACCAAACCACGGCGAGTTAGCCTTCAAAAAAGGCACCATTCTCTTCGTCTCGTCAAGAAGTATTATTTTTGTTGTTTAATCACTCGATTAGGTTGAATATTGAAGAAGCTATGAACGTTTAAAGTTTACCCAGTTTTCGGCGAATTTTCCAGTTTCACCTTTCAGGCTATTTTCTGGCCATCTCCGGCAACCATTGGGCTTCCAAATAGGTATAATCTTATTCTACACTTTCCTATCTGCATTTTGATATATTATGAGTCCAAATAGGCTATTATGAGTCTTTCTTTGAATTTGTCCATTGTGATCGATGAGTCAATATTTTACTATATATTTTACCGTAATCTTAGTATTACTGTATTGATTATTTTGTTGAGATTTTGATACTTTGAATTATATTCCTAATGTAGGACATTCGACTTCCTCTTGAGCGAAGAGTAATCAAATGGATGAATTTTGGAGTGATTCCAATTGGAGGAGGTTTGTGAGTCTTTCAAGATGACTCTCAAAGTTTCAGATTTTCTACTTAGCCGTTTGACCGTGGTAATGAAATAAAGGCCCAGCGAGCAGTTTTTCCAGTTTGACGTTTCTGGACATTTTTAATATTTTGGAGGTCAAGATGGCATATTTTGAGGAAGATTAATTCTAAGGATTTGTAGGGGACGTCTTCAGCTTTTAAACGAGACCTTTTGGAACCAAATCAGAGTTGATATAGTCGGTCAAAAGTATGATTTTATGAGAAGTCTGAATTTCAATTTAAATAGGAAATCTTTTATTTTTTTGTTTTTATTATTTTATTATGTTTCCTAGTTTTATTTTAAGATTTTTTAGGGGTTTATTTTCTAGTAGTATAAATAAAGATATTTAGCCATTAGGGTTTTAGAAGGGGGAGGAGACACACTACTGAGCCTTTGACGATTCAAGTTTATTTTCTAGGTGTTTTCTATCATTGTTCTTAACGATATTTTGTTTTATGATTGTTGGTAACTAGTTTCTTTTGCTAGGGCGAAGCCTTGAGCATTAGCAAGAATATGTAGTTTCTTTTCAATTTACTTATGATAATATACATGCATGTTTTGAATTATTAATCACCGTTTTAAACTACATAATTGTCTTAGTGATTTGTGACCATTAAGATATTTAGAAAAGTAATTTGATGCAATTTCGGTTGGAAGTTTCCCTGAAATTGGCGCTGGCTTCTTGTGGTTAATAATTGTAATTTCACTTAAGATGAACACCACGTCTTTTATGTTCATATTTGATCTGAACGTCCAGACGGTTGCATGTTAGATATACGTTTTATGTTGGAGGTTCAACCTAATATATATTAGGAAAAATTAACCTTCAAAATAAGCATGGATAATTCATAAGTAAGGTTCCAAGTAGAATATATATTAGGAAAACCTAACCTTAAAAATATGAATGGATAATTCATAAGTAATTGGAAGAATTATGTAGGATTGTTAAGGTGACGACCGAACCCTAGTGCTTTTACAAATAGTGTTTCTTTAAATTGATTTTCTTTAAATTGATTTCTTAAATTTTTTTATTAAATTCGTTTTTATTATTTTAAATACTAAATTCAACATTTTCCGAACTTTTTTTTAAATAATTAATTAAGAGTTGGTTTTAAACACAAATTATTCATTCAATCCCCATGGAAAACGACCTTTCTTTTATACTACAAGAACCTTGTTCTCTTGCAATATTTTAAGTGTGTTTATGCCTACTTTTGCAAGTGATAAAAATCCTCTCAGTGATCATTAAAATGTCAATTGCTTTATTAGTGTGATGATGTGGTAACACGTGGGTCTTACAAATACAATCATATAGCAACATGTGGATTAATTTTAAAAACTATTTTTATATTTAAAACTAAAAATGATATTAGTAAGAAAAAATGTATTGAAAGAAAAAAGGCGTTGAAGGCATGCTTGAAATTCTGTTGCTCCCACTTGCGGAGACTGCTGTGGTGCTCAATGTCAGTGATGAGGGCGTCGAAGGGGATAGGGTTGTGGTGGTGGAGTGTAGAAGCGAAGGTGAAGGTGGACTTGAGCTTGAGGCGACAGTAACTAAAAAGTCTTTAATTTATTTAATTGTTAAATTTGAGGGTATTTGTGTCCATTTAAGTGAAATTTTGGTTATATTTGAACGTTTTTATCAAAAGTGACATTTTTGAAATTAAGAGTTAATTTTTTGCTATATTTGATAAATACTTGAATTAACATGTGTATAATAATAAATTAAAAATTTAATGTGGAGGGATTAAATAAAATATCTATTAAATATAAAAAAAATATAATTTAAATTTAAATTAAGTACACATTAAAGGTTTAAAATGAATATGTAATTGAACACCAAATTTTTATTAAATTTTAATCTTCTTCAAGAATCAACATTAAAAATATAAAAATAAATTAAGGGCTGCAATAAAAAAGATGAATGTGCAGTGGGTTGGGGGGGGGCATAGAGTTTGAATATGCCTACTTGGCCTAATAGAAAGCCCAAAGCTTGGCCTAACACATCTCTCTCTCCCTCTCTCTGTGTGGCAGTCTCTCTCCTCCCTCTCAGGGTTCTGGCTTGAGTTGATTACATAGAGGACTTCCTAACCATCTAGAACCTTGTAAGGCCTTTAAATAATGTTGAATGAACGCATGTCTTATTCAAAAGTTATTTGGTCCGACACACTCAGGCTTAAACAATGTGCAATTTTGATCATTCCTATTTTCGTTTGGTGTGTGTGCGGTGGCCACGATCCACCACACTTGTTCATTCAGTGCCCCTGTCAAGTATAAGTTGGTTTCAAAGTGCTTTATATTCATGTATTCGGAGTTATTTGGTGAAACCTCCGTTGTGAAAATATCGCTATGATCCTGGTCGGTGACTATAAGAATCCCCCTTGTAAGCGTCTCTAGTATTGCCACTTAAAAGGGCTTGATAGTATTTATAATCAATGATAAGCCCACACCATCTTTCTCTATTCACATTACTAGAGTTGTATTAAGTATGATTAATTCAAGAGAACTAGATAGAAATGACCATTTTTGTTAATCTTGGGACCAAAATAGGACAAATCGGCTTTGAAAATGTTTAAATAACCTAATTAGAGGAAGTTAAATGGTATTAATGAATTAAAATGTGTATAATAATAAATTTAAAATTTAATGTGGAGGGATTAAATATAATATCTATTAAATATAAAAAAAAAATAATATAAATTTAAATTAAGTACACATTAAAGGTTTAAAATGAATATGTAATTTAACACCAAATTTTTATTAAATTTTAATCTTCTTCAAGAATGAAAATTAAAAATATAAAAATAAATTGAGGGCTCCAATAAAAAAGATGAATGTGTAGTCGGTTGGGGGGACATAGAGTGGGAATATGCCTAGTTGGGCCAATAGAATGCCCAAAGCTTGGCCTAACACATCTCTCTCTTCCTCTCTATGTGTGACAGTCTCTCTCCTCCCTCTCACCCTGATTTCACCACATTTACATGGTTGTTGCTTGTGCCTTCTGCGTTGCGGCACAGCCTTAGGCTCACAAGGGCCACATCACAATAAGAAACCTCAAAGACCATCTCTCTCTCTCTCTCTCTCTCTCTCTCTCTCTAGCATCGTGGCTCTTCCGCATCGTCTAGAATGAATCGTTTATTATTCAGAGTTTTATTTATTTACAACCCCATCTCCTATCTAAATTCACTCCCATCTCTATCTATATTTCATCTAAACAAACGCAAGTTTGGGACACATAAAGCAGGAGCAGGTGTTGTAGCTATCAAATAACAACTGGCCTGTTAAGCCAGTATGATAAGGATTACTGATTTATGGCCTCCTTGAAAGAATAATTTAACTACAATCTGTGGACTTTCTCCCTCGTATCTCTTCCTTCCCCAAGCTCGGGTTATGAAAGAAGAAGAAGAACCCGGGAGTTTTCTCAACAGAATCTACGCTTCACGTGGGCGCTTTATTATTGCCAGCTATTCCTAAGGAGATGAACTTCACTTGATGAAGACTAAGCAAATTGCTTCAAGTTGACAAAGCTTCCCAGATGTGACATTACTCTAATCATTCTCAAGAAACGGTTAATTAACATAAATTTGCATGTATCAACTAATGCGCTTTATTATTGACTGTTATTAAGAAACGGTTAATTAACAATGGAGATTTGATTCTAAGAAATCGAACTGGATCTCCTCCTGAGCTTAGGAGGCTAATCCTCCTGAGCAACTCATCTGGGCCGTTAAAATTTGATCAAACGGCTACAAACGAGGGGCCCCTCTAAAAGTTATAATAATTTCAGCTGTTGGATCAAATTTCAATGACTAGGATGGGTTGCTCAGGAGGCTAAGCCTCCTAAAGCTCAGGAGGGGATCCTGTTCCGATTGAAATACCGAAAACAAATCCTATGCAATGGAAGTAGAATAGCTTCTATTTGTCATTAATTAATCTCTCTCTCCTTACACAAAATAACAAATAAAATATTTTTGAGGTATATATGTATTTGCCATGTTTTCAAGAACTAAGTTGTTTAATTAGCTGAAGTCATTGAATAGTTGATGTTATTGTTGGGCTTTAACTACTGTGGGGACAATGGCGGGTAACCGATAGAAACAATGTGGAAATTGAACTCTTTTGATTTTTGTACATGTAGAATTTATGAATTAATCATGTTGTATGTACACGAAGACACATTCAAGCGTTCAATCATTCACTTGTTGATTGAGAAAATCTTTCCACAACTGTGTAAAACGGATAAGAAAATGTTTAATTTTAGTGTTATTAAGCCCACACCCGAGCAAAGAGCTTCGAACATTTTCCTTCCATTCTGGCCCCCATCCCAAAGAAAAGACACAAAGTAGAGATTTGCAAAAACAATCAAAATGTGCAAAAATTCACTTGAAAATTATTTGAATTCACAAAATTGGCTTAGTGAGTTTTGAACTTAGCCAAGAGTTCAAGCATTCCTCTCCTCCATGCCAAGAGTTTGAACAATCCCTTCCTGTCTTTGCCTCCTTTTAGAGAAAATTAAGATAGAAATATAGAGTTGTAAAAGTACACCGGCATCTCTAGTGCAAAGATGCAAATATGAGACGTAAAAGCACATTTACTTCTCATTTTGAATTTCCAAAAGATGCGATTGTGGATTCAGATCAAATGAAGGAGATGTAAATTTGGTACTTTTTTTTCCTCTATAACTGACAAAGTCCGTTAAAAATGTAAAAAAAAAAAGTAAAATTTTAATGTCAAAATTGAATATTTTACATCCTTCCATTGAGAGATTTTTGGCCAACAAAAAAAGTAAAATTTTAATGTCAAGGCATTTTAGAGCATCTCCAAAAAGAGATGTAAAATATCCACCTTAGATTGAAAATGTAAATCAAAACCTAATTTTACCTTGTTTTTATATCTTTTCACTTGATGAAGACTAGTCAAATTGCTTCAAGTGGCCGAAGCTTCTCAGTTGTGACAGCTTCAAAATTATTTGAATTCATGGAATTGGCTTATGTGATTTTTTTTTAAAGAGTCAAGAGTTTGAACATTCCGTTTCCATTTTGGCCTCCTTTCAGAGAAATTAAGAACATGAAGTAATATTTGCAATAACAATCACCCCTTACAATCTTTGAAATTCTTGAAATTAGCTTAGGAAGTTTTTTATGGAGTTAATTATTAATGAGTACCGTCACTTAGTATTACGGTCTAGTGATATTCTTCTTTACTTGTTAGTGAGGGGTTTTAGGTTCAATTCTCGCCAAAGGTGAATTTGAACCACATTATTGCTAGCTAGTCTATTGTGAGTCTAAATCTAATCCCCTCTCCATTAATATTGATAATATTGTTTGTTTAAAAAAAAAAAATACTAATGAGTACCTAATCAACCCTTTGAACATTTTACGGAAGCCATTTGCATTTTAAAAACATAAAACTATTAACAGCTGATATTATGTGAAATAAGGACAACTTTACGGAAAATTCAAAACTATTGACACATCCACGAAAGTTTTATAGGTTATATTAACGAAGTCTTCTCGGGCCTGTCATATTGTTTGGTTAAAGATGCATCAAAATGGATTGCCTTGTAATACTCCATCTGATAAAACCCCTAAGTAGATGCAAGATATCAAACTTGTCTTTTCCCTTATTTAGAATAGAGTAAAAAGTTTCTAGTTCCTTTCTCGGTTTCTTAATTAGTTTATTTAGTACTTTTCAAAATATGGAATTAAAGTCATACTACGTCATTAAAAAAAAAGAATGAATTCCTAACAAACACAACTTTTATTGAACACACTTCTACACAAAGGACATCATCGCACATCTAATATGATATGTGATTGTTGGTTAACACACACGCAATATAGTGAACTAAAATACTTAGAAACAAAATATTAAGAAAAACTAGTGATGACAATTAATGCCACTTTCGTAGGAAACTTGATTGCATTGAGCGCATACAACATACCTTTTAAACCCATAGATGATCCTGATGGAACGAGTTCTTCCTAGTCTTGCCTTCGGAGCGAACACCTTGTCCTTCTTGAAGTCGGTGAATGGCTCATTTTTCCCATGGTTGGCGATACTCAGCTTCATGTCGTGGGAACGAGTTGCCAGTTCCTCAAATGTCCTCGACGTTATGCCTTGGAGGATGTAGTGTAGCCCCCAAAGCATGCCTTGAATGCAAATTTCAACGGCGGAGGTTTCATAAAGTCGATCCTTGCAATCTAGACTTAATGAACACCATATGTTGATGTAGTCGATGACCCGTTCATCCTTCCATTGCTTCGTACTTGTCAGCTCCAGCAAGCTTACAGTGCGGCGAATACTGTAGAAGTGGTGAGGAATTCCCTTTCAAGCTGGTCCTAGCTGTTAATGGAATTAGGCTCGAGGTCGGTGTACCAGTCAAAGACATTACCTTTTAATGAGCGCATGAATTGCTAGACGAGGTAGTCTCTCAACGTCCCAACATTGTTGTAAGTTTCAATGAAATAGGCAATATGTTGTTTAGGTTTGCCATTTTCCATTGAATTGCATGAACTTTGGCGGCTGATAACCCCTTGGCATCCTCAAGGCGTCAATCTTCTTAAGAGTAGGGCTTTGAGTATAGCACGGAATTATGCGAGCTTCCTTGGTATTGCACCTTGATGGTGCTAGTGATCATCTTCTGCAACTGTTGAATAGAGAGAGATCTTATAAGCGCTATTGCTTAGTCTAGCTTCTCCTCTGCTTTCTCCACTAGAGGCTCTTCCTTTTCGTCGGTTTCCTTATTTGGTGGATCAATCTTCGGGTTAGGTTTGTCGTCGTGCTTCTTATCTAGACGGTTGACGAGTGTAGCAATCTGTAAGTCATTTTTCTCCACGGTCCTTGTAAGTCTTACAATTGCTTCGCTCATTTGAGCCAGCTACTCCTTGATGGATTTTGCGCCAGTAGTCATGACTTGTTTGGCAACGGGATGCGAGTTACTTAAGTCAGCATCAAAAGTCAAAGACTCGGGGTACCTCATTGGGCTTTCTTCCTTTTACGCTCTTAGTGAGGCCAAGGAAATCACAGGTTCGTGCCTCAGGTGCTCTTGCTCCTTCCACAGAGTTTATGGAGGGGTGAAAGGCACAATATAGAGAGTTCTTGCCTTGCTTTGGGTTGTGATGCCCAAAGTGCCACCACTTGCGGTAAGGATGCCTTTGTTCTTCACGTTGGTAGCGGGAACAACTTGATCCTTTCTTGATGCCATTTGTGCTTTTTGCAGATTTGAAGACAAAGATGAGAGGCAGAGATGTCCCACCGGGCGTGCCAAATTTGTAAACACGAAAATTCTGTAACGAATGAAACGAGAATACATGTACAAAGTAGATTTGTATTGGCTTGAATTTGTGGGTTACTATCTCTATTTACAATTTTCCTCTGATTCAGTCTTCAAATTTGATGTAGATGGTTGATTGTTGATTCAAGGGTTGCGATGACATGTTCTCGAACAAACGATTGAATGATTGCTTCAAGTTTTAAGCTTGAAAACAATGTGTAGATGGTCTTCACCTTAAGAGTGAGGCAAAGATGGTGTTTGATGTGGGATTTCATTGCTTCAAGAGCCTTGGCGACTTGATCTTGAAACTAACGTTGCTACAAGTTTATAAGCTTGCAACAAAGTCTTGAAGGAATTGGCATGAGCGCTTGTTGATTCTTCAAGCAAGTGCTTCGGCATTGGTCGAGAGAAAGCTTCGACTTTGGTTGAATGTTCTTCAAAAAGAGCTTTTGGAAACGTATTAGTCTTCAAAGGTTTGGCAGAGGTCCTTCTGTGTAGAGATTTTTCGATCCCTATGCCTGTGGAAGGACCTTGTATTTATAGGCTTTTCAAAGCTTACCTTTGGGTGGATTTGGCATTGATTTATGTCCTAATTCATCCATGGGAGAATTTAGGGATGTTTTTAATTTCATCCATCTTTACTCCCATTGCCAAAATTATGAGGCCTTGTTGCCTATTTTGTGAGCAATCTTCAATTTTTGCTTGTTTTATTGAAATGCCTTAACTTTCTTTCCGGTTTTGGGAGTATTCTGATCCCTTGCCAAATATAAGAGAGATTCTCCCTTGATTGTCTAGTTTTTGAGAATGTTTTATACTTCCCTTGCTTGATTTATGCCATGTCATTGATGACTTGTCCATTTGTGATGAGTCATATGCCACGTGGAGCTTTGTGATGCATCATTTGTATGCAATGAAATTTACAGGTCTACATTTACATTCTCTGCCAAAAATGAATGTTTTATATCCTTCCATGGAGAGATTTTTGGCCAACAAAACATGTAAAGTTTCGATGTCAATCAAAACCTAATTTTGCATTGTTTTTACATCTTTTCACTTAATGAAGACTAATCAAACTGCTTCAAGTGGCCAAAGCTTCTTTGTTGCGACAGCTTCAAAATTATTTGAATTCATGGAATTGGGTTATGTCAATTTTTCAACGAGTCAAGAGTTTGAACATTGCGTTTCCATTTTGGCCTACTTTCAAAGAAATTAAGAACATGAAGTAATATTTGCAATAACAATCACCCCTTACAATCTTTGACATTCTTGAAATTAGCGTAGGTAGTTTTTTACCAAGTTAATTATTAATGAGAACCATTACTTAGTATTACGGTCTAGTGGTATTCTTCTTCAATTGTCAGCAACAGCTTTTATGTTCAATTCGCGCAAAGTCAAATTGGAACCAGATTATTGCTAGCTAGTCCATTGTGAGTCTAAGCCCAAACCCCCGCTCCATTATTATTGATAATATCTTTTGTTCAACAAAAAAATATTAATGAGTACCTAATCACCCCTTAGAATTTTTTACAAAAGCCATTTGCGTTTTAAAAATTGAAAACTATTAACTGGTGATGTTATGTGAAATATGGACAACTTTACAGAAAATTGAAAACTAGGACACATCCACGAAAGTTTTATATGTTATATTCACGAAGTTTTCTCGGGCCTGTCATATTGTTTGGTTAAAGATGCATAAAAAAGGATTGCATTGTAGTACTCCATCTGATAAAACCCCTAAGTTGATGCAAGATATCAAAATTCTCTTCTCACTTATTTAGAAAAGAGTAAAAAGTTTCTAGTTCCTTTCTTGGTTTCGTAATTAGTTTATTTAGTATCTTCCGAAATATGGAATTAAAGTCATACTACATCATTAAAAACAAGAATGAATTCCCAAGGAACACAACTTTTGTTGAACACACTACTACACAAAGGACATAATCATACAGCTGATACGATATGTGTTTGTTGGTTTAACACACATGCAATACAGTGAACTAAAATACTTAGAAACCAAATATTAAGAAAAACTAGTGAAGACAATTAATGCCACTTTCGCAAGAAACTCGATTGCATTGAGTGCATGCAATAAACCTTTTAAACCCATAGATGACCCTGATGGGACAAGTGAAGTCTTGGAAGGGTTTCTTAGAGATGTTACCCACAAATATCATGTGATAGTTATGATCATCAACTCTCAGTGATTGTAAGGGATCCACTCCTTCAGGGTTCTGGTTTGAGCTGATTGCACAGAGGACTTCCTAGGCATCTACAACTGGATGGACTAAATCATGTTGAATGAACGCATGTCTTATTCGGAAGTTATTTGGACCGACACACTTAGGCTTGAACAATGTGCCCCTGTCAAGTACAAGTTGGCTTCAAAGTGCTAGATATTCACGTATTCAGAGTTATTTGGTGAAACCTCTGTTGTGAAAATTTCGCTATGATCCTGGTCAGTGACTACGAGAATCCCCTTGTAAGCATCTCTAGTATTTGCCACTTAAAGGGCTTGATAGTATTTATAATCAAGGATAAGCCCACACCATCTTTTTCTATTCACATATGTGTTCATGCTATAGTTGTATTAAGTCTGATTAATTCAAGAGAACTCGATAGAAATGACCATTTTTGTTAATCTTGGGGTTGCGTGGAAATAAACATGTGACTATTCGGGACGATAGTGACATCCGGTATTTTTGGAGTATAGTTGGGCAGTTATTGCTACGAGGGTGACACCTATATAAGTTTCGATACTCGACAAGCCAGCGAGTATGAACCGATCTCCTACTAAGGTCCCACTATCCATTGAAGCAGCAATTGAAGTAATGACTTCTTCTGCCGCCAGCGTACGTACTACGGAGGTGCATTTTGAAGATGGCGAAGACATATATTAGTTTACCATGGTGCAGAACAAAATTGGTTCAACTCCCGTGAACAGGTATACAAGTGAACATGTCATGTCGATGCTTAACAATAATGAAATACAACCCAATGAAGGTGTATGTGTCCAAAACATGAAGTGGAAGACTAGTACAGTTACAGAAGATCCTAATAAATTGCTGACAATTATGATAGTTGCGTGAAAAGGCAAGCTTATGGTGTCGATGGAAACGCGGATTAGAAGCCCAATATTAAAGAGGGTGACCTTTTTGTTGACAAGCACGATCTCTCGGGAAGGCTTCAATTGAAAGCAATAAAGGGAATTTTCAATACACGGTTGACGCATCTTCGAAAAGTCGTCTCATTGTGAAGTGTAAGGATGAGTGCATATTCGAAGAGTCGTTTCAATGTGAAGTGTGAACACTAAGGCGTTTGAGATCTAAACCTAATGACAAGGGCATCATCATGAGGCAAGTGGACATCTTCCACATCTCGATAAAAAAACATCAAGATGTTGGTTTCGATGGCCAATGGCTTGTTGATGTTGGTCACTAGTCTTGGTTTTTTGCAAGCTATCTTCATTTGTTTTTTGGTGTTTTCCAAGTATTCTTGTTCCCCATATATGCAATTAATCTCAGAGTAAGCTGGGCGGAGCTCAAGAAGCTTCTTGGATTTCTTACGATGTTTTTCTAGGAAGAAACGTCGAGATGACTCTGCAAATGTCAAATCGATCACCTCCATCCTACGAGTAGCTAGGTTCTCAAAGCGGGAAACTGCTTCTTGGAGATCTTTGGTTCGGGCCTTTATATGACAGAGTTGGATGGGTTCTTTCGTTAATGGGCTGTGTCGAATGACATGCAAGGATATACAAATATCCATGACATCTTCCCACGTCTTCTCAATGGAGGTGATGCCATTGTGCCCTTGATGGGTGTCGTCTGGGGAGATGTTTGGGCTTTTGTTGTTGACTGAACTTTTTGATATACCAGGCAGTGGAGTGGTTTGGTTGAGAGGAATATGGGGCTCTCAATGAAAGCACCAATTGTTGGAACCAAATATGCGCACCTTCATGAGTGGTGGTTGAGCACAAATCCGGGTAAACTTGAGCAACTTGCAAAACGATAAAACAACCGTGAGCAAGCCTAAGACCAGGGGAATGGGGTGTCCACGAAAGTTTACAGAAAATTGAAAACTACTGACACATGCACGAAATTTTTATAGGTTATATTCACGAAGTTTTCTTGGGCCTGTCGTATTGTTTGGTTAAAGATGCATCAAAATGGATTGCATTGTAATACTCCATCTGACAAAACCCCTAAGTTGATGCAAGATATCAAACTTCTCTTCTCCCTTATTTAGAATACAGTAAAAACTTTCTAGTTCCTTTCTCAGTTTCTTAATAAGTTTATGGCCAAATCCGATAAATAGTCCTTGTTGTCCTAAGGTATTCAGATGATAGCCCTGTGGTAAAAAAATTCGGATTTGAACCCTCATGGTAAAGTCTATTCGGATTTATGCCCCAAAACTTAACTTTCGTCCCTTTCCGTTAGTCTGCACATGAGGGATCCCAAAAGTAGATTGTATGTAAAGTTGGGATCCCAGAACATGCATTCACAGCACCCGTCGAAAGCTTTAAAGGTGCCTGGTTTCTTTTCTAGTCTTCTTTATGATGCTGGAGACATCTCCTTCAAACTGGAAAGCAAGCAAACAAAACAATTCTTGCATCGTTTTAGATACAGGATTCATGCGTTCATAACAAACAAAATTGCATGTTGCTGCATGTTGTTTTCCGCAGGTGGTCGTAGATGCTTGATGATAGAGATCGGCTGGTAGGGAAAGGGAGGAGGAGCGCCATGACCACGACGCAGAGGATCAAAACCTATGCTTCAGAATTTAGGATTTAGGGAAAGAACCCATCTGTCCTTCTTACCCTCTTGCTGTGATCTCGGGTGGGACCGTGAGAGATAAAGAAGAAAGCGAGTTTCTGTTGTGTTTGTTGATTCGTTCTGATTGTTTAAGGTTTTGAGGAAAATGATCTCAAGAGTGCGCAGCGGTTTGGGCGAACAAACTTACATGCAGACTAATGGAGGAAGAAGAAGGTTAAGTTTTGGGCATAAATCCTAACATATTTTACCACAAGGGTATATATCCGAATTTTTTTACCACATGGGCTATTATCCGAATACCTTATGACCACGAGTACTATTTATCCGATTTGGCCTTAGTTTATTTAGTACTTTTCGAAATACGGAATTAAAGTCATACTATATCATTAAAAACAAGAATGAATTCCTAACAAATACAACTTTTATTGAACACACTACTACACAAAGGACATCATCACACAACTAATACGATATGTGATTGGAGGTCAAGATGGCATATTTTGAGGAAGATTAATTCTAAGGATTTCTAGGGGACGTTTTCAGCTTTCAAACGAGACCTTTTGGAACCAAATCAGAGTTGATTTGGTCAATCAAAAGTCTGATTTCATGAGAAGTCTGAACTTCAGTTTAAATAGGAAACCTTTCATTTTTTGTTTTTATTATTTTATTATGTTTCCTAGTTTTATTTTAAGACTTTTTAGGGTTTTATTTTGTAGTAGTATAAATAAAGATATTTAGCCATTAGGGTTTCAGAAGGGGGAGGACACACGATACTTAGCTTTTGATGATTCAAGTTTATTTTCTAGGTGTTTTCTATCATTGTTCTTAATAATATTTTGTTTTATGATTGTCGGTAACTAGTTTCTTTTGCTAGGGCGAAGCCTTGAGCATTAGCATGAATATGTAGTTTCCTTTCAATTTACTTATGATAATATGCATGTGTGTTTTGAATTATTAATCACCGTTTTAAACTATTTAGTTGTCTTAGTGATTTGTGACCATTAGGATATTTAAAAAAGTAATTTGATGCAATTTTGTCCTAAGGGTTGCATGGTTTTTCAAAGGGTTTTCATAAAACTTAGTAAGTGTTTTATGTTCACATTTGATCCGAAAGTCTAGACGGTTGCATGTCAAATATACATTTTATGGTGGAGGTTCGAACTAGAATATATATTAGGAAAAATTAACCTTCAAAATATGCATGGATAATTCATAAGTAAGGTTCCAAGTAGAATATATATTAGAAAAACCTAACCTTCAAAATATGAATGGATAATTCATAAGTCATTGAAAGAATTACGTAGGATTGTTAAGATGATGACCGAACCCTAGTGCTTTTACAAATAGTGTTTCTTTAAATTGATTTCTTAATTTGTTTTTTTTTATTAAATTCGTTTTTATTATTTTAAATACTAAATTCATCATTTTCCGAACTTTGTTTTAAATAATTAATTAAGAGTTGGTTTTAAACACAAATTATTCATTCAATCCTTATGGAAAACGACCTTACTTTTATACCACAAGTACCTTGTTCTCTTGCAGTATTGTATGTGTGCTTATCCCTACTATTGCAAGTGATAAAAATCCTATTAGTGATCATTAATCTGTCAATTGCTCAGTTAGTGTGATGATGTGGCGCCACGTGGGTCTTACAAATACAATCATGTAACAAAATGTGGATTAATTTTAAAAACAATTTTTATATTTAAAACTAAAAGTGATATTAGTAAGAAAAAATGCATTGAAAGAAAAAAGGCGTTGAAGGCTTGCTTGAAATTCTGTTGCTCCCACTTGCGAAGACCGCGGTGGTGCTCAATGTCGGTTATGAGGGCGTCAAAAGGGATAGGGTTGTGGTGGTGGAGAGTAGAAGTGAAGGTGAAGGTGGACCCGTGGTTGAGGCGACAGTAGCTAAAAAGTCTTTAATTTATTTAATTGTTAAATTTGAGGGTATTTGTGTCCATTTAAGTGAAATTTTGGATATATTTGAAAGTTTTTATCAAAAGTGACATTTTTGAAATTAAGAGTTAATTTTTTGCTATATTGATAAATACTTGAATTAACATGTGTATAATAATAAATTAAAAATTTAATGTGAAAGGATTAAATAAAATATCTATTAAATATAAAAACAAAAATATAATATAAATTTAAATTAAGTACACATTAAAGGTTTTAGACGAATATGTCATTGAACACCAAATTTTAATTAAATTTTAATCCTCTTCAAGAATGAAAATTAAAAATATAAAAATAAATTGAGGACTGCAATAAAAAAGATGAATGTGTAGTGGGTTGGGGGGACATAGAGTAGGAATATGCCTACTTGGCCCAATAGAAAGCTCAAAGCTTGGCCTAACACATCTCTCTCTTCCTCTCTGTGTGGCAGTCTCTCTCTCCTCCTTCTCACCCTGATTTCACCACATTTACATGATTGTTGTTTGTGCCTTCTGCGTTGCAGCACAGCCTTAGGCCCACAAGGGCCACATCACAATAACAAACCTCAAAGACCCTCTCTCTCTCTCTCTAGCATCGTGGCTCTTCCGCATCCTTTAGAATGAATCGTTTATTATTCAGAGTTTTATTTATTTACAACCCATCTCCTATCTAAATTCACTCCCATCTCTATCTATATTTCATCGAAACAAACGCAAGTTTGGGAAACAAAAAGCATGAGCTGGTGTTGTAGCTATCAAATGACAACTGGCCTGTTAAGCCAACATGATAAGGATTACTGATTTATGGCCTCCTTGAAAGAATAATTTAACTACAATCTGTGGACTTTCTCCCTCGTATTAATTTAACTAGAATCTGTGGACTTTCTCCCTCGTATCTCTTCCTTCCCCAAGCTCGGGTTATGAAAGAAGAAGAAGAACCCGGGAGTTCTCTCAATAGAATCTACACTTCACGTGGGCGCTTTATTATTGCCTGCTATTCCTAAGGAGATGAACTTCACTTGATGAAGACTAATCAAACTGCTTCAAGTTGATAAAGCTTCCCAGTTGTGACATTACTCTAATCATTCTCAAAAAAGGGTTAATTAACATAAATTTGCATGTATGAACTAATGCACTTTATTATTGCCTGTTATTAAGAAACGTAATTAACAATTGAGATTTGATTCTAAGAAATCGAACAGTAAAAATTGTTTAAAAAGTAAGACTTCTTAGTAGATTGAAATGGAACCGGATCTCCTCCTGAGCTTAGGAGGCTAAGCCTCCTGAGCAACTCATCCGGGCCATTGAAATTTGATCAAACGGCTACAAACAAGGGGCTCCTCTAAAAGTTATAATAATTTCAGCCGTTGAATCAAATTTCAACGACTAGGATGGGTTGTTCAGGAGGCTTAGCCTCCTCAAGCTCAGAAGGGGATCCTGGTCCGATTGAAATACCGAAAACAAATCCTATGCAATGGAAGTAGAATAGCTTCTATTTGTCATTAATTAATCTCTCTCTCCTTACACAAAATAACAAATAAAATATTTTTGAGGTATATATGTATTTGCCATGTTTTCAAGAACTAAGTTGTTTAATTAGCTGAAGTCATTGAATAGTTGATGTTGTTGCAGGGCATTAACTACTGTGGGGACAATGGCAGGTAACCGATAGAAACAATGTGGAAAATGAACTCTTTTGATTTTTGTACATGTAGAATTTATGGATTAATCATGTTGTATGTACACGAAGACACATTCAAGCGTTCAATCATTCACTTGTTGATTGAGAAAATCTTTCCACAACTGTGTAAAACGGATAAGAAAATGTTTTTAATGTTATTAAGCATTGATTCCACACCCAAGCAAAGGGTTTCGAACATTTTCCTTCCATTCTGGCCCCCATCCCAAAGAAAAGACACAAAATAGAGATTTGCAAAAACAATCAAAATTTGCAAAAATTCACTTGAAAATTATTTGAATTCACAGAATTGGCTTAGTGAGTTTTGAACTTAGCCAAGAGTTCAAGCATTCCCCTCCTCCATGCCAAGAGTTTGAACAATCCCTTCCCGTCTTTGCCTCCTTTTAGAGAAAATTAAGATAGAAATATAGAGTTGTAAAAGTACACCGGCATCTCTAGTGCAAAGATGCAAATATGAGATGTAAAAGCACATTTACTTCTCATTTTGAATTTCCAAAAGATGTGAATGTGGATTCAAATCAAATGAAGGGGGTGTAAATTTGGTACTTTTTTTCCTCTATAACTGACAAAGTCCGTTAAAGATGTAAAAAAAAAGTAAAATTTTAATGTCAAAATTGAATATTTTACATCCTTCCATTGAGAGATTTTTGGCCAACAAAAAAAGTAAAATTTTAATGTCAAGGCATTTTAGAGCATCTCCAAAAAGAGATGTAAAATATCCACCTTAGATTGAAAATGTAAATCAAAACCTAATTTTACCTTGTTTTTATATCTTTTCACTTGATGAAGACTAATCAAATTGCTTCAAGGGGCAAAATCTTCTCAATTGTGACAGCTTCAAAATTATTTGAATTCATGGAATTGGCTTATATGATTTTTTTTTAAAGAGTCAAGAGTTTGAACATTCCGTTTCCATTTTGGCCTCCTTTCAGAGAAATTAAGAACATGAAGTAATATTTGCAATAACAATCACCCCTTACAATCTTTGAAATTCTTGAAATTAGCTTAGGAAGTTTTTTACGGAGTTAATTATTAATCAATACCGTCACTTAGTATTACGGTCTAGTGATATTCTTCTTTACTTGTTAGTGAGCAGTTTTAGGTTGAATTCTCGCCGAAGGTGAATTCGAACCACATTATTGCTAGCTAGTCTATTGTGAGTCTAAGTCCAACCCCCTCTCCATTAATAATGATAATATTGTTTGTTCAAAAAAAAAATACTAATGAGTACCTAATCACCCCTTTCAACATTTTATGGAAATATGGACAACTTTACGGAAAATTGAAAACTATTGACACATCCACGAAAGTTTTATAGGTTATATTCACGAAGTCTGCTCGGGCCTGTTATATTGTTTGGTTAAAGATGCTTCAAAATGGATTGCATTGTAATACTCCATCTGATAAAACCCCCAAGTAGATGCAAGATATCAAACTTCTCTTTTCCCTTATTTAGAATAGAGTAAAAAGTTTCTAGTTCCTTTCTCGGTTTCTTAATTAGTTTATTTAGTACTTTTCAAAATATGGAATTAAAGTCATACTACGCCATTAAAAAAAAAGAATGAATTCCTAACAAACACAACTTTTATTGAACACACTACTACACAAAGGACATCATCGCATAGCTAATATGATATGTGATTGTTGGTTAACACACGCGCAATACAGTGAACTAAAATACTTAGAAACAAAATATTAAGAAAAACTAGTGATGACAATTAATGCCACTTTCGTAGGAAACTTGATTGCATTGAGCGCATACAACATACCTTTTAAACCCATAGAAGATCCTGATGGGACGAGTTCTTCCTAGTCTTGCCTTCGGAGCGAACACCTTATCCTTCTTGAAGTCGGTGATTGGCTCATTTTTCCCATGGTTGGCGATACTCAGCTTCATGTCATGGGAAGGAGTTGCCGATTCCTCAAATGTCCTCGACTTTTTGCCTTGGAGGATGTAATGGGTTGGGGGGCATAGAGTTTGAATATGCCTACTTGGCCCAATAGAAAGCCCAAAGCTTGGCCTAACACATCTCTCTCTCCCTCTCTCTGTGTGGCAGTCTCTCTCCTCCCTCTTAGGGTTCTGGCTTGAGCTGATTGCGTAGAGGACTTTCTAACCATCTATAACCTTGTAAGGCCTTTAAATAATGTTGAATGAACGCATGTCTTATTCAAAAGTCATTTGGTCCGACACACTCAGGCTTGAACAATGTGCAATTTTGATCATTCCTATTTTCGTTTGGTGTGTGAGCGGTGGCCACGATCCACCACACTTGTTCATTTAGTGCCCTTGTCAAGTATAAGTTGGTTTCAAAGTGCTTTATATTCATGTATTCAGAGTTATTTGGTGAAACCTCCGTTGTGAAAATATCGCTATGATCCTGGTCGGTGACTATAAGAATCCCCCTTGTAAGCGTCTCCAGTATTGCCACTTAAAAGGGCTTGATAGTATTTACAATCAACGATAAGCCCACACCATTTTTCTCTATTCACATTACTATAGCTGTATTAAGTATGATTAATTCAAGAGAACTAGATAGAAATGACCCTTTTTGTTAATCTTGGGATCAAAATAGGACAAATCGGCTTTGAAAACGTTTAAATACACTAATTAGAGGAAGTTAAATGGAATTAATGAATTAAAATGTGTATAATAATAAATTTAAAATTTAATGTGGAGGGATTAAATATAATATCTATTAAATATAAAAACAAAAAAATAATATAAATTTGAATTAAGTACACATTAAAGGTTTAAAATGAATATGTAATTTAACACCAAATTTTTATTAAATTTTAATCTTCTTCAAGAATGAAAATTAAAAATATAAAAATAAATTGAGGGTTGCAATAAAAAAGCTGAATGTGTAGTGGGTTGGGGGTACATAGAGTGGGAGTATGCCTACTTGGCCCAATAGAAAACCCAAAGCTTGACCTAAGACATTTCTCTCTTTCTCTCTGTATGTGGCAGTCTCTCTCCTCCCTCTCACCTTGATTTCACCATATTGACATGGTTGTTGCTTGTGCCTTCTGCGTTGCGGCACAGCCTTAGACCCACAAGGGCCACATCACAATAACAAACCTCAAAGACCCTCTCTCTCTCTCTCTCTCTCTCTCTCTCTCTCTAGCATCGTGGCTCTTCCGCATCCTCTAGAATGAATCGTTTATTATTCAGAGTTTTATTTATTTACAACCCCATCTCCTATCTAAATTCACTCCCATCTCTATCTATATTTCATCTAAACAAACGCAAGTTTGGGACACATAAAGCAGGAGCAGGTGTTGTAGCTATCAAATGACAACTGGCCTGTTAAGCCAGTATGATAAGGATTATTGATTTATGGCCTCCTTGAAAGAATAATTTAACTACAATCTGTGGATTTTCTCTCTCGTATCTCTTCCTTCCCCAAGCTCGGGTTATGAAAGAAGAAGAAGAACCCGGGAGTTCTCTCAACAGAATCTACGCTTCACGTGGGCGCTTTATTATTGCCTGCTATTCCTAAGGAGATGAACTTCACTTGATGAAGACTAATCAAACTGCTTCAAGTTGACAAAGCTTCCCAGCTGTGACATTACTCTAATCATTCTCAAAAAACGGTTAATTAACATAAATTTGCATGTTTGAACTAATGCGCTTTATTATTGCCTGTTATTAAGAAACGGGTAATTAACATTGGAGATTTGATTCTAAGAAATCGACCAGTAAAAATTGTTTAAAAAGTAAGACTTCTTAGTAGATTGAAATGGAACCGGATCTCCTCCTGAGCTTAAGAGGCTAAGCCTCCTGAGCAACTCATCTAGGCCGTTGAAATTTGATCAAACGGATACAAACAAGGGGCCCTTCTAAAAGTTATAATAATTTCAACCGTTGGATCAAATTTCAACGACTAGGATGGGTTGCTCAGAAGGGGATCCTGTTCCGATTGAAATACCGAAAACAAATCCTATGCAAAGGAAGTAGAATAGCTTCTATTTGTCATTAATTAATCTCTCTCTCCTTACACAAAATAACAAATAAAATATTTTTGAGGTATATATGTATTTGCCATGTTTTGAAGAACTAAGTTGTTTAATTAGTTGAAGTCATTGAATAGTTGATGTTATTGCATGGCTTTAACTAATGTGGGGACAATGGCAGGTAACCGATAGAAACAATGTGGAAAATGAACTCTTTTGATTTTTGTACATGTAGAATTTATGGATTAGTCATGTTGTATGTACACGAAGACATATTCAAGCGTTGAATCAGTCACTTGTTGATTGAGAAAATCTTTCCACAACTGTGTAAAACGGATAAGAAAATGTTTAATTTTAGTGTTATTAAGCATTGATCCCACACCCGAGCAAAGAGTTTCGAACATTTTCCTCCCATTCTGGCCCCCATCCCAAAGAAAAGACACAAAATAGAGATTTGCAAAAACAATCAAAATTTGCAAAAATCCACTTGAAAATTATTTGAATTCATAGAATTGGCTTAGTGAGTTTTGAACTTAGAGAAAATTAAGATAGAAATATAGAGTTCTAAAAGTACACCGGCATCTCTAGTGCAAAGGTGCAAATATGTGACGTAAAAGCACATTTACTTCTCATTTTGAATTTCCAAAAGATGTGAAGGTGGATTCAAATCAAATGAAGGAGATCTAAATTTGGTACTTTTTTTTCCTCTATAACTGACAAAGTCCGTTAAAGATGTAAAAAAAAAAAAAATGTATGTTTACATTACTTTTTATTTACATTCTCCGCCAAAATTGAATATTTTACATGCTTCCATTGAGCGATTTTTGGCCAACAAAAAAATGTAAAATTTTAATGTCAAGGAATTTTGGAGCATCTCCAAAAAGAGATGTAAAATATCCACCTTAGATTGAAAATGTAAATCAAAACCTAATTTTACCTTATTTTTATATCTTATCACTTGATGAAGACTAATCAAACTGCTTCAAGTGGTCAAAGCTTCTCAGTTGTGACAACTTCAAAATTATTTGAATTCATGGAATTGGCTTATGTGATTTTTTTTTAAAGAGTCAAGAGTTTGAACATTCCGTTTCCATTTTGGCCTCCTTTCAGAGAAATTAAGAACATGAAGTAATATTTGCAATAACAATCACCCCTTACAATATTTGTAATTCTTGAAATTAACTTAGGAAGTTTTTTACGGAGTTAATTATTAATGAGTACCGTCACTTAGTATTAGGGTCTAGTGGTATTCTTATTTACTTGTTAGTGTGAGATTTTAGGTTCAATTCACGCCAAAGGTGAATTCGAATCACATTATTGCTAGCTAGTCTATTGTGAGTCTAAGTCCAACCCCCTCTCCATTAATATTGATAATATTGTTTGTTCAAAAAAAAAAAAATACTAATGAGTACGTAATCACCCCTTTGAACGTTTTACGAAAGCCATTTGCATTTTAAAAATAGAAAACTGTTAATTAACTGCTGATATTTTGTGAAATATGGACAACTTTATGGAAAATTGAAAACTATTGACACATCCACGAAAGTTTTATAGGTTATATTCACGAAGTTTTCTCGGGCCTGCCATATATTCACGAAGTTTTCTAGTGCCAGTAGTCATGACTTGCTTGGCTACGGGACACGAGCTGCTTGAGGCGGCATCAAAAGTGAAAGACTCGGGGTACCTCATCGGGCTTTCTTCCTTTAATGCTCTTAGTGAGGCCAAGGTAATCACAGGTTCATGCCTTGAGTGCTCTTGCTCCTTCCACAGAGTTTATGCAGGAGTGGAAGGCACGACATAGAGAGTTCCTGCCTTGCTTTGGGTTGTGACGCCTAAAGTGCCACCACTTGCGGCAAGGATGCCTTTGTTCTTCACGTTGGTTGCGGGAACAACTTGATCCTTTCTTGATGCCATTTGTGCTTTTTGCGGATTTGAAGACAAAGATGAGAAGCAGAGATGTCCCACTGGGCGTGCCAAATTTGTAAACACGAAAATTCTGTAACGAATGAAATGAGAACGCGTGTACAAAGTAGATTTGTATTGATTTGAATTTGTAGGTTACTATCTCTATTTACAATTTTCCTCTGGTTCAATCTTCAAATTTGATGTAGATGGTTGATTGTTGATCCAAGGGTTACGATGAATTGATCTCGGACAAACGATTGAATGATTGCTTCAAGTTTTAAGCTTGAAAACAATGCGTAGATGGTCTTCACCTCCAACGTGAGGCAAAGATGGTGTTTGATACGGGATTTCGTTGCTTCAAGAGTCTTGGCGACTTGATCTTGAAACTAACGTTGCTACAAGTTTATAAGCTTGCAACAAAGTCTTGAAGGAATTGGCACGAGTGTTTGTTGATTCTTCAAGGAAGTGCTTCGGCTTTGGTCGAGAGAAAGCTTCGGCTTTTGTTGAATGTTCTTCGAATAGAGCTTTTGGCAATGTATTAGTCTTCAAAGGTTTGGCATAGGTCTTTCTGTGTAGAGATTTTTCAATCCCTATGCTTGTGGGAGGACCTTGTATTTATAGGCTTTTCAAAGCTTGCGTTTGGGTGGATTTGGCATTGATTTATGTCCTAATTCATCCATGGGAGAATTTAGGGATTTTTTTAATTTCATCCATCTTTACTCCCATGGCCGAAATTATGAGGCCTTGTTGCCTATTTTGTGAGCAATCTTCAATTTTTGCTTGTTTTATGAAAATGCCTTAACTTTCTTTCCGGTTTTGAGAGTATTTTGATCCCTTGCCGAATATAAGAGAGATTCTCCCTTGTTTGTCGTGTTTTTGGGAATGTTTTATACTTCCCTTGCTTGATTTATGCCATATATCATTGATGACTTGTCCATTTGTGATGAGTCATATGCCACATGGAGCTTTGTGATGCATCATTTGTAAGCAATGAAATTTACATGTCTACATTTACATTCTCCGCCAAAAATGAATGTTTTACATCCTTCCATGGAGATATTTTTGGCCAACCAAACATGTAAAGTTTCAACGTCAAGGTATTTTAGAGCATCTCCAAAAAGAGATGTAAAAACATCCACCTTAGATTGAAAATGTAAATCAAAACCTAATTTTACCTTGTTTTTACATCTTTTCACTTGATGAAGACTAATCAAACTGCTTCAAGTGGCCAAAGCTTCTCAGTTGCAACGGCTTCAAAATTATTTGAATTCATGGAATTGGCTTATGTCAAATTTTCAATGAGTCAAGAGTTTGAACATTCCGTTTCCATTTTGGCCTACTTTCAGAGAAATTAAGAACATAAAGTAATATTTGCAATAACAATCACCTCTTACAGCCTTTGACATTCTTGAAATTAGCTTAGGAAGTTTTTTACCAAGTTAATTATTAATGAGTACCATTACTTAGTATTACGATCTAGTGGTATTCTTCTTCATTTGTTAGCAAGAGGTTTTATGTTCAATTATCGCAAAGGTGAATTCGAACAACATTCTTGCTAGCTAGTCCATTGTGAGTCTAAGCCCAAACCCCCTCTCCATTAATATTGATAATATTGTTTGTTCAACAAAAAAATATTAATGAGTACGTAATCACCCCTTAGAATTTTTTACGAAAGCCATTTGCATTTTAAAAATAGAAAACTATTAACTGGTGATATTATGTGAAATATGGACAACTTTACGGAAAATTGAAAACTAGGACACATCCATGAAAGTTTTATATGTTATATTCACGAAGTTTTCTCGGGCCTGTCGTATTGTTTGGTTAAAGATGCATAAAATGTATTGCATTGTAGTACTCCATCTGATAAAATCCCTAAGTTGATGCAAGATAACAAACTTCTCTTCTCACTTATTTAGAAAAGAGTAAAAAGTTTCTAGTTCCTTTCTTGGTTTCTTAATTAGTTTCTTTAGACTTTCCAAAATATGGAATTAAAGTCATACTATGTCATTAAAAACAAGAATGAATTCCCAACGAACACAACTTTTATTGAACACCCTACTACACAAAGGACATAATCACGCAGTTGATACGATCTGTGTTTGTTGGTTTAACAAACACGCAATACAGTGAACTAAAATACTTAGAAACCAAATATTAAGAAAAACTAGTGAAGACAATTAATGCCACTTTCATAGGATACTCGATTGCATTAAGTGCATGCAATAAGCCTTTTGTTGGAATGCCCAGTCCCACATCGGACAGAGGGAGAAGAGAAGAGTGCTTTAAATAGAAATACCCCTCTCTAATTAACACCGAGGCCTTTTGTGATAAAACCCCACACCTGAGGATTGTGCAGGTGGTTAAGTGGGGACAGTATCGGTGTTGTTGGAGTGGGCCCTCGGCTTGTCGACCTGAAAATTTCCACACCTTTTAAACCCATAAATGACCCTGATGGGACAAGTGAAGTCTTGGAAAGGTTTCTCAGAGACGTTACCCACAAATACCTTGTGATAGTTATGATCATCAACTCCCAGTGATTGTAAAGGATCCACTCCTTAAGGGTTCTGGTTTGAGCTGATTGTGCAGAGGACTTCCCAACCATCTACAACCTTGTATGGCCTAAATCTTGTTGAATGAACGCATGTCTTATTCCGAAGTTATTTGGACCGACACACTTAGGCTTGAACAATGTGCAATTTTGATCATTCCTATTTTTGTTTGGTATGTGAGCAGTGGCCACAATCCACCACACTTCTTCATTCAGTGCCATTGTCAAGTACAAGTTGGCTTCAAAGTGCTTGATATTCACGTATTCAGAGTTATTTGGTGAAACCTCCGTTGTGAAAATTTCGCTAGGATCCTGGTCAGTGACTACGAGAATCCCCCCTGTAAGCATCTCCAGCATTTGCCACTTAAAGGGCTTGATAGTATTTATAATCAAGGATAAGCCTTCACCATCTTTCTCTATTCACATTATGTGTTCATGCTATAGTTGTATTAAGTCTGATTAATTCAAGAGAATATGACAGAAATGACCATTTTTGTTAATCTTGGGACCAAAATAGAACAAATTGGCTATGCATACTCCATGCACACTGTTCACAAAACCGAAATGAAAAAAATACCCAAATATAAATAACAAAAAATCACAAGTAATGGAGTCATTTTATGTTTTTTGAAGTTGGGGATGTGGAGAGTGAGAATTGTGAGCTATTGGGGTTTTGGGTTGATGTTACATTTATGAGCTTTGATTTTGAAATGAGGGAAGTGGAGAGGTTTCCGGGTTTGAGCTCAAATTAATATTGTATTTTCCAGTTTTGGCCGGAAAGTTTTCATTTTTTCTGGTCACTGAAGCTTCAGCCAGCATATTGTGGCACCCCAGGCATCGTCTCAGTTTTGGAGGCTACTAAGGTGGGTTGTTTAATTCTAAGTTCTTATATCAATTAGTTATGGAATATATGAGTTATTTGTAGCGAAATTTTGAAGTTAAAGTAGGGTTTTTGTTTCATGTTGGGGGTTATGGGTTGTGGAAAAATTTTGATTTTTGACGTGCTAGAATACGAGGTATGTTCCAGATTCTGTTTCAAGTGTCCAATTGCAGAAGTTTGAAAAGAAAAAAAAAATTGTCATGTAGGTATTGGGTGCATACAGTGTGCATATAGTGTGAATGGTTTGCATGGCTGTAACTTAATATAACAAGTGAGATGTTCGCTAGTTCTGATGCACGGATGTTATATGTAATTTCAGGCTGGTGCAAGGGAAATACATGTAATGCTTTGTCATAGTGGGAGGTGAGTTACATTTGATAAGGAAAAAGAGTATGTAGGCAGTGAAGAAAAAGGAGTTGTTGTGTCTAAATCCATAAAATTGATGGATTTTTTGGAGATTGTTTTGAAGATCGCATGTACTGGTATTGACATGGTTACTCTTGCCTACTCATTTCCAAGGGGGTCGCGTGGAAACAAACATGTGACTATTTGGGACGATAGTGACATCCGATATTTTTGGAGTATAGTTGGGCAGTTATTGTTACAAGGGTGACACCTATATATGTTTCGATACTCGACATGTCGGCGAGTATGAACCGATCTCCCACTAAGGTCCCATTATGCTTTGAAGCAATAATTGAAGTACTGACTTCTTCTGCCGCCAACGTACGTACTACGGAGGTGCATCTGTCCGAAACATGAAGCGGAAGACAAGTACAGTTGCAGAAGATCCTAATAAATTGATGACAATTATGATAATTGTGTGAAAAGGCAAGCTTATGGTGTCGACGGAAACCCGGATTAGAAACCGAATATTAAAGAAGGTGACCTTTTTGTCGACAAGCACGATCTCTCGACAAGGCTTCAATTGAAAGCGATTGAAGGGAATTTTCAATAACAGTCGATGCATCTTCAAAAAGCCGTCTCATTGTGAAGTGTAATGATGAGGGCATAATCGAAGAGTCGTTTCAATGTGAAGTGTGAGGACTAAGGCGTTTGAGATCTAGACCTAATGACGATGGCATCATCATGAGGCAAGTGGACATTTTCCACATCTGGATCAAAAAACATCAAGATGTTGGGGTCAATGGCCAGCAGTTTGTTGATGTTGGTAACCAGTCTTGGTTTCTTGCAAGCTGTCTTCATTTGTTTTTTGGTGTTTTCTAGGTATTCTTGTTCCCCATATATGCAATTAATCTCAAAGGACGCTATAACCCTGGGCGTTGGACTAGGTGAAGCTCAGGAAGCTTCTTGGATTTCTTACAATGTTTTTCTAGGAAGGAACTTCGAGATGACTCTGCAAATGTCAAATTGATCACCTCCATCCTTCGAGTAGCTAGGTTCTCAAAGTGAGAAACTAATTCTTGGAGATCTTTGGTGTGGGCCCTTATATCAATGAGTTGGATGGGTTCTTTCGTTAGCGAGTTGTGTCGAACGACATCCAAGGATAGACAAATATCCATGACATCTTCCTACATCTTCTCAATGGAGGTGATGCCATTGTGCCCTTGATGGGTGTCGTCTGGGGAGATGGTTGGGCTTTCGTTATTGACTGAACTTTTTGATATACCAGGTGGTGGAGTGGTCTGATCGAGAGGAATATGGGGCTCCCAATGAAAGAACCAATTATTGGAACCAAATATGCACACCTTCATGAGTGGTGGTTGAGCACAAATCCGAGTAAACTTGAGCAACTTGCAAAATGATAAAACAACCGTGAGCAAGCCTAAGACCAGGGGAATGGGGTGTCCACGAAAGTTTACGGAAAATTGAAAACTACTGACACATGCATGAAAGTTTTATAGGTTATATTCATGAAGTTTTCTCGGGCCTGTCATATTGTTTGGTAAAAGATGCATCAAAATGGATTGCATTGTAATACTTCATCTGACAAAACCCCTAAGTTGATGCAAGATATCAAACTTCTCTTCTGCCTTATTTAGAATAGAGTAAAAAGTTTCTAGTTCATTTCTCGGTTTCTTAATTAGATTATGGCCAAATCGGATAAATAGTCCTTGTGGTCCTAAGGTATTCGGATGATAGACTATGTGGTAAAAAATTTCGGATTTGAACCCTCGTGGTAAAGTTTATTCAAATTTATGCCCCAAAACTTAACTTCCGTCCTTTTCCGTTAGTCTGCAATAAGGGATCCCAAAAGTAGATTGTGTGCAAAAGTTGGAACCCAGAACCTGCATTCGCAGCACCCGTCGAAAGCTTTAAAGGTGCCTGGTTTCTTTTCTAGTCCTCTTTATGATGCTGGAGACATCTCCTTGAAACTGGAAAGAAAGCAAACAAAACAATTCCTGCATCATTTCTGCATGTTGTTTTCCGTAGGTGGTCATAGATGCTTGATGACGGAGATCGGCTGGTAGGGAGGGGGAGGAGGAGCGCCATGACTACAACGCAGAGGATGAATACCCATGCTTCAGAATTTAGGGATTTGGGGAAAGAACCCATATTTCCTTCTTACCCTCGTGCTGTGATCCCGGGTGAGACCGTGAGAGATAGAGAAGAAAGTGAGTTTCTGTTGTGTTTGTTGATTCGTTCTGATTGTTTAAGGTTTTGCGGAAAACAATCTCAAGAGAGCGCAGCTGTTTGGGCGAAGAAACTTACATGCAGACTAACGGAGGAAGAAGAAGGTTAAGTTTTGGGCACAAATCCTAACAGATTTTACCACAAAGGTATATATCCGAATTTTTTTACCACATGGGCAATTATCCGAATACCTTATGACCACGAGTACTATTTATTCGATTTGGCCTTAGTTTATTTAGTACTTTTCGAAATACGGAATTAAAGTCATACTATATCATTAAAAACAAGAATGAATTCCTAACAAATACAACTTTTATTGAACACACTACTACACAAAGGACATCATCACACAACTAATATGATATCTGATTGTTGGTTAACACACATGCAATACAGTGAACTAAAATACTTAGAAACAAAATATTAAGAAAAACTAGTGATGACAATTAATGCCACTTTCGCAGGAAACTTGATTGCATGCACCATGCCTTTTAAACCCATAGATGATCCTAACGGGACGAATGAAGTCTTGTAAGAGTTTTCAGAGACGTTATCCACGAACATCATGTGATAGTTATGATCTTCAACTCCCCATGATTGTAAAGGATCCACTCCTTCAGGGTTTTGGTTTGAGCTGATTACGCAGAGGACTTCCCAACCATCTACAACCTTGTAAGGCCTTTAAATAATGTTGAAAGAACGCATGTCTTATTCAAAATTTATTTGGTCCGACACACTCATGCTTGAACAGTGTGCAATTTTGATCATTCCTATTTTCGTTTGGTGTGTGAGCGGTGGCCACGATCCACCACACTTGTTCATTCAGTGCCCCTGTCAAGTATAAGTTGGTTTCAAAGTGCTTTATATTCACGTATTCGGAGTTATTTGGTGAAACCTCCATTGTGAAAATATCGCTATAATCCTAGTTGGTGACTATGAGAATCCCCCTTGTAAGCATCTTTAGTATTGGCACTTAAAAAGGCTTGATAGTATTTATAATCAACGATAAGCCCACACCATCTTTCTCTATTCACATTATGTGTTCACACTATAGTTGTATTAAATATCATTAGTTCAAGAGAACTAGGCAGAAATGACCCTTTTTGTTAATCTTGGGACTAAAATAGGACAAATTGGCTATGAAAACGTTTAAGTACACTAATTAGAGGAAGTTAAATAAAATGAAAGAATTAGAATGTGTATAATAATAAATTTAAAATTTAATTTGGAGGGATTAAATAAAATATCTATTAAATACAAAAACAAAAAAAATAATATAAATTTGAATTAAGTACACATTAAAGGATTAAAATGAATGTGTAATTTACCACCCAATTTTTATTAAATTTTAATCTTCTTCAACAATCAAAGTTAAAAATATAAAAATAAATTGAGGGATGCAATAAAAAAGATAAATACATAGTGGGTTGGGAGCATCTAAAGTTGGAATATGCCTACTTGGCCCAATAAAAAGCCCAAAGCTTGGCCTAACACATCTCTCTTTCCCTCTCTCTGTGTGGCAGTGTCTCTCCTCCCTCTCACCCTGATTTTACCACATTGACATGGTTGTTGCTTGTGCCTTCTGCGTTGCGGCACAGCCTTAAACCCACAAGGGCCAGATCAGAATAGCAAACCTCAAAGACCCTCTCTCTCTCTCTCTCTCTCTCTCTCTCTCTCTCTCTCTCTCTCTCTCTCTCTCTCTCTCTCTCTCTCTAGCATCGTGGCTCTTCCGCATCCTCTAAATCTCAAAGCAAAATTCCATGGGAGCTTCACTCTGATAAACCCTACACTGAAACCCACAAAAGCGACTTACCCAGAAGAGCTAATCACATGCATTTTTCCATGGATTTCAGAAGGCTTTCAATCCAAAAATCCCATCTTTTTCTCTTCTCCCCCATCAACCACCCGTGCGTGACCCGCACCACCCAACCTCGCCCCCAAGAACCTCCACAACCGCCCAAACTCCTTCTCGATTTCTTAATTAGTTTGTTTAGTACTCAAAGCTACCAAAATATGGAATTAAAGTCATACATACATCAGTAAAAGTAAGAACTATAAAGAAACACAACTTTTGTTGAACACTACAACACATAAGACATAACCACACAACTCATATTGAACACTACAACACATAAGACATAACCACACAGCTCATACGATCTGTTTTATCGGTTTAACACACACGTAATACAGTGAAACTAAAATACTTAGAAAAAAAGAAAAAGAAAAACCAGTGATGAAAACTAATGCCACTTTCGCAGGGAACTCGATTGCATTGAGCGCATGCAACAAGCCTTTTAAACCCATAGGTGACCCAAATGGGACGAGTGAAGTCTCGTGAGGGTTTCCAGAGACGTTACCCACAAACATCATGTGATAGTTATGATCATGAACGCCCAATGGCTGTAAAGAGATCCTCATCGTAAGCGTCAGGTTTTTCGTTGACTGCGCGGAGGACTTCAAATTCGTCTGGCCTTAAATAGAGGTTGCTGTTCACATGGCGCACTCGGAAGGTCACTTTTGTGTCGTTGGTTGGTTCGGATTTCTTAAGCTCGAACAAAACGGAATCTTCATCATCCGTTTCATTGTCAGCAGTGGCCTCGATCAACCATGTGGAATTTTCACAAGTTGAACTTTTCACCCCTTTCAAGAATAACATGTTTTCAGTGAGCTGGATTTTCACGTATCCAGATTTACGTGCATCCACCGTTTTGAAAACATAGTTGGTGTCATCCTGGGTGAATTTGAGAGTCCCATCTCGTTTTTCTCCATCTAAGCGCAAGAACTTGTTGTTGCGGTTAGATTGCCACGCAAAAGGATTTGGTAGTATTGGTGCCATGTTAAATGGGATGATCACTCTCACTTCTCTCTTCTTTTTTTTCTCCCTTCCCTCTTCTCTCTTTCTCGTGTGATTTACTTGCTCCGCTTCATAGCTTCGAACCTGCTACTCTATTTATAATCAAGGATAAGCCCACGTCATGTTTCTCTATTCACATTATGTGTTCACACTAATAATGGTTTCGCATATAAGGAGTTTTTATTTTATTGTTCTTTCAGCAAAATAATGCAATTTTTTATTAGTTCTTAGTGTTTAATTCATATAGAAGAGTCCTAGTGTTGTTATCTGATATGTTGTTTAGGACAGAGCCCTAATCCTAGAGTTTTCACATGTACCCAAATCCATTGTCTCAAAGACAATTACATAAAATTGCGTTGTTTTCAGCAACCGAGTTGTTCAATTAGCCGAAGTCCCTGGACTGACGCCAGATTTGATTGAATAGCTGATCTCACTGCAGGGCATTAATTAATGTGGGGACAATGCAGGTAAGTGAAAGAAACAATGTGGAAAATGAACTCTTTTAGTTTTCCTACGTGTGAAATTCATAAATTGATTGTGCTGTATGTACATGAAGACATATTTAAGTGCTCAAATGTAGGGACACTCTGCATTGTGGTCCTTTCGGCATACGGCGACAATTGAGAAGTAAGATTTGCCAATTGAGCTTGAATGCTAGCAAAATCCATATCTTACTTCTCTAGTACCTAAAATCCAAAGAAAGAGAACTAAATCAAATATCAAAAGTAACAACAAACAAAGAAAACAACACTAAGTTAGAAACTAAAACGAAAACAACTAAACCAAAAAGAAAAGAACCAAGGGATTAGCAAAGTTGCTAATCCCCGGCAACGGCGCCAAAAATTTGATGCGACCTAATTAAGCACACAAATTAAAACCCTCTTGTGACAATTGTAGTAAAGATGCAAGTAGGGATCGTTCTAGACCGGGGATTAGGAGGGATTACTAAATCACTTGGAAACTGACTCAAAAATGTAAAACAAACGTTAAAACACTAAACTAGACTCAAAGAATACAAAACTAAACAATAAAACACTAAAACAAATCAAAAGACTCAAAGAATACAAAACACTTATAAACACAAACTAAGACACTTTCTAACTAAATTAGACACTAAGGTAAAGGGGGATTGAGGTTTTGACGAAATTAAACTAAATACACAGATTGTAATTTAAAGGCAGAATGTAAATATGAATGTGATGAAAATATGGATGAATGCTAGCTAGAAGGTTCTTCTCCACACATGTCACACTTGCATACAATTTGATTTTTAGTTGGTCTTTCGATGAATTATGAAACTCAACACCCCGGGTTAATTAGGTCCGCTTAAATTAACCGTCAAGTTTTCCTTAAGTTAATGAATTGGATGATTGCATGCGACAACCCAAAGCATTCCCCACAAGTTCCCTACATGAATTGCATAATAGAGATACAAGCAAGAATCATTAAGCATCATGAAAACTATAAGTGTTGACGAGGCATTCGTTACTATGATTGCATGAAACTTATGCCAAGAATTTATTTAACGCGATTGTTTATAAGCAACCTCCACTACTTGTGAATATAAGTTCATAACTATTAGGTGAAATTCACTTATATTCTAGCGTCATATTCATGCATGAAAATTAAGCGTGCACTCTCAATCAACATACATAAATAAGTTATCGATCAAGCAGTTAAACAAATTGGAATCACCATTCATGAAATTCCAACCAAAAGTAATCAAATCATATTGCAAGCATAAACATGGTTTCGAATCACCCCCTAGCTAAATAGGGGTTTAGCCTCTCATGTTCACAACAAGAAAAATAAAATTGAATTTAAACATAAAGAACAAAGGATGGATTACACCTAGAACGCACAACGAATCCACTTGAATTTCTGCGCGTCTAAGCCCTCCTTCTTCTTCTCCTTGCTGCGGCAGTGAAAGTCTAGGTGAGTTTTGGATGTTTTTCTGGTTTGGGAATGGGTTTAGGGAGGTTTGGTGGTGCGGCAAGGTTATGGGGTGGTGTAGGAAGGTTTGGAAGGTTTGGAAGGTTTGGAAGGTGGCTGGGAAGGTGGAGGAAGGCACGGCAATAATGGGAGGCTGCTGGAATGGAAGGGGAATGCGGCTGTGATGTCAATTGTGCTGAAAAGCTTTTCGTCAATATGTGGCTGAATAATCACGGCCTAGGGTTGAATAATGGGAGTCCACGGCAGCATGTTATTTTTGGGGTATTAGGTTTAATTCATAATGGGATGCACGGCTTTAGGTTTTGGTGATAGGATGCACGGCCAAGGTGGGTAATTTTGGATGCAATGGCTGTTTTGTTTTATTATAAAAATGAAAATAAAATGGAAGGCTACGGATTAAAGGGGAGGATATGGAAAGGTGCGGCTAAGTATGTAAAACCTAGGGTTTTAAATATGTTTGGTTCCTAGCTTATTTTTATTAACGAAAATAAATTCAAAGGCTTCTAGAATTTAGGAAATAAAATCAGAAATTAAAGAGGGAAAGATTAAAGGGTGCGGCTAGGTTGTGTAATTGGGCTAGGGCCTTGGTTTTGTGTCCTAAAGTGCTTACAAGGCCTTCAAAGTAGCTAGAAAATACGGACGTTTAAGTTTAGGAAAGGTTACCAAAACGGGAAACTTAGGGTTAACTTTCCTACTTCAAGTAGGAAACCTTGTTTGAGTAGGATTCCTCGTTTTGGTAAGAATTCATCGTTGGAGTAGGAATTCGTCGTTTCTTCAAATCTTCAACTCATTCATTCCTCTTTCGCTCCAAAATACTCCAATTTGCATCTTCTTGCACACTTTGGCCTTATAATCTGAAAACACACAAAAGTAGCCTTAAACACTAAAATAGCTAAGTAAACACAACATAAATGCACGAGAACAAGCTAATTAAGTCGCATGAATATGCTCCTATCAGTGCTGTATGTACATGAAGACATATTTAAGTGCTCAATCAGTTACCTGTTGCTTATGAGAAGCTTTTCACAACAAGGGTACCTGAAACTAGTACTTATAAGCTCCGGTTTGATTACAGTTTGGTTTATGAGTACTTAACTGCTATTAAAATGGAATGTTTTGATATAGGCACCTTGTCTTTGATTTTTTTTCTTAATTAAAAGGGACATTTTGATATAAGCGTCTCGTCTTTGCATTCCTATTTATGCATTTCGTATAAACAGCCCTCCTCTAGTGGTGCTTTGGATATTTTGTTGACATCCATATCTTTCGGATCACCCCGAAAATTTACTTGCTGTCGTCTTTATTTTTTTACACTTTATTTTATTCAAATTTTTCGATGCACAAAATTGAGTCGATCTTGGACCAAAGTAAATCGGACCGTGAGTCATACATACGGCTCATCTTCTAATTGTTGTTGCTACTTTTTAAAATAGGTTCAGAAGAAAGTTTCAGATGAGAATTGAAGCATAAGAAAAGTTGCTAAATGCTATAATATATCATACATGTTTGCAAAACGAGAAAAAAATTTGACTATTTTTTATTTGTATACTTTTATTTAACTTTTTTTTTTCTTTGACAGAATGCATCGTTTATTATTTAGAGTTTTATTTATCTGGGTCGTTGAAATTTGATCAAACGGCTACAAACGAGGGGCCCCTCTAAAAGTTATAATAATTTCAGCCGTTGGATCAAATTTCAACGACTAGGATGGGTTGCTCAGGAGGCTAAGCCTCCTAAAGCTCAGGAGGGGATCCTGTTCCGATTGAAATACCGAAAACAAATCCTATGCAATGGAAGTAGAATAGCTTCTATTTGTCATTAATTAATCTCTCTCTCCTTACACAAAATAACAAATAAAATATTTTTGAGGTATATATGTATTTGCCATGTTTTCAAGAACTAAGTTGTTTAATTAGCTGAAGTCATTGAATAGTTGATGTTATTGTTGGGCTTTAACTACTGTGGGGACAATGGCGGGTAACCGATAGAAACAATGTGGAAAATGAACTCTTTTGATTTTTGTACATGTAGAATTTATGAATTAATCATGTTGTATGTACACGAAGACACATTCAAGCGTTCAATCATTCACTTGTTGATTGACAAAATCTTTCCACAACTGTGTAAAACGGATAAGAAAATGTTTAATTTTAGTGTTATTAAGCCCACACCCGAGCAAAGAGTTTCGAACATTTTCCTTCCATTCTGGCCCCCATCCCAAAGAAAAGACACAAAATAGAGATTTGTAAAAACAATCAAAATTTGCAAAAATTCACTTGAAAATTATTTGAATTCACATAATTGGGTTAGTGAGTTTTGAACTTAGCCAAGAGTTCAAGCATTCCCCTCCTCCATGCCAAGAGTTTGAACAATCCCTTCCTGTCTTTGCCTCCTTTTAGAGAAAATTAAGGTAGAAATATAGAGTTGTAAAAGTACACCGGCATCTCTAGTGCACTGATGCAAATATGAGACGTAAAAGCACATTTACTTCTCACTTTGAATTTCCAAAAGATGTGAATGTGGATTCAGATCAAATGAAGGAGATGTAAATTTGGTACTTTTTTTCCTCTATAACTGACAAAGTCCGTTAAAAATGTAAAAAAAAAAGTAAAATTTTAATGTCAAAATTGAATATTTTACTTCCTTCCATTGAGAGATTTTTGGCCAACAAAAAAAGTAAAATTTTAATGTCAAGGCATTTTAGAGCATCTCCAAAAAGAGATGTAAAATATCCACCTTAGATTGAAAATGTAAATCAAAACCTAATTTTACCTTGTTTTTATATCTTTTCACTTGATGAAGACTAATCAAATTGCTTCAAGTGGCCGAAGCTTCTCAGTTGTGACAGCTTCAAAATTATTTGAATTCATGGAATTGGCTTATGTGATTTTTTTTAAAGAGTCAAGAGTTTGAACATTCCGTTTCCATTTTGGCCTCCTTTCAGAGAAATTAAGAACATGAAGTAATATTTGCAATAACAATCACCCCTTACAATCTTTGAAATTCTTGAAATTAGCTTAGGAAGTTTTTTATGGAGTTAATTATTAATGAGTACCGTCACTTAGTATTACGGTCTAGTGATATTCTTCTTTACTTGTTAGTGAGGGGTTTTAGGTTCAATTCTCGCCAAAGGTGAATTGGAACCACATTATTGCTAGCTAGTCTATTGTGAGTCTAAGTCCAATCCCCTCTCCATTAATATTGATAATATTGTTTGTTTAAAAAAAAAAAAATACTAATGAGTACCTAATCACCCCTTTGAACATTTTTCGGAAGCCATTTGCATTTTAAAAACATAAAACTATTAACAGCTAATATTATGTGAAATAAGGACAACTTTACGGAAAATTCAAAACTATTGACACATCCACGAAAGTTTTATAGGTTATATTAACATAGTCTTCTCAGGCCTGTCATATTGTTTGGTTAAAGATGCATCAAAATGGATTGCCTTGTAATACTCCATCTGATAAAACCCCTAAGTAGATGCAAGATATCAAACTTGTCTTTTCCCTTATTTAGAATAAAGTAAAAAGTTTCTAGTTCATTTCTCGGTTTCTTAATTAGTTTATTTAGTACTTTTCAAAATATGGAATTGAAGTCATACTACGTCATTAAAAAAAAGAATGAATTCCTAACAAACACAACTTTTATTGAACACACTTCTACACAAAGGACATCATCGCACTTCTAATATGATATGTGATTGTTGGTTAACACACACGCAATACAGTGAACTAAAATACTTAGAAACAAAATATTAAGAAAAACTAGTGATGACAATTAATTCCACTTTCGTAGGAAACTTGATTGCATTGAGCGCATACAACATACCTTTTAAACCCATAGATGATCCTGATGGGACGAGTTCTTCCTAGTCTTTCCTTCGGAGCGAACACCTTGTCCTTCTTGAAGTCGATGAATGGCTCATTTTTCCCATGGTTGGCGATACTCATCTTCATGTCGTGGGAACGAGTTGCCAGTTCCTCAAATGTCCTCGACTTTATGCCTTGGAGGATGTAGTGTAGCCCCCAAAGCATGCCTTGAATGCAAATTTCAACGGCGGAGGTTTCATAAAGTCGATCCTTGCAATCTAGACTTAATGAACACCATTTGTTGATGTAGTCGATGACCCGTTCATCCTTCCATTGCTTCGTACTTGTCAGCTCCAGCAAGCTTATAGTGTGTCGAGTACTGTAGAAGCGGTTGAGGAATTCCCTTTCGAGCTGGTCCTAGCTGTTAATGGAATTAGGCTCGAGGTCGGTGTACCAGTCTAAGACATTACCTTTTAATGAGCGCATGAATTGCTAGACGAGGTAGTCTCTCAACGTCCCAGCATTGTTGTAAGTTTCAATGAAATGGGCAATATGTTGTTTAGGTTTGCCATTTTCCATTGAATTGCATGAACTTTGGCGGCTGATAACCCCTTGGCATCCTCAAGGCGTCAATCTTCTTAGGAGTAGGGGTTTGAGTATAGCACGGAATTATGCGAGCTTCCTTGGTATTGCGCCTTGATGGTGCTAGTGATCATCTTCTGCAACTGTTGAATAGAGAGAGATCTTATAAGCGTTATTGCTTGGTCTAGCTTCTCCTCTGCTTTCTCCACTAGATGCTCTTCCTTTTCATCGGTTTCCTTATTTGGTGGATCAACCTTCGGGTTAGGTTTGTCGTCGTGCTTCTTATCTAGACGGTTGACGAGTGTAGCAATTTGTAAGTCATTTTTCTCCACGGTCCTTGTAAGTCTTACAATTGCTTCGCTCATTTGAGCCAGCTACTCCTCGATGGATTTTGCGCCAGTAGTCATGACTTGTTTGGCTACGGGATGCGAGCTACTTAAGTCAGCATCAAAAGTCAAAGACTCGGGGTACCTCATTGGGCTTTCTTCCTTTTACGCTCTTAGTGAGGCCAAGGAAATCACAGGTTCGTGCCTCACGTGCTCTTGCTCCTTCCACAGAGTTTATGGAGGGGTGAAAGGCACAATATAGAGAGTTCTTGCCTTGCTTTGGTTTGTGACGCCCAAAGTGCCACCACTTGCGGTAAGGATGCCTTCTTGACGTTGGTAGCGGGAACAACTTGATCCTTTCTTGATGCCATTTATACTTTTTGCGGATTTGAAGACAAAGATGAGAGGCAGAGATGTCCCACTGGGCGTGCCAAATTTGTAAACACGAAAATTCTGTAACGAATGAAACAAGAATACATGTACAAAGTAGATTTGTATTGGCTTGAATTTGTGGGTTACTATCTCTATTTACAATTTTCCTTTGATTCATTCTTCAAATTTGATGTAGATGGTTGATTGTTGATTCAAGGGTTGTGATGACATGTTCTTGAACAAATGATTGAATGATTGCTTCAAGTTTTAAGCTTGAAAACAATGCGTAGATGGTCTTCACCTCAAGAGTGAGGCAAAGATGGTGTTTGATGCGGGATTTCATTGCTTCAAGAGCCCTGGCGACTTTATCTTGGAACTAATGTTGCTACAAGTTTAAAAGCTTGCAACAAAGTCTTGAAGGAATTGGCATGAGCGCTTGTTGATTCTTCAAGGAAGTGCTTCGGCATTGGTCGAGATAAAGCTTCGACTTTGGTTGAATGTTCTTCAAAAAGAGCTTTTGGAAACGTATTAGTCTTCAAAGGTTTGGCAGAGGTCCTTCTGTGTAGAGATTTTTCAATCCCTATGCCTGTGGAAGAACCTTGTATTTATAGGCTTTTCAAAGCTTACCTTTGGGTGGATTTGGCATTGATTTATGTCCTAATTCATCCATGGGAGAATTTAGGGATGTTTTTAATTTCATCCATCTTTACTCCCATTGCCAAAATTATGAGGCCTTGTTGCCTATTTTGTGAGCAATCTTCAATTTTTGCTTGCTTTATGAAAATGCCTTAACTTCCTTTCCGGTTTTGAGAGTATTCTGATCCCTTGCCAAATATAAGAGAGATTCTCCCTTGATTGTCTAGTTTTTGGGAATGTTTTATACTTCCCTTGCTTGATTTATGCCATGTCATTGATGACTTGTCCATTTGTGATGAGTCATATGCCACGTGGAGCTTTGTGATGCATCATTTGTATGCAATGAAATTTATAGGTCTACATTTACATTCTCTGCCAAAAATGAATGTTTTATATCCTTCCATGGAGAGATTTTTGGCCAACAAAACATGTAAAGTTTCGATGTCAAGGCATTTTAGAGCATCTCCAAAAAGAGATACAAAAACATCCACCTTAGATTGAAAATGTAAATCAAACCTAATTTTGCATTGTTTTTACATCTTTTCACTTGATGAAGACTAATCAAACTGCTTCAAGTGGCCAAAGCTTCTTTGATGCGACAACTTCAAAATTATTTGAATTCATGGAATTGGCTTATGTCAATTTTTCAACGAGTCAAGAGTTTGAACATTGCGTTTCCATTTTGGCCTACTTTCAAAGAAATTAAGAACATGAAGTAATATTTGCAATAACAATCACCCCTTACAATCTTTGACATTCTTGAAATTAGCGTAGGTAGTTTTTTACCAAGTTAGTTATTAATGAGAACCGTTACTTAGTATTACAGTCTAGTGGTATTCTTCTTCAATTGTCAACAACAGCTTTTATGTTCAATTCGCGCAAAGTCGAATTGGAACAACATTATTGCTAGCTAGTCCATTGTGAGTCTAAGCCCAAACCCCCGCTCCATTATTATTGATAATATCTTTTGTTCAACAAAAAAATATTAATGAGTACCTAATCACCCCTTAGAATTTTTTATGAAAGCCATTTGCGTTTTAAAAATTGAAAACTATTAACTGGTGATATTATGTGAAATATGGACAACTTTACGGAAAATTGAAAACTAGGACACATCCACGAAAGTTTTATATGTTATATTCACAAAGTTTTCTCGGGTCTGTCATATTGTTTGGTTAAAGATGCATAAAAAAGGATTGCATTGTAGTACTCCATTTGATAAAACCCCTAAGTTGATGCAAGATATCAAAATTCTCTTCTCACTTATTTAGAAAAGAGTAAAAAGTTTCTAGTTCCTTTCTTGGTTTCGTAATTATTTTATTTAGTTTCTTCCGAAATATGGAATTAAAGTCATACTACGTCATTGAATAGCTGAAGTCATTGAATAGTTGATATTATGGATTAATCATGTTGTATGTACACGAAGACACATTCAAGCGTTCAATCATTCACTTGTTGATTGAGAAAATCTTTCCACAACTGTGTAAAACGGATAAGAAAATGTTTAATTTTAATGTTATTAAGCATTGATTCCACACCCAAGCAAAGGGTTTCGAACATTTTCCTTCCATTCTGGCCCCCATCCCAAAGAAAAGACACAAAATAGAGATTTGCAAAAACAATCAAAATTTGCAAAAATTCACTTGAAAATTATTTGAATTCACAGAATTGGCTTAGTGAGTTTTGAACTTAGCCAAGAGTTCAAGCATTCCCCTCCTCCATGCCAAGAGTTTTAACAATCCCTTCCCGTCTTTGCCTCCTTTTAGAGAAAATTAAGATAGAAATATAGAGTTGTAAAAGTACACCGGCATCTCTAGTGCAAAGATGCAAATATGAGACGTAAAAGCACATTTACTTCTCATTTTGAATTTCCAAAAGATGTGAATGTGGATTCAAATCAAATGAAGGGGGTGTAAGTTTGGTACTTTTTTTTCCTCTATAACTGACAAAGTCCGTTAAAGATGTAAAAAAAAAGTAAAATTTTAGTGTCAAAATTGAATATTTTACATCCTTCCATTGAGAGATTTTTGGCCAACAAAAAAAGTAAAATTTTAATGTCAAGGCATTTTAGAGCATCTCCAAAAAGAGATGTAAAATATCCACCTTAGATTGAAAATGTAAATCAAAACCTAATTTTACCTTGTTTTTATATCTTTTCACTTGATGAAGACTAATCAAATTGCTTCAAGGGGCAAAATCTTCTCAGTTGTGACAGCTTCAAAATTACTTGAATTCATGGAATTGGCTTATATAATTTTTTTTTAAAGAGTCAAGAGTTTGAACATTCCGTTTCCATTTTGGCCTCCTTTCAGAGAAATTAAGAACATGAAGTAATATTTGCAATAACAATCACCCCTTACAATCTTTGAAATTCTTGAAATTAGCTTAGGAAGTTTTTTACGGAGTTAATTATTAATCAATACTGTCACTTAGTATTACGGTCTAGTGATATTCTTCTTTACTTGTTAGTGAGCAGTTTTAGGTTCAATTCTTGCCGAAGGTGAATTCGAACCACATTATTGCTAGCTAGTCTATTGTGAGTCTAAGTCCAACCCCCTCTCCATTAATAATGATAATATTGTTTGTTCAAAAAAAAAAAAATACTAATGAGTACCTAATCACCCCTTTCAACATTTTATGGAAGCCATTTGCATTTTAAAAACATAAAACTATTAACTGCTGATATTATGTGAAATATGGACAACTTTACGGAAAATTGAAAACTATTGACACATCCACGAAAGTTTTATAGGTTATATTCACGAAATCTTCTCGGGCCTGTCATATTGTTTGGTTAAAGATGCTTCAAAATGGATTGCCTTGTAATACTCCATCTGATAAAACCCCTAAGTAGATGCAAGATATCAAACTTCTCTTTTCCCTTATTTAGAATAGAGTAAAAAGTTTCTAGTTCCTTTCTCGGTTTCTTAATTAGTTTATTTAGTACTTTTCAAAATATGGAATTAAAGTCATACTACGCCATTAAAAAAAAAAGAATGAATTCCTAACAAACACAACTTTTATTGAACACACTACTACACAAAGGACATCATCACGTAGCTAATATGATATGTGATTGTTGGTTAACACACACGCAATACAGTGAACTAAAATACTTAGAAACAAAATATTAAGAAAAACTAGTGATGACAATTAATGCCACTTTCGTAGGAAACTTGATTGCATTGACCGCATACAACATACCTTTTAAACCCATAGAAGATCCTGATGGGACGAGTTCTTCCTAGTCTTGCCTTCGGAGCGAACACCTTGTCCTTCTTGAAGTCGGTGATTGGCTCATTTTTCCCATGGTTGGCGATACTCATCTTCATGTCGTGGGAAGGAGTTGCCAATTCCTCAAATGTCGACTTTATGCCTTGGAGGATGTAATGGGTTGGGGGGCATAGAGATTGAATATGCCTACTTGGCCCAATAGAAAGCCCAAAGCTTGGCCTAACACATCTCTCTCTCCCTCTCTCTGTGTGGCAGTCTCTCTCCTCCCTCTTAGGGTTCTGGCTTGAGCTGATTGCGTAGAGGACTTTCTAACCATCTATAACCTTGTAAGGCCTTTAAATAATGTTGAATGAACGCATGTCTTATTCAAAAGTCATTTGGTCCGACACACTCAGGCTTGAACAATGTGCAATTTTGATTATGCCTATTTTCGTTTGGTGTGTGAGCGGTGGCCACGATCCACCACACTTGTTCATTCTGTGCCCCTGTCAAGTATAAGTTGGTTTCAAAGTGCTTTATATTCACGTATTCAGAGTTATTTGGTGAAACCTCCGTTGTGAAAATATCGCTATGATCCTGGTCGGTGACTATAAGAATCCCCCTTGTAAGCGTCTCCAGTATTGCCACTTAAAAGGGCTTGATAGTATTTACAATCAATGATAAGCCCACACCATTTTTCTCTATTCACATTACTATAGTTGTATTAAGTATGATTAATTCAAGAGAACTAGATAGAAATGACCCTTTTTGTTAATCTTGGGATCAAAATAGGACAAATCGGCTTTGAAAACGTTTAAATACACTAATTAGAGGAAGTTAAATGGAATTAATGAATTAAAATGTGTATAATAATTAGAGGAAGTTAAATGGAATTAATGAATTAATGAATTAAAATGTATGTTTACATTACTTTTTATTTACGTTCTCCGCCAAAATTGAATATTTTACATCCTTCCATTGAGCGATTTTTGGCCAACAAAAAATGTAAAATTTTAATGTCAAGGCATTTTGGAGCATCTCCAAAAAGAGATGTAAAATATCCACCTTAGATTGAAAATGTAAATCAAAACCTAATTTTACCTTATTTTTATATCTTTTCACTTGATGAAGACTAATCGAACTGCTCCAAGTGGTCAAAGCTTCTCAGTTGTGACAACTTCAAAATTATTTGAATTCATGGAATTGGCTTATGTGATTTTTTTTTAAAGAGTCAAGAGTTTGAACATTCCGTTTCCATTTTGGCCTCTTTTCAGAGAAATTAAGAACATGAAGTAATATTTGCAATAACAATCACCCCTTACAATCTTTGTAATTCTTGAAATTAGCTTAGGAAGTTTTTTACGGAGTTAATTATTAATGAGTACCGTCACTTAGTATTACGGTCTAGTGGTATTCTTCTTTACTTGTTAGTGTGAGGTTTTAGGTTCAATTCTCGCCAAAGGTGAATTCGAATCACATTATTGCTAGCTAGTCTATTGTGAGTCTAAGTCCAACCCCTTCTCCATTAATATTGATAATATTGTTTGTTCAAAAAAAAAAAAAATTACTAATGAGTACGTAATCACCCCTTTGAACGTTTTACGGAAGCCATTTGCATTTTAAAAATAGAAAACTATTAATTAACTACTGATATTATGTGAAATATGGACAACTTTATGGAAAATTGAAAACTATTGACACATCCACGAAAGTTGTATAGGTTATATTCACGAAGTTTTCTCAGGCCTGTCGTATATTCACGAAGTTTTCTAGCCCCAGTGGTCATGACTTGCTTGGCTACGGGACACGAGCTGCTTGAGGTGGCATCAGAAGTGAAAGACTCGGGGTACCTCATCGAGCTTTCTTCCTTTAATGCTCTTAGTGAGGCCAAGGTAATCACAGGTTCATGCCTTGAGTGCTCTTGCTCCTTCCACAGAGTTTATGCAGGAGTGGAAGGCACGACATAGAGAGTTCTTGCCTTGCTTTGGGTTGTGATGCCTAAAGTGCCACCACTTGCGGCAAGGATGCCTTTGTTCTTCACGTTGGTTGCGGGAACAACTTGATACTTTCTTGATGCCATTTGTGCTTTTTGCGGATTTGAAGACAAAGATGAGAAGCAGAGATGTCCCACTAGGCGTGCCAAATTTGTAAACACGAAAATTCTGTAACGAATGAAACGAGAACACGTGTACAAAGTAGATTTGTATTGGTTTGAATTTGTAGGTTACTATCTCTATTTACAATTTTCCTCTGGTTCAATCTTCAAATTTGATGTAGATGGTTGATTGTTGATCCAAGGGTTGCGATGAATTGATCTCGGATAAACGATTGAATGATTGCTTCAAGTTTTAAGCTTGAAAACAATGCGTAGATGGTCTTCACCTCCAAAGTGAGGCAAAGATGTTGTTTGATACGGGATTTCGTTGCTTCAAGAGTCTTGGTGACTTGATCTTGAAACTAACGTTGCTACAAGTTTATAAGCTTGCAACAAAGTCTTGAAGGAATTGGCACGAGTGTTTGTTGATTCTTCAAGGAAAAGCTTCGGCTTTGGTCGAGAGAAAGCTTTGGCTTTTGTTGAATGTTCTTCGAATAGAGCTTTTGGCAACGTATTAGTCTTCAAAGGTTTGGCAGAAGTCTTTCTGTGTAGAGATTTTTCAATCCCTATGCTTGTGGGAGGACCTTGAATTTATAGGCTTTTCAAAGCTTGCGTTTGGGTGGATTTGGCATTGATTTATGTCCTAATTCATCCATGGGAGAATTTAGGGATGTTTTTAATTTCATCCATCTTTACTCCCATGGCCGAAATTATGAGGCCTTGTTGCCTATTTTGTGAGCAATCTTCAATTTTTGCTTGTTTTATGAAAATGCCTTAACTTTCTTTCCGGTTTTGAGAGTATTCTGATCCCTTGCCAAATATAAGAGAGATTCTCCCTTGTTTGTCGTGTTTTTGGGAATGTTTTATACTTCCCTTGCTTGATTTATGCCATATATAATTGATGACTTTTCCATTTGTGATGAGTCATATGCCACATGGAGCTTTGTGATGCATCATTTGTAAGCAATGAAATTTACATGTCTACATTTACATTCTCCGCCAAAAATGAATGTTTTACATCCTTCCATGGAGATATTTTTGGCCAACAAAACATGTAAAGTTTCAATGTCAAGGTATTTTAGAGCATCTCCAAAAAGAGATGTAAAAACATCCACCTTAGATTGAAAATGTAAATCAAAACCTAATTTTACCTTGTTTTTACATCTTTTCACTTGATGAAGACTAATCAAACTGCTTCAAGTGGCCAAACCTTCTCAGTTGCAACGGCTTCAAAATTATTTGAATTCATGGAATTGGCTTATGTCAAATTTTCAACGAGTCAAGAGTTTGAACATTCCGTTTCCATTTTGGCCTACTTTCAGAGAAATTAAGAACATAAAGTAATATTTGCAATAACAATCACCTCTTACACTCTTTGACATTCTTGAAATTAGCTTAGGAAGTTTTTTACCAAGTTAATTATTAATGAGTACCATTACTTAGTATTACGATCTAGTGGTATTCTTCTTCATTTGTCAGCAAGAGGTTTTATGTTCAATTCTCGCAAAGGTGAATTCGAACAACATTCTTGCTAGCTAGTCCATTGTGAGTCTAAGCCCAAACCCCCTCTCCATTAATATTGATAATATCGTTTGTTCAACAAAAAAATATTAATGAGTACCTATTCACCCCTTAGAATTTTTTACGAAAGCCATTTGCGTTTTAAAAATATAAAACTATTAACTGGTGATATTATGTGAAATATGGACAACTTTACGGAAAATTGAAAACTAGGACACATCCATGAAAGTTTTATATATTATATTCACGAAGTTTTCTCGGGCATGTTGTATTGTTTGGTTAAAGATGCATAAAATGGATTGCATTGTAGTACTCAATCTGATAAAATCCCTAAGTTGATGCAAGATAACAAACTTCTCTTCTCACTTATTTAGAAAAGAGTAAAAAGTTTCTAGTTCCTTTCTCGGTTTCTTAATTAGTTTCTTTAGACTTTCCAAAATATGGAATTAAAGTCATACTACGTCATTAAAAACAAGAATGAATTCCCAAGGAACACAACTTTTATTGAACGCCCTACTACACAAAGGACATAATCACGCAGCTTATACGATCTGTGTTTGTTGGTTTAACAAACACGCAATACAGTGAACTAAAATACTTAGAAACCAAATATTAAGAAAAACTAGTGAAGACAATTAATGCCACTTTCATAGGATACTCGATTGCATTAAGTGCATGCAATAAGCCTTTTAAACCCATAAATGACCCTGATGGGACAAGTGAAGTCTTGGAAAGGTTTCTCAGAGACGTTACCCATAAATACCTTGTGATAGTTATGATCATCAACTCCCAGTGATTGTAAAGGATCCACTCCTTAAGGGTTCTGGTTTGAACTGATTGTGCAGAGGACTTCCCAACCATCTACAACCTTGTATGGCCTAAATCTTGTTGAATGAATGCATGTCTTATTCTGAAGTTATTTGGACTGACACACTCAGGCTTGAACAATGTGCAATTTTGATCATTCCTATTTTTGTTTGGTATGTGAGCAGTGGCCACAATCCAGCACACTTCTTCATTCAGTGCCATTGTCAAGTACAAGTTGGCTTCAAAGTGCTTGATATTCACGTATTCAGAGTTATTTGGTGAAACCTCCGTTGTAAAAATTTCGCTATGATCCTGGTCAGTGACTACGACAATCCCCCCTGTAAGCATTTCCAGCATTTGCCACTTAAAGGGCTTGATAGTATTTATAATCAAGGATAAGCCTTCACCATCTTTCTCTATTCACATTATGTGTTCACGCTATAGTTGTATTAAGTCTGATTAATTCAAGAGAATATGACAGAAATGACCATTTTTGTTAATCTTGGGACCAAAATAGAACAAATTGGCTATGCATACTCCATGCACACTGTTCACAAAACCGAAATGAAAAAAATACCCAAATATAAATAACAAAAAATCACAAGTAATGGAGTCATTTTGTGTTTTTTGAAGTTGGGGATGTGGAGAGTGAGAATTGTGAGCTATTGGGGTTTTGGGTTGATGTTACATTTATGAGCTTTGATTTTGAAATGAGGGAAGTGGAGAGGTTTCCGGGTTTGAGCTCAAATTAATATTGTATTTTCCAGTTTTGGCCGGAAAGTTTTCATTTTTTCTGGTCACTGAAGCTTCAGCCAGCATATTATGGCACCCCAGGCATCGTCTCAGTTTTGGAGTCTACTAAGGTGGGGTGTTTAATTCTAAGTTCTTATATCAATTAGTTATGGAATATATGAGTTATTTGTAACGAAAATTTGAAGTTAAAGTAGGGTTTTTGTTTCATGTTAGGGGTTATCGGTTGTGGAAAAAATTTGATTTTTGACGTGCTAGAATACGAGGTATGTTCCAGTTTCTGTTTCAAGTGTCCAATTGCAGAAGTTTGAAAAGAAAGAAAAAAATTGTCATGTAGGTATTGGGTGCATACAGTGTGGATATAGTGTGAATGGTTTGCATGGCTGTAACTTAATATAACAAGTGAGATGTTCACTAGTTCTAATGCAGGGATGTTATATGTAATTTCAGGCTGGTGCAAGGGAAATACATGTAATGCTTTGTCATAGTGGGAGGTGAGTTACATTTGATAAGGAAAAAGAGTATGTAGGCAGTGAAGAAAAAGGAGCTATCGTGTCTAAATCCATAAAATTGATGGATTTTTTGGAGATTGTTTTGAAGATCGCATGTACTGGTATTGACATGGTTACTCTTGCCTACTCATTTCCAATGGGGTCGCGTGGAAACAAACTTGTGACTATTCGGGACGATAGTGACATCCGATATTTTTGGAGTATAGTTGGGCAGTTATTGTTACAAGGGTGACACCTATATATGTTTCGATACTCGACATGCCGGCGAGTATGAAACGATCTCCCACTAAGGTCCCACTATGCTTTGAAGCAATAATTGAAGTACTGACTTCTTCTGCCGCCAACGTACGTACTACGGAGGTGCATTTTGAAGATGGTGAGGACATATATTAGTTTACCATGGTGCAGTACAAAATTGATTCAACTCCCGTGAACAAGTATACAAGTGAACATGTCATGACAATGCTTGACGATAATGAAATACAACCCAATGAAGGTGTATCTGTCCAAAACATGAAGCGGAAGACAAGTACAGTTGCAGAAGATCCTAATAAATTGCCGACAATTATGATAATTGTGTGAAAAGGCAAGCTTATGGTGTCGACGGAAACCCGGATTAGAAACCGAATATTAAAGAGGGTGACCTTTTTGTCGACAAGCACGATCTCTCGACAAGGCTTCAATTGAAAGCGATTGAAGGGAATTTTCAATAACAGTCGATGCATCTTCAAAAAGCCGTCTCATTGTGAAGTGTAATGATGAGGGCATAATCGAAGAGTCGTTTCAATGTGAAGTGTGAGGACTAAGGCGTTTGAGATCTAGACCTAATGACGAAGGCATCATCACGAGGGAAGTGGACATCTTCCACATCTGGATCAAAAAACATCAAGATGTTGGGGTCAATGGCCAGCAGTTTGTTGATGTTGGTAACCAGTCTTGGTTTCTTGCAACTTGTCTTCATTTGTTTTTTGGTGTTTTCTAGGTATTCTTGTTCCCTATACATGCAATTAATCTCAAAGGACGCTATAACCCTGGGCGTTGGACTAGGTGAAGCTCAGGAAGCTTCTTGGATTTCTTACGATGTTTTTCTAGGAAGGAACGTCGAGATGACTCTGCAAATGTCAAATCGATCACCTCCATCCTTCGAGTAGCTAGGTTCTCAAAGCGAGAAACTAATTCTTGGAGATCTTTGGTGTGGGCCCTTATATCAATGAGTTGGATGGGTTCTTTCGTTAGCGGGCTGTGTCGAACGACATCCAAGGATAGACAAATATCCATGACATCTTCCCACATCTTCTTAATGGAGGTGATGCCATTGTGCCCTTGATGGGTGTCGTCTGGGGAGATGGTTGGGCTTTCGTTATTGACTGAACTTTTTGATATACCAGGTGGTGGAGTGGTCTGATCGAGAGGAATATGGGGCTCCCAATGAAAGAACCAATTATTGGAACCAAATATGCACACCTTCATGAGTGGTGGTTGAGCACAAATCCGGTTAAACTTGAGCAACTTGCAAAATGATAAAACAACCGTGAGCAAGCCTAAGACCAGGGGAATGGGGTGTCCACGAAAGTTTACGGAAAATTGAAAACTACTGACACATGCATGAAAGTTTTATAGGTTATATTCATGAAGTTTTCTCGGACCTGTCATATTGTTTGGTTAAAGATGCATCAAAATGGATTGCACTGTAATACTTCATCTGACAAAACCCCTAAGTTGATGCAAGATATCAAACTTCTCTTCTGCCTTATTTAGAATAGAGTAAAAAGTTTCTAGTTCATTTCTCGGTTTCTTAATTAGTTTATGGCCAAATCGGATAAATAGTCCTTGTGGTCCTAAGGTATTCGGATGATAGACTGTGTGGTAAAAAATTTCGGATTTGAACCCTCGTGGTAGACCCTCGTGGTAAAGTCTATTCAGATTTATGCCCCAAAACTTAACTTCCGTCCTTTTCCGTTAGTATGCAATAAGGGATCCCAAAAGTAGATTGTGTGCAAAAGCTGGAACCCAGAACTTGCATTCGCAGCACCCGTCGAAAGCTTTAAAGGTGCCTGGTTTCTTTTCTAGTCCTCTTTATGATGCTGGAGACATCTCCTTGAAACTGGAAAGAAAGCAAACAAAACAATTCCTGCATCATTTCTGCATGTTGTTTTCCGTAGGTGGTCATAGATGCTTGATGACAGAGATCGGCTGGTAAGGAGGGGGAGGAGGAGCGCCATGACTACAACGCAGAGGATGAATACCCATGCTTCAGAATTTAGGGATTTGGGGAAAGAACCCATCTTTCCTTCTTACCCTCGTGCTGTGATCCCGGGTGAGACCGTGACAGATAGAGAAGAAATCGAGTTTCTGTTGTGTTTGTTGATTCGTTCTGATTGTTTAAGGTTTTGCGGAAAACGATCTCAAGAGAGCGCAGCTGTTTGGGCGAAGAAACTTACTTGCAGACTAACGGAGGAAGAAGAAGGTTAAGTTTTGGGCACAAATCCTAACAGATTTTACCACAAAGGTATATATCCGAATTTTTTTACCACATGGGCTATTATCCGAATACCTTATGACCACGAGTACTATTTATTCGATTTGGCCGTAGTTTATTTAGTACTTTTCGAAATACGGAATTAAAGTCATACTATATCATTAAAAACAAGAATGAATTCCTAACAAATACAACTTTTATTGAACACACTACTACACAAAGGACATCATCACACAGCTAATATGATATCTGATTGTTGGTTAACACACATGCAATACAGTGAACTAAAATACTTAGAAACAAAATATTAAGAAAAACTAGTGATGACAATTAATGCCACTTTCGCAGGAAACTTGATTGCATGCAACATGCCTTTTAAACCCATAGATGATCCTAACGGGACGAATGAAGTCTTGTAAGAGTTTTCAGAGACGTTATCCACAAACATCATGTGATAGTTATGATCTTCAACTCCCCGTGATTGTAAAAGATCCACTCCTTCAGGGTTCTGGTTTGAGCTGATTCCAAACCATCTATAACCTTGTAAGGCCTTTAAATAATGTTGAAAGAACGCATGTCTTATTCAAAATTTATTTGGTCCGACACACTCATGCTTGAACAATGTGCAATTTTGATCATTCCTATTTTCGTTTGGTGTGTGAACGGTGGCCACGATCCACCACACTTGTTCATTCAGTGCCCCTGTCAAGTATAAGTTGGTTTCAAAGTGCTTTATATTCACGTATTCGGAGTTATTTGGTGAATCCTCCATTGTGAAAATATCGCTATAATCCTAGTCGGTGACTATGAGAATCCCCCTTGTAAGCATCTTTAGTATTGGCACTTAAAAAGGCTTGATAGTATTTATAATCAACGATAAGCCCACACCATCTTTCTCTATTCACATTATGTGTTCACACTATAGTTGTATTAAATATCATTAGTTCAAGAGAACTAGGCAAAAATGACCCTTTTTGTTAATCTTGGGACTAAAATAGGACAAATTGGCTATGAAAACGTTTAAGTACACTAATTAGAGGAAGTTAAATAAAATGGAAGAATTACAATGTGTATAATAATAAATTTAAAGTTTAATTAGGAGGGATTAAATAAAATATCTATTAAATACAAAAACAAAAAAAATAATATAAATTTGAATTAAGTACACATTAAAGGATTAAAATGAATGTGTAATTTACCACCAAATTTTTATTAAATTTTAATCTTCTTCAACAATCAAAGTTAAAAATATAAAAATAAATTGAGGGCTGCAATAAAAAAGATAAATACATAGTGGGTTGGGAGCATCTAAAGTTGGAATATGCCTACTTGGCCCAATAGAAAGCCCAAAGCTTGGCCTAACACATCTCTCTTTCCCTCTCTCTGTGTGGCAGTGTCTCTCCTCCCTCTCACCCTGATTTTACCACATTGACATGGTTATTGCTTGTGCCTTCTGCGTTGCGGCACAGCCTTAAACCCACAAGGGCCAGATCAGAATAACAAACCTCAAAGACCCTCTCTCTCTCTCTCTCTCTCTCTCTCTCTCTCTCTCTCTCTCTCTATCATTGTGGCTCTTCCGCATCCTCTAAATCTCAAAGTAAAATTCCATGGGAGCTTCACTCTGATAAACCCTACACTGAAACCCACAAAATCGACTTACCCAGAAGAGCTAATCACATGCATTTTTCCATGGATTTGAGAAGGCTTTCAATCCAAAAATCCCATCTTTTTCTCTTCTCCCCCATCAACCACCCGTGCGTGACCCGCACCACCCAACCTCGCCCCCAAGAACCTCCACAACCGCCCAAGTTCCTTCTCGATTTCTTAATTAGTTTATTTAGTACTCAAAGCTACCAAAATATGGAAATAAAGTCATACATACATCAGTAAAAGTAAGAACTATAAAGAAACACAACTTTTGTTGAACATTACAACACATAAGACATAACCACACAACTCATATTGAACACTACAACACATAAGACATAACCACACAGCTCATACGATCTGTTTTATCGGTTTAACACACACGTAATACAGTGAAACTAAAATACTTAGAAAAAAAGAAAAAGAAAAACCAGTGATGAAAACTAATGCCACTTTCGCAGGGAACTCGATTGCATTGAGCGCATGCAACAAGCCTTTTAAACCCATAGGTGACCCGGATGGGACGAGTGAAGTCTCGTGAGGGTTTCCAGAGACGTTACCCACAAACATCATGTGATAGTTATGATCATGGACACCCAATGGCTGTAAAGAGATCCTGACAGTCAGGGTCAGGGGTTTCCTTGACTGCGCAGAGGACTTCAATATCGTTTCGCCTTAAATAGCAGTTGCTGTTCACATGGAGCACTCGGAAGATCACTTTTGTGTCGTTGGTTGATTCGGATTTCTTAAGCTCGAACAAAGTGGAATCTTCATCATCCGTTTCATTGGAAGCAGTGGCCTTGATCAACCATGGGGAATTTTCACAAGTTGAACTTTTCACCCCTGTCAAGTATAAGTTGTTTTCAATGAGTTGGATTTTCACGTATCCAGATTTACGTGCATCCTCCGTTTTGAAAACATAGTTCGGTTCATCTTTGGTGAATTTGAGAGTCCCATCTTTTTTTACTCCATCTAAGCGCAAGAACTTGTTGTTGTGGTTAGATTGCCACGCAAAAGGATTTGGTAGTATTGGTGCCATGTTAAATGGGATGATCACTCTCACTTCTCTCTTCTTATTTTTCTCCCTTCCCTCTTCTCTCTTTCTCGTGTGATTTACTTGCTCCGCTCCATAGCTTCGAACCTGCTACTCTATTTATAATCAAGGATAAGTCCACGTCATGTTTCTCTATTCACATTATGTGTTCACACTAATAATGGTTTCGCATATAAGGAGTTTTTATTTTATTGTTCTTTCAGCAAAATAATGCAATTTTTTATTAGTTCTTAGTGTTTAATTCATATAGAAGAGTCCTAGTGTTGTTATCAGATATGTTGTTTAGGACAGAGTCCTAATCCTAGAGTTTTCACATGTACCCAAATCCATTGTCTCAAAGACAATTACATAAAATTGCGTTGTTTTCAACAACCGAGTTGTTCAATTAGCCGAAGTCCCTGGACTGACGCCAGATTTGATTGAATAGCTGATCTCACTGCAGGGCATTAATTAATGTGGGGACAATGCAGGTAACTGAAAGAAACAATGTGGAAAATGAACTCTTTTAGTTTTCCTACGTGTGAAATTCATAAATTGATTGTGCTGTATGTACATGAAGACATATTTAAGTGCTCAATCAGTTACCTGTTGCTTATGAGAAGCTTTTCACAACAAGGGTACGTGAAACTAGTACTTATAAGCTCCGGTTTGATTACAGCTTGGTTTACCAGTACTTAACTGCTATTAAAATGGAATGTTTTGATATAGGCACCTTGTCTTTGATTTTTTTTCTTAATTAAAAGGGACATTTTGATATAAGCGTCTCGTCTTTGCATTCCTATTTATGCATTTCGTATAAACAGCCCTCCTCTAGTGGTGCTTTGGATATTTTGTTGACATCCATATCTTTCGGATCACCCCGAAAATTTACTTGCTGTCGTCTTTATTTTTTTACACTTTATTTTATTCAAATTTTTCGATGCACAAAATTGAGTCGATCTTGGACCAAAGTAAATCGGACCGTGAGTCATACATACGGCTCATCTTCTAATTGTTGTTGCTACTTTTTAAAATAGGTTTAGAAGAAAGTTTCAGATGAGAATTGAAGTTCAAGAAAAGTTGCTAAACGCTATAATATATCATACATGTTTGCAAAACGAGAAAAAAATTTGGCTATTTTTTATTTGTATACTTTTATTTAATATTTTTTTTCTTTGACAGAATGCATCGTTTATTATTCAGAGTTTTATTTATCTGGGCCGTTGAAATTTGATCAAATGGCTACAAACGAGAGGCCCCTCTAAAAGTTATAATAATTTCAACCGTTGGATCAAATTTCAACGACTAGGATGGGTTGCTCAGGAGGCTAAGCCTCCTAAAGCTCAGGAGGGGATCCTGTTCCGATTGAAATACCGAAAACAAATCCTATGCAATGGAAGTATAATAGCTTCTATTTGTCATTAATTAATCTCTCTCTCCTTACACAAAATAACAAATAAAATATTTTTGAGGTATATATGTATTTGCCATGTTTTCAAGAACTAAGTTGTTTAATTAGCTGAAGTCATTGAATAGTTGATGTTATTGTTGGGCTTTAACTACTGTGGGGACAATGGCGGGTAACCGATAGAAACAATGTGGAAAATGAACTCTTTTGATTTTTGTACATGTAGAATTTATGAATTAATCATGTTGTATGTGCACGAAGACACATTCAAGCGTTCAATCATTCACTTGTTGATTGACAAAATCTTTCCACAACTGTGTAAAACGGATAAGAAAATGTTTAATTTTAGTGTTATTAAGCCCACACCCGAGCAAAGAGTTTCGAACATTTTCCTTCCATTCTGGCCCCCATCCCAAAGAAAAGACACAAAATAGAGATTTGCAAAAACAATCAAAATTTGCAAAAATTCACTTGAAAATTATTTGAATTCACAGAATTGGGTTAGTGAGTTTTGAACTTAGCCAAGAGTTCAAGCATTCCCCTCCTCCATGCCAAGAGTTTGAACAATCCCTTCCTGTCTTTGCCTCCTTTTAGAGAAAATTAAGATAGAAATATAGAGTTGTAAAAGTACACCGGCATCTCTAGTGCAAAGATGCAAATATGAGACGTAAAAGCACATTTACTTCTCATTTTGAATTTCCAAAAGATGTGAATGTGGATTCAGATCAAATGAAGGAGATGTAAATTTGGTACTTTTTTTTTCCTCTATAACTGACAAAGTCCGTTAAAAATGTAAAAAAAAGAGTAAAATTTTAATGTCAAAATTGAATATTTTACATCCTTCCATTTAGATTTTTGGCCAACAAAAAAAGTAAAATTTTAATGTCAAGGCATTTTAGAGCATCTCCAAAAAGAGATGTAAAATATCCACCTTAGATTGAAAATGTAAATCAAAACCTAATTTTACCTTGTTTTTATATCTTTTCACTTGATGAAGACTAATCAAATTGCTTCAAGTGGCCGAAGCTTCTCAGTTGTGACAGTTTCAAAATTATTTGAATTCATAAAATTGGCTTATGTGATTTTTTTTTAAAGAGTCAAGAGTTTGAACATTCCGTTTCCATTTTGGCCTCCTTTCAGAGAAATTAAGAACATGAAGTAATATTTGCAATAACAATCACCCCTTACAATCTTTGAAATTCTTGAAATTAGCTTAGGAAGTTTTTTATGGAGTTAATTATTAATGAGTACGGTCACTTAGTATTACGGTCTAGTGATATTCTTCTTTACTTGTTAGTGAGGGGTTTTAGGTGAATTTGAACCACATTATTGCTAGCTAGTCTATTGTGAGTGTAAGTCCAATCCCCTCTCCGTTAATATTGATAATATTGTTTGTTTAAAAAAAAAAAATACTAATGAGTACCTAATCACCCCTTTGAACATTTTACGGAAGCCATTTGCATTTTAAAAACATAAAACTATTAACAGCTGATATTATGTGAAATAAGGACAACTTTACGGAAAATTCAAAACTATTGACACATCCACGAAAGTTTTATAGGTTATATTAACAAAGTCTTCTCGGGCCCGTCATATTGTTTGGTTAAAGATGCATCAAAATGGATTGCCTTGTAATACTCCATCTAATAAAACCCCTAAGTAGATGCAAGATATCAAACTCGTCTTTTCCCTTATTTAGAATAGAGTAAAAAGTTTCTAGTTCCTTTCTCGGTTTCTTAATTAGTTTATTTAGTACTTTTCAAAATATGGAATTAAAGTCATACTACGTCATTAAAAAAAAGAATGAATTCCTAACAAACACAACTTTTATTGAACACACTTCTACGCAAAGGACATCATCGCACATCTAATATGATATGTGATTGTTGGTTAACACACATGCAATACAGTGAACTAAAATACTTAGAAACAAAATATTAAGAAAAACTAGTGATGACAATTAATGCCACTTTCGTAGGAAACTTGATTGCATTGAGCGCATACAACATACCTTTTAAACCCATAGATGATCCTGATGGGTCGAGTTCTTCCTAGTCTTGCCTTAGGAGCGAACACCTTGTCCTTCTTGAAGTCGGTGAATGGCTCATTTTTCCCATGGTTGGCGATACTCAGCTTCATGTCGTGGGAACGAGTTGCCAGTTCCTCAAATGTCCTCGACGTTATGCCTTGGAGGATGTAGTGTAGCCCCCAAAGCATGCCTTGAATGCAAATTTCAACGGCGGAGGTTTCATAAAGTCGATCCTTGCAATATAGACTTAATGAACACCATCTGTTGATGTAGTCGATGACCCGTTCATCCTTCCATTGCTTCGTACTTGTCAGCTCCAGCAAGCTTACAGTGCGGCGAGTACTGTAGAAGCGGTTGAGGAATTCCCTTTCAAGCTGGTCCTAGCTGTTAATGGAATTAGGCTCGACATTACCTTTCGAGCTGGTCGGTGTACCAGTCTAAGACATTACTTTTTAATGAGCACATGAATTGCTAGACGAGGTAGTCTCTCAACGTCCCAGCATTGTTGTAAGTTTCAATGAAATGGGCAATATGTTGTTTAGGTTTGCCATTTTCCATTGAATTGCATGAACTTTGGTGGCTGATAACCCCTTGGTAACCTCAAGGCGTCAATCTTCTTAGGAGTAGGGGTTTGAGTATAGCACGGAATTATGCGAGCTTCCTTGGTATTGCGCCTTGATGGTGCTAGTGATCATCTTCTGCAACTTTTGAATAGAGAAAAATCTTATAAACGCTATTGCTTGGTCTAGCTTCTCCTCTGCTTTCTCCACTAGAGGCTCTTCCTTTTCGTCGGTTTCCTTATTTGGTGGATCAACCTTCGGGTTAGGTTTGTCGTCGTGCTTCTTATCTAGACGGTTGACGAGTGTAGCAATTTGTAAGTCATTTTTCTCCACGGTCATTGTAAGTCTTACAATTGCTTCGCTCATTTGAGCCAGCTACTCCTCGATGGATTTTGTGCCAGTAGTCATGACTTGTTTGGCTACGGGATGCGAGCTACTTAAGTCAGCATCAAAAGTCAAAGACTCGGGGTACCTCATTAGGCTTTCTTCCTTTTACGCTCTTACTGAGGCCAAGGAAATCACAGGTTCGTGCCTCAGGTGCTCTTGCTCCTTCCACAGAGTTTATGGAGGGGTGAAAGGCACAATATAGAGAGTTCTTGCCTTGCTTTGGTTTGTGACGCCCAAAGTGCCACCACTTGCGGTAAGGATGCCTTTGTTCTTCACGTTGGTAACGGGAACAACTTGATCCTTTCTTGATGCCATTTGTGCTTTTTGCGGATTTGAAGACAGAGATGAGAGGCAGGGATGTCCCACTGGGTTACTATCTCTATTTACAATTTTGCTCTGATTCAGTCTTTAAATTTGATGTAGATGGTTGATTGTTGATTCAAGGGTTGCGATGACATGTTCTCGAACAAACGATTGAATGATTGCTTCAAGTTTTAAGCTTGAAAACAATGCGTAGATGGTCTTCACCTCAAGAGTGAGGCAAAGATGGTGTTTGATGCGGGATTTCATTGCTTCAAGAGCCTTGGCGACTTGATCTTGAAACTAACGTTGCTACAAGTTTAAAAGCTTGCAACAAAGTCTTGAAGGAATTGGCATAAGCACTTGTTGATTCGTCAAGGAAGTGCTTCGGCTTTGGTCGAGAGAAAGCTTCGACTTTGGTTGAATGTTCTTCAAAAAGAGCTTTTGGAAACGTATTAGTCTTCAAAGGTTTGGCAGAGGTCCTTCTGTGTAGAGATTTTTCGATCCCTATGCTTGTGGAAGGACCTTGTATTTATAGGCTTTTCAAAGCTTACCTTTGGGTGGATTTGGCATTGATTTATGTTCTAATTCATCCATGGGAGAATTTAGGGATGTTTTTAATTTCATCCATCTTTACTCCCATTGCCAAAATTATGAGGCCTTGTTGCCTATTTTGTGAGCAATCTTCAATTTTTGCTTGTTTTATGAAAATGCCTTAACTTTCTTTCCGGTTTTGAGAGTATTCTGATCCCTTGCCAAATATAAGAGAGATTCTCCCTTGATTGTCTAGTTTTTGGGAATGTTTTATACTTCCCTTGCTTGATTTATGCCATGTTATTGATGACTTGTCCATTTGTGATGAGTCATATGCCACGTGGAACTTTGTGATGCATCATTTGTATGCAATGAAATTTACAGGTCTATCTCTGCCAAAAATGAATGTTTTATATCCTTCCATGGAGAGATTTTTGGCCAACAAAACATGTAAAGTTTCGATGTCAAGGCATTTTAGAGCATCTCCAAAAAGAGATACAAAAACATCCACCTTAGATTGAAAATGTAAATCAAAACCTAATTTTGCATTGTTTTTACATCTTTTCACTTGATGAAGACTAATCAAACTGCTTCAAGTGGCCAAAGCTTCTTTGTTGCGACAGCTTCAAAATTATTTGAATTCATGGAATTGGCTTATGTCAATTTTTCAACGAGTCAAGAGTTTGAACATTGCGTTTCCATTTTGGCCTACTTTCAAAGAAATTAAGAACATGAAGTAATATTTGCAATAACAATCACCCCTTACAATCTTTGACATTCTTGAAATTAGCGTAGGTAGTTTTTTACCAAGTTAATTATTAATGAGAACCATTACTTAGTATTACAGTCTAGTGGTATTCTTCTTCAATTGTCAGCAACAGCTTTTATGTTCAATTCGCGCAAAGTCGAATTGGAACCACATTATTGCTAGCTGGTCCATTGTGAGTCTAAGCCCAAACCCCCGCTCCATTATTATTGATAATATCTTTTGTTCAACAAAAAAATATTGATGTGTACCTAATCACCCCTTAGAATTTTTTACGAAAGCCATTGATAGGAGCATATTTAGGCGACTTACTTAGCTTGTTTTCGTGCTTTTATATTGTTAATTCCTGATTGTTTTAGTAGTTTAAGTCATTTTCGTGTGTTTTTAGGTTCATATGGCTAAGGAAGCAAAAAGATGCATTTTGGAGCAAAATTGGACTTGGAATGGATAGCTTATGCTTGGAGCCAAGGGGTTGGACGAAATTGAAGGCCTTGTATGCACTTTGGGACATAAAACAAAGGGCCTAGCCCAATCAAACAAAGCCTTAGCCGTGCAAAACCTTTCAATTCCAGCAACTTCCCTTCATTGCCGTGCAAAACACATTCATTCCAGCCATCCCACTTCAATCATTCACTCCCCTTGCCGTGCACATTCACCTTGCATTTCCAGCATTCCATTTCATTATTGCAGCCACCATTCACTCTTTAATCCACATGCATTCATCATCATAACTTAGCTGTCATTTCACTCCCCTTGCCGTGCATTATTCCCCCTTCATTCCAGCCATTCCACATGCATTCATCATCATTCACCATAATCATTCCCTCACATACTTTCCCAACAAATAATTAAGCCAACACATGCACCCATCACCTAACACAAAACCTTTGTGATAGGAGCATATTCATGCGACTTAAATGGCTTGTTCTCGTACATTTACGTTATGTTTCTTTAGTTATTTTAGTCCTTTATGCTTCTTTCGTGTGTTTTTAGGTTCATATGGCTAAGGAAGCAAAAAGATGCATTTTGGAGCATTTTGGAGCAAAATCAGACTTGGAATGGATAGCTTATGTTTGGAGAAAAAGGGATGGACGAAATTGAAGACCAAATTATCATCACCACCTATCATACAATTATACACTTATTATCACCACATATCATTCATTTATCACCTACATAACCATACACTTATCACCTATATAACCATACACTTATCACTTATCACAACAACAACCTTGCACATGCTTTCCCATTTCATTATTCATTCACTTTACATTCATTCAATTCAGCCACATGCACTTGTTCTTTCATCATTGCACCACCAATTCAACACATGCACCCATCACCTAACACAAACATCTCATTGTCGTGCATTACCCTTCCCTTTCCAGCATTTCCCTTTGCATTTCCCTTTCATTTCAGCCACATGTATCCTTCAATTCAGCCACACTTCCACATGCATTTATCATCATTCACCCTAGTTGTCCCTCACATGCAATTCCAGCTTTCCAACCTAGCCACATTCACATGCATTCACTCATAATCATTCACCAAACTTGCAGCCACATTTCCACCTATTCCTAGCTGTCATGTCCCCTCTCATTTACCTATAAATAAGCATGCATTGCAGCCACAATTGATTCATTCCATTCACAACACAACACACAACACAAACACCAACCTTTGCCGTGCATCACCTTCCATTTTGTGCAGTTTTTCTCCTCCATTGCAGCCACTATCCAACCATTCCCCATCCTTCCAAAACACTTCACACCATCACACAAACTCACCTTAGACCTTGTGCTACAACAACGAGGAAGAGAAGAGGACCTAAACGTTCATACAATTCAAGTTTGAGTTGTTGGAATGTTTAGGTGTTTCTTTGATTTCAATGTTTAATTTCAATTCTCTTTGTCTTGTAAGTATGAGGAACTAAAACCCCTTTAGCTAGGGGGTGATTCGAAACTATGTTTATGCTTGCAATATGAATTGATTAACTTTGGTTGGAATTTCATAAGTTGTGGATTCAATTTGTTTAACCGTTTGATTGATAACTTATTTATGTATGTTTATTGAGAGTGCACGCTTAATTTTCATGCATGGATATGACACTAGAATATAAGTGAGTTTCACCTAATCGTTATGAACTTATATTCACAAGTAGTGGAGGTTGCTTATAAACAATCGCGTTAAATGAATTCTTGGCACTAGTTTCATGCTCATCATAGTAACGAATGCCTCGTCAACACTTATAGTTTTCATGATGCTTAATGATCTTTGATTGTATCTTTATTGTGCTTTTCACGTAAAGGACTTTTGGAGAATGTTGTGAATTGCGTTGCGCAAATCCATCCAATTCATTAACTTAAGAGAGAACTTGACGGCTAATTTAAGCGGACCTAATTAACCCGGAGTGTTGAGTTTAATAATTTATCGAAAGACCAACTGAGAATCAATATTGTATGCAAGTGTAACATGTGTGGAGAAGAACCCCTTGGCTATTCCATCATCCATATTTTCATCACATTCATATTTACGTTTTGCCCTTAATTATAATTTGTCCATTTAATTTAATCTCGTCCAAACACAATTCCCCCCATATTTTGTTAAGTTTTAATTACAATCTATCTTCGTTTGTATTTTTAAGTATTTGGAGTCTTGTGTACTTGTTTTGAGTTCTTGTTAAGTAAGTTAAGTGTTTTACAAGTTAGTTTTATTTATTTGAGTCAAGTGTTTAGTACCCCTAGTTAATCCCCGGTTAGAACGATCCCTACTTACATCATTACTACAATTGTCACAAATAGGGTTTAGTTTGTGTGCATATAATTATCGCATCACTTTGCCGTGCACATTCACCACCAATTCAGCCACATGCACTTATTCCTCCATCATTGCACCACATTTCAGCCACCATGACATTATTCCTTCATCATTGCACCACAATCCTCACCATTGCCGTGGCCTACCCTTCCTTTTCACATGCATTCCCATTCACACACCAACATCATCCCTTTGCCGTGACTTCCCCTTTCCTTCCTGCACCATTCCATCACATTTTCCACCACTCCCCACTCCATTCCACATACAAATACCCTCCAAAACACTATCTTTAGACCTTGTGCCGCAACAAAGAGGAAGAGAAGAGGGCCTAAACGTTCATACAATTCAAGTTTGAGTTGTTGGAATGTTTAGGTGTTTCTTTTCCTTTGATTTCAATGTTTACTTTGTTATTACTCTCTAAGTTTGTTGTAATCATGAGTGGCTAAACCCCTAATTAGTTAGGGGAAAGTTTGAAGCCATGAACATGTTTGAAATATGAATTGATTTCTTCCAATTGTGATTTGTTAAGTTGTGATTGCAATTCAATTATCTGTTTATTAAAAACTTGTTTTTGTATGTTGATTAGGGATGCATACTTAGTCTTCATGCATAAACTCGATGCTAGTTTATAAACGAGTTTCACCTAATCGTCACAAGTTTATAAACATAAGTAGTGAAGGTTGCTAGTCACAACCGCGTTAATTGAATTCTTGGCAAGAGTTTCATGCATTCATAGTTACAATTGCCTCGTCAACATTTATAATTTTCATAGAGCATAATGATCTCTCACTGTACCTCTCCTATGCATTCATGTTGAGGACCGTTGGAGAATGATTTGAATTGTCGCATGCATCATCTAATTCATTGACATAAGGAAGATTTGAAGGTTAATTAGTGCATCACGGTTAACTTGGGGTGTTGAGCATCATAGTTAGTGAAAAGCAATTGGAGAATCGATTCATATACAAATGTGTCATGTGTGGAGAATGGACCTCTAACTAATCCATCCATTATCTTGTTTTCAAGGAATTCGTTTTACAATCTGCCTAGTTTATTAACTTGCTTTGTTATTTCAATTCTCGTCAAATCAAAACCCCCCTTTACTTTCTTGTTCTTTAGTGCTTAGAATCTGTTTAGTTTATGTTTTAAAGTGTTTTGAATCAAGCCATAATCTTAAATTCGTCCAAAATTGGGTTTAAGGTCAGAAACTGCCTAGTTAGTGTTTTTAGGCAGTTTTGAGTCTTTTGAACTCGTTTTGAGTCCTTTGAGTCTTTGTAAACGTTTTTAACTTTGTTTTTATGTATTTGAGTCAATTTAGAGGTTTTAGCAAGCCCTCCTAATCCCCGGTCTAGAACGATCCCTACTTGCATCCTTACTACAATTTGACAACAAGAGGGTTAATTTGTGTGCGTATAATTCTCGCATCAGCCATTTGCGTTTTAAAAATTGAAAACTATTAACTGGTGATATTATATGAAATATGGACAACTTTACGGAAAATTGAAAACTAGGACACATCCACGAAAGTTTTATATGTTATATTCACGAAGTTTTCTCGGGCCTGTCATATTGTTTGGTTAAAGATGCATAAAAAAGGATTGCATTGTAGTACTCCATCTGATAAAACCCCTAAGTTGATGCAAGATATCAAAATTCTCTTCTCACTTATTTAGAAAAGAGTAAAAAGTTTCTAGTTCCTTTCTTGGTTTCGTAATTAGTTTATTTAGTATCTTCCGAAATATGGAATTAAAGTCATACTCCGTCATTAAAAACAAGAATGAATTCCCAAGGAACACAACTTTTGTTGAACACACTACTACACAAAGGACATAATCACACAGCTGATACGATCTGTGTTTGTTGGTTTAACACACACGCAATACAGTGAACTAAAATACTTAGAAACCAAATATTAAGAAAAACTAGTGAAGTCAATTAATGCCACTTTCGCAAGAAACTCGATTTCATTGAGTGCATGCAATAAGCCTTTTAAACCCATAGATGACCCTGATGGGACAAGTGAAGTCTTGGAAGGGTTTCTTAGAGATGTTACGCACAAATATCATGTGATAGTTATGATCATCAACTCTCAGTGATTGTAAGGGATCCACTCCTTCAGGGTTCTGGTTTGAGCTGATTGCATAGAGGACTTCCTAGGCATCTACAACTGTATGGACTAAATCATGTTGAATGAACGCATGTCTTATTCGGAAGTTATTTGGACCGACACACTTAGGCTTGAACAATGTGCAATTTTGATCATTCCTATTTTCGTTTGGTGTGTGCCCCTGTCAATTACAAGTTGGCTTCAAAGTGCTAGATATTCACGTATTCAGAGTTATTTTGTGAAATCTCTGTTGTGAAAATTTCGCTATGATCCTGGTTAGTGACTACGAGAATCACCTTGTAAGCATCTATAATATTTGCCACTTAAAGGGCTTGATAGTATTTATAATCAAGGATAAGCCCACACCATCTTTCTCTATTCACATTATGTGTTCATGCTATAGTTGTATTAAGTCTAATTAATTCAAGAGAACTCGATAGAAATGACCATTTTTGTTAATCTTGGGGTTGCGTGGAAATAAACATGTGACTATTCGGGACAATAGTGACATCTGGTATTTTTGGAGTATAGTTGGGCAGTTATTGCTACAAGGGTGACACCTATATAAGTTTCGATACTCGACAAGCCGGCGAGTATGAACCGATCTCCTACTAAGGTCCCACTATGCATTGAAGCAGCAATTGAAGTAATGACTTCTTCTGCCGCCAACGTACGTACTACGGAGGTGCATTTTGAAGATGGCGAAGACATATATTAGTTTACCATGGTGCAGAACAAAATTGGTTCAACTCCCGTGAACAGGTATACAAGTGAACATGTCATGTCGATGCTTGACAATAATGAAATACAACCCAATGAAGGTGTATGTGTCCAAAACATGAAGTGGAAGACTAGTACAGTTACAGAAGATCCTAATAAATTGCCGACAATTATGATAGTTGCGTGAAAAGGCAAGCTTATGGTGTCGATGGAAACGCGGATTAGAAGCCCAATATTAAAGAGGGTGACCTTTTTGTTGACAAGCACGATCTCTCGAGAAGGCTTCAATTGAAAGCGATAAAAGGGAATTTTCAATACACGGTTGACGCATCTTCGAAAAGTCGTCTCATTGTGACGTGTAAGGATGAGTGCATATTCGAAGAGTCGTTTCAATGTGAAGTGTGAACACTAAGGCGTTTGAGATCTAGACCTAATGACGAGGGCATCATCATGAGGCAAGTGGACATCTTCCACATCTCGATAAAAAAACATCAAGATGTTGGTTTCGATGGCCAATGGCTTGTTGATGTTGGTCACCAGTCTTGGTTTTTTGCAAGCTATCTTCATTTGTTTTCTGGTGTTTTCCAGGTATTCTTGTTCCCATATATGCAATTAATCTTAGAGTACGCTATAACCTCAGGCGTTGGGATGGGCGGAGCTCAAGAAGCTTCTTAGATTTCTTACGATGTTTTTCTAGGAAGGAACGTCGAGATGACTCTGCAAATGTCAAATCGATCACCTCCGTCCTACGAGTAGCTAGGTTCTCAAAGCGGGAAACTGCTTCTTGGAGATCTTTGGTTCGGGCCTTTATATGACCGAGTTGGATGGGTTCTTTCGTTAGTGGGCTGTGTTGAATGACATGCAAGGATATACAAATATCCATGACATCTTCCCACATCTTCTCAATGGAGGTGATGCCATTGTGCCCTTGATGGGTGTTGTCTGGGGAGATGTTTGGGCTTTTGTTGTTGACTGAACTTTTTGATATACCAGGCAGTGGAGTGGTCTGGTTGAGAGGAATATGGGGCTCTCAATGAAAGCACCAATTGTTGGAACCAAATATGCGCACCTTCATGAGTGGTGGTTGAGCACAAATCCAGGTAAACTTGAGCAACTTGCAAAACGATAAAACAACCGTGAGCAAGCCTAAGACCAGGTGAATGGGGTGTCCACGAAAGTTTACAGAAAATTGAAAACTACTGACGTATTGTTTGGTTAAAGATGCATCAAAATGGATTGCATTGTAATACTCCATCTGACAAAACCCCTAAGTTGATGCAAGATATCAAACCTCTCTTCTCCCTTATTTAGAATACAGTAAAAACTTTCTAGTTCCTTTCTCGGTTTCTTAATAAGTTTATGGCCAAATCGGATAAATAGTCATTGTGGTCCTAAGGTATTCAGATGATAGCCCTGTGGTAAAAAAATTTGGATTTGAACCCTCATGGTAAAGTCTATTGGGATTTATGCCCCAAAACTTAACTTTCGTCCTTTTCCGTTAGTCTGCACATAAGGGATCCCAAAAGTAGATTGTATGTAAAGTTGGGATCCCAGAACATGCATTCACAGCACCCGTCGAAAGCTTTAAAGGTGCCTGGTTTCTTTTCTAGTCTTCTTTATGATGCTGGAGACATCTCCTTCAAACTGGAAAGCAAGCAAACAAAACAATTCTTGCATCGTTTTAGATACAGGATTCATGCGTTCATAACAAACAAAATTGCATGTTGCTACATGTTGTTTTCCGCAGGTGGTCGTAGATGCTTGATGATAGAGATCGGCTGGTAGGGAAAGGGAGGAGGAGAGCCATGACCATGACGCAGAGGATCAAAACCTATGCTTCAGAATTTAGGATTTAGGAAAAGAACCCATCTGTCCTTCTTACCTTCTTGCTGTGATCTCGGGTGGGACCGTGAGAGATAAAGAAGAAAGCGAGTTTCTGTTGTGTTTATTGATTCGTTCTGATTGTTTAAGGTTTTGAAGAAAATGCAGTTTGGGCGAACAAACTTACATGCAGACTAATGGAGGAAGAAGAAGGTTAAGTTTTGGGCACAAATCCTAACATATTTTACCACAAGGGTATATATCCGAATTTTTTTACCACATGGGCTATTATCCGAATACCTTATGACCACGAGTACTATTTATCCGATTTGGCCTTAGTTTATTTAGTACTTTTCGAAATACGGAATTAAAGTCATACTATATCATTAAAAACAAGAATGAATTCCTAACAAGTACAACTTTTATTGAACACACTACTACACAAAGGACATCATCACACAACTAATACGATATGTGATTGGAGGTCAAGATGGCATATTTTGAGGAAGATTAATTCTAAGGATTTGTAGGGGACGTCTTCAGCTTTCAAACGAGACCTTTTGGAACCAAATCAGAGTTGATTTGGTCAATCAAAAGTCTGATTTGATGAGAAGTCTGAACTTCAGTTTAAATAGGAAACCTTTCATTTTTTTGTTTTTATTATTTTATTATGTTTCCTAGTTTTATTTTAAGACTTTTTAGGGTTTTATTTTGTAGTAGTATAAATAAAGATATTTAGCCATTAGGGTTTCAGAAGGGGGAGGAGACACGCTACTTAGCTTTTGACGATTCAAGTTTATTTTCTAGGTGTTTTCTGTCATTGTTCTTAATAATATTTTGTTTTATGATTGTCGGTAACTAGTTTCTTTTGCTAGGGCGAAGCCTTGAGCATTAGCAAGAATATGTAGTTTCCTTTCAATTTACTTATGATAATATGCATGTGTGTTTTGAATTATTAATCACCGTTTTAAACTATCTAGTTGTCTTAGTGATTTGTGACCATTAGGATATTTAGAAAAGTAATTTGATGCAATTTTGGTCGGAAGTTTCCCTGAAATTGGCGTTGGCTTCTTTTGGTTAATAATTGTAATTTCACTTAACATGAACACCACGTCCTAAGGGTTGCATGGTTTTTCAAAGGGTTTTCATAAAACTTAATAAGTGTTTTATGTTCACATTTGATCCGAAAGTCTAGACGGTTGCATGTCAGATATACATTTTATGGTGGAGGTTCGAACTAGAATATATATTAGGAAAAAATAACTTTCAAAATATGCATGGATAATTCATAAGTAAGGTTCCAAGTAGAATATACATTAGAAAAACCTAACCTTCAAAATATGAATGGATAATTCATAAGTCATCGAAAGAATTACGTAGGATTGTTAAGATGACGACCGAACCCTAGTGCTTTTACAAATAGTGTTTCTTTAAATTGATTTCTTAATTTGTTTTTTTTATTAAATTCGTTTTTATTATTTTAAATACCAAATTCATCAATTTCCGAACTTTGTTTTAAATAATTAATTAAGAGTTGGTTTTAAACACAAATTATTCATTCAATCCTTATGGAAAACGACCTTACTTTTATACCACAAGTACCTTGTTCTTTTGCAGTATTGTAAGTGTGCTTATCCCTACTTTTGCAAGTGATAAAAATCCTATCAGTGATTATTAATCTGTCAATTGCTCAGTTAGTATGATGATGTGGTACCACGTGGGTCTTACAAATACAATCATGTAACAACATGTGGATTAATTTTAAAAACAATTTTTATATTTAAAACTAAAAGTGATATTAGTAAGAAAAAATGCATTGAAAGAAAAAAGGCGTTGAAGGCATGCTTGAAATTCTGTTGCTCCCACTTGCGGAGACCGCGGTTGTGCTCAATGTCGGTTATGAGGGCGTCAAAAGGGATAGGGTTGTGGTGGTGGAGAGTAGAAGTGAAGGTGAAGGTGGACCCGTGCTTGAGGCGACAGTAGCTAAAAAGTCTTTAATTTATTTAATTGTTAAATTTGAGGGTATTTGTGTCCATTTAAGTGAAATTTTGGATATATTTGAAAGTTTTTATCAAAAGTGACATTTTTGAAATTAAGAGTTAATTTTTTGCTATATTGATAAATACTTGAATTAACATGTGTATAATAATAAATTTAAAATTTAATGTGGAGGGATTAAATAAAATATCTATTAAATATAAAAACAAAAATATAATATAAATTTAAATTAAGTACACATTAAAGGTTTTAAATGAATATGTCATTGAACACCAAATTTTAATTAAATTTTAATCTTCTTCAAGAATGAAAATTAAAAATATAAAAATAAATTGAGGGCTGCAATAAAAAAGATGAATGTGTAGTGGGTTGGGGGGACATAGAGTAGGAATATGCCTACTTGGCCCAATAGAAAGCTCAAAGCTTGGCCTAACACATCTCTCTTCCTCTCTGTGTGGCAGTCTCTCTCCTCCCTCTCACCCTGATTTCACCACATTTACATGGTTGTTGCTTGTGCCTTCTGCGTTGCAGCACAGCCTTCGGCCCACAAGGGCCACATCACAATAACAAACCTCAAAGACCCCCTCTCTCTCTCTCTCTCTAGAATCGTAGCTCTTCCGCATCCTCTAGAATGAATCGTTTATTATTCAGAGTTTTATTTATTTACAACCCCATCTCCTATCTAAATTCACTCCCATCTCTATCTATATTTCATCTAAACAAACGCAAGTTTGGGACACATAAAGCAGGAGCTGGTGTTGTAGCTATCAAATGACAACTGGCCTGTTAAGCCAGCATGATAAGGATTACTGATTTATGGCCTCCTTGAAAGAATAATTTAACTACAATCTGTGGACTTTCTCCCTCGTATTAATTTAACGAGAATCTGTGGACTTTCTCCCTCGTATCTCTTCCTTCCCCAAGCTCGGGTTATGAAAGAAGAAGAAGAACCCGGGAGTTCTCTCAACAGAATCTACGCTTCACGTGGGCGCTTTATTATTGCCTGCTATTCCTAAGGAGATGAACTTCACTTGATGAAGACTAATCAAACTGCTTCAAGTTGACAAAGCTTCCCAGTTGTGACATTACTCTAATCATTCACAAAAAATGGTTAATTAACATAAATTTGCATGTATGAACTAATGCGCTTTATTATTGCCTGTTAATAAGAAACGGTTAATTAACAATTGAGATTTGATTCTAAGAAATCGAACAGTAAAAATTGTTTAAAAAGTAAGACTTCTTAGTAGATTGAAATGGAACCGGATCTCCTCCTGAGCTTAGGAGGCTAAGCCTCCTGAGCAACTCATCCGGACCGTTGAAATTTGATCAAACGGCTACAAACAAGGGGCCCCTCTAAAAGTTATAATAATTTCAGCAGTTGGATCAAATTTCAACGACTAGGATGGGTTGTTCAGGAGGCTTAGCCTCCTAAAGCTCAGGAGGGGATCCTGTTCCGATTGAAATACCGAAAACAAATCCTATGCAATGGAAGTAGAATAGCTTCTATTTGTCATTAATTAATCTCTCTCTCCTTACACAAAATAACAAATAAAATATTTTTGAGGTATATATGTATTTGCCATGTTTTCAAGAACTAAGTTGTTTAATTAGCTGAAGTCATTGAATAGTTGATGTTATTGCAGGGCATTAACTATTGTGGGGACAATGGCAGGTAACCGATAGAAACAATGTGGAAAATGAACTCTTTTGATTTTTGTACATGTAGAATTTATGGATTAATCATATTGTATGTACACGAAGACACATTCAAGCGTTCAATCATTCACTTGTTGATTGAGAAAATCTTTCCACAACTGTGTAAAACGGATAAGAAAATGTTTAATTTTAACGTTATTAAGCGTTGATTTCACACCCAAGCAAAGGGTTTCGAACATTTTCCTTCCATTCTGGCCCCCATCCCAAAGAAAAGACACAAAATAGAGATTTGCAAAAACAATCAAAATTTGCAAAAATTCACTTGAAAATTATTTGAATTCACAGAATTGGCTTAGTGAGTTTTGAACTTAGCCAAGAGTTCAAGCATTCCCCTCCTCCATGCCAAGAGTTTGAACAATCCCTTCCCGTCTTTGCCTCCTTTTAGAGAAAATTAAGATAGAAATATAGAGTTGTAAAAGTACACCGGCATCTCTAGTGCAAAGATGCAAATATGAGACGTAAAAGCACATTTACTTCTCATTTTGAATTTCCAAAAGATGTGAATGTGGATTCAAATCAAATGAAGGGGGTGTAAGTTTGGTACTTTTTTTTCCTCTATAACTGACAAAGTCCGTTAAAGATGTAAAAAAAAGTAAAATTTTAATGTCAAAATTGAATATTTTACATCCTTCCATTGAGAGATTTTTGACCAACACAAAAAGTAAAATTTTAATGTCAAGGCATTTTAGAACATCTCCAAAAAGAGATGTAAAATATCCACCTTAGATTGAAAATGTAAATCAAAACCTAATTTTACCTTGTTTTTATATCTTTTCACTTGATGAAGACTAATCAAATTGCTTCAAGGGGCAAAATCTTCTCAGTTGTGACAGCTTCAAAATTATTTGAATTCATGGAATTGGCTTATATGATTTTTTTTTAAAGAGTCAAGAGTTTGAACATTCTGTTTCCATTTTGGCCTCCTTTCAGAGAAATTAAGAACATGAAGTAATATTTGCAATAACAATCACCCCTTACAATCTTTGAAATTCTTGAAATTAGCTTAGGAAGTTTTTTACGGAGTTAATTATTAATCAATACCGTCACTTAGTATTACGGTCTAGTGATATTCTTCTTTACTTGTTAGTGAGCAGTTTTAGGTTCAATTCTCGCCGAAGGTGAATTCGAACCACATTATTGCTAGCTAGTCTATTGTGAGTCTAAGTCCAACCCCCTGTCCATTAATAATGATAATATTGTTTGTTCAAAAAAAAAAAATACTAATGAGTACCTAATCACCCCTTTGAACATTTTATGGAAGCCATTTGCATTTTAAAAACATAAAACTATTAACTGCTGATATTATGTGAAATATGGACAACTTTACGGAAAATTGAAAACTATTGACACATCCACGAAAGTTTTATAGGTTATATTCACGAAGTCTTCTCGGGCCTGTCATATTGTTTGGTTAAAGATGCTTCAAAATGGATTGCATTGTAATACTCCATCTGATAAAACCCCTAAGTAGATGCAAGATATCAAACTTCTCTTTTCCCTTATTTAGAATAGAGTAAAAAGTTTCTAGTTCCTTTCTCGGTTTCTTAATTAGTTTATTTAGTACTTTTCAAAATATGGAATTAAAGTCATACTACGCCATTAAAAAAAACAAGAATGAATTCCTAACAAACACAACTTTTATTGAACACACTACTACACAAAGGACATCATCACGTAGCTAATATGATATGTGATTGTTGGTTAACACACACGCAATACAGTGAACTAAAATACTTAGAAACAAAATATTAAGAAAAACTAGTGAGGACAATTAATGCCACTTTCGTAGGAAACTTGATTGCATTAAGTGCATACAACATACCTTTTAAACCCACAGAAGATCCTGATGGGACGAGTTCTTCCTAGTCTTGCCTTCAGAGTGAACACCTTGTCCTTCTTGAAGTCGGTGATTGGCTCATTTTTCCCATGGTTGGCGATACTCAGCTTCATGTCATGGGAAGGAGTTGCCAATTCCTCAAATGTCCTCGACTTTATGCCTTGGAGGATGTAATGGGTTGGGGGGCATAGAGTTTGAATATGCCTACTTGGCCCAATAGAAAGCCCAAATCTTGGCCTAACACATCTCTCTCTCCCTCTCTCTCTGTGGCAGTCTCTCTCCTCCCTCTTAGGGTTCTGGCTTGTGCTGATTGCGTAGAGGACTTTCTAACCATCTATAACCTTGTAAGGCCTTTAAATAATGTTGAATGAACGCATGTCTTATTCAAAAGTCATTTGGTCCGACACACTCAGGCTTGAACAATGTGCAATTTTGATCATTCCTATTTTCGTTTGGTGTGTGAGCGGTGGTCACGATCCACCACACTTGTTCATTTAGTGTCCCTGTCAAGTATAAGTTGGTTTCAAACTGCTTTATATTCACGTATTCAGAGTTATTTGGTGAAACCTCCGTTGTGAAAATATCGCTATGATCCTGGTCGGTGACTATAAGAATCCCCCTTGTAAGCGTCTCCAGTATTGCCACTTAAAAGGGCTTGATAGTATTTACAATCAACGATAAGCCCACACCATTTTTCTCTATTCACATTACTATAGTTGTATTAAGTATGATTAATTCAAGAGAACTAGATAGAAATGACCCTTTTTGTTAATCTTGGGATCAAAATAGGACAAATCGGCTTTGAAAACGTTTAAATACACTAATTAGAGGAAGTTAAATGGAATTAATGAATTAAAATGTGTATAATAATAAATTTAAAATTTAATGTGGAGGGATTAAATAAAATATCTATTAAATATAAAAACAAAAAAATAATATAAATTTGAATTAAGTACACATTAAAGGTTTAAAATGAATATGTAATTTAACACCAAATTTTTATTAAATTTTAATCTTCTTCAAGAATGAAAATTAAAAATATAAAAATAAATTGAGGGTTGCAATAAAAAAGGAGTATGCCTACTTGGCCCAATAGAAAACCCAAAGCTTGGCCTAAGACATTTCTCTCTTTCTCTCTGTATGTGGCAGTCTCTCTCCTCCCTCTCACCCTGATTTCACCATATTGACATGGTTGTTGCTTGTGCCTTCTGCGTTGCGGCACAGCCTTAGACCCACAAGGGCCACATCATAATAACAAACCTCAAAAACCCTCTCTCTCTCTCTCTCTCTCTCTAGCATCGTGGCTCTTCCGCATCCTCTAGAATGAATCGTTTATTATTCAGAGTTTTATTTATTTACAACCCCATCTCCTATCTAAATTCACTCCCATCTCTATCTATATTTCATCTAAACAAACGCAAGTTTGGGACACATAAAGCAGGAGCAGGTGTTGTAGCTATCAAATGACAACTGGCCTGTTAAGCCAGTATGATAAGGATTATTGATTTATGGCCTCCTTGAAAGAATAATTTAACGACAATCTGTGGATTTTCTCCCTCGTATCTCTTCCTTCCCCAAGCTCGGGTTATGAAAGAAGAAGAAGAACCGGGGAGTTCTCTCAACAGAATCTACGCTTCACGTGGGCGCTTTATTATTGCCTGCTATGCCTAAGGAGATGAACTTCACTTGATGAAGACTAATCAAACTGCTTCAAGTTGACAAAGCTTCCCAGTTGTGACATTACTCTAATCATTCTCAAAAAACGGTTAATTAACATAAATTTGCATGTTTGAACTAATGGGTTTTATATTGCCTGTTATTAAGAAACGGGTAATTAACAATGGAGATTTGATTCTAAGAAATCGACCAGTAAAAATTGTTTAAAAAGTAAGACTTCTTAGTAGATTGAAATGGAACCGGATACAAACAAGGAGCCGTTGAAATTTGATCAAACGGATACAAACGAGGGGCCCCTCTAAAAGTTATAATAATTTCAACTGTTGGATCAAATTTCAGCGACTAGGATGGGTTGCTCAGAAGGGGATCCTGTTCCGATTGAAATACCGAAAACAAATCCTATGCAACAGAAGTAGAATCGCTTCTATTTGTCATTAATTAATCTCTCTCTCCTTACACAAAATAACAAATAAAATATTTTTGAGGTATATATGTATTTGCCATGTTTTCAAGAACTAAGTTGTTTAATTAGTTGAAGTCATTGAATAGTTGATGTTATTGCATGGCTTTAACTAATGTGGGGACAATGGCAGGTAACCGATAGAAACAATGTGGAAAATGAACTCTTTTGATTTTTGTACATGTAGAATTTATGGATTAGTCATGATGTATGTACATGGAGACACATTCAAGCGTTCAATCAGTCACTTGTTGATTGAGAAAATGTTTCCACAACTGTGTAAAACGGAGAAGAAAATGTTTAATTTTAGTGTTATTAAGCATTGATCCCACACCCGAGCAAAGAGTTTCGAACATTTTCCTCCCATTCTAGCCCCCATCCCAAAGAAAAGACACAAAATAGAGATTTGCAAAAACAATCAATATTTGCAAAAATCCACTCGAAAATTATTTGAATTCATAGAATTGGCTTAGTGAGTTTTGAACTTAGAGAAAATTAAGATAGAAATATAGAGTTGTAAAAGTACACCAGCATCTCTAGTGCAAAGATGCAAATATGTGACGTAAAAGCACATTTACTTCTCATTTTGAATTTCCAAAAGATGTGAAGGTGGATTCAAATCAAATGAAGGAGATGTAAATTTGGTACTTTTTTTTCCTCTATAACTGACAAAGTCCGTTAAAGATGTAAAAAAAAAAAAATGTATGTTTACATTACTTTTTATTTACGTTCTCCGCCAAAATTGAATATTTTACATCCTTCCATTGAGCGATTTTTGGCCAACCAAAAATGAAAAATTTTAATGTCAAGGCATTTTGGAGCATCTCCAAAAAGAGATGTAAAATATCCACCTTAGATTGAAAATGTAAATCAAAACCTAATTTTACCTTATTTTTATATCTTTTCACTTGATGAAGACTAATCGAACTGCTGCAAGTGGTCAAAGCTTCTCAGTTGTGACAACTTCAAAATTATTTGAATTCATGGAATTGGCTTATGTGATTTTTTTTTAAAGAGTCAAGAGTTTGAACATTCCGTTTCCATTTTGGCCTCTTTTCAGAGAAATTAAGAACATGAAGTAATATTTGCAATAACAATCACCCCTTACAATCTTTGTAATTCTTGAAATTAGCTTAGGAAGTTTTTTACGGAGTTAATTATTAATGAGTACCGTCACTTAGTATTACGGTCTAGTGGTATTCTTCTTTACTTGTTAGTGTGAGGTTTTAGGTTCAATTCTCGCCAAAGGTGAATTCGAATCACATTATTGCTAGCTAGTCTATTGTGAGTCTAAGTCCAACCCCCTCTCCATTAATATTGATAATATTGTTTGTTCAAAAAAAAAAAATTACTAATGAGTACGTAATCACCCCTTTGAACGTTTTACGGAAGCCATTTGCATTTTAAAAATAGAAAACTATTAATTAACTACTGATATTATGTGAAATATGGACAACTTTATGGAAAATTGAAAACTATTGACAAATCCACGAAAGTTGTATAGGTTATATTCACGAAGTTTTCTCAGGCCTGTCGTATATTCACGAAGTTTTCTAGCGCCAGTGGTCATGACTTGCTTGGCTACGGGACACGAGCTGCTTGAGGCGGCATCAGAAGTGAAAGACTCGGGGTACCTCATCGAGCTTTCTTCCTTTAATGCTCTTAGTGAGGCCAAGGTAATCACAGGTTCATGCCTTGAGTGCTCTTGCTCCTTCCACAGAGTTTATGCAGGAGTGGAAGGCACGACATAGAGAGTTCTTGCCTTGCTTTGGGTTGTGATGCCTAAAGTGCCACCACTTGCGGCAAGGATGCCTTTGTTCTTCACGTTGGTTGCGGGAACAACTTGATACTTTCTTGATGCCATTTGTGCTTTTTGCGGATTTGAAAACAAAGATGAGAAGCAGAGATGTCCCACTGGGCGTGCCAAATTTGTAAACACGAAAATTCTGTAACGAATGAAACGAGAACACGTGTACAAAGTAGATTTGTATTGGTTTGAATTTGTAGGTTACTATCTCTATTTACAATTTTCCTCTGGTTCAATCTTCAAATTTGATGTAGATGGTTGATTGTTGATCCAAGGGTTGCGATGAATTGATCTCGGATAAACGATTGAATGATTGCTTCAAGTTTTAAGCTTGAAAACAATGCGTAGATGGTCTTCACCTCCAAAGTGAGGCAAAGATGTTGTTTGATACGGGATTTCGTTGCTTCAAGAGTCTTGGCGACTTGATCTTGAAACTAACGTTGCTACAAGTTTATAAGCTTGCAACAAAGTCTTGAAGGAATTGGCACGAGTGTTTGTTGATTCTTCAAGGAAGCGCTTCGGCTTTGGTCGAGAGAAAGCTTTGGCTTTTGTTGAATGTTCTTCGAATAGAGCTTTTGGCAACGTATTAGTCTTCAAAGGTTTGGCAGAGGTCTTTCTGTGTAGAGATTTTTCAATCCCTATGCTTGTGGGAGGACCTTGAATTTATAGGCTTTTCAAAGCTTGCGTTTGGGTGGATTTGGCATTGATTTATGTCCTAATTCATCCATGGGAGAATTTAGGGATGTTTTTAATTTCATCCATCTTTACTCCCATGGCCGAAATTATGAGGCCTTGTTGCCTATTTTGTGAGCAATCTTCAATTTTTGCTTGTTTTATGAAAATGCCTTAACTTTCTTTCCGGTTTTGAGAGTATTCTGATCCCTTGCCGAATATAAGAGAGATTCTCCCTTGTTTGTCGTGTTTTTGGGAATGTTTTATACTTCCCTTGCTTGATTTATGCCATATATCATTGATGACTTTTCCATTTGTGATGAGTCATATGCCACATGGAGCTTTGTGATGCATCATTTGTAAGCAATGAAATTTACATGTCTACATTTACATTCTCCGCCAAAAATGAATGTTTTACATCCTTCCATGGAGATATTTTTGGCCAACAAAACATGTAAAGTTTCAATGTCAAGGTATTTTAGAGCATCTCCAAAAAGAGATGTAAAAACATCCACCTTAGATTGAAAATGTAAATCAAAACCTAATTTTACCTTGTTTTTACATCTTTTCACTTGATGAAGACTAATCAAACTGCTTCAAGTGGCCAAACCTTCTCAGTTGCAACGGCTTCAAAATTATTTGAATTCATGGAATTGGCTTATGTCAAATTTTCAACGAGTCAAGAGTTTGAACATTCCGTTTCCATTTTGGCCTACTTTCAGAGAAATTAAGAACATAAAGTAATATTTGCAATAACAATCACCTCTTACACTCTTTGACATTCTTGAAATTAGCTTAGGAAGTTTTTTACCAAGTTAATTATTAATGAGTACCATTACTTAGTATTACGATCTAGTGGTTTTCTTCTTCATTTGTCAGCAAGAGGTTTTATGTTCAATTCTCGCAAAGGTGAATTCGAACAACATTCTTGCTAGCTAGTCCATTGTGAGTCTAAGCCCAAACCCCCTCTCCATTAATATTGATAATATCGTTTGTTCAACAAAAAAATATTAATGAGTACCTAATCACCCCTTAGAATTTTTTACGAAAGCCATTTGCGTTTTAAAAATAGAAAACTATTAACTGGTGATATTATGTGAAATATGGACAACTTTACGGAAAATTGAAAACTAGGACACATCCATGAAAATAGAAAACTATTTTCTCGGGCATGTCGTATTGTTTGGTTAAAGATGCATAAAATGGATTGCATTGTAGTACTCCATCTGATAAAATCCCTAAGTTGATGCAAGATAACAAACTTCTCTTCTCACTTATTTAGAAAAGAGTAAAAAGTTTCTAGTTCCTTTGTCGGTTTCTTAATTAGTTTCTTTAGACTTTCCAAAATATGGAATTAAAGTCATACTACGTCATTAAAAACAAGAATGAATTCCCAAGGAACACAACTTTTATTGAACGCCCTACTACACAAAGGACATAATCACGCAGCTTATACGATCTGTGTTTGTTGGTTTAACAAACACGCAATACAGTGAACTAAAATACTTAGAAACCAAATATTAAGAAAAACTAGTGAAGACAATTAATGCCACTTTCATAGGATACTCGATTGCATTAAGTGCATGCAATAAGCCTTTTAAACCCATAAATGATCCTGATGGGACAAGTGAAGTCTTGGAAAGGTTTCTCAGAGACGTTACCCACAAATACCTTGTGATAGTTATGATCATCAACTCCCAGTGATTGTAAAGGATCCACTCCTTAAGGGTTCTGGTTTGAACTGATTGTGCAGAGGACTTCCCAACCATCTACAACCTTGTATGGCCTAAATCTTGTTGAATGAACGCATGTCTTATTCTGAAGTTATTTGGACCGACACACTCAGGCTTGAACAATGTGCAATTTTGATCATTCCTATTTTTGTTTGGTATGTGAGCAGTGGCCACAATCCAGCACACTTCTTCATTCAGTGCCATTGTCAAGTACAAGTTGGCTTCAAAGTGCTTGATATTCACGTATTCAGAGTTATTTGGTGAAACCTCCGTTGTGAAAATTTCGCTATGATCCTGGTCAGTGACTACGAGAATCCCCCCTGTAAGCATCTCCAGCATTTGCCACTTAAAGGGCTTGATAGTATTTATAATAAAGGATAAGCCTTCACCATCTTTCTCTACTCACATTATGTGTTCACACTATAGTTGTATTAAGTATGATTAATTCAAGAGAATATGACAGAAATGACCATTTTTGTTAATCTTGGGACCAAAATAGAACAAATTGGCTATGCATACTCCATGCACACTGTTCACAAAACCGAAATGAAAAAAATACCCAAATATAAATAACAAAAAATCACAAGTAATGGAGTCATTTTGTGTTTTTTGAAGTTGGGGATGTGGAGAGTGAGAATTGTGAGCTATTGGGGTTTTGGGTTGATGTTACATTTATGAGCTTTGATTTTGAAATGAGGGAAGTGGAGAGGTTTCCGGGTTTGAGCTCAAATTAATATTGTATTTTCCAGTTTTGGCCGAAAAGTTTTCATTTTTTCTGGTCACTGAAGCTTCAGCCAGCATATTGTGGCACCCCAGGCATCGTCTCAGTTTTGGAGTCTACTAAGGTGGGGTGTTTAATTCTAAGTTCTTATATGAATTAATTATGGAATATATGAGTTATTTGTAACGAAATTTTGAAGTTAAAGTAGGGTTTTTGTTTCATGTTGGGGGTTATCGGTTGTGGAAAAAATTTGATTTTTGGCGTGCTAGAATACGAGGTATGTTCCAGTTTCTATTTCAAGTGTCCAATTGCAGAAGTTTGAAAAGAAAAAAAAATTTGTCCTGTAGGTATTGGGTGCATACAATGTGCATATAGTGTGAATGGTTTGCATGGCTATAACTTAATATAACAAGTGAGATGTTCACTAGTTCTGATGCACGGATGTTATATGTAATTTCAGGCTGGTGCAAGGGAAATACATGTAATGCTTTGTCATAGTGGGAGGTGAGTTACATTTGATAAGGAAAAAGAGTGTGTAGGCAGTGAAGAAAAATGAGCTATCGTGTCTAAATCCATAAAATTGATGGATTTTTTGGAGATTGTTTTGAAGATCGCATGTACTGGTATTGACATGGTTACTCTTGCCTACTCATTTCCAATGGGGTCGCGTGGAAACAAACATGTGACTATTCGGGACGATAGTGACATCCGATATTTTTGGAGTATAGTTGGGCAGTTATTGTTACAAGGGTGACATCTATATATGTTTCGATACTCGACATGCCGGCGAGTATGAACCAATCTCCCATTAAGGTCCCACTATGCTTTGAAGCAATAATTGAAGTACTGACTTCTTCTGCCACCAACGTACGTACTACGGAGGTGCATTTTGAAGATGGTGAGGACATATATTAGTTTACCATGGTGCAGTACAAAATTGATTCAACTCCCGTGAACAGGTATACAAGTGAACATGTCATGACAATGCTTGACGATAATGAAATACAACCCAATGAAGGTGTATCTGTCCAAAACATGAAGCGGAAGACAAGTACAGTTGCAGAAGATCCTAATAAATTGCCGACAATTATGATAATTGTGTGAAAAGGCAAGCTTATGGTGTCGACGGAAACCCGGATTAGAAACCGAATATTAAAGAGGGTGACCTTTTTGTCGACAAGCACAATCTCTCGACAAGGCTTCAATTGAAAGTGATTGAAGGGATTTTTCAATAACAGTCGATGCATCTTCAAAAAGCCGTCTCATTGTGAAGTGTAATGATGAGGGCATAATCGAAGAGTCGTTTCAATGTGAAGTGTGAGGACTAAGGCGTTTGAGATCTAGACCTAATGACGAGGCCATCATCACAAGGCAAGTGGACATATTCCACATCTGGATCAAAATACATCAAGATGTTGGGGTCAATGGCCAGCAGTTTGTTGATGTTGGTAACCAGTCTTGGTTTCTTGCAAGCTGTCTTCATTTGTTTTTTGGTGTTTTCTAGGTATTCTTGTTCCCCATATATGCAATTAATCTCAAATGACGCTATAACCCTGGGCGTTGGACTAGGTGAAGCTCAAGAAGCTTCTTGGATTTCTTACGATGTTTTTCTAGGAAGGAACGTCGAGATGACTCTGCAAATGTCAAATCGATCACCTCCATCCTTCGAGTAGCTAGGTTCTCAAAGCGAGAAACTAATTCTTGGAGATCTTTGGTGAGAATGACAGCCATACTTCAAGTTGTTAGACAACACCCCATGCACACGGCCATGCTACCTATCAGCTAGGGTAAATGACAGCACCCCATGCACACACCCATGTCGGTTAGGGTAACTGACAGAAAGTAGATCTTTTTCCAATACTCCCCCTCAAGCTGGATCAAACGGGTCGATTGATCCAAGCTTGGACAGAAGGTGATGGAAAGTAGCAAACGGTAATCCTTTTGTGAAGATATCTGCAAGTTGATCATGACTAGGAATGAAGTGTGTAACAATCACCTTGGACTGCACTTGATTTTGAACACAGTGGCAGTCAACTTCAATTTGTTTGGTTCTCTCATGGAAGACAGGATTTGATGCTATGTGCATCGCAGCTTGATTATCACAGTAGAGAAACATAGGTTGCTGATGGGGAAACCCTAAGTCCAATAACATATTTTTTAGCCGAATAAGTTCACAAACAGTCGAAGCCATAGCACGGCTGCTTATGCACTAGAGCATGCAACCACGCTTTGTTTCTTGCTCTTCTAGGTGACTAGGTTACCTCCTACGAAGATGCAGAAACCAGTGATATACTTGCGATCAAAAGCGTTCCCCGCCCAATCTGCATATGTATATCCTGAGATATGAGTGTGATTATTGTTGCGCATGAGAATCCCTCGACCAATGGAGCCCTTCAGATATCGAAGCACACGATGAACAATCTTCATGTGATCCATGCTTGGAGCTTGCATAAACTGGCTAACAAGGCTCACGACATATGTTATATCAGGGCGAGTGATAGTTAGATAAATGAGTTTGCCGACCAATCTCTGATAGTACTCTATATTGAGAATGAGATCACCATGAGCTTACAGCTTCAAGTTACTATTCAAAGGTGTGCGAGCAGGTTTACAATCTGTCATGTTGGCCTCACGAAGAAGATCAATAACATACTTATGCTGATTTAGAAAACAACCCTTGTGAGAGTGTGCCATCTCGACCCCTAGAAAATATTTAAGAATGCCGAGATCTTTCATAGCAAACTTGTGATTGAGATATTGTTTAAGGGCACTAATCTCTGACATATTATCACCTGTCACAATGAGATCATCAACGTAAATAAGCACCACAAGTTTACCCGATGTGCTTGAACGCACGAATAAGGAAGAATCCACATTGCTCCTACAGAAACCAACTCTTTCTAGAACATGACTGAGCTTGGCATACCATGCACTTGGACTTTGCTTGAGACCATAAATGGATTTATGAAGTTTGCACACTATTTCTGGATTGTTTGACTGAGGATGACCTGGGGGCAGTTTCATGAAAACTTCTTCTTCAAGTTCACAATGCAGAAAAACATTTTTAACATCCATTTGAAAGAGTGGCCATGCATTGTTAATAACAACAGATAACAGGACCCTCACAGTGTTCATCTTTGCCACGGGAGCAAATGTCTCCTTGTAATCTGCTCCATGGGTGTGTGTACATCCTCGAGCAACCAAACGAGCCTTGTTCCTTTCAATCGTGCCATTTGAATGGAACTTGGTCTTCTATACCCAACGACTTCCCACAGCCTTCTTCCCTTTACGAAGTTTCACTATAGTCCAGGTGTTGTTTTCATGAAGAGCTTGAAGCTCTTCTGTCATAGCAGCTCTTCACTCACTATGTAGATTAGCTTCTTGAAAGCTTTGTGGTTCACTAGTTTCAGTAATTGCACTGAGGAATGCAGCAAAAGAGGATGAAACTTTGATGTAATCAATAGCAGAAGTCAAGGGGTACCTGGCATTGTAAGTTACATAATCATGTAACTTGGATGGAAGTTTCCTCTCACAGGGAGGATTTCGACAAACTGTAGAAGATTGAGTTGCTGACACATGAGCAGTTTCTTGGTTGGAGGGACTACTTGAGGGTTCTGGTGAGATACATTCTTCAGAGACCACATGCGGAGAATTCTGCAGGTTGCTAACATCATCCTCATTCAATACTTGGTGCCTTGAAATATCTGTTGTATCCTCTTCACTGGGATATGGTATTGGGAACAAATCAAGTAAATTATCCCCCTCTCTAGAATAGTCCAGAGGTTGAGTGAAGTAACGCATGGTTTCTTCAAATTTCACATCTCTTGAAACAACTATTTTCCTAGTTATTGGATTGTAACATTTGTAACCCTTTTGAGTGGATGAATAACCTAGGAAAACACATTTGGCAGCTCTTGGATGAATAACTTCCGGCACTTCACTTTTAAATTTTAAAAGATACAACCAAGTGATCCTTGTCAAATCATCCACAAAAGTTACAAAATATTTGTATCCGTCAAAGGACTCTATGACTGGTCCCCAAACATCGGAATGCACGATTTCAAAAGGATTACCAGCCCTAGACAAAGAGGAATGAAAGGTAATCTAGTGAACTTAGAGAAGTGACAAACATCACAGGAACTTGTAACTTTGCACAGGTTTGGAAACAAAAAGGACAGAACTTTATCAAAAGGATGTGCAAGTCGTTGGTGCCAAAGTTGTTGTTCCTAAACCAGGCTTGAAGTGACTTGAAAAACCTTGGGAGTTTAGACATGCTTGGAAAGGTAGTAGAGACCATTTAGGAAAAACCTTCACCAATCGTCTTCTTGGTGGTGATACCCTGCAAAACCATAGTTTTTGGGGAGAAAATAGCAAGATAGTTTAGTGAGTTTGTGATTTTTCCAACAGATAATAGTTGAAAAGGGAAAGAGGGAATATAAAGAGCCTCAGACTCGACATCACTAGAAATCAAATGTGTTTTCCCTCTCTCTACAACCATACACCCTTGCCATTGGCAACTGACACTTGAGATGGACATGAGAGTTTTTCCAAATTATGCAGATTTGTAGACTTGTTAGTCATATGATCAGTAGCTCCTGAATCTATAATCCAATAATCATGCACATTACCGACTTTGAGAGTAGTTGAGAAGGATTGTAAGATACCTAGAATATCTTGTTGTGTCACACCTTCATTTTCAGCCAAAAAACCAGTAAACTGCTCGAGTAGAGAAACTTTTTTGTTGTCACCTTGATTAGTTGATCCTTCATTATCTCCATGACCTTGTTTCTTGTGGAGGAAGGCAGCAAATTCATTTATTAGGTTGGCTGGATTGGAGATGAAGTTCTGTGCTCCCTTGGAATGAGTGGTGATGGTATGATTTGCCTTATAGGGTGAGTTGTGTGAACTCTTAGGGAAACCCTTGTTGTTGTCCCTCGAAGACTTAGGCCTTAGCTCAGGGTGGAGAATCCAGCAATGATCTCGTGTATGTCCACTAGTATCATAATAGCTACATTTTACTATTTCTATTGCTCAAAAGGCATTAAGGCTACCTTTTAGAAAGAAGTTTTATGATGTACAGTTCAATGAACTACAAGAGCTGGTAATTGCTGCCACAAAGTATGATAAGCTGTTGATTGAGGAGCAACAAGTGAAGCATTCATCCAAAGTGCCACATTTCTAAAAGAGCAAAGTTGTGATTCATCAATTGGAGTTTGAAGAATCAGAGCTTGGAGAAAGTAACGACAATGGAGTTGAGGGGATTGAAGTGTGTGCAGCATAGATGATCACTCCTTTCAATACTTTAATAGTGAAGCGCTTAGTCCAACCAGTCAAAAATTAGAAAATAGTGATGAATGATGGTGGATTTGTCCCTATGAAGCCCCCTAAATACCAGAGTTACTTTTTTGATTTAACCAAAGCTGCGGAGATCTATGAAGAGTTGGTGCAGGCAAGACTGATTATGCTCGACAGCACCAAAAAGATGCCTAAACCACAAGAATTAAGAGGAAAAAAGTATTGTAAATTGCACTACACTTTTAAACACTCTATAACCAACTATGTCCAGTTCAGGGATTAGATACAAGACCTCATAGTCAAGGGAAAGTTGTTGTTGGAGAAACCCCAGGCCAATATGATAATTGACACAGATCCCTTTCCAGAAGTCCCAGTAAACATGATCAACCTAACTTGGGCTGAGAAAAGGAAGGAAAAAACCACTAAGGAAGTGAAAGCAAAAAGGAAGCAAGTTGACAGACCTACAGAATAAACTATCATGTTACCGGAAAAACCCAAAGTAGCCATAGTTAAAGGGGTGGTGTTGTGTAGCAAGTGCCAATCTGAGTGTGAGCTAGAAGTGTCAGCGTCATGAGCTATTATTGATCAAGAGTTGATTAGAAGAAGAGAGAAGGAAGAGTAGGAAGCTCGTAGGAGCATTATGTGGCCATTTGAAAACAGACACCCCCAGAAATGTCTTCCAAAGGTTTGGAGGGGACTCTGAACCAAAAAGCTTGTCCGAGGTATTCAGAAACTATGAAGCCTCAGAAGAAATTGAGGATAGAGAGGCCAACATACCAAAATGGATAGATGTAAGGCCTCCCCAACCATGGATAGATGTAAGGCCTCCCCAACCAAGTTATAATGGTGTCAAAATCAAAGGAAGAACAAAGAACCCATTATCCCCAGTCACCAAGAAGGATTCTACCTGACACGGCTGAAAATGGTATGTAGTGGGGAAGGACGGAAAACCAGTAAAGGAAATGAGAGCTTCTATGATCAGGAGATTCTAGAGGCAACACAAAGCCCATATGAACTCATTAAAAGTCCCTGCTACATTAGAAACCTCTGAGAATGTGATCTTTGAAAAAGTACCTCATGAGGGATGAAATCAACTTCAATGGAGAAGCAAAAAGGAGGTGGAAAGGGCCAATAGCAAGATTAAGGGAGAAGGATATCATGTGCCACAAAACCTTTATCCTGGAAAGTACAAAATCTTGAGGAGAGCTCAAGAGGATATGATAATGATGCCAACCACAAGATAGAGCCCGAAACCAATATGTTTTGGAATTATTTCACATGAGAGGAATACCTTCACCGTTGTTGTTCGATACCTTTTATGAGATCTTAGGGTAAGTGCCAAACTTTGGTATAACTAAGCAGGAAGAATTACCCGAACTAATGTTACCAAAAGATGCACAGGCCTGGTTACATAAGTTCACGAACCATATTAGAGGGAAGAAGGAAGATTTACCTGGACCTAGCAACTTCCACGTAAACATAATCTATGTTTTATCTGCCATGTTTTACGCCGATCTTGATCAGCCTGGCATAATGGAGGGTGATTACTTAGCAACAGAACCTATGATGGCACATGTCAGTGTTGAGGAAGCAGGAAAAGAAAAATGCAGTCGGACAGGTTTGCCCAAACTCTCAATGAGGGAACCCGAGAAAGTGTATTCAGACATAATGGTCTTCAGTCGCCCAAGAATGGCCCTAGCTGACCATCTCAAACCTATATATGTAACTGTTCACCTGGAGAGAGTACCCTTCAATAGGGTTTTGATTGATGGAGGAGCTGCGGTTAATGTAATACTGCTGAAATAGATGAAGAAGTAAGGAAGATCTTATTCTTACTGATTTAACAATTTCTAGCTTCTCTGGAGCCATTACTAGAACACATGGGATATTGCCCCTAGAAGTTGACTTGGGGTCTAAGCAAATCATGCTAGCCTTCTTTGTGGTGGATAGCAGGTCTACTTATGGAGCCTTGCTCGAAAGGGATTAGATTCACCAAAGTTTGTCTATACCTTTCACTCTACACCAGCAAGTTGCAGTTTACCATGAGGCTAAGACTGAGGAACCAAGTTTTCGGGAGATAGTAGAGGCCGAGTCACAACCATTTCTCCTTATAGCTAACGTTGCAGAATCCAGCTTTTACAATCCTAGTGTTGGGATTCTGCAATGCCTAGGAGCTGATGAGAATGGCCGCTCGACTAAGGTGACGGTCCAAAAGCTTCTGGAGCAAGGATTGTTTGTCACTAGGGAAAGATGGGATAAGCCCTATGTCTTACTAGCTCCCCAACACCAATAAATGTTAGAACAAAGGAGAAATGACCAAGTAATTGTAGTCAGGTCCTTAATTAAGAAACTGTTGGTGTATGGGAGAGAGAAAACAAGAAAGGGAGAGCTCGACCAAGGAAGAAGAAGAATGGAGGAAATGAGCCTCAAACAGCCATGACAGAGAAGAAGAATAGTGTTTTGAGAAAGAGATATATGAGGTCATACACATGGCTGAGTGTATATATGACTTAGATTGGCCCGATGACATGCCCGAAGGCCTAGAGTCAGTTGAATTTTGGTGTACAGAACCTAACAAGCCAGCACCAGAGGTACAAGACCTCTTAGAAACCATTAATTTGGGAACTGAGGAGGTTCTAAGGCCTATTTAGATCAGTGGCCAGTTGGAAGCTAAGGGTCGGGCAAAGATAGGCTAGCTAGAAGGTCCTTCTCCACACATGACACATATCCATACAAATCGATTTCCAATTATTATTCTTATAAACCATGAATGACAATGCCCCAAATTAATTATGAACTGCACAAATTAACTCTCAGATTTTCCTAATTTCATTGAATTGGACTCAGCGACACAATCAAATTATTCTTATCAAGTTCCCTATATGAACATCATGATAGAGATACATATCAAAGATCATTAAGTTCTATGAAAATCATAAGCATTGACAAGGCATTCGTAACTATGAAAAGCATGATACTCCTGCCATGGATTTACTTAACACAATCGTGACTAGTGACTTCCACTACTTATAAATATAAGTTCATAACGATTAGGTGAAATTCCCTTATATTTTAGCATCAAATTCATGCATGCAAGCTAAGTGTTCACCCTTAATTGACATACAAGAATAAGTTATCAATCAAACAGATAAGTAAATCGCATTCATGTTTTATGAAATAATAACTGGAGGAAATCAATTCATGTCACATATATGTTCATGGCTTTGAATTCTCCTTTAGCTAAAACGAGTTTAGCTCCTCATGTTCGCAATTAAACAAATATAATTAAATTTAAACATTGAAAACAGAAGATTGAATACACCTAGAAATGCTCCAACAATCCAAAAGTCTTGAATGGCAGGTACGACTCCAAGATATCCTCTCATTCCTTGCAAAGTTGTGACACAAAGGTGTTTATCTCTTAAATTGTACTATTGTGTGTGGTGGATGAGTGGTGTCCTCTTTTGGTGCGGCAGAATGCATATATTTAAAGGGAGAAGGGCATGGCCCTAATTAAATTTGGAGAAAGATTTGTACTCCAAATCCACAAGGAAAAAGGCTAACTAAATGCAGAATCCAAGAGGGAAAAGGAAAGAAAGGTACATCAGGATCTTGGAGGAAAGGGGAATGGAGTGCACGGCAAGGAATGAGTCTTCTAGAAGAGATAGGTGCGGCACCCTTGTAGGAATAAGATTAAGCCTGCTAGAATCATATATTTAAGTGTGCTAATATAATTAGGGATCCCCCAGGCAACTGGAACTTAGGTAGTGAAGGATTAGGATTGGGCTAAGACAAAACAAGGTAGTTTTGCTCATGTTCTTTCTTTCTTGCTGAGCTCCATATCTTCTTTGTATTGAATTAATTCCTCCATCTCTTTAGCATATTCTTAGCCCTTATTGAACTTCAAATTTGTCCATCTACCTTGCTCCATGCATGTGCTATCCATTCCAAGCCCAAAACTGCTCTAAAATGCTCCAAATTGCCTTTTCTTGCCACTTTTGCCAATTGAATCTACAAACACAGAAAATAGCTTAAAACACTCTAATAAAATATAAACTAACTGAGTAAATGCAAGGAAATAGGCTAACAAAGTCGCATAAATATGCTCTTATCAAACATTAATGGAGCTATGCCTAAAGATGAATACCTCATTCCTATGGTTGACCTATCCATAAATGCAGTTCCAAAACACAAAGTTCTATCTTTCATGGATGGGAATGCTGGTTATAATCAGATAAAAATGGCTAAAGAAGATATACATAAGACAACTTTTAGATGCCTAGGGCATGTTGGAGCATATGAGTATGTAGTTATGCCATTCGGGCTCAAAAACACTGGTGCAACTTATCAGAGAGCAATGAATGCCATTTTTCATGACTTAATCGGCCATAGCATGGAAGTATACATTGATGACATTGTGGTGAAATCTAAAACTGAAGAACAACACTTAACCTCAGACAAGCCTTAACAAGGATGAGGACTCATAAATTGAAAATGAATCCTAAGAAATGTGCTTTTGGGGTAAGATCAAGCAACTTTTTGGGATTCCTTGTTCATCAAAGAGGGGTAGACGTAGAATAAAACAAAGCTCGGGTAATAATGGAATCACCTCCTCCTACCAATAAAGTACAACTGAAAAGGCTGCTGTGAAAAATCAACTTCCTAAGAAGATTTATTGCTAACTTAGCAAGTAAGATTCAGTCGTTGACTAAAATATCACCATGGCTAGTTATTATTTAGCAACAACACATCTATTAAGCTATTGGGGCACTGAAATATCAATCAACCATATCCCCAGATAATCAAATTCAATTGCCAATAAGATGGCGCAGTTGGCTTCTAGAGCACATATCTAAGAAAGAAGGTTCAAAGTAGACATGGAAGTACAAAGGAGGAATCTCCCTTCTATCTATGAAAGATGACTCAGCTTAGATATGATGACTAAAGAACCAGAGATAAAAACTGGAGAACACCTATTACTCAGTACTTGAAGAATCCTTCTTCCCCCACAAGTAAAAAAATAGACAACAGGCAACTAAGTATGTCATATGGGAAGAAAATCTACTAAGAAAAACCCCATATGGTCTTTTGTTGAAATGCTTAGGCTAAGAAGAATCAATGAGAGTGATGGCTAAAGTACATGAAAGAATCTATGGAGCACACCAAGCTGGAACTAAGATGAGGTGGTTGCTTAGAAGGTATGGTTATTTCTGGTTCGAGATGGAAAAAGATTGCAAAGCCTATGCCCGAGGGTGTGAAGAATGCCAAAAACATGTATCTCTCCAACATATACCATCAGTACCCTTGAATCCTGTGATAAAGCCTTGGCCTTTTAGAGGATGGGAAATGGATTTCATCGGGCAAATTTACCCAGCTTCGAGCAAGGGACATACATTCATAATTGTGGCAACATATTATTTTACCAAATGGGTAGAAGCTTCAGCTGTGAAGACCATCACTTCAACTGCTGTCAAGAAGTTCATTGAAACCAAGATCTTACACAGATATGGGGTGCCCAAAACAATTGTTACAGCCTTCAGGCCATTTTTTATTTCAAAAGAAGTAAAAGAATTTGCAAGCAAGTTCAAGATAAAGATGATCCAGTCCAGTCCTTACTACCCCCAATCAAATGGTCAAGCAGAGGCCAGCAACAAGATCTTGGTAAACATTATTAAGAGAATGGTAGTAGATAGTCCAAAGAAATGGCATGAAAAGTTGGGAAACATTCTTTGGGCTTACAAAACTTCCAAGAGAGCAGGAACTGGAACCACTCCTTATGCCTTAACTTTCGAGCAGGATGCTGTGCTCCCTATGGAAATTTATGTGAACTCTGTTAGAATTCAAAACCAGTTTAGGCTTCACAATGAAGAATACATTCAAGCTATCTGTCAAGGAGTTGAAGATCTGGATGTAGCCCGAATTGAAGCTTTAAACAAAATTCAAGAAGGGAAGAGAGTTGTTGCCCGAGCTTATAACAAAAAGGTGAAGTTAAAGATCATGCCAAGGCAGATATCCTAGAGTAGTATGTTTGCATAATAGTAAAGATCATGCCAGGTTCTTCTAAATGCATATTGTTGTTGGCTAGCTGGGCTTCAGAGTCTTCAGCTTCCTGGTTCACTTTCTTTACTTCTTCTATTTTCTTGTAAAGTTGACTTGCCAATGTCTCATTCTCAGCCTTCAAAGTGGAAAGCTGCTCCTCCAGCTTTTGAATCTCGGACTCTACCACCATTATCCTATTTTCCATGATTGATCATTCCTTTACCAGTTGCTGAAGTACGGCCGAAGTCCGAGTGTATTTTTCTTTATAGCACCTTACTCTGTTGGATGCTTGCTCCGCCCGCTGATGTTGATCCTTCAACGCCCGTAAATTTTCAAAGAAGTTGAAAAAGGACTCGTATGGGACCTTAACATTCACTGAGCCTGATAAAGCTCAGTCAAAGCCTTCTCAGTATCTTGAAGAGCCTTGAGGCTGAAAGAAGCTGTAAAATCTCTCCTCATCCACTCCGTAAAGACTTGGCGCGTGTTTTGGAGAAGTTGAGACTCAGAAGGATGCTGTTAGGATCTTAGTCTTGTCCTGATTTGCCTGAACTCTCTGACAAGCTCAGGCAAAGAGGTTGTGGCAGGGATGGATGTAAAGGATGAAGGCACTCCTTTGACTCTGACTGAAGGTGCAGTGGTAGAAGCAGTCTTGTCCCAATAGAAGAGGAAGGCTTAGGAGTAGAAAGAGCAGCAACAACCTTGCTTTTCTTCTTTGGTCGAGAAATGGGGATTCTTGTAACCCTAGAAGCCAAGGGAGGCCTCGGAATGACTGCTTTGCACACCAAGGGACGAGAAGGTTGGCCTGAGCCCTCTGCAGGACCCTGTTACAAACCAAGGAAAACCCATTAAGAAGAAATCTGTAATTCAAATTAAAGGAAGGCAAGATAAGAGAAGTTAATATACCTAGGCTGAGCTTAGAGCGTTGGAAAAGGGTGGAGGAGTTATTGTTGTCTTTAACAGCTAAGGAAGATCATTCTCACTTGCTGAAGGATGAGGAATGACGCCCGAGATCTCACCAGAAACCTATAAAAATCAAAGGAAAAGACAAGTGTTAGCAAGCTAATTTGTACAAAGTATAAAATAAAAGTGTAAGTTCTAGTATACGTGAGATGAGACTTGAGATTATTGATAAGGCACTTATGTTACCACAGTGGCCTGGGAAGCCCTCGAGCTAGTCACTTCTGAGACCACAGGGATCTCAGGGACTATTGGCTCCCCGAATGAAATTTGTGGTGGTAGATTGGTCTCCTGTTATGGAGAATATTGAAAAGGGCAAAGTAGAGGATAAGTATAAATGAAGAGAAAGCTTAAAGATAGGAAGGTTCAAGCTAAGAATATTCACTGAGTTATTGTCGTTTTCTATGAAGTGCAGCATCTCCCCAGCTCTTGGATCAAACTGAGAGGTTGGAGTTACTACTAGCGTTGGAGGAAAAGTCGAAGGAATGGAAGCAGAGTTTTGCCCGACTGAAGGTGCAGGTTCTCCAACATTGGCCTATGAAGGAATGAAAATTGGTCGTTAACTTCAAAATTTGTAAAGTCATAAGCCTTAACCAGGAGCAAAAGAAAAGAAGTATACCTTGAAAAGTTTAGCCCGAGAAAGGGAAGCATACTCAGCTCGGGCAGGAGAAGAAGAAGCCTCGGGCTGGGAGATTCCTTATTCTCTAGTATCCTATCTCAAACAAATTAAGCGAAGGGTTAATACAAAGGTTTGAAAGAGGTAAAACTATAAAGGGGTGACTTAGTGCTGAAAAGAACAAAGACTATACCGTCAGTTCCTCAATGATAGGGTCAAGAAGCTTTTGGTCCCTCTGGTGCATCTCTGCGCCCAATGGTTCCTCCCTTGAAACAAAAATGGGTTTCCTGGTTGCTTAAGGCACTAGTTATAAGACAGAATAAGGTATTAGTTCATACCTCAAGCAAATTAGAACTGCAACTAAACAGAATAAAGGGGGATAACTTACTGGAAGATTTCTGCTTTTTCTTGCCCGCTTCAGTTAGAGGAGCAGTGGAGGACTTAGAAGATTGGTTGGTCTTGGAGGTCCAAGCTCCAATCCTTTTCCTAGTTGTGGTTGTCCGCAAAACAGGCAAGACAAGTCGAGGCTTGGGCTGCTCTTTAGGCGCAGACTCTAAAGTTTCCACCACAATTGCCTTTGCCCGCCGAGGTGCCCGAGTCTCCACTCCGGGCTCAGCCTCAGCCTCCGAATCTCCAAGAAGCTCAGAGACATCTCTACCCTCTCCAGCTCCTTGCCTTACAGCCTCAACCGCAGCATTTTGGAGGACAATTTATTTGCAGTCTCTTCATCCAGCCCGACGTCCACTTCTTCAATATTGCCTTGGGCTGTAAGTTCAAAATAACCAAGGAAAAGGTTAGTGAAAGACAGGCTTTTAAAGAATCATGAAATACAAGTTAAGACTAGGGAGGATACCTATTAGAAAAAGCTGGTTCTTCTGTTAGACCATCTCCGTCCAGCTTTCAAGCTCGCTCAGCTTGGGATAAGACTTGATAGTAAGTTGCTCGAAGAGACGTTCGTGGGACTCCCTGATATCCTCACCATACTTCTTGGTCCACTTACCCTTCCACCAAGTGGAGAATGAGGCAATACACTCAAAGTTCAGTGTTATGGGCTTAAGGGCGATCTTGCTCATCACTTCAAGACGACACCGAGCTGCTTGAAACATAACTTCTGAAGGAGAGCAGAGGTGGTAGGAGGTGCCATAGTGCACAGAGTCAAAGATAGACACCAGGATGGCTTATCTGAACCCTAGCTGCCTACCATAGAAGTTTGGGTGGTAGACCACTACCCCGCATTCATAAAAGTCACTTCTCACCCCCCCTAAAACCAGGTTTCTCTACTGGATGCAACTTATGAACTTCTCATTGCAAAAGGCACTAATATCTTCTCCAAATGCGTCCTGGAAGATTTGGTCTGAAAACCATGAATATCTCCATAGGATGGAAGCACCCCACTCCAAGTTAACCCGAGTATGGTAGACTCTGAAGAAGTATAGGCAGGAACAGGTAGAAGTTGGTGAGAGAAACCTCAGCCAAGATGCGGGCAGGAGCCACGGTTTCAGGGAACTCCAAGTTTGGTGCCCGAAGCTCGGAGAAATACTATTGCAACCATAACTTTACTATGTAGGTTGGCTCGTTGAGGTTGGTCTCGAAGGGTGCGCTTCTAGTCATCTCATATAGGAGGTGGTATATGTGTGCGAGGAGGAATGGCCCTATGGCTACATCATTAAAGGAATGGAGGACTTTCACCAAGGGAATCCACTCGACCTTTACCTATCTAGATTTGTTGGGGAAGACATGCTTGTTGAGTCAGTACAAAAGAAAGTACATATGCTCTTGATCCCTATTCGTCGTGACAGATGGCGGACTGAATGTACTCTTAGCAAATGGGATGAAACCTGTGAAAGATGTCTCATAGCTCTTGAAGGTAAAATGGGTGCACTCCAGTCGAATGAGGCAGTTGGAGTCGCCCGAATCTTCAGAGCTTGGGCAAGATGGGGAAGACCAGTCGTGGGTAACATCCACCCATCTGCCTAAGGGCCTCAAGGATGGTTTGAGACATGAGACCCATCCTGAAATCAATTGTGTTGGTCCCATTGTTTCAAAATAGAATAGTTGTGGTCAGGAACTCGAGCTTGGCAAGTACTATGGTCTTAAAGAGCATCATTGTGTAAAACCTGTTTACCATCCATCTTTTTTAGTGCATAACCTTTGTAAACTCAAAGATAAGTGGCTACAAGAGGTTTAACTATACTGAGATAGCATTTTGAGCCTCAAGGCCTACACTTAAGGCCCCCACAAAGGCACCTTTCAAAACTAACTTCAGGCTCTTCTTGCAGCACACCAACAAGCAGGAGCCTGACTACCAAACATATACACTCAAAGTGCCATCAACCTTTGGGGAGTTGTGCGAAAGGCCAAATCCACATTTTGCCACAAACAGTAAGACTTAGTACATTAAAATACCGAAAACAAATGTTGTGCAATGCAAGTAGAATAGCTTCTATTTAATTAATCTTTATCTCCTTACACAAAATAACAAATAAAATATTTTGAGGTATATATGTATTTGTGATGTTTTCAAGAACTAGGTTGTTTAATTAGTTGAAGTCATTGAATAGATGATGTCATTGCAGGGCTTTAACTAGATCGGGCCATACCAGTAGTGCGACACCCACACCCGACCTTAGTTAATCAACAAGTTCTCCAACACGACCAAGTGATCTGTACACAAGTTATGTCCGTACCTTCGTTGTTGGAACGAGAGGATCCTATAGGCATTTGTGCGGTTGAGACATTACCAGACGACTGGAGAAAGTCAATTATGCAGTATCTTGATAATCCCAGTGGCAACCACAACCACAAGACAAGGGTACATGCCACAAATTACGTAATGTACTAGAATGAGCTATACCAAAAAGTTGAAGACAATCTGTTGTTATTGTGCCTCGACCCGGAAAAGATTGCTCAAGTTATTACAGAGGTATACGAAGGAATATGCTAGGCTCATCAACTCGGACGCAAAACATAGTGGTTGCTCCGTTGATGTGGCTATTTCTGGCCGAGTATGTTGAAAGATTTCATTGAATACGAGCGAGGTTGTGTACAATGTCAAATCCATAGGCCCGTACAGTGGGTCCTGGTCGAATTACTTCACTCGATCACCAAACCATGGCTGTTCAGAGGATGGGCTATGGATGTAATAAAAAAATTACGTTGTTTTCTAGATCAACAAAGCACGCATGGATACTCGTAGCGACAAACTACTCCACCAAGTGGGTCGAAGCGAAGTCATATGCTAAGTTAACTTATAAAGAAATCTATAATTTTGTAAAAAAAACATCGTGACAAGATTCTGCGTACCGGAAACAATTAAAATGGACAATGGCGTAATTTTTACAGCCAACAAGTTTAAAGAATACGCAGCAAGTTTGAAAATTCGACTCGATCAATCCGAAGCGAGTAATAAAGTTTTAAACGGTATCCTTGAGAAAATTATAAAAGAAAAGCCTAGTATGTGGCATTTGAAGTTAAACGAGGCATTATGAGCATATCAAACTTCACTCCGAACAGCAACAATGATGACCCCATATGCGCTAACTTATGGACACGATGCGATACTACCAGTCAAGCTCAGCATAAACTCGTTACGAGTTATCGAACAAAGCAGTTTGCTCAGGGCTAAGTATAGTCAGGCCAAGAGGCAAGAGTTGGAGGACTTAGAGGAAGCTTGGCTCGATGCCTATAATTTACTGGTGCCACAAAAAAAGATTGTCGAACGAGCTTATAATCGACGAGTTAGGCAAAAGACATTCGGCGAAGGTGAATTAGTGTGGCAAATCGTGTTAGCGGCAGGGATTAAAGACCCTAGATTTGGAAAATCGTCGCCAAATTGGGAAGGACCATTCGTCGTCCACAAAGTTCTCGACAAGGGGGCGTACCACCTTAAGGATCGAACTGGCTTAGTTCATAAATTACTGATCAATGGAAAATTCTTAAAGAAGTGTTATTCGATCACTTGGGAAATGCAAAAATAAAAATTTATGTCATTGATTTTCAAAAGGCGTATAAGCAAAATTACAAAGACCGCTCTACCACTATAAAATCCTAAGAGGTCAAAGGAAGAAAAGCTTTAAGAGTGGCTTTCAGTTCTAGCCTCCTTACTTCGCCCATCGTAACCTTGACCTGTTTTGTTCTTTTATGAAGTTGTAGTTGCTGTATCCACTTCATGCCAGCCGTGTACTCTGCCAGTCGAGGTTTATTTAACTCGAAATCCTTTTCAAGCTCGGAAGCAATGGCCAACCTTTGACGTTGAAGTTCAGCAATTTGATTTTGGCCAGTCGTTCCTTCTTTGCCTTTCTGGCCTGAGCTTCGGTCGAATAGCTTCATCTGCAACCATTGCAACCTTAAGGTCATCATCTACTCGAAGAGCCCTCTCAAAGGTAGTGAAATATTGCCGGGTTCATTTTAGGACAGTAAACAGGTGAACGACACTCTCGTTGCTCAGCAGGCCATCGGTAACAAGGTCATTCAGACACTTTCCTACATAATTGAGGCCTTTGTGTTGGAAGATTTGAGAGGCTGAGAGAGACAGAAGCTCCTGCAACTTGGCAAAGGCACAAGACTCGGCCATGATCGGAAAAGGCTCGGCTACGGTTGTAGAAAGCCCAGCCATCTTACAAGTGCTGAAGAGGAGAACGTTGAGCTTGACTTCCCATAAAGGCTGCATGGAGAAGAGTTGTTAGAAAAAAAAAAAGAGAATTCAAATGGATTACAGAAGGAAGTTGTTTTAGACCTGCCGAGAAGAGACTTCGACTATGTCTGCTGGTTCGTTCCTCGAACCCAAAGACCTCAATGGCTGAGCCTAGTGTTTAAAGCAACTTTTTAATTCATGCAGCCGATGAAGGTTATCTACGTTTGATGGCCATTGGGGTGGCTAGGAAATATAAATAATGTCATTCAGCGTGTAGAAGTTTTGGTGAAAGAAGCGATTGGTCACCAGGCATTTAATGTTTTCTTGGTTTAGAATTCCTAAGGTTGGAAATTGATAAAAAAATAAAAAACAATGATGAGACTTACAAAGGTCGAAGTGGCCTCCTGAGGAGGGATGCCAAGATTATGGTCCTGGATGAACCAGTGTCTTTGTCGTCGCTTTTGGCTCAATTGGAGGCGCTGCTTCGTGTCCCGAACATACTTCGGCTGCAGGAGGGTCGACCTGGCTAGTCGCCTCAACCGTCGACTGGGGACTGGTAATTGGCGGTTCGGCCGGTTGACGACGCCTCACCAGCGTGGGTCCTTTACTCTCGTTCTCCTGGTCATAAAAAAGGATTGTTCGTTAGTCAGGAAATCCAGTTAAGATAAAAGGAGAACATTATTAAAGAAAATGGTCGTACCTCTTCTTTCAGGAGCAACAGCCGGCCCAGAGTTGCAAGACCCTCGACCGATAGGGCAATAACTGGTTTAATGGCTTCCGTGGTGGGTCAAACCTCAATCGTTTATTCCTTCATAAGGTTTTGTGGTACTTTTGTCGAGGCCTAGACGACAGGAGAAGGGAGAGGGATACTAGGAGTGGATGCTCACGTGGTTTGACTTGAAATGACGTGAATTTCTCGCACTCCTTTTTTTTGTCTTTTTCTTAGTGCGCTTTATGGCCGGGCAATGTTCCCAGTCATCTAGATCTCCCGGTGAGGCCGTTTGCTTGGTGTGGTCGGTGTAGCAGGGGTTGTTCTTGAAGTTGGTTTGACTGATGGATGAGCGATGGTTACAACCTTTTTGTCAACTCAACGCATTGCCAAGCCGAGCCTAAGCCTCACACCCGCGTGGGCCACAATTTGAGTAGCCTGCTCCCGTGGCCTTCCAAGCAGCCCAAATTGGTCCAAGATTAGTTCAATTATCCCGACTTCAAATTTCTGGGCCTACGTTTGAACCAGAAGCATTTTCTCCACATTTCTCCGCAGATTTAACATTCCCCAATTCGAATCTCATGCCCGGAGTCTACCACACTTCCATTGCTAAAGAAGATGCATTCTTTCCAAGCTTTTCCAATTCGAATGGCGAGCAACACTTGTCTCGATAAGTCATAGAGCTGAATTAGCTCTTGCAGTGCACCGAGATGCAACGTGCCTTAGATGACCAGCCTCGAATCAAGTGTTCGGGCACTATACACTCCCAATTGGGCCCTTGAGATACCGTATACTCTCGTTTTAGCCTAAGATGAGCGTGCACTCTCGACTAGGCCCACAGATGAGCATACATTCATGGTTAAGAGTACAAGGAGCATCTTCCACATCACATCGGAGTAGGCAACATGATGGACGGAGAAAAGCAGTCACTTAATCCAGCTCAAGTTCAACCGGCAGCATGCGAAAAATTCCCTCGGCTCCTAAGAACGAACCACATGCACCACCGCCACGACATAAATGAGCCGAGCACGTAGAAGAGCAGACTAGATCAGCTCCATTACCCCAACAAAGGTAAACTTAGGAAAAGGTAGAGAGGCTCTTAAATGAGGGATTACGCGATTTCGAACGTAACAAAGTTGCCGATGAAGCACTACTACGAGACATGACCAACATAAGCAGGTCAATCTTTACGGACGAGATCGAGCAGGCAGAGCCTTCACGCAAGTTTAGCATGCCATATTTCACATCTTTCAAAAAAGATGAAGATCTGGAAAGGCACTTAAAGCACTACCGAAGCACAATGGTTCTTTATCGGAATAACGTTGCCCTTATGTGCAAGATATTCACCAGCACTTTGCAAGGCGAGGTGAAAGATTGGTTTGACACTATCCATCCAGAACGATCCATCCAGAGTTTTGATGATCTTTCCTTGGTTTTCACTAAACTATACCCATCTTACTGCTCGATCAAGAAGAAGTCCGACCATTTGTTTAATGTGAAGAAGAATCCAAATGAGTCACTCTGCGACGATGCGATGACTCGATAGCAAGTGCAGCCTTCCAAAAAGGACTCCCAGTAGACCACCCACTGTTCGGAGAATTGATCATGAAAGAAGATTTAACTCTAGCGGACTCATTCGCTCTGGCATAAAAACATATACTTTGGGACGAAGCTTGACGAATAAACAAGGCTCCTGAGCAGCCTCGAAAAGAGTCGGTAGTACACCAAGTATTGTGCATTCTAATGAGGACCCGGTTACACGATCGATGACTGCTACACTTGAAGAAACGTAGATGACGACGAAGAGTCGTTAACCAAAACGATTTAGATCAATGGCATATTCGCTGAATCCGAGCACTTGTGGGCCACCAATAATTCAAAGAATCGAAAGATCTTGCAGGCTCTACTAGTCACGCAAGTCTAAACTGTTGACACCCAACCTAGACCTATAGTTAGTTTCACCGAGCAGGACGTTGAAGACGTCGACTTTCCACACGACGACGCATTGGTGATATCTATCCAACTGGCGTATGTCATAGTCGACAGAATGACTTTAACTCTCAGTAATTCAGAAGATGGGCCTAGAAAGCACAATCATACGCCGAGCGAAGGTACTTGCCGAATTCAATGGGCACACCTTGACTGTCATCGGCCACATCACACTTGACGTGAAAACAGCGCCAATTGTCTCAAAGTAGACGTTCACGACCGTAAGCGACCCATCTCCCTACAATGGGATTCTTAGGAGACTTTAGATGATCAAGCTGCATGCCGTCACTTCCATCGAGTATCAAAAAATTCGATTCTACATCCTAGAAGAATGAGGAGTCAAAGAAATTAAGTCTGACCAAGCCACATCTCGACGATGCACTGTGCAAGTATTGAAGGAATAAAAGAAGAAAACCTTTACCCCCGTAGAGGCCACTGAGGTCCAAAGGGATGACGAAGGCACTAAATAGCAATTACAGTAAGCAAATTAAGAAAATGGTGCCCATATTGACGAGATCATCCTTGATCCCCAGCTGCCGAAAAAGACAGCTAGAATCGGCTCACGTCTAAAGCCTAACAGAAAATGAAAAACTCATAGCCTTCTTTAAGGAAAACCGTGACATCTTCGCATTGTCAACTTCAGACATGCCCGACATCGACCCCAAGATAGCTTGCCACAAGCTGGACGTTAACCCTACTGCCAAGCCAGTGTTCCAAAAAAAAAGACATTTCATACCCGAGTGAGTAGCGATCATCGAAGTAGAAATTGGCACCCGAGTGAGTAGCGATCATCCAACAAGACAATTCTCGATTGCCTCAAGAAATCCCTTACCCAAAAAAAAGGAAAATGGTCAGATGAACTCCTCAGATGTCTACGGACATATCGCAACCAGTGAGACTCCTTTCTCTTTGGCATTTGGTTCAGAATCAATCATTCCTCCCAATGTCATTGTCTCAAGTATCACCACTCTACTACCAAGCATTGAGCAGAATAGTAAGGAGATGGCCACAAGCTTAGATCTGGTAGAAGAGAAGCACAAGCAGACCATCATCCACATTGCAGGCTACCAGCAACGGCTCATCTCCAGCTACAACAAAAGCGCCAAGATCCGGCAGTTCTAACCCGGAGATCTAGTCCTAAGAAAAGCTGTCATCACTGCCCGCAGAGAAGGCTCCAAAAAAATAGATCCCATCTGGGAAGGTCAGTACAAGATCAGCAGAGTAGGTGACAAAGGTAATTACACCATTGCCACCATGAACGAAAAAGAGATCGAAAAGCAGTGGAACGCCTACAATCTGAGGAAGTACCATGCATGATCTTCCGCTACATCAAAGCCCGAAGAACTCAAGTAGCTTAACGGGCACTACCTCGCAAGCTAAGGATTATCCAGTTGTTATGCAGTCTCTACTTTACAGCTAAGTTTTCGTTCATTTCACTTGTTTTCAATGAGGAATTCAAAAGTAATTTACAACTTGGCTCGACTACATGTCTACAACAACTGATCATTCCTGCATTTCAAAAGAAGATCACGCCCTTCTTAGGGACTCATTGCAGGAATTGCACCCCTGGAAGGACCAACCATGCTCTCCAGTGTGAAAGGGTAAACCAATTCCCCAACACCCACATGGGGATCTGCTTTCCAAAGTAGGAGGATAAACTCCACACTCCGAAAATCCAGACGTGGATGAGCCGGGCTGCCCTAGTATAACTAGATGCACAATGGCTTGAGCTGGAATTCCTAGAAGTAGCCACAATGGTCTTTTTCAAGGCTTAGCTAATTGAAGCATTTTGGTTCTTTTGGCCTAATCCATGGGGAACCGGGCCCCAGAGACGGATGGGGCATATAATGCAGTACGCTGATAGGAGCATATTTATGCGACTTAATTGGCTTGTTCTCGTGCATTTACGTTGTGTTTCTTTAGTTATTTTAGTCCTTTATGCCATTTTCGTGTGTTTCTAGGTTCATATGGCTAAGGAAGCAAAAATGTGCATTTTGGAGCAAAAATTGGGCTTGGAATGGATAGCTTACGTTTGGAGCAAAAGGAATGGACAAAATTGAAGAGGATTCCTAATCAAATGAGGAATCTTAGTCAAAGAAGGTTCCTACCTATTCTAGGTCACAAAACTTGCAACCTTAAGCCATGCCGTGTATCCCCTTGGTGTTTCCCTTCCTTGCCGTGCAAGGGAGGGCCTTCTTTCCTATTCTAAAGCATTCAAACACATTCCTTTTTCATATCAAACTCAGCCATAGTTCACATATCCTTTTCTATTTCAAAGTCCTTGCCTAATTTCAGAAATAAATGACATTCTCCTTCTCACAAGTGAATGCCGCAAGTTACTTCCTTTTCCCTTTAAATTTTGACTTTGTGTTTCCTATTCTTAAAGAATTTGGAGTTAATTCTTTTCCTAAACTAAGTAATAAAACCTTAGGATTCTTTCTTCCTTATAAAAACCCATATGCCACACCCTTATTAATCCTAATCACCCTTCCACACAACCTCCCTTCATTCATTCAGAAAATACATCCCTTGCCGTGGCTTTCCAGCACCTTTCTCCTTAGTTTTAAGCTTTACCACACCATCCCCTTCCCCTAAACACTACTACATTCCTCCATAACCATGCATCCATACACCTAAGGCCCTAAACCTGTCCTTAGACCTTGTGCTGCAACAAAGAGGAGGAGAAGAGGGCCTAAACGTTCATACAATTCAAGTTTGAGTTGTTGGAATTTTTAGGTGTTTCCTTTTCCTTGATTTCAATGGTTAAATTTACTTATCTTTGTCTTGTACGTATGAGGAACTAAACCCCCCCTTGGCTAGGGGGGGATTCAAAATACATGTTTATGCTTGCAATATGATTTGATTACTTCTAATTGCGTTTCATAAGTTGTGAATTCAATTTACTTATCTATGTGAATTACATTGATTTGTGTGTGTTGGTTGAGAGTGCACGCTTAATTATCATGCATATATTGGATGCTAGGATATAAGGAAATTTCACCTAATCGTTATGTAATTATATTCACAAGTAGTAAAGGTTGATGAACTCAATCGCGTGAAGTAAATTCTTGGTATAAGTTTCATGCAATCATAGTAACAAGTGCTTCGTCAATGCTTATGGTTTTCATAGAACTTAATGATTCTTGCTTGTATCTCTATTATGCAATCATGTAGGGGACTTGTGGGGAATGTTTTGGGTTGTTGTATGCAATCATCCAATTCAATAACGTTAGGAAAATCTGAGGGTTAATTAGTGCAATTCACGGTTAATCTGGGGCGTTGAGAATTCATGGTTTATTGAAAAGCAATTGGAAATCATTTTATATGCAAGTATAACATGTGTGGAGATGAACCCCTTAGCTAGCTTCTCATTCCATTCATTAAATCCAAATTCGTTTTAAAATCTGTTCGTTTACAAAGTTTTAAGTTTTGTTTTCAATTTCGTCAAAACCTCAATCCCCCTTTACTTTAGTGTCCAATTTAGTTAGAAAGTGTCTTAGTTTGTGTTTCTAAGTGTTTTGAATCAATTTATCACCCCAATTCGTCCAAAGTAGTCAAAGTGCTCAAAACTGCCCAGATTGTGTTTTTAAGGCAGTTTTGAGTGTTTTGGTGTTGTTTTGAGTCTTTTGGTTTGTCTTAGTGTTTTAAACTTTAGTTTTGCATTCTTTGGGTCTAGTTTGGTGTTTTATATTGTGTTTCTACGTTTTTGAGTCAAATCCAAGTGATTAACAATCCCTCCTAATCCCCGGTCCAGAACGATCCCTACTTACATTCTTCACTACAATTGATAAAAAGAGGGTTTAATTTGTGTGCGTATAAATCTCGCACCAAATTTTGGCGCCGTTACCGGGGATTAGCAACTTTGCTGATCCCTTGGATTGTTTTATTTTCGTTTGTTTTATTTTATTCCAGATTCTTAATCTTGTTTTGTCTCTTGTTTTAGGTACTAGTTTATGACTCGAAGTTCTCATCCGATTCGTGAGCATATCTTGGACTTTGACGACGATTTCGAGTGAGAGTTGAGACGAAAGAGAAAGAACCCAGAACCTAGCGAATCAAGTGAAAGTTTCGAGTCCGTTTCTGAATTTGAAGAAGAGGAACCCACGGCAAGAGTGGGTGAAGAAGACATGGCAGCGGACAACCGAACAATCAAGGAGCTTTCCGCTTCGGGATTGGCCAATGCCGCACCCTTGTGCATCCAATACCCAAGGGTGGCCCAAGGCAAGACCGATGAGTTCGAATTGAAGTCAAGCTTGCTGCATCATATTCCCAAGTACTATGGGCTGTCCATGGAAGATCCAAACAAGCATTTGAAGGAGTTTGAAGTTGTATGCTCAAGCATGACACCCATTAACGTTGATGGGAATATTATGAAGATGAAAGCTTTTCCATTCTCTCTTGTGGAAAAGGCTAAGGATTGGCTTTATGAATTGGCACCCGGGACCGTTACTTCTTGGGAGAGCATGAAGAGAGCGTTCTTGGAGAAGTTCTTCCCTACTTCAAGAGTCATTTTCTTGAGGAAGAAAATTAGCGGAATCCAACAAAGTTAAGGAGAATCTTTTCCCGCATACTACGAGCGTTTTAAAGCCCTTATTGCATCATGTCCTCAACATCAAATGAAGGAGGAACTTCTCCTTCAATACTTCTATGAGGGCCTTCTTCCCATTGAAAGGCAAATGCTCGATGCTCCGGCGGGAGGTGCATTGGTGGACAAAACTCCTATGGCAGCCAAGACCCTAATTGCAAATCGTGCTCTAAATGCACAACAATATGAAGGACTTGGGCAAAGGGACCCCCCACGACAACACTTGAATGAGGTAAGTTCTCAATCCGATATTCAATCTCAGTTAGCTAATCTTACTTCTATTGTGTCTCAGATGGCCGAAGGAATGAAGATACAAGGACCGATTGTATGTGGTGTATGTTCTATCCAAGGACACCCTTCGGAAAGGTGCCCTCAATTGATTGAGAATGGTGGGTGGGAGAGTGCAAACGCCATTGGATTTCCAAGCCAAAATCAACCAAGGAATGATCCATATTCCAATACATACAATCCGGGTTGGAGAGACCATCCAAACTTCAAGTGGAGGGAGCCTCAACAACCTTACCAACAAGGAGGCTTTAGGCAGCAACCCCTGGGGTTTTACACCAAAACCCACGGCCAAGACCAAACCCAACCCCAATCCGCCCAAAACCATCAAGGTACGTCTTTAGATAATGCTACTATTCTTAAGTTGCTTACTAGTTTGTCTCAGGGGCAAGAAAATCAAAACAAAGCATTGCAAAACCAAGACAAAAGGGTGGACCACTTAGAGAAGCAAATAGGGCAGATTGCGGAGTTTGTGGGACAATTCCTAGACGAAGGCAAGCTCCCAAGTTCAACCATTGTCAATCCAAAGGGAGGGTTCGAATCTGCCAAAGCAATTACTTTGAGGAGTGGAAAAGAAGTTGGCACTACATCCACACCATCCAAAACAAGTTTTAATGAAGAAGAAACATTGCAACATGAAGAAGAGGCTGAAGAGAAGCCCACGGCAAAGACACAACTTCCATTGCCGCAAGCCCAAAAGGACCAAAACTCATCCATGCCATCCCATTCGGCCACCAAAGGTAAGTTAGGTTCAAATTTGATTAATTCTAACCCCGTTCCACCCAATCTTCCTTTTCCTCACAGATTTTTGCAAACAAAGAAGGAGGAGCATGAGAAGGACATTCTTGAGACGTTTAGGAAAGTTCAAGTCAATATCCCGCTCCTAGATGCCATAAAGCAAGTGCCCAAATACGCTAAGTTCTTGAAGGAATTGTGCACTACAAGGAAGAGGGCGTCACATAAAGAGGTAGTAAGGGTAAGTGAGAACGTTTCCGCTGTTTTACAAAGAAAGTTACCACCAAAGTGCAAAGATCCAGGTAGCTTTACAATCCCTTGTATTATTGGTCAAACTAAGTTCGAACATGCTATGTTAGACTTAGGAGCTTCAATTAACGTCATGGCATACTCTATTTATGCTTCAATGAACCTTGGTGAATTGAAAAATGATGGTGTGATTATTTAGTTGGCCGATAGATCTAATGCCTATCCAAAGGGCGTATTGGAAGATGTCTTAGTGCAGGTGAATAATTTGATCTTCCCGGCGGATTTCTATGTCCTTGAAATGGAGGAAACCACCCATGCTCCATCCTTGCCGATTCTTCTTGGGAGGCCATTCATGAAGACGGCCCGAACTAAGATAGACGTGTTTAAAGGCACTTTAACAATGGAATTCGATGGGGAAGTGATTGATTTTAATATTTCTGAAACTATGAGATTTCCTAATGATGATCACTCATGTTTCTTTATTGATATTCTTGATTCTTTGTGATAGGAGCATATTCATGCGACTTAAATGGCTTGTTCTCGTGCATTTACGTTATGTTTCTTTAGTTATTTTAGTACTTTAAGCTATTTTCGTGTGTTTGTAGGTCCAAAGGAGCAAAAAGATGCATTTTGGAGACTTTTGGAGCACTTTTGGGCTAAGGATGGATAGCTTATGCTTGGAGCCAAAGTGTTGGACGAAATTGAAGACCTAATTGAAGACCAAAGTGTTGGAACCTTGTTCCCTTTAGTTTTAGGACATTTAAACCTTTCCTATATCCTTAGCCGTGCATAACATTCCAACATTCCACTCCTTCATTTCAGCCACACTCCCACATATCATTACATATCATTCACCACTTATCATATCATTCACTTATCTTATCATCCACTTATCATATCATTCACTTATCATATCATTCACTTATCATATCATTCACTTATCTTATCAACCACTTATCATATCATTCACTTATCATATCATTCACTTATCATATCATACACTTATCATAACCATACACTTGTCACTTATCACAACAACAACAACATTGCACATGCATTCCCTTTCATTTCTGTCAAAGCACATGCATTCCCACCCTTTAATCACATGCATAAATCAGCCACATGCATCTCCCTTCACCATTTCAGATTGCCACCAAGTTCCTAGCTGTCATGTTCCCTCTCTTTCTCCCTATAAATACCATACACACTTCACACAACATTCATTCATTCTCATTCATTCTTCCACATTTCAGAAAATCATCCATTCACACCAAGAAACATCCCCTTGACCGTGAGTTTCCCTACAAATCCAAACACCACACCAAATCCATCCCTTAAGGCCGTGGCCTCCCCCTTCCATCTTCACCACTCCCTAAACCATTCACACCATCAAACTATCCTTAGACCTTGTGCTACAACGAAGAGGAAGATAAGAGGGTCTAAACGTTCATACAATTCAAGTTTGAGTTGTTGGAATGTTTAGGTGTTTCTTTGATTTCAATGTTTAATTTCAATACTCTTTGTTTTGTACGAATGAGGAATGGAAGATAAGAGGGCCTAAACGTTCATACAATTCAAGTTTGAGTTGTTGGAATGTTTAGGTGTTTCTTTGATTCTCTTTGTTTTGTATCATGAGGAACTAAACCCCCCCTTGGCTAGGGGGGGATTCGAAATATATGTTTATGCTTGCATTTTGAGTTGATTACTTCTAATTGCGTTTCATAAGTTGTGAATTCAATTTGTTTAACTGTTTGATTGATAACTTATTTATGTATGTTTATTGAGAGTGCACGCTTAATTTTCATGCATGAATATGACGCTAGAATATAAATGAGTTTCACCTAATAGTTATGAACTTATATTCACAAGTAGTGGAGGTTGCTTATAAACAATCGCGTTAAATAAATTCTTGGCATAAGTTTCATGCAATCATAGTAACGAATGCCTCGTCAACACTTATAATTTTCATAGAGCGTAATGATTCTTGCTTGTATCACTATTATGCAATCATGTAGGGGACTTGTGGGGAATGTTTTGGGTTGTCGTATGCAATCATCCAATTCAATAACGTTAGGAAGATTTGAAGGTTAATTTAAGCGGATCTAATTAACTTGGAGTATTGAGAATTAATGGTTTATTGAAACGCAATTGGAAATCGTTTTATTATGCAAGTATAACATATGTGGAGATGAACCCCGTAGCTAACTTTCCATCAATTTGTTCTTTCTTTTCTTGTTTCTGTTTTCATGTTTAATTTAACTTGTTGTTCAATTATGTTAAACATGTGGAACTAATTTCTTTTTAGTTAGAGGTGAATTTGAAGCCATGGACATATGTTGGTTATGATTTGATTTACTCCAGTTATGAATTCATGAACTTTAGATGTGGTTTACTTTTCTGTTTTGATTAAGAACTTGTTTATGTATGTGGGTTGAGGGTCGACACTTAATTTGCACTTTCTTTCTTTAATTCGTGTACTGATTGAACAATTGAGTGTGTCTTCGTTACATACGGCACGGTCAATCCATGCCTTCCACGTCTACAAAAATCAAAACAGTTCATTTTCCTTCGACATTGTTTCTTTCGATTACCTGCAGGAATTGTCCCCACATTAGTTAAAGCTCTGCATTGAGATCAGCTATTAAATCAATATGGCGTCAGTCCAATGAATTCAGCTAATTAAACAACTCAGTTGTCGAAAACATCGGAAATAAATATATACCTCATAAGATATAAATTAGTAATCTGAATCATACAACTATCCCTAAGTAAAATATGAATCCATAGTGTCCTATACATGAAATCTTTAAATAAAAAGTAAGCAATTTTCGAAACAATGGATTTGGGTACATGTGAAAACTCAATTTCTGCTTGAATTAATCAGACGTAACAAGGTGCGGTAGCATAGGAAAAGCTTGCCGAATTTTGGAGAGATGAAGGTATATATAGAAGGTGGCCATGAGCTTAGGGTTTTACCCTACCCATGACGCCATTATACTTGCCAAAATATGTCATCTGTAGGATGCGCAACCAAATAGTATTCCCAAGAAATTAATTAGGAGATAATATCTTGAGATAGTGGTAAGAATGTCCCTAATTGATTGTGATAGAGATTCCTTGCTTGATTTGGTTGTCTTCATTTGGGATGGTATTAAATATAAGATTTAGTATTTAATCTTGTCTTTAATGCCTTTGATTTTTCTATGCCAAGAGCAGGGAGCTTTCGGTAGTCTTAGTTCACTGCTTAAACTTCTAGGGATGTTGAGCTGTGAGTGGGAGGATGCCTTCCCATTTAATGAGGGCGATCTCATATTTCTTGAGAAAAAGTCCATGTGTTGCGTCTAAAATTTTTGAGATTATTTTTGGCTCCACAAATCCCCCACACTTGCTGGGCTGAGTAGGTGTAGAAATCTCAAGCTGCGTAGGTGAGGAGAGAGTTGTTTCCCAATTTGATGTGGTTCTTCCCCTTTGACTCGGAAATAAATTATACTAGGAAACGAAATCAATTGCAACCTATTTAAGTCTATCATAAGTAGAGGGCTATTACTAATTATAGATGCAATCACAAAAATAAAATTTAGTATTTAATCTTGTCTTTAATGCCTTTGATTTTTTTGTGACATGAGCTTTTAGCAGTCTTAGTTCACTGCTTGAACTTTCAGGGATGCTGAGCTGTGCGTGGGAGTATGTCTTGATGAGGGCAATCTCGTATTTCTTGAGAAAAGTTCATGTGTTGCATCCAGGATTTTTGGGATTATTCCATAATCCCCCACACTTGCTGGGCTGCACGCTAAAAATGGAGTAGGTGTGGAAATCTCAAGCTACTTAGGTGAGAAGAGAATTGTTTCCCAATTTGATGTCGTTCTTCCCAATTTTTGTAATATGTTGTACCTTAATGATTTCTACTTTTTAAATCTATGAACACACCATTCGAAATTGCATGTTGGGGACTAAGTTAAGTTGAAAACGCCATTATCTTAACATACTACATATGAAAGAGTAATAGGTTGAGTTCTAACATTGAGCCAACTTGAGCATCTTCATCCAAAAATGGAAGGAATTTGAATGAAACATAACATGTTTGCATGATTATTTGGTGGTGGATAGCAATTCCCCTAACTCGTTTTTTCTTAATTTGTGAACTACTTAAAAATCTGTTTTTGTCCTGTTTTTGTTTGATTTAATTTAAATAGAAAATCAACTCCAAAAATCCCAAATATTTGTGTGAGTGTAGGTCTGTGTGTCTAGTATTTGCATATAAAATTTCGTAGACTTTAGATAAGTGTAAGTCAGTCTAATAATTATTTTTAGGTGGCTGGTCAGTAGGGACAACAGCCCAGTTTTTGTGACATTTTAAGTAGTTAGATAAAACAATCTTTTGCGGGAAAGACCCTTATTTTTATATGCTACAATTGACAAATCTTATTGTTAATAAGGAAAATTAATAGGACATTTGTGTGCTACTTTGTGGTGTACTTTTAATCCTATCAAATTTTTGGCGCCGTGTCGCCGGGGATTGTTATTTCTAATTACTTATTTTTTATTGTTTTCTTTTCTTGTCTAATTAGTGTTTTTGTTTTTGTTTTGGTTTTTATTTCAGGTATTCTTCGTAGTATATGCATACTCGAAGGTCCAAGAGCATTGATCTAGCTTCCTACGATCCTGAGGTTGAACGAACATTTCGAAAGCTTCGAGGAACAATCAAGCAGAAGCGTGCATCAATGTCTTTACCACCATCTTCTCCACCGCATTTGAGTTCGGAAGAGGAGGAAGAACCACAAGAAGGCATGGCTAATAACCGGACTTTGAGGGAGTTGGCAATGCCTAATACGGATCAACAACCATTGTGCATCACATATCCAAATGCAGAAGGAGGATTTGAGCTTAACTCTGGCATGATTCACTACTTGCCTAAATTCCATGGCTTCTCAACAGAGGATGCCAACAAGCATCTCATGGAGTTTCATGTGGTATGGTCGGGAATGAGACCAACCGATGTGGATGAGGAGCAAGTCAAGTTGAGGGCATTCCCATTTACATTAGAAGCTAAGGAAAAGGAGTGGCTTTACAATTTACCTCCGGGATCAATGAACACATGGAACCAGGTGAAGCAAGCATTCTTGGAGCAATATTTTGCGGCCACAAAACCTGCAAATATAAGGAACTAACTAAGAAAAGACAAGTGAATTTGATGTAAAATATATATAGATATGAGCTTATCAAATACCCCCACACTTAGCTTTTGCTAGTCCTCGAGCAAAACAAAGAAAACATGAAAAAGTAGCAATATGAAAAACATTAGCTTCCCCCTATGTGACCCTCATAGAATTTCATTCAAGAAAACAAATCATCAAGAACCTTAGCTAGCATCAAACAAGCTAATCCAAGCTCATCTTCCTTATTCAAATGTTAACAACTACCTTTTAATCATCCTTGAAGTGTAGTGTGTGTAATAGCCATGCTAATGCAATTTCAAGTTTTTTTTTTTTAAAACACCACATGCAAACTAGTGACCTTCTCACGGGACATACACTCAATCACACATATGTTTAATTTAACGTGTTTCACTCAAAGAATCAAATGTGAAAGATCTACCATAAGCTTGCATAAAGATCTCATCTCCACAATCATAATTGCAAAACTAAAATCAAGAGGACTTTTATTGGTTGTAATGAGGCTTAGGGAGAGGGTTATAGAAATGAAAGGATAGGTAAACAAAAGTTCCAAGCTACATTGCAAGCAATTCTCTTGTTGAGATTTATAAGAACTCAAGCTCTAACATTTCTCATAAGACAATCTCACATTGCTCACTAGCTAGCTTGGAAAGGGTAAGGAAAAATGTTTAAGGTATAAGGGCAGACAAATCTGGTGATAAGAAATAAAAGGCTTAACATATATGGCTCAAATTGGCAATCTAATGGTATCATTGTTCTTTAGGAAACATGCTTATTTGGGCCATGGTGATAAACCTAATACCTCTATCCTTTTCAAGTTCATGCAATCAATGACAAACATTTTGAAAGATCGTTACGCAAGTTCTAGAGATGTAAGTCACATAAGTTCATCACACATGAAAGAATAGGCGTGTATGAAAAATGCACACACTTTCAATAGGCTTAAAAACTCACATAGGTTGTATATGGCCACTATGTTCACATACGAAGCTTTAAGTCATGCTTTAGTTTCACATCAACAAGGCTATGTGCATTTGGTTTTTCAAAGAAGATTAAACATGTACAAGGCTAACAAGAGAATAAGGAATTTCACACAATACATGCTTACTAAGTTCTTGATCACCGTGGTTCAAATTCAATCCAATTATATCATTGGGTTGGGAAACTAACAAAAAAATCTAATTCAAAACAATAAAGAATGACTATTTTTGAATTTTTCGTTTTCAGAATTTTCTCTCTTTTTATTTTTTTATTTTTTTAATTTTTTTAGAGTCAACAAAACTAATTAAGAAAACAAAAAAAAAAAACAACAAGAAGGAAACAAATGAAACCAATTCTTATTCAAAGGGACGAAAATTTTCAATTTGGTCATTTTTTCAAGAAGGATTCTCCCTTGTTTGCCAAGTTTTTGGGAATGTTTTATACTTCCCTTGCTTGATTTAGGCCACATGTCATTGATGACTTGTCCATTTGTGATGAGTCACATGCCACAAGGAGCTTTGTGATGCATTATTTGGATGCAACGAAATTTACATGTCTACATAATGATCACATATTTTCTGTTTCGATTGTTTGGAGCGCCTGGATGCTAATTAACGGTAATATACTAAAAATAAAACCATTCCGTTATTGGAGGCTCTCAAGTGTCAGATTGAAGAACAAAACAGCTTGCAAGAGCAGCTTGAGGTATGTTGCTTTGCTGTCGTTTACCTAAACCCGAACTTAGTGTCCATATAATCTTCTAGCTTTTACTTGTGACGATGTGAAGGGCAAATCCCACATCGAAGGTTTAACAAACCCTGCAGCGGCTTCTAAGGAGGGCCACTTCCCATTTCTAATTCGTTTTGGATAGAACCTCAACATTCATACGGCTCATCTTCTAATCATTGTTGCTACATTTTAAAATAGTTTCAAAAGAAAATGCAGATGAAAATTGAAGCTCAAGAGCAGTACTTGCAAGCCATATTGGAGAAGGCCCAAAAGGGTCTCACCCCATAATATAGAAGCAACAAGAGTACAATTAACGGATTACAATTTGGCTCTATCGAATTTTATGGAGAATATGAGCGAACAAGATCGAGGAGGAAGCACAGCATAGATGATGAATGATGCTTATAAGAAGAACAATGGATCAACTTTTCAGATTTATGAACAGGGAATAAGAGGAGAAAATAAAGATACAAAGCTTAAGGTTGAGGGGGGTTCCATACATTTTGACTTAAATAGTAAAGAAAGCTATGATTATGTTGGTCCAAATGGGGGGTGAATTCGAAACAAGAAGCTTTCGTTTACTAGAAACCACAACACTTTGATGACAAAGACTTTTTAACACTCTTTTGGATGCCTATAATTTTTCTTTTGTTCACATAGGTGCTTGTATTCTATCTGAAAGAAGTTGCTAAATGCTAATATATTATACATGTTAGCAAAACCAGAAAAAAAAAATTGGCTTTTATTTGTATAATTTTATTTAACTTTTTTCTTTGACAGAACTGTTTATTATTCAAAGTTTTATAGAAGGGAAATTTTATTTATACTCAATAATCTTCTCTTCACACCAACTTGAAAATTTTGTCCTGCAAACTTACTTTTTTACCCTCAAATACAAAATTGACAAACTAAAAAAAAAAAAAAGAACACAAACACGAAAACCCACCCAACCACCTACTGTGGTAGTAATCGGACTTGATTCCGATTGTCATTCCAAAAAATGTCGTCCCCGACCTACTATTTATCTCGTCAATGTTCAATTCTTCATGCTCATCTTTATGGGGCTAGATTTTGGTCCGACTACTATTTCCTTAAAACTTAATGAACCAATTAAAAAAAACCTAGCAAATTGCAGACCGGTGTGATCTTGCAATTCGTGGAATAAGGATGCAGTCCCAAACGTGGACAAGTTAGAAAGCTATATATGCTTTCAGGGATGACAAAGCTGGTAGTCATTTGAAATTGGGTGAAGAGGGAATTGATGAGAGATCAAAATTTGAGAGAGAGAGAGAGAGTGATCGATATCTATATCAGAAACCCTATATTTTATGACGAACCCAACCGCCAATATCATTTCGTCGAAGGCCACAACCCTCCTCCAGTATCATTTTACTTCTTCTCCACCCTCCGTTAATCCCTCTTTTCAATTTCCGGCAACCCACCCAACCACCAATTGGGGCTCTCAGGGCCACTTCGACCCACCCATTTGCTAGTTGATAATATCTTTCGACACCCATTTTTTCATTAGGGCATAATGGGAACATAAAATTTTTAAAAAAATTACTGGGGGTAGAGATAAGTTATCTGGGTCTAAATAAAATTTTCCTTTATAGAAATTGACTTTTATTTGTATACTTTTATTTAACGAGATAAAAAATTGACTTTTATCTAATAAAACCCTAGTTGATGCAAGATACCAATCTTCTCTTCTCACTTATTTAGAATGGAGTAACAAGTTTCAAGTTCCTTCTCGATTTCTTAATTAGTTTATTTAGTACTCAAAGCTACCAAAATATGGAATTAAAATCATACATACATCAGTAAAAGTAAGAACTTTGAAGAAACACAGTTTTTATTGAACACTACAAAACATAAGACACAACCACACAGCTCATACGTTCTAATTGTACTGGTTTAACACACACGTAATACAGTGAAACTAAAGTACATAGAAAAAAAAGAAAAAACCAGTAAAACTAATGCCACTTTTGCAGGGAACTTGATTACATTGAGCGCATAGTGTTGTACCATAAGCAAGATGACTAAACCAAAACAATCACATAGATATGAACAACAGAAGCTCACTTTATTAATCAATAAAGGATTACAAAAGAACTCACAATAAACTTCACAACAGTTCTCTTGCCTCTCAAGTCTCTCAAATTCACACACCCTAACATTAAGGTTTACACATATTTATACTAGACAACCTAGCCACAAACCTAATCCCAAACTAAGTTAGAATCCAAACACCAACTGGAAGCTTGCGTCCAAGTTTCCTATACTCATTACAACTAGGATTCCTACTTTAGTTAGGAATACAATTCTAATTTCATACCAAATCCAACAATCTCCACCTTGGTAAGAAATTCCATCAGAGACTTCATCTGCTTCTGTTGCTCCACCATTGTCAAGTTTCAAACTTGTCTAACGTGCACCAAATCCAAGCAATGCTTGAACTTTGATACACCAACTACCTTTGTTAACATATCAGCAGGATTATCAGCCGTAGCAATCTTCTTAACAAGAATCTCACCTTCAGCTATAACCTCTTGAACAAAATGATATCGCACATCTATATGCTTGGTCCTCGCATGATGTACTTGATACTTTGCCAAGTAAATGGCACATTGACTATCACAATACACATCCAACTTGTGTTGATTTACACCCAAATCTTCTATCAAACCAAGTGCCCAAATAGCCTCCTTAATAGCCTCAACCATTGCCATATATTTAGCTTCTATGGTTGATAAAGCAACGGTTGGTTATAGTATTGATCTCCAACATATAGGACCTTTTGCCGTAGTGAATACATACCCTGTGGTAGACCTTCTTTTGTCTAAATCACTAGCAAAATCAAAGTCCACATAACCAATGGAGAACTTATCATTTTCTTTGTCATTCTGTTCAAAACAAATTCTTGTATTCCTTGTTCCATGAAGATATCTCAGTATCCATTTAGCAGCATCCTAATGCATTTTTCCAGGATTATGCATAAACCAACTTACAATTCCCACTGCATGAGCAATATCAGCGCGAGTACATATCGTAGCATACGTCAACCCTCCAACCAAACTGGAATAAGGAACATCTTTCATCCTAGCTTTTTCTTCATCATGCTTAGGGCATAGTTGAGTGCTCAACTTAAAATAAGGAGCAAGGGGTGTACTCACAGATTTGGTTTCCTCACTAATGCCAAACTTGTGTAGCAGTTTTTCCAAGTACTGTTTCTACGATAAATACACCAGTCCTTCCTTCCTGTTTCGAGTGATCTCCATCCCTAAAATCTTCCTTGCTTCACCAAGATCTTTCATCTCAAACTCTTTCTGCATTTGAGCTTTGAGCTTTGTAATTTCAGTTATATCACTAGAGGCAATAAGCATATCATATACATAAATCAATAAGTAGACATATGTACCTCCACTTAATTTCTTGTGATACACGCAATGGTCGTAATGACTTCTAGTGTAGTCATGATCCTTCATAAACTTATCAAAGATCAAATACCATTGCCTCGTGATTGCTTTAAACCATATAGTGACTTGTTGAGCTTGCAGACTAGACCCTCTTTTCCTTGTTCTTCATAACCTTCAGGTTGCCTTATGTAAATCTCTTTAGACAAATTTCCATGTAAAAAAACAGTTTTTACATCTAACTGGACTAAATCGAGATCAAATTGTGCCACTAATGCAAGTAAAATTCGGATGGATGAGTGTTTCACTACAGGAGAAAAGATTTCATTATAATCTACTCCTTCCTTCTGAGCATAACCTTTAGCCACTAGTCTGGCTTTGAACCTCACTGGACTTGCATGATCTATTCCATCCTTCTTTGCATATACCCACTTGCACCCAATGACCTTTTTTCCTTTAGGCAACTCCACAAATTCCCAGGTTTTATTCTTCTTGAGTGACAACATCTCGTCATCCATAGCTTTATGCCAATGCTTTGATTCTCCACTACTCGCTGCTTCAGTAAAACTTGTAGGGATATCAACTTCGATTACTGGTAACACGTATGCCATACATGCAACACAATCTTTGAATCTGGCAGGAAGCACAACATCTCTTTTTCCTCTCCTCTTGGCAATGCACTCTTCTTGAGCTTGAATATCATCAACCACAGCTTCTTCGTCTTGTCTTTCTTCTTGGTCGACACAATTTTGTTCGTCATTCTCGATGCTTGTTTTTTGAGAATTATCTGTTGATAGCTCCACCTCATGGACAACATTCTTGTCCTCTCTAAGTTTCATATGGGATTCATTAAATGTCACATCTCTACTCACTACTACCTTCTTGAATTCTATGCTCCATAACCTGAATCCCTTGACACCACTATTGAACCCTAAAAAGATAGCTTTCTTTGCTCTCGGATCCAGTTTGTTTTCTTTCACGTGGTAGTAAGCATCATACCCAAAAACCCTTAGTCTTTCATAGTCTTGAGCTATTTTTCCTGACCATAATTCCATTGGAGTTTTACCATTTAAAGTTGCAGAAGGTAGACGATTCAAAATATGGCATGCATAATTTAATGCTTCTGCCCAAAATCTTTTATGCAATTTTGCTTGTGAAAGCATACATCTCACCTTTTCCAGCAATGTTCGATTCAACCTCTCTGCAATACCATTTTGTTGGGGAGTTTCTCTAACACTACAGTGACGAGTAATACCTTCCTTTTTGCATATCTTGAAGAAGGGATCAGAAGTATATTCTCCGCCATTATCACTTTTTAAGACTTTCAACTTTTTGCCAGTCTTCTTTTCAACCGTGTTTTTCCATTCCAAAAAAATATTCAACACCTCATGTTTGTGCTTTATCATATAAATCCATGATCTTCGTGAGTAATCATCAATAAAGGACACAAACGATCTCTTCCCTCCTAAAGATTCATTCTTTGCAGGTCCCCAGACATCTGAGTGTACATACTCCAATATACCTTCAGTTTGATGTATTGCAGTGCCAAATTTTACCCTTGTTTGTTTGCCAAGAACGCAGTGTTCACAAAAATCTATTTTTCCACTTTTGGCTCCCTTTAAAATCCCTTGTTTAATCAACCCTTGCAGTGCTTTGTTTCCCACATGCCCCAACCTCATATGCCATAGAGAAGATGTATCCTCTTGATCACCTTCTGCACCATAGCCACCTGTTTTTCCATTGTTTTGCCTTCCAACAAGTCAAGCAAACCTCTTCTTGGAGCCTTCATTTTCACTAATGCCCCTCTAGCTACCTTAAGTATGTATTCTCAAAATAAAATTTTGCAACCTTAGGATTCAAGGGTTCCTAAGGAAATTAAATTCTTCTTGAGGTCTAGAACATATCTTACTCCTTGTAACTCTCGAACTACACCATCATGATGCTTAATCATAACATTGCCAATCCCTTGCGTTGAACATGGATTATCATCACCCATATACACAGTTCCAGTGATACTTTTGAAAGATGAGAACCTATGACGTTGGGAAGTCATATGATGAGTGCATCCAGTGTCAAACACCCATTGATTTACCTAGTCTATGATTTCCGCTGTTGTTAGGGCACAAACAAAATCCTCATCATCAGCTTCAACAATGTTTGCCTCTGAATCCTCATATTTCTTTTCCTTGTTTTTAGCCTTGATTTTAGGACAATCTTTCTTCCAATGTCCCTTCTCATGGCAAAAAGTGCACTCATCTTTATCCAATAATTTTCTCTTGCTTGAGTTACCTCTTGTGAGAGACTTGCTTTTCTTCCTATTTGCAGACTTTCTTTCCTTTGATCTTCCTCTCACCATTAGTGCTTCAGAGTTGTTCCTCTCTTGTCTATCAAGATTTCGAACTTCATGATTCATCACAGAACTTGAGATCTCATCAAATTTAATAGTTTCTCTACCATAAATCCATGTCGTAACAAATGATTCATAGGATTCAGGCAAAGAATTCATCAGGATTAACGCTTTGTCTTCATCCTTGATCGTCTCTTCTAAATTTAACAATTCAGCAATCATTTTGTTAAACTCTTCGAGATGATCAATCATCTTTGTTCCTTCCTTATATTGGAAACGATAAAGCTTACTCTTAAGATAAAGCCTATTTTCTGCACTCTTTTTCAAATATTTGGACTCCAGTGTATCCCATAGTTCTTTGGCCGATGAAATATTCATCACACCATACTTTTGTGCCTTGCCAAGACATAACCGAATTGTGGAACATGCATGCGTATTCAACTGCTGCCATTCCTCCTTCTTCATCGACATAGGCATATCTTCAAGTACTACAAGTAGTCCTTGTTGTATCAACACATCCTTAACTTCGCACAGCCACATAGCGAAGTTATTGGTCCTGACAAACTTCTCAATCTCAAACCTAGCACTTTGCATCGATGTTTTCATAACCTCAGTGCCCCCATCATCTCCACTCTTGCTGGAGTCTTCAGGTTTTGTCATTGTTTTGGCTTAATCACTGAACCAAGCTCATGATACCACTTGTTGTACCACAAGCAAGATGACTAAACCAAAACAACCACAAAGATATGAACAACGGAAGCTCACTTTATTAATCAATAAAGGATTACAAAAGAACTCACAATAAACTTCACAACAATTCTCTTGCCTCTCAAGTCTCTCAAATTCACACACCCTAACGTTAAGGTTTACGCATATTTATACTAGACAACCTAGCCACAAACCTAATCCCAAACTAAGTTAGAATCCAAACACCACCTGGAAACTTGCGTCCAAGTTTCCTATACTCATTACAACTAGGATTCCTACTTTAGTTAGGAATACAATTCAAATTTCATAACAAATCCAACACATAGGTGATCCTGATGGGACGAGTGAAGTCTCGTGAGGGCTTTTGGAGACGTTACCCACAAATATCATGTGATAGTTATGATCATGGAAGCCTAATGGCTGTAAAGAGATCCACTCCGTAAAGGTATGGTCTGGCTCTTGACTGCGCAGAGGATTGCGTCCGAACCATCTATATCATTGTCTGGCCTTAAATAGAGGTTGATGTTCACATGGCGGACTCGGAAGATCATTTGTGTGTCGTTGGTTGATTTGGATATCTTAAGCTCGAACAATGTGGAATCTTCATCATCCGTTTCATTGTTTGTGTATATAGCCCTCCTCTACTGGTGCTTTGGATGCTGTTGTAATTGCATTCCTGTTTACCCATTTCGTGTACATTGCCCTCCTCTACTGGTGCTTTGGATGCTGCTGTTGCCATCCATGTCGTTCGGATCACCTCGAAAATATACTTTCTTTTGTCTTTTGTACTTTTAGATTTTATTTGGTTAAAGTTTTAAACTATAAAATAAAATTTTAATCTTTAAATAAGATAAAATTTATAAAAATGTCTTGTCCAAGATTAAAAATTGATTTTAGTCTCTAAACTATATTTAATGCCAGCATATGCATTTATTGTTTTTCTTTTATAATTTTATGGTGTCCATGAATTACATTTTATGTAAAATATTGTAAACTCTAACGAATTAACTTTATTTGTTGACATTTTCCATCACCAATTTATGGTAAGTATCTTATATAATTAAGAAAATATTTTGGTAGAGACTTTTCAGTACACTTATTTTTTTGTATATTTTCTCATGTGCCACTAATTCATTACAATATATTTAGGTACGGACATTTCGGTACACTAGTTAGTATAATATGTTTAGGTACGGATTTTATGGTACACCTATGTTTTTGCATATTTTCTTTGTGCCACTGATTCATTACAATATATTTAGGTAAAGACATTTCATTACACAAGTTTAGAAAAAATACTATAATATAGACGTTTAAGTACACTAATTAGAGGAACTTAAATAAAATTAATGAATTAACAGAGTATATATCAAATATAGCAAGAAATTTACACTTAGTTTAAAAAAAATGTCACTTTTTATAAAATCTTTCGAATATATCCAAAATTCTACCTAAATAGACTCAAATACCCTCAAAATTAAAAATAAAATAAATTAAAGGCTTTTTAGCCAAAATGATTCGTGACATTGACATAACCCCTTTATTTGGTCCTTAACAATTAATGATAATCAATAGTAGTGTTTTTGAATTTGTCTATCGTGAATCATTTTGGGTTATCATACAAAATGGTCTCTGAGATTTGCATGATCAATAGAAATGGTCCTTGAGATTGTCCACCATCCATAATTTTGGTCCTTCCGTTAAAATCTATTTGGGCAATTTTCAAAGCTTCGTAACTCAATCGATTCTTAACCAAATTCGACCCATAATATATCAAAATGAAGATAAGAAAGTATAGAACAAGATAATACCTATTTGGAAGCCTAATGATTGCTGGAGATGGCCAGAAAATAACCTGAAATGTGACTGGTCCGCAGGAAAACTGGAAAACTCTCCGGAAACTGAGTAAACTTTAAACATTCATAACTTCTTCAATATTCAACAAAATCGAGCGATTGAAAAATGAAAATCATACTTCTCGATGAGATGAAGAGAACGGTATCTTTGTTTACTACTAACTCTCCGTGGTTTGGCCTGACTGCTCGAAAGCTGCTAACTCGATAATGGTTAGCCACTTTCAAGCCATTGTCCGACCAAACAACGGCGAGTTAGCCTTCAAAAAAGGTACCATTCTCTTCGTCTCGTCAAGAAGTATTATTTTTGTTGTTTAATCACTCGATTTGGTCGAATATTGAAGAAGTTATGAACGTTTAAAGTTTACCCAGTTTTCAGCGAGTTTTCCAGTTTCATCTTTCAGGCTATTTTCTGGCCATATCCGGCAACCATTGGGCTTCGAAATAGGTATAATCTTATTCTACACTTTCCTATCTGCATTTTGATATATTATGAGTCCAAATAGGCTATTATCAGTCTTTCTTTGAATTTGTCCATTGTGATCGATGAGTCAATATTTTACTATATATTTTACCCTAATCTTAGTATTAGTGTATTGATTATTTTGGTGAGATTTTGATACTTTGAATTATATTCCTAATGTAGGACATTCGACTTCCTCTTGAGCGAAGAGTAATCAAATGGATGAATTTTGGAGTGATTCCAATTGGAGGAGGTTCATGAGTCTTTCAAGATGACTCTCAAAGTTTCAGATTTTCTACTTAGCCGTTTGACCGTGGTAATGATATAAAGGCCCAGCGAGCAGTTTTTCCAGTTTGACGTTTTTGGACATTTTTAATATTTTGGAGGTCAAGATGGCATATTTTGAGGAAGATTAATTCTAAGGATTTGTAGGGGACGTCTTCAGCTTTCAAACGAGACCTTTTGGAAACAAATCAAAGTTGATTTAGTCGGTCAAAAGTATGATTTTATGAGAAGTTTGAATTTCAATTTAAATAGGAAATCTTTTATTTTTTGTTTTTATTATTTTATTATGTTTCCTAGTTTTATTTTAAGACTTTTTAGGTGTTTATTTTCTAGTAGTATAAATAATGATATTTAGCCATTAGGGTTTTAGAAGGGGGAGGAGACACACTACTTAGCTTTTGACGATTCAAGTTTATTTTCTAGGTGTTTTCTATCATTGTTCTTAACGATATTTTGTTTTATGATTGTTGGTAACTAGTTTCTTTTGCTAGGGCGAAGCCTTGAGCATTAGCAAAATATGTAGTTTCTTTTCAATTTACTTATGATAATATGCATGCATGTTTTGAATTATTAATCACCGTTTTAAACTATCTAATTGTCTTAGTGATTTGTGACCATTAGGATATTTAGAAAAGTAATTTGATGCAATTTCGGTTGGAAGTTTCCCTCAAATTGGCGCTGGCTTCTTGTGGTTAATAATTGTAATTTCACTTAAGATGAACACCACGTCTTAAGGGTTGCATGGTTTTTCAAAGGGTTTTCATAAAACTTAATAAGTCTTTTGTGTTCATATTTGATCTGAACGTCCGGACGGTTGCATGTTAGATATATGTTTTATGTTGGAGGTTCAACCTAGAATATATATTAGGAAAAATTAACCTTCAAAATATGCATGGATAATTCATAAGTAAGGTTCCAAGTAGAATATATATTAGGAAAACCTAACCTTAAAAATATGAATGAATAATTCATAAGTGATTGGAAGAATTACGTAGGATTGTTAAGGTGACGACCCAACCCTAGTGCATTTACAAATAGTGTTTCTTTAAATTGATTTTCTTTACATTGATTTCTTAATTTTTTTTTATTAAATTCGTTTTTATTATTTTAAATACAAAATTCAACATTTTCCGAACTTTTTTTTAAATAATTAATTAAGAGTTGGTTTTAAACACAAATTATTCATTCAATCCCCATGGAAAACGACCTTGCTTTTATACTACAAGAACCTTGTTCTCTTGCAATATTTTAAGTGTGTTTATGCCTACTTTTGCAAGTGATAAAAATCCTATCAGTGATCATTACTCTGTCAATTGTTCTGTTAGTGTGATGATGTGGTGCCACGTGGGTCTTACAAATACAATCATATAGCAACATGTGGATTAATTTTAAAAACTATTTTTATATTTAAAACTAAAAATGATATTAGTAAGAAAAAATGCATTGAAAGAAAAAAGGCGTTGAAGGCATGCTTGAAATTCTGTTGCTCCCACTTGTGGAGACCGTGGTGGTGCTCAATGTCGGTGATGAGGGCGTCGAAGGGGATAGGGTTGTGGTGGTGGAGTGTAGAAGCGAAGGTGGACCCGAGCTTGAGGCGACAGTAACTAAAAAGTCTTTAATTTATTTAATTGTTAAATTTGAGGGTATTTGTGTCTATTTAAGTGAAATTTTGGATATATTTGAAAGTTTTTATCAAAAGTGACATTTTTGAAATTAAGAGTTAATTTTTTGCTATATTTGATAAATACTTGAATTAACATGTGTATAATAATAAATTAAAATTTTAATGTGGAGGGATTAAATAAAATATCTATTAAATATATAAAAAAATATAATATAAATTTAAATTAAGTACACATTAAAGGTTTAAAATGAATATGTAATTGAACACCAAATTTTTATTAAATTTTAATCTTCTTCAAGAATCAACATTAAAAATATGAAAATAAATTAAGGGCTACAATAAAAAAGATGAATGTGGAGTGGGTTGGGGGGGGGGGGCATAGAGTTTGAATATGCCTACTTGGCCCAATAGAAAGCCCAAAGCTTGGCCTAACATATCTCTCTCTCCCTCTCTCTGTGTGGCAGTCTCTCTCCTCCCTCTCAGGGTTCTGGCTTGACCTGATTACGTAGAGGACTTCCTAACCATCTAGAACCTTGTAAGGCCTTTAAATAATGTTGAATGAACACATGTCTTATTCAAAAGTTATTTAGTCTGACACACTCAGGCTTGAACAATGTGCAATTTTGATCATTCCTATTTTCGTTTGGTGTGTGAGCGGTGGCCACGATCCACCACACTTGTTCATTCAGTGCCCCTGTCAAGTATAAGTTGGTTTCAAAGTGCTTTATATTCACGTATTCGGAGTTATTTGGTGAAACCTCCGTTGTGAAAATATCACTATGATCCTGGTCGGTGACTATAAGAATCCCCCTTGTAAGCGTCTCCAGCATTGCCACTTAAAAGGGCTTGATAGTATTTATAATCAACGATAAGCCCACACCATCTTTCTCTATTCACATTACTATAGTTGTATTAAGTATGATTAATTCAAGAGAACTAGATAGAAATGACCCTTTTTGTTAATCTTGGGACCAAAATAGGACAAATCGACTTTGAAAACGTTTAAATACACTAATTAGAGGAAGTTAAATGGTATTAATGAATTAAAATGTGTATAATAATAAATTTAAAATTTAATGTGGAGGGATTAAATAAAATATCTATTAAATATAAAAACAAAAAAATAATATAAATTTGAATTAAGTACACATTAAAGGTTTAAAATGAACATGTAATTTAACACCAAATTTTTATTAAATTTTAATCTTCTTCAAGAATGAAAATTAAAAATATAAAAATAAATTGAGGGCTCCAATAAAAAAGATGAATGTGTAGTCGGTTGGGGGGACATAGAGTGGGAATATGCCTACTTGGCCCAATAGAAAGCCCAAAGCTTGGCCTAACACATCTCTCTCTTCCTCTCTGTGTGTGGCAGTCTCTCGCCTCCCTCTCACCCTGATTTCACCACATTTACATGGTTGTTGCTTGTGCCTTCTGCATTGCGGCACAGCCTTAGGCTCACAAGGGCCACATCACAATAACAAACCTCAAAGACCCTCTCTCTCTCTCTCTCTCTAGCATCGTGGCTCTTCCGCATCCTCTAGAATGAATCATTTATTATTCAGAGTTTTATTTATTTACAACCCCATCTCCTATCTAAACTCACTCCCATCTCTATCTATATTTCATCTAAACAAACGCAAGTTTGGGACACATAAGCAGAAGCAGTTGTTGTAGCTATCAAATGACAACTGGCCTGTTAAGCCAGTATGATAAGGATTACTGATTTATGGCCTCCTTGAAAGAATAATTTAACCACAATCTGTGGACTTTCTCCCTCGTATCTCTTCCTTCCCCAAGCTCGGGTTATGAAAGAAGAAGAAGAACCCGGGAGTTCTCTCAACAGAATCTACGCTTCACGTGGGCGCTTTATTGTTGCCTGCTATTCCTAAGGAGATGAACTTCACTTGATGAAGACTAATCAAACTGCTTCAAGTTGACAAAGCTTCCCAGATGTGACATTACTCTAATCATTCTCAAGAAACGGTTAATTAACATAAATTTGCATGTATCAACTAATGCGCTTTATTATTGCCTGTTATTAAGAAATGGTTAATTAACAATGGAGATATGATTCTAAGAAATCGTACAGTAAAAATTGTTTAAAAAGTAAGACTTCTTAGTAGATTGAAATGGAACCGGATCTCCTCCTGAGCTTAGGAGGCTAATCCTCCTGAGCAACTCATATGGGCCGTTGAAATTTGATCAAACAGCTACAAACGAGGGGCCCTTCTAAAAGTTATAATAATTTTAGCCGTTTGATCAAATTTCAACGATTAGGATGGGTTGCTCAGGAGGCTAAGCCTCCTAAAGCTCAGGAGGGATCCTGTTCCGATTGAAATACCGAAAACAAATGCTATGCAATGGAAGTAGAATAGCTTCTATTTGTCATTAATTAATCTCTCTCTCCTTACACAAAATAACAAATAAAATGTTTTTGAGGTATATATGTATTTGCCATGTTTTCAAGAACTAAGTTGTTTAATTAGCTGAAGTCATTGAATTGTTGATGTTATTGTAGGGCTTTAACTACTGTGGGGACAATGGCGGGTAACCGATAGAAACAATGTGGAAAATGAACTCTTTTGATTTTTGTACATGTAGAATTTATGAATTAATCATGTTGTATGTACACGAAGACACATTCAAGCATTCAATCATTCACTTGTTGATTGAGAAAATCTTTCCACAACTGTGTAAAACGGATAAGAAAATGTTTAATTTTAGTGTTGTTAAGCCCACACCCGAGCAAACTGTTCCGAAAATTTTCCTTCCATTATGGCCCCCATCCCAAAGAAAAGACACAAAATAGAGATTTGCAAAAACAATCAAAATTTGCAAAAATTCACTTGAAAATTATTTGAATGCGCAGAATTGGCTTAGTGAGTTTTGAACTTAGCCAAGAGTTCAAGCATTCCCGTCCTCCATGCCACGAGTTTGAACAATCCCTTCCCATCTTTGCCTCCTTTTAGAGAAAATTAAGATAGAAATATAGAGTTGTAAAAGTACACCGGCATCTCTAGTGCAAAGATGCAAATATGAGACGTAAAAGCACATTTACTTCTCATTTTGAATTTCCAAAAAATGTGAATGTGGATTCAAATCAAATGAAGGAGATGTAAATTTGGTACTTTTTTTTCCTCTATAATGACAAATTCCGTTAAAAATGTAAAAAAAAAAGTAAAATTTTAATGTCAAAATTGAATATTTTACATCCTTCCATTGAGAGATTTTTGGCCAACAAAAAAAGTAAAATTTTAATGTCAAGGCATTTTAGAGCATCTCCAAAAAGAGATGTAAAATATCCACCTTAGATTGAAAATGTAAATCAAAACCTAATTTTACCTTGTTTTTATATCTTTTCACTTGATGAAGACTAATCAAATTGCTTCAAGTGGCCAAAGCTTCTCAGTTGTGACAGCTTCAAAATTATTTGAATTCATGGAATTGGCTTATGTGATTTTTTTTTTAAAGAGTCAAGAGTTTGAACATTCCGTTTCCATTTTGGTCTCTTTTCAGAGAAATTAAGAACATGAAGTAATATTTGCAATAACAATCACCCCTTACAATCTTTGAAATTTTTGAAATTAGCTTAGGAAGTTTTTTATGGAGTTAATTATTAATGAGTACCGTCACTTAGTATTACGGTCTAGTGATATTCTACTTTACTTGTTAGTGAGGGGTTTTAGGTTTAATTATCGCCAAAGGTGAATTTGAACCACATTATTGCTAGTTAGTCTATTGTGAGTCTAAGTCCAACCCCCTCTCCATTAATATTGATAATATTGTTTATTTAAAAAAAAAAATACTAATGAGTACCTAATCACCCCTTTGAACATTTTACGGAAGCCATTTGCATTGTAAAAACTTAAAACTATTAACTGCTAATATTATGTGAAATAAGGACAACTTTACGGAAAATTGAAAACTATTGACACATCCACGAAAGTTTTATAGGTTATATTAACGAAGTCTTCTCGGGCCTGTCATATTGTTTGGTTAAAGATGCATCAAAATGGATTGCATTGTAATACTGCATCTGATAAAACCCCTAAGTAGATGCAAGATATCAAACTTCTCTTTTCCCTTGTTTAGAATAGAGTAAAAAGTTTCTAGTTCTTTTCTCGGTTTCTTAATTAGTTTATTTAGTACTGTTCGAAATATGGAATTAAAGTCATACTACGTCATTAAAAAAAAGAATGAATTCCTAACAAACACAACTTTTATTGAACACACTTCTACACAAAGGACATCATCGCACAGCTAATATGATATGTGATTGCTAGTTAACACACACACAATACAGTGAATTAAAATACTTAGAAACAAAATATTAAGAAAAACTAGTGATGACAATTAATGCCACTTTCGTAGGAAACATGATTGCATTGAGCGCATACAACATACCTTTTAAACCCATAGATGATCCTGATGGGACGAGTTCTTCCTAGTCTTGCCTTCGGAGCGAACACCTTGTCCTTCTTGAAGTCAGTGATTGGCTCATTTTTCCCATGGTTGGCGATACTCAGCTTCATGTCGTGGGAATGAGTTGCCAGTTCCTCAAATGTCCTCGACTTTATGCCTTGGAGGATGTAGTGTAGCCCCCAAATTATGCCTTGAATGCACATTTCAATGGCGGAGGTTTCAGAAAGTCGATCCTTGTAATCTAGACTTAATGATCACCATCTGTTGATGTAGTCGATGACTGGTTCATCCTTCCATTGCTTCGTACTTGTCAGCTCCAGCATGCTTACAGTGCGGCGAATACTGTAGAAGCGGTTGAGGAATTCCCTTTCAAGCTGGTCCTAGCTGTTAATGGATTTAGGCTCGAGGTCGGTGTACCAGTCAAAGACATTACCTTTTAATGAGCGCATGAATTGCTAGACAAGGTAGTCTCTCAACGTCCCAGCATTATTGTAAGTTTCAATGAAATGGGCAATATGTTGTTTAGGTTTGCCATTTTCCATCGAATTGCATGAACTTTGGCGGCTGATAACACCTTGGCATCCTCAAGGCGTCAATCTTCTTAGGAGTAGGGCTTTGAGTACAGCACAGAATTATGCGAGCTTCCTTGGTATTGCACCTTGATTGTGCTAGTGATCATCTTCTGCAACTGTTGAATAGAGAGAGATCTTATAACTGCTATTGCTTGGTCTAGCTTTTCCTCTTCTTTCTCCACTAGAGGCTCTTCCTTTTCGTCGGTTTCCTCATTTGGTGGATCAACCTTTGGGTCAGGTTTGTCGTTGTGCTTCTTATCTAGACGGTTGACGAGTGTAGCAATTTGTAAGTCATTTTTCTCCACGGTCCTTGTAAGTCTTGCAATTGCTTCGCTCATTTGAGCCAGCTACTCCTCGATGGATTTTGCGCCAGTAGTCATGACTTGCTTGGCTACGAGATGCGAGCTACTTAAGTCGGCATCAAATGTCAAAGACTCGGGGTACCTCATCGGGCTTTCTTCCTTTTACGCTCTTAGTGAGACCAAGGAAATCACAGGTTCGTGCCTTAGGTGCTCTTGCTCCTTCCACAGAGTTTATGGAGGGGTGAAATGCACAACATAGAGAGTTCTTGCCTTGCTTTGGGTTGTGACGCCCAAAGTGCCACCACTTGCTGTAAGGATGCCTTTGTTCTTCACATTGGTAGTGGGAACAACTTGATCCTTTCTTGATGCCATTTGTGCTTTTTGCGAATTTGAAGACAAAGATGAAAGACAGAGATGTCCCACTGGGCGTGCCAAATTCTTAAACACGAAAATTCTGTAACGAATGAAACGAGCATACATGTACAAAGTAGATTTGTATTGGCTTGAATTTGTAGGTTACTATCTCTATTTACAATTTTCCTCTGATTCAGTCTTCAAATTTGATGTAGATGGTTGATTGTTGATTCAAGGGTTGCGATGACATGTTCTCGAACAAACGATTGAATGATTGCTTCAAGTTTTAAGCTTGAAAACAATGCGTAGATGATCTTCACCTCAAGAGTGAGGCAAAGATGGTGTTTGATGCGGGATTTCATTGCTTCAAGAGCCTTGGCAACTTGATCTTGAAACTAACGTTGCTACAAGTTTATAAGCTTGCAACAAAGTCTTGAAGGAATTGGCATGAGCGCTTGTTGATTCTTCAAGGAAGTGCTTCGACATTGGTCGAGAGAAAGCTTTGACTTTGGTTGAATGTGAGCTTTTGGAAACGTATTAGTCTTCAAAGGTTTGGCAGAGGTCCTTCTGTGTAGAGATTTTTCGATCCCTATGCCTGTGGAAGGACCTTGTATTTATAGGCTTTTCAAAGCTTGCCTTTGGGTGGATTTGGCATTGATTTATGTCCTAATTCATCCATGGGAGAATGTAGGGATGTTTTTAATTTCATCCATCTTTACTCCCATTGCCAAAATTATGAGGCCTTGTTGCCTATTTTGTGAGCAATCTTCAATTTTTGGTTGTTTTATGAAAATGCCTTAACTTTCTTTCCTGTTTTGAGAGTATTCTGATCCCTTGGCAAATATAAGAGAGATTCTCCCTTGTTTGTCGTGTTTTTGGGAATGTTTTATACTTCCGTTGCTTGATTTATGCCATGTCATTGATGACTTGTCCATTTGTGATGAGTCATATGCCACGTGGAGCTTTGTGATGCATCATTTGTATGCAATGAAATTTACATGTCTACATTTACATTCTCTGCCAAAAATGAATGTTTTATAACCTTCCATGGAGAGATTTTTGGCCAACAAAACATGTAAAGTTTCAATGTCAAGGCATTTTAGAGCATCTCCAAAAAGAGATGTAAAAACATCCACCTTAGATTGAAAATGTAAATCAAAACCTAATTTTGCCTTGTTTTTACATCTTTTCACTTGATGAAGACTAATCAAACTGCTTCAAGTAGCCAAAGCTTCTTAGTTGCGACAGCTTCAAAATTATTTGAATTCATGGAATTGGCTTATGTCAAATTTTCAACGAGTCAAGAGTTTGAACATTCCGTTTCCATTTTGGCCTACTTTCAGAGAAATTAAGAACATGAAGTAATATTTGCAATAACAATCACCCCTTACAATCTTTGACATTCTTGAAATTAGCGTAGGAAGTTTTTTACCAAGTTAATTATTAATGAGAACCATTCTTAGTATTACGGTCTAGTGGTATTCTTCTTCAATTGTCAGCAACAGGTTTTATGTTCAATTCGCGCAAAGTCGAATTGGAACCACATTATTGCTAGCTAGTCCATTATGAGTCTAAGCCCAAACCCCCGCTCCATTAATATTGATAATATCTTTTGTTCAACAAAAAAAATATTGATGAGTACCTAATCACCCCTTAGAATTTTTTACGAAAGCCATTTGCATTTTAAAAATTGAAAACTATTAACTGGTGATATTATGTGAAATATGGACAACTTTACGAAAAATTGAAATCTAGGACACATCCACGAAAGTTTTATATGTTATATTCACGAAGTTTTCTCGGGCCTGTCATATTGTTTGGTTAAAGATGCATAAAAAAGGATTGCATTGTAGTACTCCATCTGATAAAACCTCTAAGTTGATGCAAGATATCAAAATTCTCTTCTCACTTATTTAGAAAAGAGTAAAAAGTTTCTAGTTCCTTTCTTGGTTTCGTAATTAGTTTATTTATTATCTTCCAAAATATGGAATTAAAGTCATACTACGTCATTAAAAACAAGAATGAATTCCCAAGGAACACAACTTTTGTTGAACACACTACCACACAAAGGACATAATCACACAACTGATATGATCTGTGTTTGTTGGTTTAACACACACGCAATACAGTGAACTAAAATACTTAGAAACCAAATATTAAGAAAAACTAGTGAAGACAATTAATGCCACTTTCACAAGAAACTCGATTGCATAGAGTGCATGCAATAAACCTTTTAGACCCATAGATGACCCTAATGGGACAAGTGAAGTCTTGGAAGGGTTTCTTAGAGATGTTACCCACAAATATCATGTGATAGTTATGATCATCAACTCCCAGTGATTGTAAGGGATCCACTCCTTCAGGGTTCTGGTTTGAGCTGATTGCACAGAGGACTTCCCAGCCATCTACAACTGTATGGCCTAAATAATGTTGAATGAACGCATGTCTTATTCGGAAGTTATTTGGACACACTCAGGCTTGAACAATGTGCAATTTTGATCATTCCTATTTTCGTTTGGTGTGTGCCCCTGTCAAGTACAAGTTGGCTTCAAAGTGCTAGATATTCACGTATTCAGAGTTATTTGGTGAAACCTTTGTTGTGAAAATTTCGCTATGATCCTGGTCAGTGACTACGAGAATCCCCTTGTAAGCATCTCTAGTATTTGCCACTTAAAGGGCTTGATAGTATTTATAATCAAGGATAAGCCCACACCATCTTTCTCAATTCACATTATGTGTTCATGCTAGTTGTATTAAGTCTGATTAATTCAAGAGAACTTGATAGAAATGACCATTTTTGTTAATCTTGGGGTTGCGTGGAAATAAACATGTGACTATTCGAGATGATAGTGACATCCGGTATTTTTGGAGTATAGTTGGGCAGTTATTGCTACGAGGGTGACACCTATATATGTTTCGATACTCGACAAGGTGGCGAGTATGAACCAATCTCCCACTAAGGTCCCACTATGCATTGAAGCAGCAATTGAAGTAATGACTTCTTCTGCCGCCAACGTACGTACTACGGAGGTGCATTTTGAAGATGGCGAAGACATATATTAGTTTACCATGGTGTAGAACAAAATTGGTTCAACTCCTGTGAACAGGTATACAAGTGAACATGTCATGTCGATGCTTGACTATAATGAAATACAACCCAATGAAGGTGTATGTGTCCAAAACATGAAGCGGAAGACTAGTACAGCTACAGAAGATCCTAATAAATTACCGACAATTATGATAGTTGCGTGAAAAGGCAAGCTTATGGTGTCGATGGAAACGCGGATTAGAAGCCCAATATTAAAGAGGGTGACCTTTTTGTTGACAAGCACGATCTCTCGAGAAAGCTTCAATTGAAAGCGATTAAAGGGAATTTTCGATACACGGTTGACGCATCTTCGAAAAGTCGTCTCATTGTGAAGTGTAAGGATAGTGCATATTCGAAGAGTCATTTCAATGTGAAGTGTGAAGACTAAGGCGTTTGAGATCTAGACCTAATGACGAGGGCATCATCATGATGTAAGTGGACATCTTCCACATCTCGATAAAAAAACATCAAGATGTTGGGTTCGATGGCCAGCGGCTTGTTGATGTTGGTCACCAGTCTTGGTTTTTGGCAAGCTATCTTCATTTGTTTTCTAGTGTTTTCTAGGTATTCTTGTTCCCCATATATGCAATTAATCTCAGAGTACGCTATAACCTCAGGCGTTGGGCTGGGCGAAGCTCAGGAAGCTTCTTGGATTTCTTACGATGTTTTTCTAGGAAGGAACATCGAGATGACTCTGCAAATGTCAAATCGATCACCTCCGTCCTACGAATACCTAGGTTCTCAGAGCGGGAAACTGGTTCTTGGAGATCTTTGGTGCGGGCCTTTATATGACCAAGTTGGATGGGTTCTTTCGTTAGTGGGCTGTGTCGAATGACATCCAAGGACATACAAATATCCATGACATCTTCCCACATCTTCTCAATGGAGGTGATGCCATTGTGCCCCTAATGGGTGTCGTCTGGTGAGATGGTTGGGCTTTTGTTGTTGACTAAACTTTTTGATATACCAGGCAGTGGAGTGGTCTAGTTGAGAGGAATATGGGGCTCTCAATGAAAGCACCAATTGTTGGAACCAAATATGCGCACCTTCATGAGTGGTGGTTGAGCACAAATCCGGGTAAACTTGAGCAACTTGCAAAACGATAAAACAACCGTGAACAAGCCTAAGACCAGGAGAATGGGGTGTCCACAAAAGTTTACAGAAAATTGAAAACTACTGACACATGCACGAAATTTTTATAGGTTATATTCACGAAGTTTTCTTGAGCCTGTCGTATTGTTTGGTTAAAGATGCATCAAAATGGATTGCATTGTAATACTCCATCTGACAAAACCCCTAAGTTGATGCAAGATATGAAACTTCTCTTCTTCCTTATTTAGAATACAGTAAAAACTTTCTAGTTCCTTTCTCGGTTTCTTAATAAGTTTATAGCCAAATTGGATAAATAGTCCTAAGGTATTCGGATGATAGACCTGTGGTAAAAAAATTTGGATTTGAACCCTCATGGTAAAGTCTATTCGGATTTATGGCCCAAAACTTAATTTCCGTCCTTTTCCGTTAGTCTGCACATAAGGGATCCCAAAAGTAGATTGTATATAAAGCTGGGATCCCAGAACATGCATTCGTAGCACCCGTCGAAAGATTTAAAGGTGCCTGGTTTCTTTTCTAGTCTTCTTTATGATGCTGGAGACATCTCCTTCAAACTGGAAAGCAAGCAAACAAAACAATTCTTGCATCGTTTCAGATACAGGATTCATGCGTTCATAACAAACAAAATTGCATGTTGCTGCATGTTGTTTTCTGCAGGTGGTCGTAGATGCTCGATGACAGAGATCGGCTAGTAGGGAGGGGGAGGAGGAGCGCCATGACCACGACGCAGAGGATCATAACCTATGCTTCAGAATTTAGGATTTGGGGAAAGAACCCATCTGTCCTTCTTACCCTCTTGCTGTGATCTCGGGTGGGACCGTGATAGATAAAGAAGAAAGCGAGTTTCTGTTGTGTTTGTTGATTCGTTCTGGTTGTTTAAGGTTTTGAGGAAAACGATCTCAAGAGTGCGCAGCGGTTTGGGTGAAGAAACTTGCATGCAGACTAATGGAGGAAGAGGAAGGTTAAGTTTTGGGCACAAATCCTAACATATTTTACCACAAGGGTATATATCCGAATTTTTTTACCACATGGGCTATTATCCGAATACCTTATGACCACGAGTACTATTTATCCGATTTGGCCTTAGTTTATTTAGTACTTTTCGAAATACGGAATTAAAGTCATACTATATCATTAAAAACAAGAATGAATTCCTAACAAATACAACTTTTATTGAGCACACTACTACACAAAGGACATCCTCACACAACTAATACGATATGTGATTGAAGGTCAAGATGGCATATTTTGAGGAAGATTAATTCTAAGGATTTGTAGGGGACGTCTTCAGCTTTCAAACGAGACCTTTTGGAACCAAATCAGAGTTGATTTGGTCGGTCAAAAGTCTGATTTGATGAGAAGTCTGAACTTCAGTTTAAATAGGAAACCTTTCATTTTTTGTTTTTATTATTTTATTATGTTTCCTAGTTTTATTTTAAGACTTTTTAGGGTTTTATTTTGTAATAGTATAAATAAAGATATTTAACCATTAGGGTTTCAGAAGGGGGAGGAGACACGCTACTTAGCTTTTGACGATTCAAGTTTATTTTCTAGGTGTTTTCTGTCATTGTTCTTAATAATATTTTGTTTTATGATTGTCGGTAACTAGTTTCTTTTGCTAGGGCGAAGCCTTGAGCATTAGCAAGAATATGTAGTTTCCTTTCAATTTACTTATGATAATATGCATGCGTGTTTTGAATTATTAATCACCGTTTTAAACTATCTAGTTGTCTTAGTGATTTGTGACCATTAGGATATTTAGAAAAGTAATTTGATGCAATTTTGGTCGGAAGTTTCCCTGAAATTGGCTCTGGCTTCTTTTGGTTAATAATTGTAATTTCACTTAACATGAACACCACGTCCTAAGGGTTGCATGGTTTTTCAAAGGGTTTTCATAAAACTTAATAAGTGTTTTATGTTCATATTTGATCCGAACGTCTGGACGGTTGCATGTCAGATATACATTTTATGTTGGAGGTTCGAACAAAAATATATATTAGGAAAAATTAACCTTCAAAATATGCATGGATAATTCATAAGTAAGGTTCCAAGTAGAATATATATTAGAAAAACCTAACCTTCAAAATATGAATGGATAATTCATAAGTCATTGGAAGAATTACGTAGGATTGTTAAGGTGACGACCGAACCCTAGTGCTTTTACAAATAGTGTTTCTTTAAATTGATTTTCTTTAAATTGATTTCTTAATTTGTTTTTTTTATTAAATTCGTTTTTATTATTTTAAATACTAAATTCATCATTTTCCGAACTTTGTTTTAAATAATTAATTAAGAGTTGGTTTTAAACACAAATTATTCATTCAATCCTTATGGAAAACGACCTTACTTTTATACCACAAGTACCTTGTTCTCTTGCAGTATTTTAAGTGTGCTTATCCCTACTTTTGCAAGTGATAAAAATCCTATCAGTGATCATCAATTGCTAAGTTAGTGTGATGATGTGGCGCCACGTGGGTCTTACAAATACAATCATTTAACATGTGGATTAATTTAAAAAAAAAAAATTATATTTAAAACTAAAAGTGATATTAGTAAGAAAAAATGCATTGAAAGAAAAAAGGCATTGAAGGCATGCTTGAAATTCTGTTGCTCCCACTTGCGGAGACCGCGGTGGTGCTCAATGTCGGTGATGAGGGCGTCGAAAGGGATAGGGTTGTGGTGGTGGAGAGTAGAAATGAAGGTGAAGGTGGACCCGTGCTTGAGGCGACAGTAGCTAAAAAGTCTTTAATTTATTTAATTGTTAAATTTGAGGATATTTGTGTCCATTGAAGTGAAATTTTGGATATATTTGAAAGTTTTTATCAAAAGTGACATTTTTGAAATTAAGGGTTAATTTTTTGCTATATTGATAAATACTTGAATTAACATTTGTATAATAATAAATTTAAAATTTAATGTGGAGGGATTAAATAAAATATCTATTAAATATAAAAAAAATATATAATATAAATTTAAATTAAGTACACATTAAAGGTTTAAAATGAATATGTAATTGATCACCAAATTTTTATTAATTTTTAATCTTCTTCAAGAATGAAAGTTAAAAATATAAAAATAAATTGAGGCCTTCAATAAAAAAGATGAATGTGTAGTGGGTTAGGGGGACATAGAGTAGGAATATGCCTACTTGGCCCAATAGAAAGCCCAAAGCTTTGCCTAACACATCTCCCTCTTCCTCTCTGCGTGTGGCAGTCTCTCTCCTCCCTCTCACCCTGATTTCACCACATTTACATGGTTGTTGTTTGTGCCTTCTGCGTTGCAGCATAGCCTTAGGCCCACAAGGGCCACATCACAATAACAAACCTCAATGACCCTCTCTCTCTCTCTCTCTCTAGCATCGTGGCTCTTCCGCAACCTTTAGAATGAATCGTTTATTATTCAGAGTTTTATTTATTTACAACCCCATCTCCTATCTAAATTCACTCCCATCTCTATCTATATTTCATCTAAACAAACGCAAGTTTGGGACACATAAAGCAGGAGCTGGTGTTGTAGCTATCAAATGACAACTGGCCTGTTAAGCCAGTATGATAAGGATTACTGATTTATGGCCTCCTTGAAAGAATAATTTAACGACAATCTGTGGACTTTCTCCCTCGTAATAATTTAACTACAATCTGTGGACTTTTTTTCTCGTATCTCTTCCTTCCCCAAGCTCGGGTTATGAAAGAAGAAGAAGAACCCGGGAGTTCTCTCAACAGAATCTACGCTTCACGTGGGCGCTTTATTATTGCCTCCTATTCCTAAGGAGATGAACTTCAATTGATGAAGACTAATCAAACTGCTTCAAGTTGACAAAGCTTCCCAGTTGTGACATTACTCTAATCATTCCCAAAAAACGGTTAATTAACATAAATTTGCATGTGCAAACTAATGCGCTTTATTATTGCATGTTATTAAGAAACGGTTAATTAACAATGGAGATTTGATTCTAAGAAATCGAACAGTAAAAATTGTTTAAAAAGTAAGACTTCTTAGTAGATTGAAATGGAACCGGATCTCCTCCTGAGCTTGGGAGGCTAAGCCTCCTGAGCAACTCATCCAGGCCGTTGAAATTTGATCAAAAGGCTACAAACAAGGGGCCCCTCTAAAAGTTATAATAATTTCAGCCGTTGGATTAAATTTCAACAACTAAGATGAGTTGTTTAGGAGGCTTAGCCTCCTAAAGCTCAGGAGGGGATCCTATTCCGATTGAAATACCGAAAACAAATCCTATGCAATGGAAGTAGAATAGCTTCTATTTGTCATTAATTAATCTCTCTCTCCTTACACAAAATAACAAATAAAATATTTTTGAGGTATATATGTATTTGCCATGTTTTCAAGAACTAAGTTGTTTAATTAGCTGAAGTCATTGAATAGTTGATGTTATTGCAGGGCATTAACTACTGTGGGGACAATGGCAGGTAACCGATAGAAACAATGTGGAAAATGAACTCTTTTGCTTTTTGTACATGTAGAATTTATGGATTAATCATGTTGTATGTGCACGAAGACACATTCAAGCGTTCAATCAATCACTTGTTGATTGAGAAAATCTTTCCACAACTGTGTAAAACGGATAAGAAAATGTTTAATTTTAATGTTATTAAGCATTGATTCCACACCAAGCAAAGAGTTTCGAACATTTTCCTTCCATTCTGGCCCCCATCCCAAAGAAAAGACACAAAATAGAGATTTGCAAAAACAATCAAAATTTGCAAAAATTCACTTGAAAATTATTTGAATTCACAGAATTGGCTTAGTGAGTTTTGAACTTAGCCAAGAGTTCAAGCATTCCCCTCCTCCATGCCAAGAGTTTGAACAATCCCTTCCCGTCTTTGCCTCCTTTTAGAGAAAATTAAGATAGAAATATAGAGTTGTAAAAGTACACCGGCATCTCTAGTGCAAAGATGCAAATATGAGATGTAAAAGCACATTTACTTCTCATTTTGAATTTCCAAAAGATGTGAATGTGGATTCAAATCAAATGAAGGAGATGTAAAGTTGGTACTTTTTTTCCTCTATAACTGACAAAATCTGTTAAAGATGTAAAAAAAAGTAAAATTTTAATGTCAAAATGGAATATTTTACATCCTTCCATTGAGAGATTTTTGGCCAACAAAAAAAGTAAAATTTTAATGTCAAGGCATTTTAGAGCATCTCCAAAAAGAAATGTAAAATATCCACCTTAGATTGAAAATGTAAATCAAAACCTAATTTTACCTTGTTTTTATATCTTTTCACTTGATGAAGACTAATCAAATTGCTTCAAGTGGCCAAAGCTTCTCAGTTGTGACAGCTTCAAAATTATTTGAATTCATGGAGTTGGTACTTTTTTTTTTAAAGAGTCAAGAGTTTGAACATTCCGTTTCCATTTTGGCCTAGTTTCAGAGAAATTAAGAACATGAAGTAATATTTGCAATAACAATCACCCCTTACAATCTTTGAAATTCTTGAAATTAGCTTAGGAAGTTTTTTACAGAGTTAATTATTAATCAATACCGTCACTTAGTATTACGGTCTAGTGATATTCTTCTTTACTTGTTAGTGAGCAGTTTTAGGTTCAATTCTCGCCGAAGGTGAATTCGAACCATGTTATTGCTAGCTAGTCTATTGTGAGTCTAAGTCTAACCCCCTCTCCATTAATAATGATAATATTGTTTGTTCAAAATAAAAAATACTAATGAGTACCTAATCACCCCTTTGAACATTTTATGGAAGCCATTTGCATTTTAAAAACATAAAACTATTAACTGCTGATATTATGTGAAATATGGACAACTTTACGGAAAATTGAAAACTATTGACACATCCACGAAAGTTTTATAGGTTATATTCACGAAGTCTTCTCGGGCCTATCATATTGTTTGGTTAAAGATGCTTCAAAATGGATTGCATTGTAATACTCCATCTGATAAAACCCCTAAGTAGATGCAAGATATCAAACTTCTCTTTTCCCTTATTTAGAATAGAGTAAAAAGTTTCTAGTTCCTTTCTCAGTTTCTTAATTAGTTTATTTAGTACTTTTTGAAATATGGAATTAAAGTCATACTACGTCATTAAAAAAAAAAGAATGAATTCCTAACAAACACAACTTTTATTGAACACACTACTACACAAAGGACATCATCGCATAGCTAATATGATATGTGATTGTTGGTTAACACACACGCAATACAGTGAACTAAAATACTTAGAAACAAAATATTAAGAAAAACTAGTGATGGCAATTAATGCCACTTTCGTAGGAAAGTTGATTGCATTGAGCGCATACAACATACCTTTTAAACCCATAGAAGATCCTGATGGGACGAGTTCTTCCTAGTCTTGCCTTCGGAGCGAACACCTTGTCCTACTTGAAGTCGGTGATTGGCTCATTTTTCCCATGGTTGGCGATACTCAGCTTCATGTCATGGGAACGAGTTGCCAATTCCTCAAATGTCCTCGACTTTATGCCTTGGAGGATGTAATGGGTTGGGGGGCATAGAGTTTGAATATGCCTACTTGGCCCAATAGAAAGCCCAAAGCTTGGCCTAACACATCTCTCTCTCCCTCTCTGTGTGTGGCAGTCTCTCTCATCCCTCTCAGGGTTCTGGCTTGAGCTGATTGCGTAGAGGACTTTCTAACCATCTACAACCTTGTAAGGCCTTTAAATAATGTTCAATGAACGCATTTCTTATTCAAAAGTTATTTGGTCTGACACACTCAGGCTTGAACAATGTGCAATTTTAATCATTCCTATTTTCGTTTGGTGTGTGAGCGGTGGCCACGATCTTCCACACTTGTTCATTTAGTGCCCCTGTCAAGTATAAGTTGGTTTCAAAGTGCTTTATCTTCACGTATTTGGTGAAACCTCCGTTGTGAAAATATCGCTATAATCCTGGTCGGTGACAATAAGAATCCCCCTTGTAAGCGTCTCCAGTATTGCCACCTAAACCCTATTTATAATCAACGATAAGCCCACACCATTTTTCTCTATTCACATTACTGTAGTTGTATTAAGTATGATTAATTCAAGAGAACTAGATAGAAATGACCCTTTTTGTTAATCTTGGGATCAAAATAGGACAAATCGGCTTTGAAAACGTTTAAATACACTAATTAGAGGAAGTTAAATGGAATTAATGAATTAAAATGTGTATAATAATAAATTTAAAATTTAATGTGGAGGGATTAAATAAAATATCTATTAAATATAAAAACAAAAAAATAATATAAATTTGAATTAAGTACACATTCAAGGTTTAAAATCAATATGTAATTTAACACCAAATTTTTATTAAATTTTAATCTTCTTCAAGAATGAAAATTAAAAATATAAAAATAAATTGAGGGCTGCAATAAAAAAGATGAATGTGTAGTGGGTTGGGGGGACATAGAGTGAGAATATGCCTACTTGGCCCAATAGAAAGCCCAAAGCTTGACCTAACACATTTCTCTCTTCCTCTCTGTATGTGGCAGTCTCTCTCCTCCCTCTGACCCTGATTTCACCATATTGACATGGTTGTTGCTTGTGCCTTCTGCGTTACGGCACAGCCTTAGACCCACAAGGGCCACATCACAATAACAAACCTCAAAGACCCTCTCTCTCTCTCTCTCTCTCTCTCTCTCTCTCTCTAGCATCGTGGCTCTTCCGCATCCTCTAGAATGAATCGTTTATTATTCAGAGTTTTATTTATTTACAACCCCATCTCCTATCTAAATTCACTCCCATCTCTATCTATATTTCATCTAAACAAACGCAAGTTTGGGACACATAAAGCAGGAGCAGGTGTTGTAGCTATCAAATGACAACTGGCCTGTTAAGCCAGTATGATAAGGATTACTGATTTATGGACTCCTTGAAAGAATAATTTAACTACAATCTGTTGATTTTCTCCCTCGTATCTCTTCCTTCCCCAAGCTCGGGTTATGAAAGAAGAAGAAGAACCCGGGAGTTCTCTCAACAGAATCTACGCTTCACGTGGGCGCTTTATTATTACCTGCTATTCCTAAGGAGATGAACTTCACTTGATGAAGACTAATCAAACTGCTTCAAGTTGACAAAGCTTCCCAGTTGTGACATTACTCTAATCATTCTCAAGAAACGGTTAATTAACATAAATTTGCATGTATGAACTAATGCGCTTTATTATTGCCTGTTATTAAGAAACGGTTAATTAACAATGGAGATTTGATTCTAAGAAATCGAACAGTAAAAATTGTTTAAAAAGTAAGACTTCTTAGTAGATTGAAATGGAACAGGATCTCCTCCTGAGCTTAGGAGGCTAAGCCTCCTGAGCAACTCATTTGGGCCGTTGAAATTTGATCAAACGGCTACAAACAAGGGGCCCCTCTAAAAGTTATAATAATTTCAGCCGTTTGATCAAATTTAAACGACTAGGATGGGTTCCTCAGAAGGGGATCCTGTTCCAATTGAAATACCGAAAACAAATCCTATGCAATGGAAGTAGAATAGCTTCTATTTGTCATTAATTAATCTCTCTCTCCTTACACAAAATAACAAATAAAATATTTTTGAGGTATATATGTATTTGCCATGTTTTCAAGAACTAAGTTGTTTAATTAGTTGAAGTCATTGAATAGTTGATGTTATTGCATGGCTTTAACTAATGTGGGGACAATGGCAGGTAACCGATAGAAACAATGTGGAAAATGAACTCTTTTTATTTTTGTACATGTAGAATTTATGGATTAATCATGTTGTATGTACACGAAGACACATTCAAGCGTTCAATCACTCACTTGTTGATTGAGAAAATCTTTCCACAACTATGTAAAACGGATAAGAAAATGTTTAATTTTAGTGTTATTAAGCATTGATCCCACACCCGAGCAAAGAGTTTCGAACATTTTCCTCCCATCACTAGTACAAAAAATACTTTGGGTGACGTAGGTCCTTCATCGCGCAAAGTCAAAAAAGCGTCGCGCAAAAATTTGCGTGACGAACCTTCGTCACGCGACAAAGAAGTTACATGCATCACGCAAAGTGTCTTTGCGTGACGTAGTAACATGCATCACGCAAAGTGGGTTGGCGTGACGAAGGTGTGCGTCACGCAAAGTGGGGTGGCGTGACCAAGGTGTGCGTCACGCAAAGTGGGTGTGGGTTGGCGTGACGAAGGTGTGCGTCACGCAAAGTGGGGTGGCGTGACCAAGGTGTGCGTCACGCAAAGTGGGTGTGGGTTGGCGTGACGAAGGTGTGCGTCACGCAAAGTCGGTTGGCGTGACCTAGGTGTGCGTCACGCAAAGTGGGTGTGGGTTGGCGTGACCAAGGTGTGCGTCACGCAAAGTCTCAAAGACACTTTGCATGACGCATACCTACGTCACGCAAACCCACTTTGCGTGACCTATGGAACTTTTTCGTCGCGCAAACTTTTTATGTTTTTATTTTTTTTTAATTTTTTTGACAAAAATATTTTTGATTTATTAATATTTTTGATTTAATTTTTAATAAATATTGTAATTCAATTCTAAACAATAAACAATAAACCAAGAAAAAAATTAATTATAAACCATATGAAAATGTGCATACAAGATGTCTAAACAAAAAAAGAAAAAACTACAACAAGTAGTCTTCTAGGTTTGAAAACTACTGGGTATCGGGTAGGTGAGGTGGCTGGGAGGTCGAAGGTGGAGTAAGATCAGGTGCTGGCAGCTGGATTTGGAGACCGGACACCGCTAAGGCCTGTACAATCATACTCATCTGGGCCCTCATCTGCTCGTTCTCAGCTCTCATCTGTTCGTTCTCAACCTTTATATGCTCGCTCTGGGCCCTCATCTGCTCATTTTGGGCCTTTATCTGCTCGTCCTGGGCTGCAAGCTGACCTTTTAGGGTTGTCACTTCCTCCTTCAGAGCGTTGACCTCTCATGTGGTCGATTTGGAAAAAGAGGCACCCATCTCACGAACCCGCGCCTTCCCCATACCCCGAACAACCTTGCCATGACGATGATTTTGCAAGACCTCCCCTAATAGTATATCACTAGCAAAATGCCCGCGCATTGCTACGGGACTTGAATGCATCAGCCTTAACTACATGAATAGGACACATTTAACCTGAAAAAAATTCAACAAAATCATGAACGAACAAAAGGGATAGAGGAGTGAATGGTGTAGGTAAGATAAGTAGCTTGACTTTTGTATACATTCAACCAAGCTGATTACAAAAGATGTGGTTGCAAAAAATGCTCTGATTCCCTAAGCAACATGCATTTTACACATATATTACCCTTGAAGTTAAGATGGCAAAATATATGTCCTGCAGGCCAGTCACCTGTTTCAGCAGCTAAGCAACTAAGTAGAAGAATGTTTGTTCGAGTTGATGCAATGAGAGTTCTCCTTATACATTAACGCTAAGCAAAATTAACTGGGTTAGTTTGTTGATATCCAACCCAAAATTAACACTAATAAAAAAAAGCACTTGAATCAAATCCATAAGCAAAAACAGATGTTAAACATGAGAAAAATTACATGGAAAAGAAAACAATGTTAAATATCCTAGGTGCTCCATTTATAATTATTCTCTATTTCTATATATTTAAACTACCAATTATCAGCACAAATATTTCATTTCCTTGCAACTACCACAACTACATATAAAACATACTTGATAGAGCATGTAATTGCTTTAACGTCTTTATCAAAAAATTCGTTGGTTAGGAAATGCAGAGTGTTGCAATGGAAACATGAAGACCGAATACAGGAGTGTGAATTAAGTGTGCCGTATGCTATATCAATGTTAACATTTCATTTTTACTTAAAATAGCCCCAAAGAATATATAATAATACAGAACTCACCAAACCACCAAAACCACTTACCCTAACAAAAAAATGCTGAGAATAAACATGTGTCAATATGTAGCTAAAGGGAGACATAAACTGCAAATCAACAGTGACTAAAAACAAAATCTCAGAGACCAAACATACATAAACATGCAGCAAAAAGAAAAAAAAAAGTCTGAAAAACTGACCTTTAATTGTGATTCTAACGTAAACAGCGAGGTTGATTGAACCTACAGATCATGCGCAACCCTCTCCTAAAACCAAAGCAAACGCAAGATAAGCTAAAAATAAACAACTTCATTCAATAAATTCACAAAATTAACTCCAAATCACTAAATTAGCCTCTTGAATTCGGCTAGAGATCTCATCACGAAGCCCAACATTTTTTTAGAATATGATTAGCATTCTCACCTGTCATTTTCAATGTGAATTTCACACTTGCTTTCGACTCTAGCATTGTCAACCACTTTTGTTCCAAATCTTGTATTCCACCACTTTTGTTCCAAATCTTGTATTCCAGTAACCGGTCCCAACATCTTGCAATTTAATAAAGGAGCATTGTAAGATTGTAGAGATGCATAGAACAGATAAAGCTAATGACAGAGAGCTAAGCTAATTCACCTCTTCCATAAGTCCATGTCTCCACCCAAGCCTAAACATCCCAACATTGCCCCGATAAGTGTGTTGTCCTGACCTGCAAGATTTATAAAGAAGAAGCAGAGAAATTGATGCATAACCACAGATTAAAAATTGCAGACAGAATAAAAGGAACAAATTGAAAACACTAAATAGAAACAGCCAACTGACATCAGAAACCTTTACCTGTGCTTCCCTTTTACATGCTCATTCTGCATAAGCTGCCTATAGTGTTTATTTTTCCTTTTCGATTTAGAAATCTGCAATTCTGCTATAGAAAATGAGAGAATTGAATTACATATATTTTAGAATGACATTCCACCCCCTCCTGTCAATATCCTTTTAGAATGACATTCCTACCCATTTGCAAAACAAATTACAAACAAATCATAAGAGTATCTTCATTCAGAAAACCTGACTTCTAAACATGTCAATGTCCAAAATTCTCCCATTTTCAACATGCATTTTTCAAGAAGAGACATACACTGGCACACATACAATGAAAATCATATGAAAAAAGAGCCAAGAAATCACATAAAACGAAACAAAACGAAACAACTCTGGGCTCTCTAGTTTTCAAACTACTCAGAAATCAACATGCAATTTCACCCTAATCCCTAAATAACAAAAACCCATCGAAAATCATAAACCCTTACCTTGATTTTGGGACTTGATTCCCGTCGGCTTCGAGATTCGTGTGGCTACCCGTCGTTTAGAACGAGAAGGAAGAGAGAAGTCTATGGGAAAGAGAGAGGGAAGACAAGTCTGGGTTCAAGATTTGGGGATCAAGGGTGCGAAGAGGAGAGATGAGCAAGAGGGAAGAGATAGAGGAGACGCAGGACTTTACTCCTGCAATTTGATTTGCAATTTGAGCGAGAGGAAAGTCTGCAATTTAAGCAAGAGGAAGAGGAAAAGAGGTCTGCAATTTGAGGAAAAGAGGCCTACGGAAAGAAAAACCGAGAGGAAAAGAGGATAGGGTATATGATTAGGGAAAGTCTGCAATTTAGGCCGTGTTGCAAAACTTGGAAAACTTGAAAAAAAGCACCTATTTTTCGAGCGCCAAAATTATCAATTGGCGTGACGTAGGTATACAATTTGACGTCGCGCAAAGTGGTTTTGCGCGACGATTAAAGCGTCGCGCAAGGTTTTTATTTTTTTTTTAAAGTATTAAAAAAATTACCAAAAATGTGACTTTACTCCTTTCAAGTTCAATTTTTATTTCACACAAAACCCCACAATAATATATTATTCCAAAAAAAAACCCATAATAATTTTTTTTACATATATATCATTCAATTTCTTAAGTGTTATAAGTACAAAATAAATAAATTAAAATCTACTTAGTAAATACATATACCATTGCACTTGATGGGAAACACATTGTACGAAACTAGTTTCAACGATCCAACAGTCAAACTTGTTTGTATATGCTTCGAGATCGCATACGCCAAAAATAGGAAAAAAAAAACATTTAGAGATCAAGTAACGCGACAAACACTTTTCGACGGTTATAAATGAAAAATAACGATTTAACGGTAGTTTTAACTCCGATTTTGATGATTTTTTACAGCTACACTCCTTGACCCTATATGAATCCAATGAACTCATTCGATCGTCAATTTAAAGTATTTACACAAGTGGATACCACAAAATCTTATGTTATACTTAATGAAAGTATTAATAAATCAACCATTTTGATGGGAAACACATTGTACGAAACTAGTTTCAACGATCCAACTGTCAAACTTGTTTGCATATGCTTCGAGATCGCATACGCCAAAAATAGCAAAAAAAAAACATTTAGAGATCAAGTAACGCGACAAACACTTTTCGACGGTTATAAATGAAAAATAACGATTTAACGGTAGTTTTAACTCCGATTTTGATGATTTTTTACAGCTACACTCCTTGACCCTATATGAATCCAATGAACTCATTCGATCATCAATTTAAAGTATTTACACAAGTGGATACCACAAAATCTTATGTTATACTTAATGAAAGTATTAATAAATCAACCATTTTGATGGGAAACACATTGTACGAAACTAGTTTCAACGATCCAACCGTCAAACTTGTTTGCATATGCTTCGAGATTGCATACGCCAAAAATAGCAAAAAAAAAAACATTTAGAGATCAAGTAACGCGACAAACACTTTTCGACGGTTATAAATGAAAAATAACGATTTAACGGAGAAAAATAACGATCTAACTGTCATAGCCATTGTTTATCTACATAAGTATGGCATATGCTCACAAAAATCAACCCGCTCATTACTGAACTAAAACCTATTGTCTTAGCATTGAGAAAAAAGTCAATTAGTTTGCAGTTTCTACCACCCAAACTGATGAAGTAAAGGAGAAAAAAGTCGTTGACTTTGCGTGACGCATACGGCATCGCGCAAAACATCTTTGCGTGACGCATGGCTACATGAGTCGCGCAAAACTGTTTTGCGTGACGCGAGATACGTCACTCAAAGATGTTTTGCGCGACGTAAGTGCACGTGCATCACGCAAAGGCCATTTGCGCGACGTTTTTTGTTTAGCGTCACGTAAACATAATTTGCGCGACGCATTTAGCTGCGTCGCGCAAACATGTTTTTGTACTAGTGCATTCTGGCCCCCATCCCAAAGAAAAGACACAAAATAGAGATTTGCAAAAACAATCAAAATTTGCAAAAATCCACTTGAAAATTATTTGAATTCATAGAATTGGCTTAGTGAGTTTTGAACTTGGAGAAAATTAAGATAGAAATATAAAGTTGTAAAAGTACACCGGCATCTCTAGTGCAAAGATGCAAATATAAGACGTAAAAGCACATTTACTTCTCATTTTGAATTTCCAAAAGATGTGAAGGTGGATTCAAATCAAATGAAGGAGATGTAAATTTGGTACTTTTTTTTCCTCTATAACTGACAAAATCCGTTAAAGATGTAAAAAAAAAAAAATGTATGTTTACATTACTTTTTATTTACATTCTCCGCCAAAATTGAATATTTTACATCCTTCCGTTGAGCGATTTTTGGCCAACAAAAAATGTAAAATTTTAATGTCAAGGCATTTTGGAGTATCTCCAAAAAGAGATGTAAAATATCCACCTCAGATTGAAAATGTAAATCAAAACCTAATTTTACCTTATTTTTATATCTTTTCACTTGATGAAGACTAATCAAACTGCTTCAAGTGGTCAAAGCTTCTCAGTTGTGACAGCTTCAAAATTATTTGAATTCATGGAATTGGCTGATGTGATTTTTTTTTTTAAAGAGTCAAGAGTTTGAACATTCTGTTTCCATTTTGGCCTCCTTTCAGAGAAATTAAGAACATGAAGTAATATTTGCAATAACAATCACCCCTTACAATCTTTGTAATTCTTGAAATTAGCTTAGGAAGTTTTTTACAGAGTTAATTATTAATGAGTACTGTCACTTAGTATTACAGTCTAGTGGTATTCTTCTTTACTTGTTAGTGTGAGGTTTTAGGTTCAATTCTCGCCAAAGGTGAATTCGAACCACATTATTGCTAGCTAGTCTATTGTGAGTCTAAGTCCAACCCCCTCTCCATTAATATTGATAATATTGTTTGTTCAAAAAAAAAAAAAAAATACTAATGAGTACGTAATCACCCCTTTGAACGTTTTACGAAAGCCATTTGCATTTTAAAAACAGAAAACTATTAATTAACTGCTGATATTATGTGAAATATGGACAACTTTATGGAAAATTGAAAACTATTGACACATCCACGAAAGTTTTATAGGTTATATTCACGAAGTTTTCTTGGCCCTGTCATATATTCACAAAGTTTTCTAGCACCAATAGTCATGACTTGCTTGGCTACGGGACACGAGCTGCTTGAGGCGGCATCAAAAGTCAAAGACTCGGGGTACCTCATCGGGCTTTCTTCCTTTAATTCTCTTAGTGAGGCCAAGGTAATCACAGGTTCGTTCCTTGAGTGCTCTTGCTCCGTCCACAGAGTTTATGCAGGAATGGAAGGCACGACATAGAGAGTTCTTTCCTTGCTTTGTGTTGTGACGCCCAATGTGCCACTACTTGCGGCAAGGGTGCCTTTGTTCTTCACGTTGGTTGCGGGAACAACTTGATCCTTTCTTGATGCCAGTTGTACTTTTTGTGGATTTGAAGACAAAGATGAGAAGCAGAGATGTCCCACTGGGCGTGCTAAATTTGTAAACACGAAAATTCTGTAACGAATGAAACGAGAACACGTGTACAAAGTAGATTTGTATTGGTTTGAATTTGTAGGTTACTATCTCTATCTACAATTTTCCTCTGGTTCAATCTTCAAATTTGATGTAGATGGTTGATTGTTGATCCAAGGGTTACGATGAATTGATCTCGGACAAACGATTGAATGATTGCTTCAAGTTTTAAGCTTGAAAACAATGCGTAGATGGTCTTCACCTCCAAAGTGAGGCAAAGATGGTGTTTGATACGAGATTTCATTGCTTCAAGAGTCTTGGCGACTTGATCTTGAAACTAACGTTGCTACAAGTTTATAAGCTTGCAACAAAGTCTTGAAGGAATTGGCACGAGCGTGTGTTGATTCTTCAAGGAAGTGCTTCGGCTTTGGTCGAGAGAAAGCTTCGGCTTTTGTTGAATGTTCTTCAAAGAGAGCTTTTGGCAGCGTATTAGTCTTCAAAGGTTTGGCAGAGATCCTTCTGTGTAGAGATTTTTCGATCCCTATACTTGTGGGAGGACCTTGTATTTATAGGCTTTTCAAAGCTTGCCTTTGGGTGGATTTGGCATTGATTTATGTCCTAATTCATCCATGGGAGAATTTAGGGATGTTTTTAATTTCATCCATCTTTACTCCCATGGCCGAAATTATGAGGCCTTGTTGCCCATTTTGTGAGCAATCTTCAATTTTTGCTTGTTTTATGAAAATGCGTTAACTTTCTTTCTGGTTTTGAGAGTATTTTGATCCCTTGCCGAATATAAGAGAGATTCTCCCTTGTTTGTCGTGTTTTTGGGAATATTTTATACTTCCCTTGCTTGATTTATGCCATATATCATTGATGACTTGTCCATTTGTGATGAGTCATATGCCACATGGAGCTTTGTGATGCATCATTTGTAAGCAATGAAATTTACATGTCTACATTTACATTCTCCGCCAAAAATGAATGTTTTACATCCTTCCATGGAGATATTTTTGGCCAACAAAACATGTAAAAACATCCACCTTAGATTGAAAATGTAAATCAAAACCTAATTTCACCTTGTTTTTACATCTTTTCACTTGATGAAGACCAATCAAACTGCCTCAAGTGGCCAAAGCTTCTCAGTTGCGACAACTTCAAAATTATTTGAATTCATGGAATTGGCTTATGTCAATTTTTCAAGGAGTCAAGAGTTTGAACATTCCGTTTCCATTTTGGCCTACTTTCAGAGAAATTAAGAACATGAAGTAATATTTGCAATAACAATCACGTCTTACAATCTTTGACATTCTTGAAATTAGCTTAGGAAGTTTTTTACCAAGTTAATTATTAATCAGTACCATTACTTAGTATTACGGTCTAGTGGTATTCTTCTTCATTTGTCAGCAAGAGGTTTTATGTTCAATTCTTGCAAAGGGGAATTCGAACAACATTCTTGCTAGCTAGTCCATTGTGAGTCTAAGCCCAAACCCCCTCTCCATTAATATTGATAATATCGTTTGTTCAACAAAAAAATATTAATGAGTACCTAACCACCCCTTAGAATTTTTTACGAAAGCCATTTGCGTTTTAAAAACAGAAAACTATTAACTGGTGATATTATGTGAAATATGGACAACTTTACGGAAAATTGAAAACTAGGATACATCCATGAAAGTTTTATATGTTATATTCACGAAGTTTTCTCGGGCCTGTCGTATTGTTTGGTTAAAGATGCATAAAATGGATTGCATTGTAGTACTCCATCTGATAAAACCCCTAAGTTGATGCAAGATAACAAACTTCTCTTCTCACTGATGCGAGATTTACTTGACACTCAAATTAAACCCTCGTTTGACAATTGTAGTAGAATGGATAAGTGAGGGATCGTTCTAGACCGGGGATTAGGAGGGCTTGCTAAAACCTTCTAAATTGACTTAAAAACATAAAAACTAAATTAAAATACTCTTAACAAGACTACTATGACTCAGAAAGGCTTTGAAAAACTCAAATTGTCTAAAACAATCAAATTGACTCAAATAGAAGCTAGAACTTGATTTAGACGAATTTGCAATTGTTTATGACTCCAAAAGCTTAAAGATACAAAAATAAAACAAATACGAATGATTAAGACTTAACAAAATAGGGGGGGGGAATTGTGGTTGGACGATATTAAATTAAAAAGACAAAATATAATTAAAGGCAAAATGTAAATATGAATGTGATAAAAATATGGATGATGGAATAGCCAAGGGGTTCTTCTCCACACATGTTACACTTGCAAACAAAATTGATTCTCAGTTGGTCTTTCGATAAGTTGTGAAACTCAATGCTCCAAGTTAATTAGATCCGCTTAGATTAACTTTCAGATTTCCCTAAATTCGTTGGATTGAATGGAATACGCATTACAACCAAATTATTCTTAATCAAAGTCCCTAACTATGGAATACGCATGATAGAGACATTCAACAAAGATCATTAAGTTCAACGGAAATCATAAACATCGACGAGGCATTCGTTACTATGGAATACGCATGAAACTTATGCCAAGAATTCGTTTAACGCGATTGTTTATAAGCAACCTCCACTACTTGTGAATATAAGTTCATAGCGATTAGGTGAAATTCACTTATATTCTAGCGTCATATTTATGCATGAAAATTAAGCTTGCAATCTCAATGAACATACATAAATAAGTTATCAATCAAACAGTTAAACGAATTGAATCCACAACTTATGAAATTCCAACCAAACGTAATCAATTCAAATTGCAAATATAAACATAGTTTCGAATCACCCCCTAGCTAAAGGGGGTTTAGTTCCTCATAACTTTGAAATCAAAGAAACACCTAAACATTCCAACAACTCAAACGTGAATTGTATGAACGTTTAGGCACTCTTCTCTTCCCTTCTCATACGTACAAAACAAAGAGAATTAAATTTAAACTTTGAAATCAAAGAAACACCTAAACATTCCAACAACTCAAACTTGAATTGTATGGACGTTTAAGCACTCTTTTCTTCCTCGTTGTTGTAGCACAAGGTCTAAGGTGAGCTTAAGGGCTTTAGGTGTATGTGGAATGGAGTAGGGAGTGGTTGGAGATGGAAGAATGAAGAGAAAATATGCAGAAAATGAAGAGACTCACGGCTAGGGAGAAGATGGAAGTGTTTGTAACTGAAAATGTGTATGGAGGAGTGAGTGAATTTTGAGGAGTGTTGGATGCTTATTTATAGGTGAAATGGGGGAACAAAAGAGGGAATATTGCAGCTAGGAGGGGATGAATGATTATGGGTGCATGTGTTTGGAATAATGAAGGGGGAATGTATGTAATAAAACAACTAGGAAAAGTTATGGAAAGCTGGAAATGGGAGTGGGAACTCACGGCAAAGTGTTTTGGGGATGGTTCTTTGTGGTTGTGATGCATGTGATTGCATGTGTTGATTGCTAAGGTGTGTGGTGATGAGTGTAAGTGGAATAAAGAATGAATGAAGGCATGTGAATTAGGTGGGAAAGAGGTGGAAATGGAATGTTATGCAATGATAATGTCTTGTAAAGATACTAATAAATAATGCATGTAGGGTTAGGAAATAAAATCATAACTTAAAGGGGGATGATTAAAGGGTGTTGAAAGGTTTTGCATGGCTTTGAAGTGATTGTGGATTGGGCTAGAGTTTAAGTACATGAAATGGACCCAAATTGCTCCCCCTTGCATGGCAAGGAATGGTGTTTGTGTTAAGCCCAAGGCAAGGTGAATGTAATTGGGTTAGGGCCATTGTTTTGTGTCTTCAAGTGCATACAAGGCCTTCAAATTCGTCCATCCTCTTGGCTCCATGGATAAGCTATCCAATCCATGCCCAAAAATGCTCCAAATGGCCTCAAAATGCACTTTCTTGCTCCCTAGGCCCTTAGAACCTAAAAACACACAAAAGAAGCATAAAGGACTAAAATAACGAGAGAAACATAACGTAAATGCACGAGAACAAGCCATTTAAGTCGCATGAATATGCTCCTATCAAATACCCCCACACTTAGCTTTTGCTAGTCCTCGAGCAAAACAGAATAAAAACAAATAAACAAAACGACACTAAACACGTAAAACACAACCTAAACCTTCCAACAACCGTCTTAGGGATTTCCAATGCACATGACAAGTTAAAAATCATCATTCTCACAGATTTTAGTCATCTTCACACTTAAGTACATTCTTAATCATAGTCACCATATACTAGTTCACAATTAAGCATTTAAAACCATGTTTTGAATGTAGTAACATGCCTTAGAGAATTTGCTCAATTCCTTACAAGATATGAACTCGATTCTCACTCAGATTTTCTGACTACACACCCTAAACTAGTTATATGTGAGAAGATTGATGTAAACATAAAAACGAACACTCACATATATGTATTTCAAAGGAAGCAATTTCTGGAGTTAATAAGCATGTTTAGATATGATCTCATGAATGGAATGCTACTACTTAGATGCGAGAACCAGTGACACCATAAGCTCATACCAAGTTCAAACTCCACAAATTGAAATACACAACACTCAAGATAGAAGTCAAGGGTTGTAACGGGGCTTGGGGTATGTGGATAACAAAGAAGTGATATGGAAAACAAAGGTTCTTAAAGAAATAGTGAGCAAAGCATTTGAATCAACTTAGAATTCACTTTTGAATGAAAACTCAACTTTTGAACAAAAAGGGAGAATTTAGACAATTTACGCCCAGAATTGGTGTTTTGGAACCTTTCTTCAATCACTTATTCATTTTTTTTTTTTTTTTTTTTTTTTTTTTTTTTTTTGAATCTCAAAACATAAACACTTAAACATTCTCTCCCCCACACTTATTTTCTTTCATAATGTAACTCAAAAGGAATTCAATTAAGTCATGCTCACTATCTTTTAAGAACAAGGGTGGGGATTGTCCTAAACTAGGCTAGGTGAGGAAAAAGTGGGTTAACAAAGAACATGGGCTAACACGGCTCAACGGGGGTACAACTTACAACATATACGAAATATGGGAAGTGAGGCTATTTGGCTATGGTGGCAACTACACAACTTCATCTTGAATATGTGTTATGCAAATCAATAACATGCTTTGAATGAAATGGGCATGAGTTCTAGCATTTGGAACTATATGATGAAACGCCTTCTAAGTAGTAACCAAGCAAAGAATAATGAGATCATGCAACGACTTTAGAAAACAAGAAATCACAGATTATACTCTCCAAAGAACGTTATAGGCTCAAGTCTCTCAGGGTTGTAGCATTTGTTTGAGTTCTTTCCTTCAGGCATGTTACAAAAACTAAATTTTCTTTTATGATTGCATGTGAAGTCATACATTATAACCATAACCAAGCATATACCAAGAGTAAATCAAACTTTTCTCTATGTTAATAACTCTTTTTAACAGTCATGCAATTACAAACCAAATCCTTATTATTGTGTTGGAAGGTATCCTAAGACACAAACACACACACAAAAACAACTTTAAAACAACTATTTTTGGGTTTTTCAAAACAATTTTTCAAATTTTTATGGGATTTTCGAATTTTTAAGACAAAACACACTAAAACAGTTTTAAAACAGTGAGAAACAACATGTGAAGTGATAGGTGAATAAATCCCACGAATTTGCATCAAATATACTTAGTTACCCCCCCACACTTAAATCAAACATTGTCTTCAATGTTTTAAGCATAGATTCACACAAAGCATAAGTAAATACACAAAAAGCACTTAAACATACTAAACATGGCATAATGTAATTAACAAAGAGAAGAGTTTAGAGACGCAAATCTGGTTATAGAGTGTAAATTCCATCTTCTCCTTGGTAATTGCATTGAGGCTTTTGATCTTTGTGATTCCACAGGCTTACTCTTGAACTGGTTTCTGCCCATCGTTGATTTTCCTTTGTGCTACTTCTTGAACTGGGCAGCAGGATGGTTCTTTTGGTCTCCCCCGAAGGTCTGAGCTTATCCCTTTTATCTGTTTCTTTGTTCAATCTTTCCAATTCGTATTGAAAAGGGTTGGAGGATAACTCAGCCTATGTTTGTCTCCACATGCTTCAATGTATCATTTGCACTTGCCTTACTCGCTCCCCTTTGCAGAAGTGGTCCCTTCTCCGGAAGTGTATCAACCGTTGAAGATGACTACTCGAGAGCAACGCTAGGTAAGCAATCAGGAATAGATTCCAGGCAGTTGGCTCCAGAACGGAAGACTGACTCCAAGTGCCGGCTGATTGCTTGTTTTACTTTGCCATGCGAGTAAGAACAAGGACAAAGAAAAAGACAGGGAAAGAGCATGATATGAGATACTTTTGCTTTTGACCTTGATGATATGAGATACCTTTGCTTTTGAAGAAGCGGTGAATGAATCAGCACATGTATTTGTTGTGCTGTTTCCTCCTGGGTCATATGTACTCCAGGCATCTGGTATCATCTTTGGGGAAGAAGAAAGAATTGAGTCTTTCGAAAGGCTTTGCTGGGAGTACGCCCTCAGGGGTGAGGGAGAGTTGGGCATTTTTCTTTAGGTTTGCCCTGCCATAAAAGACGAAGGTCGACATATATAGAGATAATATCAAGTGGTGGTACTTTTTACCTTTGTCGACAAACGTTTTGATCCCGCAAATCTGGCTTTTTGAAATAGTGGCGCCTCTTCGATCTCTGAACACGCCTCTTCGATTTCTGAACACGCCTCTTCGATTTCTGAACACGCCTCTTCGATTTCTGAGCAGGCGCCCCTTCGATTTCTGAACGACGCCCCTTCGCTTTCTGAACGACACGTGGTAGTGCAGATGCGGCTCCTTTTGACAAAGCTGCACGCGTCTTCTGAAAAGCCGAGAAAGCGTCGCCGAACTTTGCGCTTGTCGGCTAAAGATGTGTAGTTGTGATGATGGTCTCCACGTGTTGTCTGAAAAGAAGAAATCTTTTGACAAAGTTGACGCGTCTTCTGAAAAGCCGAGAACGCGTCGCCTAAATTACGCCGGAAAATCTGGCTTTTTGAATTGGTGGACGCGTCGCCTTGGCTTTTTTATTGAGCTATCGATCACCACAACAAACACACTCTGAAGATTTCCCATTCTTGAAAATCGACTCCGGCCCTTTGAAATTTAACTCCATCCCTTCTCTTTGAACACTTTTGAAAAATGGCAAACTCATCGAACCTTAGCTTGGAATTGAGCCTTAGCAGTGATGCGGCCGCTCCGCGTCAAGGTAACTTATGGCGCCCTTCTTTCTTTTCTTCTAACGGTCCTCTCACAGGTGAAGACTCCGTGATGCAGGACGCCACAACAGCTACAATAGTAGCTAGGAACCTCCTCACTCCGAAAGATAGTAGGCTGCTGTCAGGACGGTCCGATGAGTTGGCCGTTCAAGAGTCCCTCGCACTTAATGTTCAGTGTGCGAGTTCTGTGTCCAACATGGGCCAACGCCTGCTTGCCCGCTCCCGTCAGGTGGAATCATTGATGGCAGAGGTGGAAAGTCTCAAGCAGGAGATCCAGCAGCTGAAGTATGAGAATAGAAGTTTGCATGTGCTTGCAAACAACTACTCGACGGGCATGAAGAGGAAGCTTGATGAGCTGCAAGAGTCTGAAGGTCGGATTCACAGTGACCGTCAAAGGTTCTCGTCTTTCCTCCAGAGGCACCTTTTTCCTAGCTCATCCAGCGCTTGGCCAAGTATTGAGGCCTGGAATGCTCTATCTTCGATGCCTCCCGCTCCGATGCCTTCTGTTCCTACGCCTTCCGCTCCGATGCCTTCTGTTCCTACGCCTTCCGCTTCAAGAGTAAAGCCACGTAGTGGGGCCTCAAGCAAACAACCTTTGTGAAGCACCATCTTTCTTTGTTTAGCAGTGCCTATCAATAAATCAAACATTTTCTCAATGTTACAATCATAGACTCACACAATTAATAAACAAACAAACAATAACAACTAAACAACCTAACAAGGCAGAAACGAAATAGCAACAATTTTTTTTTTTTTTTTTTAATTTTTTTTTTTTTTTTTTTTATCAAATTTTCGTAGTTTTATACCAAGACACTATAAAACACACTAAAACACTCTAAAAACGCTTAAAACAGCAAGAAACAACATTCTAAGTGAAAGGAGAATAAATCCCACGAAATTCATGCAAATACAAATTGTTTACCCCCCCCCACACTTAAATCAAACTTTGTCCTCAATGTTTTAAGCAGAAAGTCACAACAGAGCAAGCAAATAAACAAATTCGAGAAAGAAAGCAAAGTAAAGGCAGTAAAGAAAAAGAAAGGAATAAAAATAAGTCTCTTAAAGGGGTTTCCAAGTTCTTCTCTATTCGGATGCATGGGTTGCCTCCCACGAAGCGCTTTCTTTTACGTCTTGCAGCCGGACGGTACCTCCGTTTAAGCTTGACTAGGTTCCACGGCATGGAGGGGTACCTCCTCCACGACATGCTCCTCAAACATCTCGTAATAGGGCTTCAATCGATGCCCATTCACTTTGAATTCTTGCTGCGTCCTTGAACTTTTGATTTGCACTGCACCATGAGGGAAAACATTAGTAACAACAAACGGGCCAATCCATTTAGAACGCAACTTACCAGGAAACAAACGTAGGCGAGAGTTAAAAAGTAACACTTTCTGCCCAACTGTGAAGGTCTTGGTTCGAATCATTTTATCATGGAATGCTTTGGTCTTGGCTTTGTACATCTGGGCATTCTCATAGGCTTCATTCCGAATCTCCTCAAGTTCATTCAATTGGAGCTTCCTATGAACTCCCGCTGCATCTATGTCCATGTTGAAAATCTTCACGGCCCAATGTGCCTTGTGCTCTAACTCTACGGGCAAATGACATGGCTTACCATAGACGAGCCGAAAAGGTGACATCCCAATGGGTGTTTTGTATGCCGTACGATATGCCCACAGTGCATCATCTAAACGTAAGCTCCAATCCCTCCTTGTTGGTCCAACGGTCTTCTCCAAAATTTGTTTTATTTCTCGGTTAGACACCTCGGCTTGGCCATTTGTTTGAGGATGGTAAGGTGTGGAGACCTTATGGTTGACATGGTACTTTCTTAGCAACGCCTCAATGGTCCGATTGCAAAAGTGAGACCCTCCATCACTTATGATTACTCTCGGCATTCCAAACCTAGCAAAAATGTTAGTTTTCACGAAATCTGCAACTACCTTAGAATCGTTAGTACGGGTGGCTTTTGCTTCCACCCATTTAGAAACATAATCAACGGCTAGCAAGATATAAGTGAAACCATAAGATGGAGGGAAAGGGCCCATGAAATCAATGCCCCAAACATCAAAAATTTCAACATTAAAGACAGGGGTTTGCGGCATTTGGTCCTTGGTACCTATGTTACCCATTCGTTGGCAACGATCACAAGACATACAAAAGGTTCTAGCATCCCTAAATATAGTCGGCCAATAAAAACCACACTCTAGAACCTTGAGGGCAGTGCGTTGTGTGCCAAAATGACCACCACATGCATATGTGTGACAAAAGCTTAGAATTGAGTGAAATTCAGAATCATGCACACATCTACGTACAATTTGATCTGAGCAATACTTCCACAAATAAGGGTCATCCCAAACATAGAAACGTGCATCATTTTTAAGCTTATCACGTTGGTGCTTGTTTAGTTCATTTGGAATTTGTTTAGTCACCAAGTAATTCACTAAATCTGCATACCATGGTTCACTTACCTCAATGGATAGCAGCTGCTCATCGGGAAAAGTTTCAGGGATAGGTACGGCATGTTCATGCTCCTCGTGGATCATTTGGCTTAAATGGTCAGCCACTACATTCTCGCTTCCTTTCTTATCCCGGATTTCAATATCAAATTCTTGAAGAAGAAGAATCCAACGGATAAGCCTCGGCTTTGCTTCCTTTTTCGTGAGCAAGTACCTCAAAGCTGCATGATCAGAATAAACGATTACTTTAGTACCAATTAAATATGAACGAAATTTATCTAAAGCAAAAACCACAGCTAGAAGTTCTTTTTCCGTCGTGGAGTAGTTCAATTGGGCATCATTGAGAGTCCGAGAGGCATAGTATATGACATGCGGCCGCTTGTCTCTTCTTTGTCCTAGAACAGCTCCTAATGCATAGTCGGATGCATCGCACATGAGCTCGAACGGAAGGCTCCAATCTGGAGGTACAATAATGGGGGCCGAGACTAGCTTCTCCTTGAGTTGGTTAAATGCCGAATTACACTCTTCATCAAACTTGAATGGCACATCTTTTTGAAGCAATCGGCAAAGAGGGTTGGACATCTTGGAGAAGTCCTTGATAAAACGCCTATAGAACCCTGCATGGCCAAGAAACGAACGTACCTCTCTAACCGAAGTAGGAGAGGGTAAGTGACGTACAAGGTCTATTTTCGATTTATCTACTGCAATTCCTTTTTCTGAAACAATATGTCCTAAAACTATACCTTGTTTCACCATAAAGTGACATTTCTCCCAATTCAAAACAAGGTTAGTTTCAACACATCGTTTCAAAATTAAGGTCAGATTATCCAAGCAATTATCAAATGAACTCCCAAATACACTGAAATCATCCATGAAAACCTCAATGATCTTTTCAACAAAATCGGAAAATATACTTACCATACACCTTTGGAAAGTGGCCGGTGCGTTGCATAAGCCAAATGGCATGCGACAATAAGCAAATGTTCCAAAGGGACATGTGAATGTGGTCTTCTCTTGATCATCCGGGGCTATCACAATTTGGTTATATCCAGAGTATCCATCAAGAAAACAGTAAAAAGCATGACCGGCTAACCTTTCGAGCATCTGGTCGATGAATGGCAAAGGAAAGTGATCTTTCCTAGTCATGGCATTTAGCTTCCGGTAATCGATACATACTCGCCATCCAGTCTGAATGCGTGTAGGCACGAGCTCATTCTCATCATTCTTGATAACAGTTACTCCGGACTTCTTGGGAACGACTTGAACTGGAGAGACCCAACGGCTATCGGAGATAGGGTAGATCACTCCGCAATCCAAAAGTTTGATTATTTCCTTCTTCACCACTTCCATCATCGGAGGGTTGAGACGGCGTTGAGCCTCTCGAGTTGGTTTAGCCCCCTCCTCAAGAAGTATACGGTGCATGCATGTGGTAGGGCTTATTCCTTTAATGTCGGCCAAAGTCCACCCTATGGCCGTTTTGTGCTCTCGCAGCATCCTCACAAGCTTCTCCTCCTCCATTGCCATGAGACTTGATGAAATGATGACGGGCAATGTTTCGCCTTTTCCCAAAAACACATACTTCAAATGGTCCGGCAACGGCTTAAGTTCAAGCGATGGTGCCTAAACAACAGAAGGTAGCATCTTAGTGGAAACTGAATTTGAAAGTGAGAGTGGAACCTTACCATATTGTTGTGGCAATGACTCAAGGTCTGCCACAACCTCAATTATTTCTTCACTAGAACCCATTGCAAAGAATTCCTCCTCCTTGTCGTGGCCTTGCATTGGCCCAAATCCTTCATTTTTACGCTCTATGGCCTTAGTGATGGTTGTTTCCAGGGCGTCCTCGTTCAATTCTTCAAGGTATACCTGCGCCAAAGAATCGATAACATCAATGGAAAAACAAGAATGGTCATCAACGGGATATCTCATAGTTTCAGAAATATTAAAATCAATCACTTCCTCATCGAATTCCATTGTCAAGGTGCCTTTGTATACATCAATCTTCGTTCGGGCCGTCTTCGTGAATGGCCTACCAAGGAGAATCGGCAAAGATGTAGAATGGGCTGAATCCTCCATGTCTAGGACGTAGAAATCAGCCGGAAAAATTAAATGGTTCACCTGCACAAGCACATCCTCCAAAACTCCTTTTGGATACGCGTTAGAACGATCAGCCAATTGTATAATTACACCATCTTGTTTTAATTCACCCAAATTCATAGATGCATAAATAGAATAAGGCATGACATTTATGGATGCACCTAAATCAAGCATGGCATGTTCAAAACGATTATGTCCAATTACACAAGGAATCGTGAAACTACCGGGGTCTTTGCACTTGGTAGGCAGTTTACGTTGCAAAACAGCGGACACATTCTCGCTTACCTTCACTACCTCTTTGTTTGCCCTTCTTCTCTTTGTATTGCATAGGTCCTTGAGGAATTTAGCATACTTTGGAACCTGTTTGATTGCATCGAGAAGCGGTATGTTCACTTGCACCTTCCGGAACGTTTCAAGAATGTCCTTCTCGCTTTCTTCCTTTTTTTCTTGCATGAACCTGCGAGGAAAAGGTACATTGGGCAGATTAGGACGTGAAGTACATGAATTTGAACTTAAATTACCTGATTTGGCCGAGTTAGGGTGATCTGCCTCAGGTTGTGTCGTCTCTTCATCTACTTTCTGGGCAGATTTGGGATTGTTTGGCTCGGTCCCAACTTCTTTTCCACCCCTTAGGGTGATGGCCTTGGCGGATTCGAATCCTCCCTTTGGATTGACTGTGGTTGAGCTAGGAAGCTTTCCTTGCTCTCTAATCTGTCCAAGGAACTCAGAAATCTGCCCTATTTGTTTCTTCATATCCATCATCTCCTTCTCGTTATTTTCTATCCGGTTGTTTTGATTTTGCAACCCCTGCGAAATAGAGGTTAGTAATTGCATAGCTTGATTACTTTCCAAAGACGTACCTGAATGAGATGATGCCGAAGGTTGTTGGGATTGTTGGGGTGCATACGGCTTGGAATAAAAACCAGGGGGTTTGGCCTAAATCCTCCTTGTTGGGCAGCTTGTTGTGGCTCCCTCCATTTGAAGTTTGGATGGTCCCTCCATCCGGCATTGTAAGTGTTCGAGTATGGGTTGTTTTGATTTTGTCCTTGGAAACCAATTGCATTGCCAGATTTCCACCCACCATTCTCGATTAGTTGAGGGCACTTGTCGGATGGATGCCCTTGAATTGAGCACACGCCACAAACTTGGTGTTCTTGTGCTTTTGGACCAATCACAACCTGAGAAACAAGAGAATTAAGATTAGCAAGTTGTGATTGAATTTCAGAAATAGCACTCACCTCATTTACACTTTGTTGCCATGGGGCTTCCCTTTGGCCCACTCCTTCATATTGTTGAGCGTTGAGCGCTCGGTTGGCTATGAGAATCTTGGCATCCCTTGGTGTTTTGTCCACCAATGCTCCTCCCGCTGATGCATCAAGCATTTGACGTTCGATAGGAAGGAGGCCCTCATAGAAATATTGAAGGAGAAGTTCCTCCTTCATTTGATGTTGAGGACATGAAGCTATAAGGCCCTTGAAGCGCTCATAATAAGCCGGGAATGTCTCACCATGATTCTGTTGAATACCACTAATTTTCTTCCGTAGGAGAATCACTCTCGATGTAGGGAAGAATTTCTCCAAGAAAGCACGCTTCATACTCTCCCACGAAGTCACAGTTCCCGGGGCTAGTTCGTAGAGCCAATCTTTGGCCTTGTCCATAAGTGAAAATGGAAAGGCCTTCATCTTCAATATACTCCCATCCACATTGACGGGGGTCATGCTCGAACAAACCACCTCGAACTCCTTCAAGTGTTTGTTGGGGTCTTCCATAGACAAGCCATGGAACTTCGGAATATGGTGTAACAAACTGGATTTGAGTTCAAATTCCTCAGTCTTCCCCTCTGCAGCCGTGGGGTATTGGATACAAAGAGGCAATGCATTATCCAAACCCGAGGCCGAAAGCTCCTTGATGGTTCTATTATCTGCTGCCATGGCTTGTTCTTCTTCAAAAATCTGATCCGTGGGCTTTTCTTCTACACCTACTTCGTCTTCTTCAAGCCCAGGTTGTGGTGGAGGTTGTGGTGGCTCTTGTTGACTCCTCGTTCTCCTCAAAGTGCGTTCAAAATCACCGTCAAAGTCGGAGATGTTCTCTATAATAGGCCGAGAGCGACGAGTCATACACAGTACCTAAAAAAAACAAGGAAACAAACAAACTAAGAATCTGAAATAAGAATGCACGAAAAACAAAAAAAATATAAAAATAAAGACAAAGGATTAGCAAAGTTGCTAATCCCCGGCAACGGCGCCAAAATTTGATGCGAGATTTACTTGACACTCAAATTAAACCCTCGTTTGACAATTGTAGTAGAATGGATAAGTGAGGGATCGTTCTAGACCGGGGATTAGGAGGGCTTGCTAAAACCTTCTAAATTGACTTAAAAACATAAAAACTAAATTAAAATACTCTTAACAGGACTACTATGACTCAGAAAGGCTTTGAAAAACTCAAATTGTCTAAAACAATCAAATTGACTCAAATAGAAGCTAGAACTTGATTTAGACGAATTTGCAATTGTTTATGACTCCAAAAGCTTAAAGATACAAAAATAAAACAAATACGAATGATTAAGACTTAACAAAATAGGGGGGGGAATTGTGGTTGGACGATATTAAATTAAAAAGACAAAATATAATTAAAGGCAAAATGTAAATATGAATGTGATAAAAAAATGGATGATGGAATAGCCAAGGGGTTCTTCTCCACACATGTTACACTTGCAAACAAAATTGATTCTCAGTTGGTCTTTCGATAAGTTGTGAAACTCAATGCTCCAAGTTAATTAGATCCGCTTAGATTAACTTTCAGATTTCCCTAAATTCGTTGGATTGAATGGAATACGCATTACAACCAAATTATTCTTAATCAAAGTCCCTAACTATGGAATACGCATGATAGAGACATTCAACAAAGATCATTAAGTTCAACGGAAATCATAAACATCGACGAGGCATTCGTTACTATGGAATACGCATGAAACTTATGCCAAGAATTCGTTTAACGCGATTGTTTATAAGCAACCTCCACTACTTGTGAATATAAGTTCATAGCGATTAGGTGAAATTCACTTATATTCTAGCGTCATATTTATGCATGAAAATTAAGCTTGCAATCTCAATGAACATACATAAATAAGTTATCAATCAAACAGTTAAACGAATTGAATCCACAACTTATGAAATTCCAACCAAACGTAATCAATTCAAATTGCAAATATAAACATAGTTTCGAATCACCCCCTAGCTAAAGGGGGTTTAGTTCCTCATAACTTTGAAATCAAAGAAACACCTAAACATTCCAACAACTCAAACGTGAATTGTATGAACGTTTAGGCACTCTTCTCTTCCCTTCTCATACGTACAAAACAAAGAGAATTAAATTTAAACTTTGAAATCAAAGAAACACCTAAACATTCCAACAACTCAAACTTGAATTGTATGGACGTTTAAGCACTCTTTTCTTCCTCGTTGTTGTAGCACAAGGTCTAAGGTGAGCTTAAGGGCTTTAGGTGTATGTGGAATGGAGTAGGGAGTGGTTGGAGATGGAAGAATGAAGAGAAAATATGCAGAAAATGAAGAGACTCACGGCTAGGGAGAAGATGGAAGTGTTTGTAACTGAAAATGTGTATGGAGGAGTGAGTGAATTTTGAGGAGTGTTGGATGCTTATTTATAGGTGAAATGGGGGAACAAAAGAGGGACTATTGCAGCTAGGAGGGGATGAATGATTATGGGTGCATGTGTTTGGAATAATGAAAGGGAATGTATGTAATAAAACAACTAGGAAAAGTTATGGAAAGCTGGAAATGGGAGTGGGAACTCACGGCAAAGTGTTTTGGGGATGGTTCTTTGTGGTTGTGATGCATGTGATTGCATGTGTTGATTGCTAAGGTGTGTGATGATGAGTGTAAGTGGAATAAAGAATGAATGAAGGCATGTGAATTAGGTGGGAAAGAGGTGGAAATGGAATGTTATGCAATGATAATGTCTTGTAAAGATACTAATAAATAATGCATGTAGGGTTAGGAAATAAAATCATAACTTAAAGGGGGATGATTAAAGGGTGTTGAAAGGTTTTGCATGGCTTTGAAGTGATTGTGGATTGGGCTAGAGTTTAAGTACATGAAATGGACCCAAATTGCTCCCCCTTGCATGGCAAGGAATGGTGTTTGTGTTAAGCCCAAGGCAAGGTGAATGTAATTGGGTTAGGGCCATTGTTTTGTGTCTTCAAGTGCATACAAGGCCTTCAAATTCGTCCATCCTCTTGGCTCCATGGATAAGCTATCCAATCCATGCCCAAAAATGCTCCAAATGGCCTCAAAATGCACTTTCTTGCTCCCTAGGCCCTTAGAACCTAAAAACACACAAAAGAAGCATAAAGGACTAAAATAACGAGAGAAACATAACGTAAATGCACGAGAACAAGCCATTTAAGTCGCATGAATATGCTCCTATCAAATACCCCCACACTTAGCTTTTGCTAGTCCTCGAGCAAAACAGAATAAAAACAAATAAACAAAACGACACTAAACACGTAAAACACAACCTAAACCTTCCAACAACCGTCTTAGGGATTTCCAATGCACATGACAAGTTAAAAATCATCATTCTCACAGATTTTAGTCATCTTCACACTTAAGTACATTCTTAATCATAGTCACCATATACTAGTTCACAATTAAGCATTTAAAACCATGTTTTGAATGTAGTAACATGCCTTAGAGAATTTGCTCAATTCCTTACAAGATATGAACTCGATTCTCACTCAGATTTTCTGACTACACACCCTAAACTAGTTATATGTGAGAAGATTGATGTAAACATAAAAACGAACACTCACATATATATATTTCAAAGGAAGCAATTTCTGGAGTTAATAAGCATGTTTAGATATGATCTCATGAATGGAATGCTACTACTTAGATGCGAGAACCAGTGACACCATAAGCTCATACCAAGTTCAAACTCCACAAATTGAAATACACAACACTCAAGATAGAAGTCAAGGGTTGTAACGGGGCTTGGGGTATGTGGATAACAAAGAAGTGATATGGAAAACAAAGGTTCTTAAAGAAATAGTGAGCAAAGCATTTGAATCAACTTAGAATTCACTTTTGAATGAAAACTCAACTTTTGAACAAAAAGGGAGAATTTAGACAATTTACGCCCAGAATTGGTGTTTTGGAACCTTTCTTCAATCACTTATTCATTTTTTTTTTTTTTTTTTTTTTTTTTTTTTTTTTGAATCTCAAAACATAAACACTTAAACATTCTCTCCCCCACACTTATTTTCTTTCATAATGTAACTCAAAAGGAATTCAATTAAGTCATGCTCACTATCTTTTAAGAACAAGGGTGGGGATTGTCCTAAACTAGGCTAGGTGAGGAAAAAGTGGGTTAACAAAGAACATGGGCTAACACGGCTCAACGGGGGTACAACTTACAACATATACGAAATATGGGAAGTGAGGCTATTTGGCTATGGTGGCAACTACACAACTTCATCTTGAATATGTGTTATGCAAATCAATAACATGCTTTGAATGAAATGGGCATGAGTTCTAGCATTTGGAACTATATGATGAAACGCCTTCTAAGTAGTAACCAAGCAAAGAATAATGAGATCATGCAACGACTTTAGAAAACAAGAAATCACAGATTATACTCTCCAAAGAACGTTATAGGCTCAAGTCTCTCAGGGTTGTAGCATTTGTTTGAGTTCTTTCCTTCAGGCATGTTACAAAAACTAAATTTTCTTTTATGATTGCATGTGAAGTCATACATTATAACCATAACCAAGCATATACCAAGAGTAAATCAAACTTTTCTCTATGTTAATAACTCTTTTTAACAGTCATGCAATTACAAACCAAATCCTTATTATTGTGTTGGAAGGTATCCTAAGACACAAACACACACACAAAAACAACTTTAAAACAACTATTTTTGGGTTTTTCAAAACAATTTTTCAAATTTTTATGGGATTTTCGAATTTTTAAGACAAAACACACTAAAACAGTTTTAAAACAGTGAGAAACAACATGTGAAGTGATAGGTGAATAAATCCCACGAATTTGCATCAAATATACTTAGTTACCCCCCCACACTTAAATCAAACATTGTCTTCAATGTTTTAAGCATAGATTCACACAAAGCATAAGTAAATACACAAAAAGCACTTAAACATACTAAACATGGCATAATGTAATTAACAAAGAGAAGAGTTTAGAGACGCAAATCTGGTTATAGAGTGTAAATTCCATCTTCTCCTTGGTAATTGCATTGAGGCTTTTGATCTTTGTGATTCCACAGGCTTACTCTTGAACTGGTTTCTGCCCATCGTTGATTTTCCTTTGTGCTACTTCTTGAACTGGGCAGCAGGATGGTTCTTTTGGTCTCCCCCGAAGGTCTGAGCTTATCCCTTTTATCTGTTTCTTTGTTCAATCTTTCCAATTCGTATTGAAAAGGGTTGGAGGATAACTCAGCCTATGTTTGTCTCCACATGCTTCAATGTATCATTTGCACTTGCCTTACTCGCTCCCCTTTGCAGAAGTGGTCCCTTCTCCGGAAGTGTATCAACCGTTGAAGATGACTACTCGAGAGCAACGCTAGGTAAGCAATCAGGAATAGATTCCAGGCAGTTGGCTCCAGAACGGAAGACTGACTCCAAGTGCCGGCTGATTGCTTGTTTTACTTTGCCATGCGAGTAAGAACAAGGACAAAGAAAAAGACAGGGAAAGAGCATGATATGAGATACTTTTGCTTTTGACCTTGATGATATGAGATACCTTTGCTTTTGAAGAAGCGGTGAATGAATCAGCACATGTATTTGTTGTGCTGTTTCCTCCTGGGTCATATGTACTCCAGGCATCTGGTATCATCTTTGGGGAAGAAGAAAGAATTGAGTCTTTCGAAAGGCTTTGCTGGGAGTACGCCCTCAGGGGTGAGGGAGAGTTGGGCATTTTTCTTTAGGTTTGCCCTGCCATAAAAGACGAAGGTCGACATATATAGAGATAATATCAAGTGGTGGTACTTTTTACCTTTGTCGACAAATATTTTGATCCCGCAAATCTGGCTTTTTGAAATAGTGGCGCCGCCTCTTCGATCTCTGAACACGCCTCTTCGATTTCTGAACACGCCTCTTCGATTTCTGAGCAGGCGCCCCTTCGATTTCTGAACGACGCCCCTTCGCTTTCTGAACGACACGTGGTAGTGCAGATGCGGCTCCTTTTGACAAAGCTGCACGCGTCTTCTGAAAAGCCGAGAAAGCGTCGCCGAACTTTGCGCTTGTCGGCTAAAGATGTGTAGTTGTGATGATGGTCTCCACGTGTTGTCTGAAAAGAAGAAATCTTTTGACAAAGTTGACGCGTCTTCTGAAAAACCGAGAACGCGTCGCCTAAATTACGCCGGAAAATCTGGCTTTTTGAATTGGTGGACGCGTCGCCTTGGCTTTTTTATTGAGCTATCGATCACCACAACAAACACACTCTGAAGATTTCCCATTCTTGAAAATCGACTCCGGCCCTTTGAAATTTAACTCCATCCCTTCTCTTTGAACACTTTTGAAAAATGGCAAACTCATCGAACCTTAGCTTGGAATTGAGCCTTAGCAGTGATGCGGCCGCTCCGCGTCAAGGTAACGTATGGCGCCCTTCTTTCTTTTCTTCTAACGGTCCTCTCACAGGTGAAGACTCCGTGATGCAGGACGCCACAACAGCTACAATAGTAGCTAGGAACCTCCTCACTCCGAAAGATAGTAGGCTGCTGTCAGGACGGTCCGATGAGTTGGCCGTTCAAGAGTCCCTCGCACTTAGTGTTCAGTGTGCGAGTTCTGTGTCCAACATGGGCCAACGCCTGCTTGCCCGCTCCCGTCAGGTGGAATCATTGATGGCAGAGGTGGAAAGTCTCAAGCAGGAGATCCAGCAGCTGAAGTATGAGAATAGAAGTTTGCATGTGCTCCCAAAAGTAGATTGTGTGCAAAAGCTGGAACCCAGAACTTGCATTCGCAGCACCCGTCGAAAGCTTTAAAGGTGCCTGGTTTCTTTTCTAGTCCTCTTTATGATGCTGGAGACATCTCCTTGAAACTGGAAAGAAAGCAAACAAAACAATTCCTGCATCATTTCTGCATGTTGTTTTCCGTAGGTGGTCATAGATGCTTGATGACAGAGATCGGCTGGTAAGGAGGGGGAGGAGGAGCGCCATGACTACAACGCAGAGGATGAATACCCATGCTTCAGAATTTAGGGATTTGGGGAAAGAACCCATCTTTCCTTCTTACCCTCGTGCTGTGATCCCGGGTGAGACCGTGACAGATAGAGAAGAAATCGAGTTTCTGTTGTGTTTGTTGATTCGTTCTGATTGTTTAAGGTTTTGCGGAAAACGATCTCAAGAGAGCGCAGCTGTTTGGGCGAAGAAACTTACTTGCAGACTAACGGAGGAAGAAGAAGGTTAAGTTTTGGGCACAAATCCTAACAGATTTTACCACAAAGGTATATATCCGAATTTTTTTACCACATGGGCTATTATCCGAATACCTTATGACCACGAGTACTATTTATTCGATTTGGCCGTAGTTTATTTAGTACTTTTCGAAATACGGAATTAAAGTCATACTATATCATTAAAAACAAGAATGAATTCCTAACAAATACAACTTTTATTGAACACACTACTACACAAAGGACATCATCACACAGCTAATATGATATCTGATTGTTGGTTAACACACATGCAATACAGTGAACTAAAATACTTAGAAACAAAATATTAAGAAAAACTAGTGATGACAATTAATGCCACTTTCGCAGGAAACTTGATTGCATGCAACATGCCTTTTAAACCCATAGATGATCCTAACGGGACGAATGAAGTCTTGTAAGAGTTTTCAGAGACGTTATCCACAAACATCATGTGATAGTTATGATCTTCAACTCCCCGTGATTGTAAAAGATCCACTCCTTCAGGGTTCTGGTTTGAGCTGATTCCGAACCATCTATAACCTTGTAAGGCCTTTAAATAATGTTGAAAGAACGCATGTCTTATTCAAAATTTATTTGGTCCGACACACTCATGCTTGAACAATGTGCAATTTTGATCATTCCTATTTTCGTTTGGTGTGTGAACGGTGGCCACGATCCACCACACTTGTTCATTCAGTGCCCCTGTCAAGTATAAGTTGGTTTCAAAGTGCTTTATATTCACGTATTCGGAGTTATTTGGTGAATCCTCCATTGTGAAAATATCGCTATAATCCTAGTCGGTGACTATGAGAATCCCCCTTGTAAGCATCTTTAGTATTGGCACTTAAAAAGGCTTGATAGTATTTATAATCAACGATAAGCCCACACCATCTTTCTCTATTCACATTATGTGTTCACACTATAGTTGTATTAAATATCATTAGTTCAAGAGAACTAGGCAAAAATGACCCTTTTTGTTAATCTTGGGACTAAAATAGGACAAATTGGCTATGAAAACGTTTAAGTACACTAATTAGAGGAAGTTAAATAAAATGGAAGAATTACAATGTGTATAATAATAAATTTAAAGTTTAATTAGGAGGGATTAAATAAAATATCTATTAAATACAAAAACAAAAAAAATAATATAAATTTGAATTAAGTACACATTAAAGGATTAAAATGAATGTGTAATTTACCACCAAATTTTTATTAAATTTTAATCTTCTTCAACAATCAAAGTTAAAAATATAAAAATAAATTGAGGGCTGCAATAAAAAAGATAAATACATAGTGGGTTGGGAGCATCTAAAGTTGGAATATGCCTACTTGGCCCAATAGAAAGCCCAAAGCTTGGCCTAACACATCTCTCTTTCCCTCTCTCTGTGTGGCAGTGTCTCTCCTCCCTCTCACCCTGATTTTACCACATTGACATGGTTATTGCTTGTGCCTTCTGCGTTGCGGCACAGCCTTAAACCCACAAGGGCCAGATCAGAATAACAAACCTCAAAGACCCTCTCTCTCTCTCTCTCTCTCTCTCTCTCTCTCTCTCTATCATTGTGGCTCTTCCGCATCCTCTAAATCTCAAAGTAAAATTCCATGGGAGCTTCACTCTGATAAACCCTACACTGAAACCCACAAAATCGACTTACCCAGAAGAGCTAATCACATGCATTTTTCCATGGATTTGAGAAGGCTTTCAATCCAAAAATCCCATCTTTTTCTCTTCTCCCCCATCAACCACCCGTGCGTGACCCGCACCACCCAACCTCGCCCCCAAGAACCTCCACAACCGCCCAAGTTCCTTCTCGATTTCTTAATTAGTTTATTTAGTACTCAAAGCTACCAAAATATGGAATTAAAGTCATACATACATCAGTAAAAGTAAGAACTATAAAGAAACACAACTTTTGTTGAACATTACAACACATAAGACATAACCACACAACTCATATTGAACACTACAACACATAAGACATAACCACACAGCTCATACGATCTGTTTTATCGGTTTAACACACACGTAATACAGTGAAACTAAAATACTTAGAAAAAAAGAAAAAGAAAAACCAGTGATGAAAACTAATGCCACTTTCGCAGGGAACTCGATTGCATTGAGCGCATGCAACAAGCCTTTTAAACCCATAGGTGACCCGGATGGGACGAGTGAAGTCTCGTGAGGGTTTCCAGAGACGTTACCCACAAACATCATGTGATAGTTATGATCATGGACACCCAATGGCTGTAAAGAGATCCTGACAGTCAGGGTCAGGGGTTTCCTTGACTGCGCAGAGGACTTCAATATCGTTTCGCCTTAAATAGCAGTTGCTGTTCACATGGAGCACTCGGAAGATCACTTTTGTGTCGTTGGTTGATTCGGATTTCTTAAGCTCGAACAAAGTGGAATCTTCATCATCCGTTTCATTGGAAGCAGTGGCCTTGATCAACCATGGGGAATTTTCACAAGTTGAACTTTTCACCCCTGTCAAGTATAAGTTGTTTTCAATGAGTTGGATTTTCACGTATCCAGATTTACGTGCATCCTCCGTTTTGAAAACATAGTTCGGTTCATCTTTGGTGAATTTGAGAGTCCCATCTTTTTTTACTCCATCTAAGCGCAAGAACTTGTTGTTGTGGTTAGATTGCCACGCAAAAGGATTTGGTAGTATTGGTGCCATGTTAAATGGGATGATCACTCTCACTTCTCTCTTCTTATTTTTCTCCCTTCCCTCTTCTCTCTTTCTCGTGTGATTTACTTGCTCCGCTCCATAGCTTCGAACCTGCTACTCTATTTATAATCAAGGATAAGTCCACGTCATGTTTCTCTATTCACATTATGTGTTCACACTAATAATGGTTTCGCATATAAGGAGTTTTTATTTTATTGTTCTTTCAGCAAAATAATGCAATTTTTTATTAGTTCTTAGTGTTTAATTCATATAGAAGAGTCCTAGTGTTGTTATCAGATATGTTGTTTAGGACAGAGTCCTAATCCTAGAGTTTTCACATGTACCCAAATCCATTGTCTCAAAGACAATTACATAAAATTGCGTTGTTTTCAACAACCGAGTTGTTCAATTAGCCGAAGTCCCTGGACTGACGCCAGATTTGATTGAATAGCTGATCTCACTGCAGGGCATTAATTAATGTGGGGACAATGCAGGTAACTGAAAGAAACAATGTGGAAAATGAACTCTTTTAGTTTTCCTACGTGTGAAATTCATAAATTGATTGTGCTGTATGTACATGAAGACATATTTAAGTGCTCAATCAGTTACCTGTTGCTGATGAGAAGCTTTTCACAACAAGGGTACGTGAAACTAGTACTTATAAGCTCCGGTTTGATTACAGCTTGGTTTACCAGTACTTAACTGCTATTAAAATGGAATGTTTTGATATAGGCACCTTGTCTTTGAATTTTTTTCTTAATTAAAAGGGACATTTTGATATAAGCGTCTCGTCTTTGCATTTCGTATAAACAGCCCTCCTCTAGTGGTGCTTTGGATATTTTGTTGACATCCATATCTTTCGGATCACCCCGAAAATTTACTTGCTGTCGTCTTTATTTTTTTACACTTTATTTTATTCAAAATTTTCGATGCACAAAATTGAGTCGATCTTGGACCAAAGTAAATCGGACCGTGAGTCATACACACGGCTCATCTTCTAATTGTTGTTGCTACTTTTAAAAATTGGTTCAGAAGAAAGTTTCAGATGAGAATTGAAGCTCAAGAAAAGTTGCTAAATGCTATAATATATCATACATGTTTGCAAAACGAGAAAAAAATTTGGCTATTTTTTATTTGTATACTTTTATTTAACTTTTTTTTTTTCTTTGACAGAATGCATCGTTTATTATTCAGAGTTTCATTTATTTACAACCCCATCTCCTATCTAAATTCACTCCCATCTCTATCTATATTTCATCTGAACAAATGCAAGTTTGGTACACACATAAAGCAGGAGCAGGTGTTGTAGCTATCAAATGACAACTGGCTTGTTAAGCCAGTATTATACGAATTACTGACTTATGGTCTCCTTGAAAGAATAATTTAACTACAATTTGTGGACTTCCCTCCCTCGTATCTCCTCCTGCCCCGAGCTTGGGTTATGAAAGAAGAAGAAGAACCCGGGAGTTCTCTCAACATAATCGACGTTTCACGTGGGCGCTTTATTATTGCCTCCTATTCTTAAGGAGATGAACTTCACTTGATGAAGACTAATCAAACGGTTAATTAACATAAATATGCACGTATCAACTAATGTGCATCATCCTTGTAGAAAATGATTTTCCTATATTTCATTCATTCCAGAATTACAAGATATATAGAACATATTTGATACAATAATTTATTACAATTGAAAACACCAAGTCAACCCTATACAATCATTCTAAATTTAACGCAATCAAGAGGATTGAGGAGAGATATGTGGAGATGATGGAATCTTGCTAACACCCCCCCCCCCCGGCAAACTGGACGGCCTCGGTTGTACAAGTTTGGAGCAAAGAAAGGTGTGGCGCGGCTTGTGCAGTGCTTTAGTAAGAACATCAGCTGGTTGCTCGATGGATGGCACAAAGAATACGCGATGACTACCAACAGTAACCTTTTCACGGACGAAGTGGTAGTCAAGTTCAATGTGGCGAGTGCGAGCATGGAAGACGGGGTTGGCAGCCATGTAGGTGGCGCTGAGATTGTCGCAGTAAAGATGAACAGGAAACTGTATAGAGACACCGAGTTCATAGAGAAGATAGGATAACCATGTTGTTTCTGCACAAGAGTGAGAGAGGGACCTGTATTCGGACTTGGCACTGGATCTAGCAATAGTGGGCTGTTTCTTTGAGCACCATGAGACAAGGTTCGAACCCAAGTAAATTAAGTAACCACTTGTAGAGCGGCGTGTATCAGGGCACCCCGCCCAATCGGCATCGGAGTAAGCACAAAGGCGTGTGGTTCGTAATTGAGGTGTAAAGATAAGACCATGATCGAGAGTCCCTTTGACATACCGAAGAATACGCTTGGCAGCAACAAGATGAGGAGCACGAGGGGCACTCATAAACTGAGAAACTGTATTCACCGCGTAAGTAATGTCGGGACGTGTCAAAGTGAGATATTGAAGGCAGCCAACAAGTTCGCGAAACTTCGTGGGAGAAGAGAGGAGAGGACCATCGGTATTTGACAAAACCACCTTTCCAGCGATGGGTGTAGTGACGAGCTTGCAATGTTCAAGATTGTGCTTTTGTAACAAATCATGAGCATATTTGAATTGATTGATGTGTAGAGAATCACCATGAGGAAGAACCTGCAATCCCAAAAAAATAGTGAAGTGGACCAAGATCTTTGATGTCGAAACCACGGCCCAATGCATCAATAAAACGTTGGAGCAAAACATTATCACTACCAGTGAGAACAATGTCATCAACATATAGGAGCAAAAATATGGTGTGAGAACCAAACCGATAAATGAAGAGGGATGGATCAGCAACACTTTGTGTAAAACCGGCAGTGATGAGGAAGGAGCTAATGCGATGGAACCATGCTCGGGGCGCTTGTTTGAGACCGTAGAGAGATTTGTATAACTTGCATACGTAATGGGGACGATCAGGATCAACGAAACCGGGAGGTTGAGTCATGTAAACATCTTCTTGGAGGAACCCGTGAAGAAATGCATTTTTGACATCAAGTTGACGTAGTGACCACCACGAGAAATGGCAACACTTAGAACCGTTCGAATGGTGGTAGGTTTTACAACGGGACTAAAGGTCTCCCCATAATCGACTCCAGGCTGTTGATGAAAACCCTTGGCGACTAAACGAGCTTTATAACGTTCAATAGATCCATCAGGCTTTCGTTTGATCCGGAACACCCACTTGGAACCAACCGTGTTGTGATGAGGTGAAGGAGGAACGAAAGACCATGTATTATTTTTAAGGAGAGCATTGATCTCTTCGGACATTGCAAAATGCCACGCATGACTTTTGGAGGCTTGAGTGAAACAGGTGGGCTCAAGGTCAGAGAGTGTTGTAATAAGGGCTTTGGGCAGAGGATAGCGTACGGTGCCATCGGTGGAATGCTTGGGCTTGGTGATGCCAAGTCGGAGACGGGTTACCATTGGATGCATAGAAGGAGTAGTGGTGACAGGTGGTTCGTGGGCCATGGAACTATCATGGGAAGACACCATGGGATCTACATGGATTGCATGCGGTGAGACAGGAGGCATTGCAGTCGGTGCATCATCACATGATGCTTGCGATGGAAGTGACATTGGTGGTGGCTGTGGAGCTGCAATAGGGGTAGCAGCTGGGGCCCGCGAGTTGGGGGGTGTGCTCGGCAGATCACTAGGGGAAGAAGTAATCTGCGGATGAGGGCTCGGCAGCGGGGGCTGCGGAGGTGCGATGGGTTGAATATCCAACAAAACTGTTGGAGAGGCATGAGGAACCTGCAAATTAGTAAAAGGAAAATAATCTTCTTGAAAAATGACATGACGGGAGATATAGACACGACCAGTGGAAGGGTGGAGACACCTATAACCTTTATGACTCGGACTGTAACCAATGAAAACACATTCTAAAGAACGAAGAGAAAGTTTGTGGGATGTATAAGGACTGAGGTTGGGAAAACATGAACAACCGAAGACACGGAGATGAGAGTAAGAGGGAGAGCGATGGAAGAGTTTGGCATATGGGGTTTCCCAATTTAGGAGGGGTGTAGGAAGAAGGTTAATGAGATGAACCGCGGTGAGAGCCGCTTCAGTCCAATAGGAAAATGGTAAATGAGCAGTATGAAGAAGAGTGCGAATCATGTCGGCAATATGGCGATGTTTTCTTTCGGCGACGCCATTTTGTTGAGGGTTGTGAGGGCATGAGAACCGTTGTTGGATACCCAAGGTGTTACAAAAATTGGCAAAGGCATTGTTCACATATTCGGTACCATTATCACTCTGTAAGATTTTAATACTAGAGTTGAAGAGATTTTGTGCCATGGCAACAAATGTTTGAAAGTGTGTAAACACTTCCGATTTACGGCGCATGGGATAAATCCAAGAATAACGCGAAAAATCATCCGTAAAAAGAACATAATACCGAAAGCCACTAATAGAGGGCACATGAGACATCCAAACATCGGAGTGAATGAGGTGAAAAGAAAATGAGACTGAAATATTACGATTCGAAAACGATAGTTGAGTAGATTTGCTTATAGCACAATCCGTACAGAATGTCTTATTAAATTTTATTTCTTTTCCTAACAAAGGTCCTAGATGGGAAAGAACAGAAGACGACGAGTGACTGAGACGACGATGCCAAGTAGAGGAATGACGAGTGGTAAGAGCATGAGGAGCAAGGGGCTGACGGGTGGAGGAAAGTTGAAGAGGATACAAGCCATCTTCACAGGGGCCCTGAAATAAGAATGCACCGGTGAGCAAATCATAAATTTGATAGACATCTGGAGCAAAAAGGAAAAAGACACGATTATCTTTGGTGAATCGAGCAACGGAAAGTAATTTTTGCGAATGGCGGGAATGCGAAAAACATCACGAAGAGTGAATGTAGAAGAGCCCAAAGAAAAAGGAAGAGTACCGGTGTGGGTAACATGCATGGAATCTCCATTACCCATAAATACAGTTTGATTACCATTTGAGGGATACGGGTTTTGAAGGGATGTGCCGGGACCCGTCATGTGATGAGTGGCGCCGGTATCAGGATACCAAACGGGATCGGCCTGAAAGCGCTCAGTCAGTCACTTATTGGTTGTGAGAATCTTTCCACAACAAGGGTACCTGAAACCAATACTTATCAGCTATGCTTTGATTGCAGCTTGGTTTACCAGTACTTTAACTGCTATTAAAATTGCATTCCTGTTTATGCATTCCGTATATATAGCCCTCCTAATGGTGCTTTGGATACTGTTGTTGCCATCCATGTCTTTTGGATCACCTCGAAAATTTGCTAGCTATTGTCTTTGTTCTTTTACATTTTATGTGATTAAAGTTCAACCATTCACAAAACATGCATAAGCTAGTTAATGATCACACATTCTTAGGTCTAGTTTTATTTTTGCCCCTTTCTCACAAAATGACTTTGTCTGAATACTAATTATCGGTAATACACTGAAAACAAAACAATTTTATTGTTCGAGGCTCTCAAGAGTCAGATTGAAGTACAAAAAATATTTGCAAGAGCAGCTTGAGTTGTGTTGCTTTGCTATCGTTTACCTAAACCCGAACTCAGTGGCGAAATAATATTCTAGCTTTCACTTGTGAGAATGTGAAAGTTAAAAGTCCAACACCGAAGGTTTAATAAACCTTGCAATGACATCTAAGGAGGGCAATTTCCCATTTCTAATGGGTTTTGTGATAGAACTTCAACAATCATACCGTCTATCTTTTAATCATTGTCGCTACTTTTTAAAATAGGTTCAAAAGAAGTTAGATATGAGAAGGAAAGTTGCTAATGCTAATATATTATACATGTTAACAAAAGGAGAAAAACAATTGGCTGTTGTTATTTGTTGAATTTTGGATGTATATTTCATGAGTAACATTTACAAAGTTGACATATCTATGAGAAAAGGACATAAAGGAAAGGGAGCAGCTGGACAGCAACCTCCAATTAGTCCTTAAATCACTCCTACAAAGACTACCAACTATTTACAATAACAAGGAAACACAATCCCTTAATTCTAGGCTAAAGCAAGCTAGAAACAATATCTTGAATAAAACCCTAGCCTTAGCCGAGAGTTCTACATTGAACAAAAGATATGACTTGATTGATTTGCTGCAGTTGGACCTCCAAGCTTAGATGCTTCCTGCTTCTTCCAATACTCCCCCTTAAGCTGGATCAAGGAGCTGCGTTGAGCCAATCTTGAACAATAAACGCTAAAATTGAGCAGTAGGAAGGTATTTCGTAAAAATATCAGCCAACTGATCATGTCTGTGTGTGTAATGAGTGTTAATAACCTTCGATTAAACTTGTGCTCCAATGTAATCACAATTAACCTCGATATGTTTAGTCCTCTCGTGAAAAACTGGATTGAAAACAATGTGCATAGCAGCTTGATTGTCACAGAACAAAGACATAGGCTGATTGCTTGGAAACCCTAAATTTTAGAGAAGACCTTTAGCCAAATGAGCTCACAAACAGTGGATGCCATTGCTTGATACTTAGCCTCAGCACTTGATCGAGCTATGACGCTTTGTTTTTTGCTTCTCCTTGTAACCAAATTTCCACCCACAAATGTGCAGAATCCAGTGGTTGACTTACAATCAAGAGAGTTGCCAGCCCAATCAGCGTTTGTGTACCCCATGATGGCAGTGTTACCATTCTTTTTCATCAATATACCTCGACCAAAGGATCCTTTGAGATAACAAAGTATTCTTTTAACATGTAAATGAGCGATGGTGGGAGCATGCATGAACTGACTGGCAATGCTCACGGCATAGGAAATGTCAGGACGTGTGATTGTGAGATAAATCAACTTCCCAACTAACTTTTCATAGTCAGTGAGATTGGTGGGAGCCTCACTTTGCATGTCGAGCTGAAGTTTACTATCAAGGGTAGTCCGAGTAGGCTTACAATCCATCATATCAGCATCATTTAGAAGGTCAAGAACGTACTTCCTTTGATTTAGAAAGAGCCCATTCTGAGATGTGGCCATTTCAATGCCAATAAAATACTTAAGAGTTCCTAAATCTTTGAGAGCAAACTAAATTCGGAGGGCATGCTTGAGAGAATTAATTTCCTCAATATTATCACATGTCATTATGAGATCATCAACATAAATCAAAACAACCAATTTGCCTATCGAACCAATTCGAACAAAAATTGAGGAATCAGAATTGCTTCTGTGAAAGCCAACTTCTTCAAGTACTGAGCTAATTTTTGAATACCATGCTCGTGGAGATTGCTTTAAACCATAGATAGATTTATGAAGTTTGCACACCATGTTAGGATCATGGGATTGAGGGTGACCTGGGGGCAACTTCATGTACACTTCCTTTTCTAACTCACCATGTAAAAATGCATTCTTCATATCCGTTTGACATAAATGCCAAGATTGATTAACTGCAATGAACAACAATACTCTCACTGTGTTCATATTGGCAACTAAAGCAAAAGTCTCTTTATAATCCACTCCATATGTTTGAGTAAAACCACGAGCCACCAAGCGAGCTTTGTGTCTCTCAACAGTTCCATCAGAGTTGAACGTTGTCTTAAAACACCCAACGAATGCCCACTGCCTTTTTTCTTTAAGGAAGCTTAATAACACTCCAGGTTCCATTTTCATGGAGCGCTTGAAGTTCATTTTTCATAGCAGTTTTCCAAATATCGTGCTCATTTGCTTCTTAAAAGCTTTGTGGATCATGAGTATCATCTAGGGCACTGAGAAAAGTAGCATGAGAGGATGAACATTTTTTGTAAGTGACAAAATCTGCAAGGGGATATCTTGTAGTATAGGTAACATAATTAACAAGCCTAGATGGAAGATGGCTATCTCTTGTGGGATTTCTCCGAGTTGAAACTTATGGTGGAGGTAGTGGCTCGGATACTTGAGATAAAGACTATGTATGTGAGCTTGGAGTGTCATTCCCTGATACTTTTTCTTGATAAGAAGGGATGTTAGATAATGGAAATAAATCATGCAGAAACTCCCCCTGATTTGTATCAACCAATTTCTGTGTAAAGTAGGGAGTTGACTCATCGAATCTAACATCTCTAGACACTACAAGCTTCTTAGTGACTGAATTATAACACTTATAACCCTTTTGTGTAGATGAATAACCCATGAACACATACTTAACAGCCCGAGGATCAAGTTTGTCATGGTGTGTAGGTTGAGTGTGAACAAAACATATACACTCAAAGACCTTTAAGAAAGACAGATTACTCTTTCTCTCCTTCAACACTTCGTAAGGATATTTGAAACCTAGCACTTTACTAGGGAGTCGGTTGATGAGGTATGTAGTTGTAAGTATGAAACATGAGAGCTCTTGTCTTCTCAAGAAGGTCTCGATTTTTTCTCTCGGCAACCCCGTTTTGTTGGGGAGCACCGACACAACTTGTTTGGTAAAGAATGCTATAGTTGCTAAGATATTGTGACATATTATTGGACATATATTCAGTGCCATTATTGAATCTTAATATGTGAATATTGGATGAGAATTGTGTGCCAACAAGTTTATGGAAATCTTGAAACACACTTGCAGATTCACTTTTAAACTTTAAGAGGTACAACCAAGTAATCCTTGTAAAATCATCCACAAAGGTTACAAAATACCTATATCCATCAAAGGACTCAACAACTGGTCCCTAAATATCTAAATGAATGATTTCAAAATGATTACTAGCCCTAGACAAGGATGAATCAAAGGGTAATCTGACAGATTTCGACAAGTGACAAACATCACATTGAATCTTGTCTTTACACAGGTTTGGAAACAAAAAAGACGTCACTTTTTCAGAGAGGTGAGCCAACCATTGGTGCTAGAGATGTTGGTCTTGTAGTATACTGGAGCTAGCTTGAAAAACCTTAGAAGTCTTGAAATCTTTGGCCAGGTAATAAAGTCCATTCAAAAGGAAACCTTCCCCAATCGTCTTCTTGGTGATGATATCCTGAAAAACAACATTGTGAGGGGAGAAAATGGCTAAGCAATTTAAAGATTTTGTGAGGGTTCCAACGAATAAAAGTTGACAAGGAAATGTTGGAACATAAAGTCTGACTCTATGTGATCTGAAAGAAGATTGATTTTTCCTTTTCCTACAACTAACACTCTTTTCCCATTAGCCACTGACATTTGAGATGGAATGGGCATTGTTTCAAAATCATACAGTTTGGTGAGTTGATTTGTCATATGATTCGTAGCTCTTGAATTTATAGTCCAATAATCATGCACACAACTAGCATTAAGAGCAGTTGAGAAGGAACTTAAGATACCTGGAATATCACCTTGTGGAACATAGTCAGTCTCCACAAGAAATCCAGCGAACTTTCCCAATAAAGCAGTTGCTTTTTTCTTTCAAACATGAAGGTTTCCAAACAGTCATTGTGCAATTGTTTCTTGTGAAGATAGGTTGCGAACTCATTGATCAATACGGCGGGATTTGCTGTAAAGTTTATCATTCCCTCAGTTGAAGAACCAGCTGCATGGTTGGCTCGGTGAGAGAGATGATTCAAGCATTTTTGGGGGCCCTTGCTATCCTTTAAGTAGCTTGGCTTCAGCTCTAGATGCAGAATCCAACATTTATCTCGAGTGTGTCCAACAACATCACAATAGTTGCATTTCAAGTCAAGCCTTTTACCTTTGTAAGGCTTTCCTTCAGTTCGACTATGATTAGAAACATAAGCCCTAGTTTCAGGCATATTTGACTTGGTCACCAAGTTCATCACTTTCTTCTTTACTTATTCTCTTTGAATGATAGCACATACACCTGTGAAAGATGGCAGCTCAGAATTCATAAGTACATGGCTTCTAAGATCTTCAAACTCTGGGCCCAAGCTTGCCAAGAGTTGAAAGATCTTATTCACCTCAGCTCTCTTTATTAGGCCAATAGCATCAGTGGTATGAGGTCGATAAACATCAAGTTCGTTCCACATACGCGTCAAGTTGCCAAGATGTTGAACAAACGACTTGCCTTCTTGTTGCAGATTTGCAATGTCTTTCTTAAGCTGAAAAACACAAGTAGCGTTGTGTTGATTCCCATACATTTCTTTGACTTGGTCCCATAGATGCATGGACGACTCTGAATAACTGAAAATTTTAGCAATTCTACGCTCCATAGAATTAAGTAGCCATGACATAACCAGTTGATCTTTACACAGCCATGACTCAAATGTAGGAGACGTGGCTGCATGCGCCTGTATAGCACCATTGACATATCCAAGCTTAGATCTTCATCCAGTGTAAGAGATAGGGTTCTAGCCCATGGAAGATAGTTGAATTCATTCAACAAGATAGAATTGAGACGTTGGTTTGGATTAACCTCAATGTCGGAACCTGCTGCAGTAGCCAAAGAACTTCCAGCTTTAGAGGAACTGTCTTTCGCCATTGTAGCGTGAAGAAAAAAGAAAATGCAACGGAAAAATTCAGAGTCAGGATTTTAGAATTCCTGCTCTGATACCATGTTAAATTTTGGATGTATATTTCATGAGTAACATTTGCAAGGTTGAAGCATATATATGAGAAAGGGACGTAAAGGAAAGGGAGCAGCTGGAAAGCAACCACCAATTAGTCCTTAAATCACTCCTACAAGGACTACCAACTATTTGCAATAACAAGGAAACACAATCCCTTAATTCTAGGCTAAAGCAAGCTAGAAACAATATCTTGAATAAAACCCTAGCCTTAGCCGAGAGTTCTACATTGAACAAAAGATATGACTTGATTGATTTGCTGCAGTTGGACCTCCAAGCCTAGCTGCTTCTTGCTTCTTCCAATATTATTTGTGTACTTTTATTTAACTTATTCTTTTCTTTGACAAAATGCATCGTTTATTATTCATAGTTTTATTTATTTACACCCCATGTCCTCTCGAAGTTCATTCACATCTTTATCAATATTTCATCTAAACAAATGCAAGTGTGGTACACACATAAAGCAGGAGCAGGTGTAGTAGCTATCAAATGACATCTGGCTTGTTAAGCTGGTATGATATGGATTACTGATTTATGGTCTCCCTTGAAAGAATAATTTAACTATAATTTGTGGACTTTCCCCTCTTATCTCTTCCATCTCCGAGCTCGATTATTGAAGGAGAAGAACCCAAAAGTACTCTCTGACAGAATTGACGCTCTACTTGGGCGCTTTATTATTGCCTCTTATTTTTTAGAGGATGAACTTACTTCATGAAGACTGATCAAACTGCTTCAAGTTGCCAAAGCTTCTCAGTTGTGACAATGCTGTATCATTCTCAAGAAATGGTTAATGAACATTAATTTGCATGTATCAAAGAATGTGCATTATCCTTGACTAACTGGATATCATTGTTCATACAGCTTACCAATGTTAGGAATTTTGATTTGCTTTTCGATTTTAGTACATGTAGAATGCATGTGCATGGGATTGACAGACACATTCAAGCACCCAAACATTCATTTGTTGGTTGTGGAAATCTTTCTTCAAACGGGTGAAGGGATCATGAAAAGTTCAATGTTTTTTATTTGTATAAACATTGTATTTAAGTGTGATTGTGTAAATTCTAGATTAAATTTGATACTAGTTCCCTATTAGGACTTATATTCCGTGGAGGAGAAGGATTCTTCCCTCCCATATTATTGTAAATAAAGGCACTGCGTAGGGAGAATAATACATCCTCTACACAACCCTACAAACACATCTTTTTCCCTACTCTCTCTCTTTGTGTCGTGCCCCCTCTCTCCCTTGTCAGATTAAAATAAGGTACAACACGTTATCAGCACACTTCTACCACTGTGCTTAGGAATCTGACTTGGAAGTTTTTTGCATCAAACTAGTTCATCAATATCATCACGCAATCAAGGTCTTCCAAAACAACGGTTTTTATCTCGATATTTTTGCAGCCCTGATAGCATGAACATTCACCATAATGCATGACCCAACTTTACATTTTTCGAATTTTAGATAATACATAAATTGGGAAGAACCACATCAAATTGGGAAACAACTCTCTCGTCACCTAAGCAGCTTGAGATTTCTACACCTACTCCATTTAGCGTGTAGCCTAGCAAGTGTGGGGGATTTGTGGAGCCAAAAATAATCCAAAAAATCTTGAACGCAAGACATGAACTTTTTCTCAAGAAATACGAGATTGCCCTCATTAAGACATACTCCCACGCCCAACTCAGCATCCCTAGAAGTTCAAGCGGTGAACTAAGACTGCTGAAAGCTCCCTGCTCTTGTCACAGAAAAATCAAAGGCATTAAACACAAGAATAAATACTAAATCTTATCTTATCTTTAATACCATCCCGATTGAAGACAACCATATCAAGTACAGAATCTTTGTCACAATCAATTAGGAACATTTTACCATTATCTCAAGATATTATCTCCTAATTAATTTCTTGGGAATACTATTTGCTTGCGCTTCCTACAGATGACATATTTTGGCAAGTATAATGGCGTCATGTGTAGAGTAAAACCCTGAGGTCATGACCGGCCACCTCCTATAAATACCTCCATCTCTCCAAAATTTGATAATATTTTGCTATGCTACCACACCTTGTATTACGTCTGATTAATTCAAACAGAAATTGAGTTTTCACATGTACCCAAATCCGTTGTTTCGAAAATTGCTTATTTTTTATTTAAAGATTTCATGTATAAGATACTATGGATTCATGTTTTACTTAGGGGTACATAGTTGTATGATTCAGATTACTACTTTGTATTTTTTGAGGTATATATTTATTTGCGATTTTTCAACAACTGAGTTGTTTAATTAGCTGAAGTCATTGACTGACGCCATATTGATTTAATAGCTGATCTCATTACAGGGCTTTAACTAATGTGGGGACAATTCTTGCAGGTAATCGAAAGAAACAATGGATGGAAAATGAACTATTTTGATTTTTGTAGACGTGGAAGTCATGGATTGACCATGCCGTATGTACACGAAGACACATTTAACTGCTTAATCAGTACATGAAGACACATTCAAGTGCTCAGTCAATCACTTGTTGATTGTGAGAATATTTCCACAACAAGGGTACGTGTTCAGGCTAGATCTGTCCCTCGCACAGCTTCCTAGAGCTCTTGCCTGTCGGGCAAGATTTGCTGCTTGGTGTGCTGCAATATAAGTTTACTGCTAATTTAAAAGGTGACTTTGTTTAGGCCTTGAGGCTCACAATCAAAACTAACAAGGGTCTGAGTGTGCCACTGTTATCTTTGTATAATAGACTATTACTTTGTTTTATTAACTTGGTTGATTACTTGCGTTACAAGTTACTTAGACTTCTTAATTATCAATGGATTGTCACATATGGGTTAAGTCTGTTTAACGTTCTTTTTCTTGCCTAGTAAACAAGGACTTTTAACTCGTGATATTGTATGTCCAAAATGAAAGGGGTTCAGGGCCCTTCTAACCATTCCTTTGATTACAGTTAAAAAGTAAAGAGATAAAGTTAATAAGTTTGGCTAGATTGATCACAAATGAGACTTTGAACGAAAGACAGTTGAAGATAATTTGAAAATGATATGCATTAAACAACAGATCTACTCTATATAAGCACAAACAAAAGAGACTCAGACAAGATATTAACTTGTCGGGCAAGGTTTAACTTCTTGCAGCCACTTCTCTTTGTGTTTTACAAAGGTTGTAAATTCTGGAAAGTGAAATGTAAATTCTAGAAAGTGAAATGTAAAGAGGGTTTCCTAAAAGGATTCAATACTACAACACTAGGGGAAGGTAGCAGAGCTTCTAAATTTGACAAAATAAAATATGACAAAATATGACTTTTTATGGGGATCTATGACTAAAAAGAACAGAGTCTGGACAAACTAAGGCTTTCTGGATTCTTGTTTATTTGAGAGCAAAGTGTGATGTCTTTTGATTGATTGGTTGAGTGTTCTTGTCCCTTGTGTCCCTAGTGTCCCTAGTGTCCCTTGCTGCTTTTATAGACTTTTTGGCCCGACTGAGTCCTTTCCTTTTGGGGAGGGCTTCTGAAACATGGTGACTCACCATTTTATTTGCTTGCCCATACCCTCGAACAGTGCTTTTTGCTGGGATTGAGTTGTCTTCACTTCTTCCATAGGCTTGTTGCCTATTCCTTGGAAAAATGGTTTTTAATTCTTCATGGGCTGTCGATTTGCCCGAGCCCAGTTTCCCCTTTGCTTCTTGTGTTCTTGGGCCTTCATCCTTACTAAACCCAATGTTACATATTAACCCAAATAGTGTGTGAAACCAATACTTATCAGCTTCGCTTTGATTGCAGCTTGGTTTACCAGTACTTAACTGCTATTAAAATTGCATTCCTGTTTATGCATTTCGTATGATACGAATAAGCCGAGACCATCTTTCTCGATTCACATTATGTGTTCACACTAATGATTTTGTAAATAAGGTGTTATTTATTTATTTCTTTATTTTTGAATTATGGGAGTGTAGTCACTGTTCTTAGTTTTTAACTAATATTTCTCACTTTTTTTTCTTTCAACAAAATAATACAATTCTCAATAGTTCTAAGTCTTTAATTAATACAGAAGAGTCCTATTGTTATTAAAGATAACTAATTAAAATTTTATTTTTGTGATTGCATCTATAATTAGTAATAACCCTCTACTTATGGTAGACTTATATAGGTTGCAATTGATTTTGTTTCCTAGAATAATTTATTTCCTAGTCAAAGTGGAAGAACCACATCAAATTGGGAAACAACTCACTCCTCACCTACGCAGCTTGAGATTTCTACACCTACTCCATTTCAGGGCGTAGCCCAGCAAGTGTGGGGGATTTGTGGAGCCAAAAATAATCTCAAAAATTTTGGACGCAACACATGGATTTTTTCTCAAGAAATACGAGATTGCCCTCATTAAATGGCAAGACATACTCCCACTCACAGCTCAACATCCCTAGAAATTCAAGCAGCGAACTAAGACTGCTAAAAGCTCCCTGCTCTTGGCATAGAAAAATCAAAGGCATTAAAGACAAGATTAAATACTAAATCTTATCTTTAATACCATCCCAAATGAAGATAACCATATCGAGTAAGGAATCTCTGTCACAATCAATTAGGGACATTATTACCACTATCTCAAGATATTATCTCCTAATTAATTTCTTGGGAATACTATTTGCTTGCGCATCCTACAGATGACATATTTTTGCAAGTATAATGGCGTCATGTGTAGAGTAAAACCCTAAGCTCATGGCCAACCACCTTCTATAAATACCTTCGTCTCTCCAAAATTTGGTAAGCTTTCGCTATGGTACCACACCTTGTATTACGTCTGATTAATTCAAGCAGAAATTGAGTTTTCACATGCACCCAAATCCATTGTTTCGAAAATTGCTTATTTTTTATTTAAAGATTTCATGTATACGACACTATGGATTCATGTTTTACTTTGGGGTACGTAGGTGTATGATTCAGATTACTAATTTATACTTTATGAGGTATATATTTATTTCCGATGTTTTCGACAACTGAGTTGTTTAATTAGCTGAAGTCATTGGACTGATGCCATATTGATTTAATAGCTGATCTCATTGCAGAGCTTTAACTAATGTGGGGACAATTCCTGCAGGTAACCGAAAGAAACAATGTGGATGGAAAATGAACTCTTTTGATTTTTGTAGACGTGGAAGTCATGGATTGACCGTGCCGTATGTACACGAAGACATATTCAATTGCTCAATCAATACACGAAGACACATTCAAGCGCTCAATCAGTCATTTGTTGATTGTGAGAATCTTTCCACATCAAGGGTATGTGAAACCAATACTTATCAGCTCCGCTTTGATTGCAACTTGGTTTCCAGTACTTAACTGCTATTAAAATCGCATTCCTGTTTATGCATTTCGTATATGTAGCCCTCCTATTTCACAAATTATAGTTAAATTATTCTTTCAAGGGGGACCAGAAATTAGCAATCCATATCATACCAGCTTAACAAGCCAGATGTCATTTGATAGCTACAACACCTGCTCCTACTTTATGTGTGTCCCAAACTTGCATTTGTTTAGGGAAAAGGAGATCAGGGAAAAGGACATCCTAGGCATCTCGTGATTGCGATCGTTTATCGTATATTGTGTGGTCACTGTTTATATTTAATTTTAAATTTTAAATTTTAAAATGATTTTTGATCGCACGATGTAGAATGGACAGTTCAAATAACGGTTCTCAGGAAAATGATCCGGCAAAGATGTGAGTGAACTTCGAAAGGACAGGGGGTGTCAAACAAAACTATGAATAATAAACGATGCATTCTGTCAATTCCCATCTGGAACTTCCTTTGAACCTATTTTAAAAAGTAGTGATAATAATTAGAAGTTGGATGGTATGACTGTTCAGGTTCTATCCCAAAACCCATTAGAATTGGGAAGTTGCCCTCCAAATAAGTCATTGCAAGGTTTATTAAACCTTCGGCGTGGGACCTTAACTTTCACATTCTCACAAGTGAAAGCTAGAATTTGGCCACTAAGTTCGGGTTTAGGTAAACGATAGCAAAGCAACACACCTCAAGCTGGTCTTGCAAATCTGTTTTGTACTTCAATTTGACACTTGAGAGCCTCGAACAATGAAATTGTTTCGTTTTTAGGGTATTACCGTTAATTAGTGTTGAAGAACAATTCAGAAATAAACAAAAAATAACAGAAATAAACAGAACTTGAAATTCTAATATTTTATTAACCAAAAATACTTTATGTGCAAAATGAAATTATACAATAAATACATAAACTAATATTATAATATCAATGATACTAACTTGATCACAGAAGGTAGAGGCTAGTGTAAAAGCTATGTCCTTCGAACAGTATTTTCGTCCCACTCTTGTGCTTGTGGTTCTACAACGTCTGCTCAACCAGGATTCAACTACCTAATTCTACAACCCACACTGGATTCTAGAATTCTAGTGAATTTGCTTTGTGTGCTTACTCTCTGGAAATTTCGAACAGAAGAAAAAGAGAAAGAAAAGATCATCCCACTTGGATACTGTGATTGCAAATATATAGGTTGTTTTACACCATTTCAAATACTTGTTCAGTGTATTTGAAAGTGCACAACTCTTTCTAATAGCTATGTCTTTTAATCAAAACATTTTTTAATTAATAAATTAATTAAAAAACTTAATCCGAAAATTAAAATTAATGAATCTGATTAACTTGAAAGTCTTTGTATCTAGGGTCTATATGCATATCCCTGGTGGGGATTCATAAGATTTAACCATTTTTTTCAACCGGAATGTCCAATTCTTTCACCTTTTTTGCACTTGCCCTGTCGTCTTGGACGGTCGATTCTGTCAAAATCTAATCCCAACTGGAGTTTTATTTCGCGCTCCTTGTTGTATTGACTAATTCTCAAACTTGTAACTGGTTCATTATTTTCATTCAGTGAATGTTTATCTTCAAGTGTTAGGTACGTCGCTCGTGCATTTTTTAATCCGAAAGGCATGGGTGTGTAATAATCATTTTGTACACATGTTCTTGTTTCATTTGTTACATGATTTTTGCATTTACAGTTACATTTTCCAATTAATCAAATTTTGCTAGTGGAAAACTGTCTTTTGGAACTTGGCTCATCTTACAAACATGTTTGACATTCTCATGGGGTAGAGTTTCTTCTTCTTTAATGTAATGATAAATTAAGAATGTATGGTTTGTTTACACGTGATTGGACTAGAATTTATAGCCTACGAAATTAAGGTATGTTGAAGGAAGAAATATAAAATTACGATCACCTAGAGGATAGAAGAGGGATTACTCTTGAAGAAATTTCATTCAATCCAATCCTGCTTAAAATGGTAGGATTAGAAGGGATGAATTTCCTTTATGGCTAACCCTTTTCTCGTCTCCTCCAAATGAAAAACCATTCCACATTTCCACTTTCATTATGCCTTGAAATTTGAGGGTTCTCCATTTTAATTCAATCATGTGTACCAACATTCACCATTATTTCCTTTGTTAGAACAACTCGTTAATACAAAGACTCGAAAGTTGGAGAATGATACACTACCACAATGGTGCCTCATGTCAAAGAAACAAAATTATGCATATATTTTTGTTTACATATCTTTATTTTATTAACACAAAACGCTATTTATCAGTACATCCATATCAGATAAGTTGTCCATCCAAAACCAACCTTAATTATTTATTTTTAAAACACGCAAAGCTCCGAGTTCCCCACCGGCAGGAGGCAGTGCCTTCTCAAAAATGACACAACCATATGAATGCACCATTCTTTTTCTTAAAAATAATATGTCAACCAAATCTAAGAGGAAGAAGGGGGATGGATGGACAGAGACAGCTTTTCACGGACATAAATCAATGGCCTCCAGCAGGGACCCACCCTACCGGAAGGCGCTGATAATATTCTCGCAGTCCCGTCGCATGCGGAGATTTCGTAACGTGTCCTTCTCTGCACATGCAACCCTTACTAGAAACCATGACTTGCCGTCGAATCAGCCAGCCCGCCAGCCAAACCTTTTATTATTAAGGGAATCATTGCTGCTTCCTCTTCAGATTCGTCGCCCAACTTTTCTCTCCGATACAAATATACAATACAATTAACGGTTTGGATCACGCCATATTACATTACTAACTAGTTAGCCATTATTATAAAAATGCATTGCCAAGACGTGATTAGTCGCGTATTAAGTAACTACATACTTAGTTGGTGTTTGAGCGCTCTTATAGTTTAATCTTAACCAGAGGACAAAATCTAAACTCGACGAATGCAAAAGCGGAGTATATTGCTCTGACAAACTTAGTTAAACAAGCCATACAGTTCTACATTAGATTACAAACATATGCTGTTTGGATAAATAAGTATAAATAAACCACTTGAAAACAACGCATTCTTGTTTTTGCTACTGTTTCTATGTTCCTTCTTTTTCTTACTGCTTCTGCTTTCTGTCTTTCTTTCCACTCCGATCAGTCTCTCTCAGGAGCTAATTTCTGCGTTTTTGAGAATCACTTGGCGGAAAAGCAAAAGCAGCTGCAACAAGTTAGAAGAATTAATCTGAATAATTGATGGAGAGGAATATTTATGTTAGTTCTGAAGGGGAAGGGAATTGTGGATATGAGAATGGGGTGATGATGACGAGAGACCCCAAACCAAGGTTGAGGTGGACGCCGGATCTTCACGACAGATTTGTCGATGCTGTAACTAAACTCGGTGGCCCTGACAGTATGTGTCTTTTTTTTTCTTTCTTAAGGATGAATTTCTGTCTTTCAACGACTTGTTTCTTTTACTTCTTGTACTCCAATGAACTCTTTGGGATTTTTGAGCCTGGTATTTGATTGAATTTTGGGTAGGAACCATTTGAATGAACAGGGCATGTTATCATGTTTAGACGATATACACATTTGAATTTTGAGTAGAACTTTATCTGGCGTACTTTTCATTTCAATTCAAAATCTGAGAATATAACATGTTAAATTGTTTGACAAGACAAAATACGAGTAGCATCATAAATCGTGCATAATGTTTATGATCATGGTGGAACTTTGAATGTGTATTAGATTTTGTCATTACTTTGTTCTTGATCACTTTAATCCATTCAAATTTTATAACACATTAGCCACTAATAATGTTACATGATAACTTCTAACTAGGTTGACATTTTCTAAATCGAATACCGAAATTGAATCGAAAATTATCAAAACGAAACCGAAAGTATTGAAACGGAAATTACCAAACTAAAAATTACCGAACTTTTTGGTTCAATTTTGGTAAGAAAAACTTAGAAAGGGGGACAACTAGGGACAAACCACGGTTATCCATCCCTTCCGGACACGAAGAGTCTTAAAAGGAATTTCACTAGATGCTTTCTATTTCAAGTTTCAACTTGAAATTAAACTTATTTATTATGTCATTTAAATTTTGAAGTTACATAAAATTACGTACTCGAATTCGAACATCAGATAAAAATTACGACAAAATTTGGCACTCAAAGTCACTTAAATATGGGATTCAATTGGGAGAGCCCAAAAAATCTTCTCTAATTAATCCAGTTAGTTTAAATCTGTTTTCAGAAGCAACTCCAAAGTCTGTCTTGAGGGTCATGGGATAGAAGGGATTAACTTTGTACCATCTGAAAAGCCATTTGCAGGTATTAATTTCTTTACTTATTCTTTCTTTGTTTTATTTTGTTCACTTTTAACACTTAGCTTCATTCACTCTCATATTACTAAACTCATCAATTCACAGAAGTATAGGCTTGGAGAGCATGCTCGGAAACACAACTCCGTCGAAGAACAAAGCCGAGAGAATAATGGTGAACGAAATACGAACTACTGGAAACAAATTACATTCCTTGCTCAAGTTACTTCAAGTAACTGATTTGAAAACTACATAATCTACTAATGCCTTTTTATTATAGAATTCTAGGGGATTCATATGTACATTTCAGTAATCTTCATTCCACAAGTTCTGGCATCAAATCATCAGGAGGTGGGAAAACCGAACAAGGGTACGTGAAACCAGCACTTCCCGGTTCCGCTTTGATTACAGCTTGGTTTACCAGTACTTAACTGCTATTAAAATTGCATTCCTGTTTATGCATTTCGTATAGTCCTCCTCTAGTAGTGCTCTGGATACTGTTGTTGCCATCCATGTCTTTCGGATCACTCTGAAAATTTACTTGCTTTTGTCTTTGTTCTTTTACTTTGTATTTGTTTGAAGTTTAACCATTCACAAAAGATGCTTAAGCTAGTTAATGATCACATTTTTTCTGTTTTGATTGTTTCGAGCGCCTGGATACTAATTAACGGTAATATACTGAAAATAGAACCATTCCATTGTCGGAGGCTCTCAAGTGTCAGATTGAAGAACAAAACAGCTTGCAAGAGCAGCTTGAGGTATGTTGCTTTGCTGTCGTTTACCTAAACCCGAACTTAGTGTCCAAATAATCTTCTAGCTTTTACTTGTGACAATGTGAAGGGCGAATGTCACATCGAAGGTTTAATAAACCTTGCAGTGGCTTCTAAGGAGGGCCACTTCCCATTTCTAATTCGTTTTGGATAGAACCTCAACATTCATAGGGCTCAACTTCTAATCATTGTTGCTACTTTTTAAAATAGGTTCAAAAGAAGTTGCAGATGAGAATTGAAGCTCAAGAGAAGTACTTGCAAGCTATATTGGAGAAGGCCCAAAAGGTTCTCACCCTCGACGTAAAAGGGTCCCATAATATAGAAGCAACAAGAGCACAATTAACGGATTTCAATTTGGCTCTATCGAATTTTCCGGAGAATATGAGCGAACAAGATCGAAGAGGAAACACAGCAGAGATGATGAATGATGCTTATAAGAACAATGGATCAACTTTTCAGATTTATGAACATGGAATAAGAGAAGAAAATAAAGATACAAAGCTTAAGGTTGAGGGGGGTTCCATACATTTTGACTTCAATAGTAAAGGAAGCTATGATTATGTTGGTTCAAATGGAGGTGAATTCGAAACAAGATGCTTTCGTTTACAAGATACTACAACACTTCGATGACAAAGACTCTTAACACTCTTTTGGATGCCTACAATTTTATTTGTTCACATAGCTGCTTGTATTCTATCTGAAGGAAGTTGCCAAATGCTAATATGTTATACATGTTAGCAAAACCAGAAAAAAAAATTGGCTTTTATTTGGATAATTTTATTTAACTTTTTTTTTTTGACAGAATGCATCGTTTATTATTCAGAGTTTCATATAAGGGAAATTTTATTTACACTCAATAATCTTCTTTTCATACCCAACTTGAAAATTTTGTCCCATAAACTTACCTTTTTACCCTCAAATACAAAATTGACAAACTCAAAAAAAAAAAAAAAAAAAAAAAAAAAGAACACAGACACATTAACCCACCCAACTACCTACTGTGGCAGTAATCGGATTTGATTCCGCGTCATTCCAAAAGTTGTTGTCGCCGACCTATTTATCTCGTCAATGTTCAATTCTTCGTGCTCATCTCTATGAGGCTAGATTTTGGTCCGGCTACTATTTCCTTAAAACTTAATGAACCAATTAAAAAAAAAAAAACCTAGCAAATTGCAGCTCAAAAGACTGGTATGATCTTGCAATTCGTGGAATAAGGATGCAGTCCCAAACGTGGACAAGTTAAAAAGCTATATATGCTTTCAAGGATGACAAAGCTGGTAGTCATTTGAAATTGGGTGAAGAGGGAATTGAGGAGAGATCAAAATTTGAGAGAGAGAGAGAGTGATCGATATCTATATCAGAAGCCCTATATTTCTTTGATGAACCCAGTCAGCTCAGGCAACACGATCTCCCAATTTCGTCGAAGGCCACAACCCTCCTCCAATATCATTTTACTGTCCTTCTCCACCCTCCGTTAATCCCTCTTTTCAATTTCCAACAACCCACCCAACCGTCAATTGGGGCTCTCAGGGCCACTTCGACCCACCCATTTGCTAGTTGATAATAACTTTCTACATCCTTTTTTATATTAGGGCATAATGGGAATATAAAATTAAAAAAAAAAATTACTAGTGGTAAAGATAAGTTAACTGCGTCTAAATAAAATTTTCCTTTATAGAAATTGGTTTTTATTTGTATACTTTTATTTAACGAGATAAAAAATTGACTTTTATCTGATAAAACCCTAGTTGATGCAAGATATCAATCTTCTCTTCTCACTTATTTAGAATGGAGTAGCAAGTTTCAAGTTCCTTCTCGATTTCTTAATTAGTTTATTTAGTATTCAAAGCTACCAAAATATGGAATTAAAGTCATCCATACATCAACTCTGAAGAAAAACAACTTTTATTGAACACTACAACACATCAGACATAACCACACAGCTTATACGATCTGTGTTTATTGGTTTATAACACACACGTAATACAGTGAAACTAAAATGCTTAGGAAAAAAAAAGACACTAGCGATGAAAACTAATGCCACTTTCACTAGGAACTAGATTGCATTGTGCACATAGATGACCTTGATGGGATTAGTGAAGTCTCGTGAGAGTTTCCAGAGACATTACCCACAAACATCATGTGATAGTTATGATCATGGACGCCCAATGGTTGTAAAGAGATCCACTCCGTAAGGGTCAAGGTCTGGCTTGACTGCGCAGAGGATTGCGTCCGAACCATCTATATCATTGTTTGGCCTTAAATAAAGGTTTCTGTTCACATGGCGCACTCGGAAGATCACTTGTGTGTCGTTGGTTGATTCGGATATCTTAAGCTCGAACAATGTGGAATCTTCATCATCCGTTTCATTGTTTGTGTACATAGCCTCCTCTACTGGTGCTTTGGATGCCGTTGTTGCCATCCATGTCTTTCGCATCACCTCGAAAATTTACTTTCTTTTGTCTTTTGTTCTTTCAGATTTTACTAGAAAGAGGCCTGCGCAATGCTGCGGGTTTTGAAACTATATAAAATGTAGCAAAAAGAAAATGGGTTCGTTTCTTCACTTTGTTCCTCCTCCTTTCTTCTGATACGTAAGTGGTATGACACTTTCCACAGTTCCAAAGCTACCTCCTTGAGAAAACCAGTTTCTGGCAGCTCAACAAACCCTGCTTCTCCAAGATGGTTCTGAACAAAGCTTCACCTGCATCACTCACTCCTTGGTCTATACACCGACATGCAACTTTTGATTTGATTATTATATATTTTATTATGTCGATACACTACTATGGAAACAAAAATAATTACACAATACAATTCAAAAGGGCAGTGATATGAAATACTTCAGATTAAAATACTTGTGACACAACTCCATACTTGCCAACATGAAGCAAAAGGAGGAAAGGAATGCATATTCTACTTTACCTTCAGGGTAAGCACTTGAAAGCTCTTTTTGGACTCTTGTGTGCTCATCCTAATTTTGTGATCGCTCAAATTCAAGTGTAGCCCCTCTTTTCTAGTGAGAGATTCCACTGCAGCCTGATAGGCATATTCAAACATTTAATAATCTACAGAAAATAACTAAACTCAGCCATATTAAGTATGGAACCCACTTACTTACCATCTATCTTATCCAACTCTTATTTCGGTTTCTCTGTTAAAGCTTCGCAATAATCTAATCCAATTACTTTTCCTTGCTTTTTAATGATATCCCTACAATCAAACAAACATAATTATTCTAGTAAAAACACCTTCGAATTCAAACACATAAAAGATGTTATTCATACCCATATCGTTGCATTGCCGTTCTGATCTTGAAAAATTAAAATTAATAATAATCGTTCAAATCATATTACAATGTATGATCATCAATAAATTTAAGAAAATTTAAAATGAATTCAATTCATTCCAAACGATGATATTATATGTTCACGTATATATTAACAACAAAACATTCAGTTTCTAGCCATTGGGATAAATATGAGAAAAGAAAACATTAATTCGAGTGTCTACACATATGAACATCGCATAAAAATCATAACAAAATCCAAAACAGTAGGAGAGATAACAAAAATGATAATAATTTAAAAAAAAATTAAATCAAAAGTTTAAGACTAACTCACAGGAAGCTGTGAGAGTTAATTTTTTGGGCAAAAAAATTTCTTTAAATAACAATTTCATGCAATCCAGGAGATCAATGCTTAAATCAGAAAATTTTCATTAATCCTGATTTTTTAAATTAAAAGCATCAAAATTTGAACAAAGAAAAGAGAACCCAAAAACCAAACCCAAAACAAAAAAAGGACTAATTGAAAGTTGGAAAAATGACTTAGGCAGTTGAAACCACTGATAGCATATTGTAAAATTAATAAACACACAAAATTAGTAAACTATAGAATAAAAATTCGAATATTAGTTAAATAAAACACATAGGAATTGAATTAAATTCCAATTAACTCCCAAATCAATTATATAAAATTGCTATTTTCCACACATTTTCTTTGATGTAAAGTAATCCACCGCAAAGCCACTTTTCCATGATCATGCTCAAAATTGTTACTTAAGTTGAAAAGGAAGAAGAATATTTCAGAAAGAGCAAAACTGAAATTTCTGACAATTAATTCAAAGCCAGTCATCACCACCTCAATCGCCACTCTGGCGAGGCACCGACCTTGCCACCACCCTCATGTCTCACTTCGTCTCTAGCACTCTCCCTATTTCCCTCACCTCTCTTCCTGGATACTGTGCTCTCTGCACACAAATAGCAAGGCGATCACCCAAGTGGCGATTGAAATTGTAACCACAATTTAACACACTCATTTCTAAATAATTTATTAATCAGTCAAAGCAAGTGGATCCACATAGTAAAATAAGTCTTGCAGTATGCATCTAGATTCTATTGAATTTACATCAACAGTCTGATGTCAATGGTTTAATACATTTTAGCGCCGTTCTTATAATAACATTCCCAATAGAATGTCCAACAAAGCTATAAATTGCAGTTTGTTATAAAGCATATCCAGAAGTAAATTGCAGTTTCCTCTCTCTGAGCATCCAAACAGAGCATACCGCATAAAAAGATTAAAATCTGGACTCTAGCACCCATCAAAAGTTTTCAAAAAAATAAAAATAAAAAATAAAAAACCTAAGGAAATAACAAAATCATAAAAGAACCAACAGAGTCCAAAGTACAATGTGGACTGGAAGCTTCCTCAAACATTTTTCAGAGCAATAACGAACATTTCCTTTAAAGACATACTGCGGTATAAGTGCTGTTATATAGCATCACTTGGGAATGGGATTTAGATTAGAGGCCAACCTTCCCATAATCAAGAGGAATGATGTGAAAAGCAGCAGGTAGAAGAGGTGTATCATCAGCAAAAGAAGCATCAATTGGAGCAAAAAAGAGTTCAGCACAGGAACCCACAGCATTCTCATCCATTCCGCTGTATTAAAAAAAAACACAGCCATGGAATTTAAGTAGAATAACAAATAAGTTACAAAATAAACATCGAATAAACTGGATAGACAATACGACATGATTGGTTTTTGAATAATTTAGAGATGAGCAATTCAAATTCCAATCCAAACTCAAACGCCAAATAAACCAAAATAGCAAATTGAGTCTTCTGCTATCAATAATCCCAATATCGAACAGAGCATACAAATTCTATAAGCCCAAAAGTTACTGAAACCAAACCTATTATAACTTCAATATAATACAGAAATACCAAATTCAATACTTTCAATAGTTATTCAAATTCAATAACTTTAGAATATAAGAATACTACATTCAACGCCCATACAATCCAATCTATTTTAATAACCCCAGAAGTTTAAATTGCTTACCTTGAGTATAGAGGGATTTGAAAGATGACGGACCAAAGTTTGAGCCTGGATAAAAAAACCCTCAAAATCTGAGAAATTACAACAACAAAAAACTCCAATAATTACATATTTTTTCAATGTAGAAATCGAGAAACAAAGCATGTTGTGGATAAAAGATATTAGATGATATTCCACACAACTACAGACAAATACTAATATCAAAGGAAATATGTTACATGAACTGCCATCGGTCACACATCCAAACACCTCATCCAAGACCCTATATTCAGTAACCAAATAAAAAGCCAAACAGAAACAGAAGCTCAATTTCTCAGTACCTCTTTTGGTACAGCTCGGTAACAGCTTGGGGCGGACACTCCATGCCTAAGCTTCCACGCTTGTCCCGGCACCTGAGACTGCCCATTTCAAACATACATAGGCAACTACCAAACCATAACATTCTTTATTAATTACTTGAAACATAGAACAAAAAATCCCAAAACAAAAATTAAAACTACACAAAGCATGCACATTGGATTCAAAAATATATCAACTGATTGCAAAAAATGGCGAAAGTTTGATCGAATACCTAAGCCACTTTACAGCGAACAGTCCCCCAAATCATTGCTCTTCAATTCTTGGTAAGTATAATATGAGTTCGATGAAATATGATAATTCAAAATATTCTCAGTAAGTATAATATCATTAAAACGTTTCCAAAAACGTAATCATTAAATCATGTGTTTCATGTATGCATTTCTAATATTAAAACATGCATTTTAGAAGGGGTCTACTCACAGATACTCCGTTGTCGTAGAGCCGTACAAAAACTAGCGAAGACGGAAACGTCACAAATAATTGTACCTAAACACATAAAGGGTCCAATTAATAAAACTATATTCAAACAATTGAATTTAGGAAAATGGACATCAAAAACATATTTAGGACGTCGAAATTAGCCTAGGAGGGGTCCCGACCGAAACCCTAAAAAGTCAACGAAAAGTCAACGTTGACAGTCAAAGTCAACGGTCAACGGTCAACGGGTTTGGGTCAAACAGGTTTGGGCCTAAGGGTTCAAAGGATTTTGGGTTTGAAGGTTATTGGTTTTGGCCTAAGCTAAAAAAAGTTGGGCCTAGAGCATGGCCCAAAGGCCTGAATTCTTTGATGAATTGGCCTTGGGTTACCCAACCCAAAGGCTTGGGTTCTAGGGTGGTTTTCAGGCCAGAAATGGCCGATTTCTGGGCACCATTTCAAACGCCCATAACTTCTTCGCTACTTAACCAAATCAAGTGATTCAAAAATGAAAGTTGTAGTAATCGACTAGATGAAGAGATTGGTGCCTTGCATGACGAGATGAAGATATTGGTCCCTTGGTTCGGCCGGAAAATGCCTCAAAAGGTGGCTGTCCGAGGGAAAATGTTAACTCGCCGAATTTCTGGGTAAACTTTAAACATCTATAACTTTGTCAATAGTCAACAAAATTGAGTGATTCAAAATCCAAAATGTAGTTAGGAATGTGGAGAAGGGATTCATACCAAGTGAGGATCGAGTGGTGGCTGAAGTTTGCTGGAAAATGGCCTGAAAGATGGAAAAACGACCACGGCCTGGAAATTTCTAGATTTGCACATTGGCTTTCCTTGAGTTTTTCCGAGTTCCTACACCACCAAAACCATCCAAAAACTTACTAACCGTGAACCTAGAGACCTACAATGATAGGGACCAATTTAGAGGCTTACCTTCATCGGAAATCACGAAAACATGTCGAGGAAGGCGATGAATAGTGATAGCTTCATTGTGGGGCTTCCCAGTGCACGACCTGGGGTTTTTTGGGCACCTCCGTCCAGGTGTGCAAGTGGTTGTGTGTGTGTGTGATCTCATAGAGGAGGAATGTGGGTTTGTAGAGTGGTGAGTGCTCGGGGAGGGGGAGTCCGAGAGTGAAGAGAGGTAGAGAAAATGAGATAAAAGAGAGTTGTGAGAGAGAACTCTCGGGTCCAACAAGGGAGAAAGGAAAAAGAAAAACGACCGAGGGAAAGGGAACCAAAAAGGAAAATGGGCCCCAAGTGGCACACAATATAAGATTTGGATCTTCTCCTGCGCTAACCCTAATGGAGCCTAGGATCAATTGATCCCAGCCCTTCAATTTGATCATGCAGCCAAGAAGCTTTCAAATTTATTTCATGCAACCCAAGGCAATTTTGTTTGCCTTTTACCATTCCCGCTCATAATCCACTTCTTTCTCATCTCTCTCTGTCTCTATCTGTCTCTGTCTCTCTCTCATAATCTCCAGCTTTCTACGAAATTCCCGCTCCCTTAATCTCCAGCTTCCTTCCTCCGAAAAAAATCCAATTCCTGCATGCAATCTGGTGGTAGAGAAGAAGGCAGGCTCGGTCGGGGAGTGGGCCTAGCTGGCCGTGCTGGATCGACGTCATCGGCTGCTTTGTCATCTTCATCATCCTCGACCGTGTTGACGTCGTAACTGGGTTTTGATTTGGTGCAGCATCAACAACATCGGCAGCAGCAACAACAGCAGCAATTGGGGTCTAGACAGGTAATGATTGATATGTGTGGTTGGAAATTTGGTTTTTTTTGTGAGAATTTAGTTGAATTGGAATGTGGGTTTTGGAATTTGGAATAAGATCCTCTCCTGATCTCCAGCTTTATTGAATTTAGGGTCCGTAGCTCTTTCTTCAAGTAGAGGAATTTATGGAATTTGTTTCAATTAGGGAGTAAAAGTTAGGGAAAAAGTCGAAAGCAATCGAAAATTGTCACATGTATTTGATGCAAAAGTGGATTTTTTTCTGAAGTTTTTTGGAAATTTGTGTTTTAATTTCAATTAGAGGCATAATTTGTAGAAAATATGGCTATGGTTAATGAATCCTTTTGATGTGATAAAATAATAGCACTCAAATTAAACCATCTTATTAACAATTGTAGTAAAGATGTAAGTAGGGATCGTTCTAGGCTGGGGATTAGGAATGGATTTGGGTAGGTAAGGGATTGCGGCAAAGTAGAGGAATGGTATATGGATGTGTGGTTGAAGGTATGAATGTATGGGGATGGTAGAGAATAAATGTAGGCTGCGGCTATGAGTGGTGAGAGCTATGAATGATGACTGAAAACTCTTTATGAATCAATAGAATGTATCTATGGGTGCGGCAAAGTCTTAGGAAAGGTCAATGAAACTTAGCTATTTTGTCCAAGAGCATTAAGGGTCAGAATCTCCTCAAAATAAGTAAGTAAGATCAGAAATTAAAGGAAATAGGAAGGTGACATGCGGCAAGAAAAGGGAAAGAGAGATTAAAACCAGAAAATATGAGAGAAAAGGAATGTAGAGTGCGGCATTGACTAGGATTAAGAAGGAATGTGATCTTGGGACACAAAATAGGGAAGAAACAATCCCCTTGCACGGCAAGGATTTAGAATGGTATAGGAGTGTGTTTAAAGGCTGAAATTAGGCAAGGATTTAAACTACCTTGTGCGGCAAGGAATAAGGAAAGGGAAAGGGGTACGGCAAGGGTTAGAATGGTGCAAGGAAGGTTTAATTTGTGACCTAGAATGCATAGGAGACCTTCAATGTTGCTGGAACTTAGGGGAATTTAGGATTAGGAAAGGTCAAACCAAAATAGGAAACCTTGGCTTAACTTTCCTACTTCAAGTAGGAAACCTTCTTTGATTAGGAATCCTTCTTTGATTAGGAATCCTAACATCTTTAGGTCTTCAAATTCGTTCATTCCTTTTGCTCCAAGCATATGCTATCCATTCCAAGTCCAATTTTGCTCCAAAAGGCTCCAAAATGCACCTTCTTGCTACTTTAGCCATATGGACCTACAAACACACAAAAATAGCTTAAAAATACTAAAATAACTATGAACTAACAACATAAACGTAAGAAAACAAGCTAACTAAGTCGCCTAAATATGCTCCTATCACCTTGTACCCGATCGCCGTTTTAATCGATGAGCTGAAGAACGAAGACATGAAGCACCGTTTGAACTCAATTCGAAGGATTTCCATGATTGCCCGTGCACTGGGAGAAAAGATGCGTAGCTATTGTTTTTTGGTCATCATTGGATTTCCTGATGTGCAACTATTGTTTTTTTAGGTTAGCTTAGTGAATTAAGAAATCCAAATGTATTAGGGACTCACTAGATAACGCATGAGTGAGGGCATGTAAAGCTAGAGGTTTTTTGTAAACCATAACTTGTTATGTAAATGTCTACCTCAGTTGATTATGTAAATGTCTACCTAACGTTCATCTTTTACTTCTTGAAGTGAAAATATATCACATGTGTATTTCCTTAGTGCTATATCTATTCAGATAAGAATCTCATTAATTCATTCTTCAAATAATATGCTCCAACACAGTCAGTTACAAAAAAAAAAAAAAAAAAAGTACTTTGTACAAGCACAAAAAACAGAGTACTTCATGGCGTTAAGGTTTTGGGCAAAAGGAAGGATCTGCTGAATGGCAAGTTCTGGATTCAAAATTCGGCAAAACTTAGTTACTTTTCCTATAACAGCTATTCGTACTTCAGCTTCATTATCCCGTTGAAGTTGAACATATGCAGGCACAACCTAATATATACCAACATCACCACACTCATCAATTAATTTAGAACTCAACAAAGTAGGTAGAGAGAGATCGGACAATTGATTCACATTTACATGATAACAACATCCTAATCCAAGTAACACAGTATTCACAATAAAAGCCAAGCCACAAAATAAACTGACTACCTTGTAGCTTTTGGACCAACAGCTTCACACAACTCGTATAATTGATTCGCAACCATGTACCCAACACGCCAAGACTTATCTTGGTCCAAAGAACAAGTTTGCATCATGAACTAGGGTAAGCAATATAAAATAAACTGCAGGATGAAACTCGGGCTGTAAACCACTCTCCGGTAGCAAGTCTCTGTATTCAAAATGATGGATGGAGAGAAATACATATAAGTCATTCCAATACACTGAGGTAGAGCATTCTCATAGGGATAACGTGAACAAAATATAAGTTCTAGTGGATTTTGTGAACAATTACATTTTATGAACTGGAAAGAAAATAAAAGAGATGATGAAACTTTTGAATTGTGAACCTACTACCATGGCATTTTATATACACTCTACAACCCAATCTGCCAGGTCAAGCCACAAGATCATGTGTCCAGAGTGAAAGCGTAATGAGAAGGCAAACAACTACAATTAAATAATGGAATAAGATCAAATCATCTAACCTTAACCAAAGGAATGAAATATTCAACCCAGAATGTTGGCATGATCCAGACCACCCACATAGAGGATAAACACCCCCAACTCTTCCGTCATTGCCAGCAGCACTTCATCATCGTCATTGTTGTTCTCGCTGAGGAAAGGAATCAGTTCCTTCTTGGTCCTTTCTTCTCCCAGTGCACTAGCAATCATGGAAATCTTCCGGATTGAGTTCAAACATAGCTTTATGTCTTAGTTCTTTAGCTCATCGATTAAAACAGCAATTGGGTACAAGGTTTCATCAACTATGGCCATATTTTCTACAAATTATGCCTTTAACTGAAATCAAAACACAAATTTCCAAGAAACTTCAAAAAAATCCACTTCTGCATCAAATACATATAAGAATTTTCAATTGTTTTCGACTTTTTACAATACTTTTACTCCCTAATTGAAACAAATTCCATAAATTCCTCTACTTGAAGAAAGAGCTACGGACCCTAAATTCAATAAAGCTGGAGATCATGAGAGGATTTGATTCCAAATTCCAAAACCCATATTCTAATTCAACTAAATTCACACAAAAAAACCAAATTTCTAGCCACACATATCAATCATTACCTGTTTAGACCCCAATTGCTGCTGCTGCACCAAATCAAAACCCAGTTACGGCATCGACATGTTATGAACCCAAATTATTACCGAGGTTTTATGCTTTATTACCGTTAAGAATTTTTAATATGCCAGCTAGCATTTAAAAGTGTAGAGGCTGTATAAAAGGAGCCCAGCTCCCTCAAATGTATAAAATCAGAATTTTAAAAGAGAAATCAATACAAAAAATATTGGAGCTCCGCTCCTTCGTCTTCCTTCCCTCTTCCTCTCTTTCGTGTTACTTGTAGGTTGATTAAGGGCCTAGAGATTTGGATCATATCAATGGTATCGTCCTTCTCGAATCCTGGTTTCCCTCCTGTGCACGCCTGCCAAACCGCTACCTCTTGTTTCTCTTCCCTGGAAGATCGTGTTGCTTCTTTGGAGGCTATGATGGCCTCGTTACCTTTCCTCATTGACTCGAAAAGGCCTTTGCAACCAAGCTTCCTGCCTATTTCGACAAATTCGTTGAGAGCTGCACTTTCGAAGTGCTAGGCAAGACATTTCTGCCTCTCTTGCCACTAATCATCACGTTTCTCTTGTGATTGAGCCTATCCAGCTACCTCGGAGCCTAATCTTTGCTGGAGGAGCTCAATCGCAACTTATTTCAGCGGCAATCCAAGCTCCACCACTGCTCTCATCTTCACCGTTGTTGTGAGCACTGACAACTTCGGTCGTCAAGCCACAGTCGAACTATTCCGCTACAGCCATAGTTTCTCTGCCATAATCGAAGAGAGGGAGTCATGCTTCGATGATGACCTCTACTCCGCACCTACTCCATGAGCACTCATTCTCCAATACTACGGAAACTGGACCTAAGGTAGTTCTTAATTTGAGTATCATTTTAGCAACTTCAAAGGCTAAATTCCCTTCTCTTTTGACTGATAACTATGGTGCATACCTGAAGATCAAGCTTAGAATAGGAATGTTGACTTTGTTCATATTGTAAATAATTCCTTTCCTTATTTGTGAATGGTTTTGGCTTAATTGTAGGAACCATATTAGGCATTATTGTAACTACAAATAGGCTGTTCTACCTCTTGAATCAATATCAAATCAATTATACATCATTCTTTTACATGGTACTAGAGCATTGATCTGGGCAATAAAACAAACACAACAAAACCCTAGCCGACCTCCATGGCAGACGACAAAGCATCAGGCACGGCTTCAGGAATCCAGTGGGATAATCCCACTCATCAACTATATCTTCATCATTCAGACCAACCCGGTGCTATTCTTGTGCCGCAGCCCTTGGTCGAAGACAATTACAGCACATGGAAACAATCCATGACTATGGCCTTAACGGTCAAGAACAAAATCGGACTCGTAGACGGTTCGATTGAAGAACCAAGTGGAAAGAATCTCCATGAATGGCAGTAGTGGAATCGCTGCAATAATCTGGTCCAGACTTGGCTGCTAGGGTCGATGTCGAAAGACATCGCTAGCAGCGTTATCAATTGCAAGAACGCCAGGCAGATGTGGATGGAACTGCAGGAGCGATTCTCGCATGTGAACGTGGTTCAACTATTCAATATCGAGAACGAGATTCATGATTGTGTGCAAGGAAGTATGTCTGTGGGATCTTACTTCACGAAATTGAAGGGACTCTGGGATGCCCGTGACTCTCTCTGCACTTTTCCAATCTGCACCTGTGGCTCAGTCAAGGAACTGGCTGCATATTTGGACACACAGAAAACTATGAAGTTCCTCATGGGCCTCAACGACTCATATGCAAGTGTTCGCAGCAACACCTTGCTGCAAGATCCATTACCCACAGTAAACAAGGCGTACTCCCTTGTTCTGAGGCATGAGAAGCAATCGGAAGTAACAGCAGGAAAAGCTTCGACACAACCGGATGCGGCTGTGTTTGCCATGAAAAAGGCCAACCGTGAATCTGAAGGAGAAAAAGATGAGTTGAAGTGCACCAAGTGCAACAAGACAAACCACACTGCCAAGACTTGTAGGGCACACCTCAAATGTGCATTTTGTGGCTGGAAAGGTCACACGGCAGAATACTGCCGCAAGAAGAAAGCAGCGGCTGAGGCTAATTTTGGGGCAGTGCTTTCCAAAGGGAATCAAGCAGCAACGTGTTTGACAGACAGGAAGGAGATGAAGTTCCCGTTTACTGCTGAAGAGTGCAAACAAATCTTGAGTATGCTACATAATAAATCCTCATCTGCCAATCATGTTAGTAATCCTGCAACCCATGAAGAACTCTCAGGTAAAGCCTTTTCACTCAACTCTCATGGAAAACAAAGCACTTGGATTTTAGACAGTGGCTGCACAGATCATATGATTTATGATCCCGACATGTTCTCCACCTCGAGGCCTGTCACTAATCACACAGTGGAATTGCCGAATGGATCCGTAGCACAAGTGACTCACATTGGCAAAGTTGTCTTGTCCCCCAATTTGATCCTTGAGAACGTTTTATGTGTCCCGTACTTTAAGTTGAATTTGGTTTCAATTAGCAAGTTAGCCAATTCATCTTGTATTACAATTTTTCTGAACCAATTTTGTATCATACAGGACCTACGTTCGGGGACGATGATTGGGACGGGAATTGAACGGGAGGGCCTCTACTATCTCGACCATACCAAGAAAGGAACATGCAATCAGGCACACAAGACCCATCCCATCCTTTGGCACCAACGCCTTGGCCACCCATCTACCAGAATTCTTCCATTATTTCCTATTACTACTTTTAAACATGCATCTTGTGATACCGACAAGTGCACAATTTGCCCCTTGGCTAAACAAACCAAGGTTCCTTTTTCTTCCAGTTTAATTACTACTCATTCTAGTTTTGATTTAATTCATATAGACATATGGGGTGGTTATAAAATTACTTCCACTTCGGGTGCAAAGTATTTTCTTACTATAGTTGATGATTATACTAGATGCACATGGATTTACCTTATGAAACACAAGTCTGATGCTCGGCCTCTTCTAGTTAATTTCATCAATATGGTTGCCACTCAATTTGATTCCAAAATTAAAATCATTCGTAGTGATAATGGCCCTGAATTCAAAATTGACAGTTTCTATGCAGATAAAGGTATTATGCATCAAACTAGTTGTATCAACACACCACAGCAAAATGGGGTTGCTGAAAGAAAACATCGACATTTGTTAAATATGGCACATGCCTTGCTTATTCAGGCCGGGCTTCCAACTCATTTTTGGGGGGATGCCATTCTCACATCAGCTTATCTCATCAATCGTACCCCTACTCCTCTTCTCGATGGCAAAACCCCGTATGAAAAATTGTTTAACAAAACTCCCAGTTATTCCCATTTGCGTGTTTTTGGTTGTTTATGCTTTACTTCTACCCATGCCCAAACTCGTTCCAAATTTGATCCACGAGCCTCTCGGTGTATTTTTTTGGGCTATCCTTATGGTCAAAAAGGCTATCGGGTTTTTGATCTTAGTCAACAAAAGGTCGTTGTGTCTCGTGATGTGATTTTTTTTGAGGATGTGTTTCCTTTTCTTCTTCCTCACCCTTCCGCTGCGTCCCCACATCCCCATATTACCCACATTCCCAACATTTCTTCATCACACCCTGACCCATTTTTACCCTCTGATTTGGACTTCCTTTCCGCAGCCCACCTGCCTACACCTCCCGTTGGGCCTACACCCACACCCGGCCCAGCTAACCCCACCTCTCTTAACCCAGTTCCTGCAGAACCCACACCTGCAAAACTCCCACCTATGCTTTCTCCTTCTCCGCTCCCCGCTCACTCTCCACCGACACCTCTCCTTTCCCCACCACCATCACCCCCGCCTATCAGCCCCACTCCGCGCCGCAGCGGTCGCTCCACCCGACCGCCCGCCTATTTGCAGGACTTTCATCTCGAGACTAGCCTCCCTTCCCGAACCGCCTCATCGTCGTCTTCGAACCTGGTCACCCGTTCAGGTACGGCTCACCCGATCTCTCAGTTTTTGTCTTATGCTCACCTTTCTCACCCTCACAAATCATATCTTGTTCAACTTACTCTTCTTAAAGAACCCACAAGTTTCTATCAGGCAGTCCAACACCCCCACTGGCGTGATGCCATGAAAACTGAGATTGCTGCCTTACAAGCTAATGGGACTTGGAGCTTGGTGCCGTTGCCTCCTCATAAGCGGCCGATCGGTTGTAAGTGGGTGTATAAGGTGAACTTGAAGGCTGATGGCACAGTTGAACGCTACAAAGCCCGCTTAGTGGCCAAGGGCTACAGTCAGGTTGAAGGCGTTGATTACCAGGACACCTTTGCCCCCGTTGCAAAAATGGTGACAGTTCGTGTTCTTCTTAGTGTGGCCTCTCTACGTGGCTGGCATCTCCATCAGTTGGATGTGAACAATGCGTTCCTGAATGGTGACCTTGATGAAGAGGTCTTCATGTCCTTGCCTCCTGGTTTCGGACGAAAGGGGGAGCATCGGGTCTGCCAATTGCACAAGTCGTTGTACGGGTTAAAACAGGCATCAAGACAGTGGTTCATCAAGCTTTCCATTGCCCTCAAGGCCGCGGGATTCCGACAATCACGATCTGACTATTCTCTCTTCGTCCGACGTCGTCAAGACAACTTCCTAGTGTTGCTTGTATATGTTGATGATGTTATACTGGCAGGGAACAATTTGGAAGATATAGAAAACACAAAGCTGTTCTTGGCTAACCGATTCAAACTCAAGGATTTGGGGCAGTTGAAATATTTCCTTGGCATCGAAGTTGCCAGGTCACGACATGGAATTAGTTTGTCACAACGGAAGTATGCTCTGGAAATCTTGGATGATGCAGGCTTTTTGGGTGTCAAACCTTCTCGATTCCCTATGGAACCGAATTTATCACTTACACACCTCGATGGAAAGCTGTTAGAAGATGCTTCGGTATACAGAAGAATGGTTGGGAGATTAATATATTTGACCATAACTAGGCCAGACTTGACTTATGTTGTACATGTACTGAGCCAGTTCATGGACAAACCACGACAACCGCATCTGGAGGCAGCCCACAAAGTGCTTAAGTATATTAAGCGAACACCGGGCCAAGGCATCCTACTGCCATCTACAGGGTCACTACAATTGCGGGCATTCTGTGATGCCGATTGGGCACGTTGTAAGGATACAAGAAGATCGATCACGGGATATTGCATCTTGCTTGGGCAAGCACCGGTCTCTTGGAAGACTAAGAAACAGACAACGGTATCACGTTCAAGTGCGGAAGCCGAGTATCATTCCATGGCTACCACTTGCTGCGAAGTTACATGGTTGAAGAACATTTTGAAGGATTTGGGAGTTGATCACACGCAGCCAGTAGCCTTGTTTTGTGACAATCAGGCTGCTATACACATAGCATCGAATCTGGTGTTTCATGAGAGAACCAAACACATAGAGATAGATTGCCATTTGGTTCGAGAAAAGGTACAAGAAGGGACGATTCGGACAGCTCACATTCGAACCACAAATCAGCCAGCAGATTTGTTCACTAAACCATTAAGCTCGACACAATTTGAGGTGCTACTTAGCAAGTTGGGTGTCATAAACATACACTCCAACTTGAGGGGGAGTGTTGAAGAAGATCAAGCTTAGAATAGGAATGTTGACTTTGTTCATATTGTAAATAATTCCTTTCCTTATTTGTGAATGGTTTTGGCTTAATTGTAGGAACCATATTAGGCATTATTGTAACTACAAATAGGCTGTTCTGCCTCTTGAATCAATATCAAATCAATTATACATCATTCTTTTACAGGTATCTTGTGGGTAAATTTGTGAGGAAGTATTTTTGTGCATGGAAACTATTTGATGAAATTCTAGACTCAAGTTGCTATGTTGTTCTCGTGTTACTGCAATGGCATTCAGGATAAGGGTGGAGGCTCTAAATTCCACAAAATGCAATTGAAGATGGCGGCGGCTCAAATAAAGCTGTTGAGGAGCAAAAGGTAGACGGTGGTGAAGCAAATGAGGCGTGACATCGCCTTGCTCCTACAATCTGGTCATGATATCTGGGTTGAACATGTGTTTAGAGCACAAAAAATTTTGACTGCCAATGAGTTCATTGAGCTCTTCTATGAATTAGTAGTATCTAGACTTTTTATCATCGCAAAGCAAAGGGAGTGTCTGTCTAATCTCAAAGAGGGAATTGCTAGTTTAATCTTTGCCTCTTCCAGGTGTTCTGAGATTTTGGAACCGATCGCACTAAGGAATATTTTTGAGGAAAAGTATGGTAAAGATTTTGTATCTGCAGCTGTTGATGTACGTCCTGGCTGTGGTGCTAATCGCATGCTGTGGTGTGAAATAGGACATATGCAGTTTGTAGACTCAGCATTAGCTGCTGAAGCAGCTACAAATTCTGCCAGTGATGCAATGGCTGCTGCACAAGTTGCTGCATATTTGGCCAACGCAGACTGTAATCAGGTAGCTCAATCATGTTCAAGTATCAATAGAATTTCTACTTCTAAGAAACTGCTTCATAAAAGAAACGAAATGTATGGAGTTAATAAATTCACTGAAAATCCATTCCGTGGATTTATTGTTTATGTGTGGGAAGCCCGTTAAGACACTACCCCCATGATACTTGCATTTTGTGCCTTTGTATACCTACTTGTTGGAAGAAATCGTATAGGAAAAAAAACTTTTCTTAGGCCCTTGGCTGATTCTCAAGACATTGATATTGTATCTCTCAAGAAAATCAAAGTAACTTCCCTGTTGAGTTTGATAATTTCTTTACGATCAATATGTGAGGGCAAATTTCAATATCTTGACCAGTTTCTATGTTGTGAATATTGTATATCTCTTGCTGACAATATAGAAAGTAAAGTAAAGTTATGGGAGGAAGACTATTGTCAACTCTTTTCTGAAGCACATAAATTTGCTGATGTGATTTCCGACTTCAACAATATGGTTTATGCAATTCCAGCGATGGTTACACAGTCTGATGAACTTAAGCTTAAGTTTGATGAAGGGTCCACAATGAACAAGCTTTGGATTATGAATTTGGGTGGCAGTGAGAGTCTAGCAAAAACTGAAGTTCAAGGAGAAAGCCTTAAGGAAGCTCAAAACATCAATAAATCTCCTTCAGTTCTTGGGGATGTGATCTCAGCTTTGTCAAGAATTAAGGCTTTGAACCGGTTGGGACATGTGGATGAAGAGAATGCCAAGGCCATATCCTTGTTTGAGAATCAGTGGACCTTAGTGATGCTATTGAAGATGAGGTCAAGTGGGTAGAGAATCTGATTAGAGGAGTATTTGCTGGGAATATATTTGATCTTGGTTATGCACAGCTTGCAGAAGTTCTCTCAAAGGAGGGTATGTCTTTTTTAGTTAGTTATCAAAACCTTGTCCCTCAACTTTAGGTTATCGATAACTTGGACACTGCAATGGTTGTGTGCGTAAGATCTGCGTACGGGCATTCAAGTGCCTTATACCATGGAATAATGGTGTACTCTACTTGCTCTATAAATTCACTTGAAAATGAAGTTGTGGTTGCTGAGATTTTGCGGAGAGGGGGTGGGGCTGTTCACGGTATCAAATTACAAGGAATGTTAACTTCCATTTAAGATAGGAGCAAGAAAAAGAACCCTCGTGTGTTCTTAGATATATCAATTAATAGGGACCCTGTGGAACAACTTGTTATTGAGTATTTTGTTGATGTTGTTCATTAGACAACAAGGAATTTCAGGGCTCTCTGTACAGGTGATAAGGGATCAACATATCATCGAGCAATAAATAATGTTGAGAACAACACCAAATGTTTGGTCAGAATTTATCCAATGCCTGAAACAGCAAACATTGCTGATGTGCAGGACTTGAGTTTGCTGAATATTTTGTAGCCTAGCCATAATGTTGTGAGAAATGATGTTATGGACCAAGAAAGTAAAGGAACAAATGGAGTTAAGCCTCGTGACTTACGACACATTATATTTGAGTTACCTTTCCTTGATCTTGAGGAAGTCAACAATGGTGTGCTTGAGTTGTCTGAACTAAATGCTATGGTTGAGAAGGTAATTTCAGTGTGGAATAAACAAGTAGCTATTGATGGTGAGATGAAATTTGAGCACAATCTAGCAGATGTTTTGGATGGACCTGATTTTGTTGTAGGAAAAAGTTCCAGTTCTCTTAGTTTCAGTTCTGGTTTTGATGAATCTTCATCTCTCTCTTGCGATGAAAAATTTGAGGAGGTGTCACAAGAAAATTATGGAGAGGCTACAAAAAACAAGAACTCACTTGCCCAGTTCAAGCGAGATGCCATACCTGGAAGGATTATAATGATTTCAAAGCCAAGTTCTATAATTCCATTTTTAAGCCTTAAGGACAAGGCTAAATTTCAAGGGGGAAGTATTGTTATGAACCCAAATTATTACTGAGGTTTTATGCTTTATTACCATTAGGAATTGTTAATATGCCAGCTGGCATTTAAAAGTGTAGAGGCTGTATAAAAGGAGCCCAGCTCTCTCAAATATATCATATTAGAATTTTACAAAAGAAATCAATACAAAAAATATTAGAGCTCTGCACCTTCATCTTCCTTCCCTCTTCCTCTTTATCGTGTTACTTGCAGGTTGATTAAGGGCCTAGAGATTTGGATCATATCACGACACAGCTGAGGATGATGAAGATGACGAAGCAGCCGATAACGTCGATCTGGCATGGCCAACCGGGCCCACTCCCCGGCCGGGCACGCCTCCTCCTCCGCCACCAGATTGCATGTAAGAATTTGATTCTTTTTCGAAGAAATGAAGCTGGAGAGGGGAGCGGGAATTTCATAGAAAGCTGGAGATTAGGGGGGGGGGAGAGAGAGAGAGAGAGAGAGATAAAAGAAAAATGGAATGTGAACGGGAATGGTAAAAGGAAAATAAAATTGCCTTGGGTTACGTGAAATAAATTTGAAAGCTTCTTGGCTGCAGTATCAAATTGAAGGGTTAGGATCAATTGATCTCTAGGCTCCGTTGGGGCTAGCTCAGGAGAAGATCCAAGTCCCACAAAATAAGCCCCAAAAAGCGATATTTTAAACAAATGAAACCCAACCAAAGTGATAATATGAAAATACTATTTTATTCTATAAATTCCGGGACGGGTTGTTACACCCAAACTTGTATAATTGATCATTCGGACTTAGCTTTGTTTTGTATACTCTTCTTCAAGTCTCCGAGAAGCCTGCCAAAATAAAACGATACGATACAAATTTTACTAATCATAAGATATTGATTAATAAAAATGACGAGGATTATATACCTTTTTATTGGATGCATCCATCGAAAGTTGACTGGTCCAACAAGCAATGCCTCTTCCAGTAAGTTAACCATCACGTGGATCATACTTGTAAAGAAAGATGGAGGAAATATCATCTCAACCTTGTATAAAACTTGCACAATGTCATGGCGCAACTAATTAACGTTTGTTTTTTGCAACAATCTTGACATCAATTGCGAAAAAAAGCTGGACAACAACATGAATGGTTTCACTACATCAGCTAGCAAGAGATGTCGAATACCCACATGGCAGTCATGACTCTTTAGTCTAGCTAATTTACCCCCATCAACGTTCACACAACAAGCGATATTTGAAGCATACCCATTGGAAAACTTTACAGACGATAAAAACATTAAAAATTCTTTTTTGTCATTTGGTTTCATGCAAAGAAACGCAAGATCCCTTCTGCCTTTATCACTGTCCCTATTCATCCATAAACCCCATCGTATTCTCATTCATTCCAAATCAAGACGAGCTTTGATCGTGTCCTTTGTCTTGCCCTCGATATCTAGAATTGTAATGTATCAAATACATTTTTCTCAACATGTATAACATCGAGGTTGTGTCCCAATTTTAGTTTTAGTTTCGACCAATACGGGAGCTCAAAAAACATAAGACTTGTGCATCTAGTTCATATGTGTAGAAGGTCTGATCTTACTTATAGTTTTCCCAAATGGAGCAAAATCCAAACGGTTAAGCTGTTCCAAAATCCGATCACTAGACAATTCTCTAGGTCTTAGGCGAGGCTCTTTTTTCCCATCAAACTCTTTATCCTTCTCTCGCCACTCATGGTCCCATGGCAACTATCTCCAATGACCAAGGTAACAAACTTTTTCGATGTGTCAACTAGATGTTACATCTTCCTTGCAAACAGGGCATGCCATATAACCCTAGTGCTCCACCCAGAAACCATTGAATATGTGGGGAAATCATTCACAGTCCACATCACTACTGCCCATAAAGTGAACATCTTGCTAGTACACTTATCGTATGTGCGCACACCGTGTATCCATAAATCCTTTAGCTGGTCCACCAATGACCGTAAGTATACATCAATTGACCTACAAGGATCCTCAATTATCAATAGAGTGATCATCATATATTCATTTTTCATACATTTCCATGGCAGCAAATTATTCGGAAATATGAAAATCAGCCAAGTGTTGTGGTGTTGGTTTAGAACCCTAAACAAGTTGGATCCGTCAGTGGCAAGTCCTAATCTAACGTTCCGAGGATCAGCAACAAAATCAGGGAACGTTCGATCGAACTTTTTCCATGCCTCCCTATTTGCAAGATGCCTCAGGACATCATTATCTACCCGTTTTTCTTTATGCCATCTCATGTGGGTGGCAGTATGCGTTGACATATACAACTGCAGCAACCTAGGTTTCAAAGGCAAATAACGCATAACTTTTTGTGGGATCTACATCGATCTATTCTGAGATGTCATTTTGAACCTTGACTCATTGCATACAGGGCATTTATCCAATGCTTTATTCTCCTTATAGAACAATACACAATTATTTTTGCAAGCATGAATTTTTTCATAACTCAATCTGAGACCATTCAACACCTTTTGAGCATTTCTATGGTTTTTCGGCAAACAATTGTCTTTTGGTAGCATTCTCTTGAAAACCCCCAAAAAGTAATCAAAACACTAATTCGACATACGATACTTTATTTTCCCCTGCATTAGTTCCACAATAGCTGTGAGAATGGAAAATTCTTCACACCCCGGGTATAACACTTGGTTGGCAGTTTTTTAGTTTTTCATATTGTTTGAATTCTCCACTATCCATTGGTGTAGGCACATCATCTTCCACTTCCTGATTGGTATTTGTCGACGCAAATGGTAAAACGTCATTTAAGATTTCCATGACTTGTTCATTAGGATCTATATTAGGTTCAACATTGCCCACTCTCGTCACATTTGAAGACAAAGCATTGTCTAATTGTTCCCCATGATGGTTCCAAATATTATAGGTCTCTACCATTCCATTCTGCCAAGGATACGTAGGCAATCTAGAGATTTAATCTAGATGCAACTACACAAGGACAAAAATCCAAAATCAAATCCCTAGTTCACCTCAACCAAATTCACCACAAAATCCAAACTGAATCCCAAGTTCATTCAACCAAATTTACCGAATACAAAATCTTTCTTTAGTGGGTCATTCACTCACTAAAAATCTCAAACCAAATCAAAGGAACTATGTGTAACTTGACCCTCAAGAGGGTACGTAGGCAATCTAGGCCTCGACCTAGGTGTAGTTGCAAAATCAAATAAACACCCAAATCCCCAAGTTATGATTTATTCATAATGGAATCAAAGGGTTTTTCCTTTTAATTAATGAAGAATTGTAATTAATAGATGCATAGTCTAGAATGAGTCGAATTCAAATTAATAAAACCCTCTTCAGAAAAATGAACGAGGGTAAAATTGTGTCAAATAAATTACTTGTTTACATATTGTGTACAATTTTTGCTCAACAATGACCACCAGGAGAATCAATCCAAATCAAAGTATTATCAATTTTAGCAGTCTTAGGCAAGCAAATGGAGCAAATTTGACCCCAAATAAGATGTAAACTATCAAGGAGATAGGCAGGACAAATCTAGTTCCCATCAATAATAAAATTGGAGGTCCGTGCATGCTAAGTTTTACTCAAAGCCTTTGGAATGTTTAAAACTTCAAGTAAGAATTTATCCAACAAATTGGCATGCCAAAAGCAAATTCTTTTACCTGAACCAATAATCCAACGTGAGTTCTGTTGTAAATTAAAATAAATAAAAAAGAAAATTAAAAGTGGTTTTTGTAAAATTAACTTGACAGCAAGTAAGAAAAACAAATAGTTAAAAAAAAAAATTAATTGTGAAGGGCATTAGGTTTAGCCATTGTCATTAACAATTCTTTGTAGTTCTATCAATACTACCAAAAAATAGAGCTTGCCCTACAAATGTTTGATAGGTGGACAAAATTTTGTGGGGTAAAGGGAATTTACCCGACGCATGTTTTAGTTGGTAGGGCAACGATGGTCAACATTTAGGGTTTACTCAAAAGCTTTACGAACTGGAAGCCTATCGTAAGGCAAGTCACAATTCGTCCACCAAAATTTTGGTGCGAAGAGGGAAAAAAATGGCATGCAATATCTAGATATTTGCCCGACAAGTTCAATATTCATCGACAAGGTTGGATTTCCCAGACAACCATGTCCGTTGGGTAAGTTCTACTATAAGTGGTCAAAGGCCCACAATGACATGTAATAAATATCCACCTACACAACCCTTGTTCAAAGCTTTCCATGTACTTGCCAGAATGAGTGGTGCATTGGGCAAACACCTATTCATCAATTATAAGTCCGTGCTTTTCGATCCTCATCCTCTTTCTCCTCTTCTTTTTTTGCTTCAACACTCTAAGAAATCAAACGATGAAAGATTGTTTAAAAGTTGGACTACTTGGTAAACTAACGAAGACAAATCCTATGCAAGTACTATATTAGCTTCTATTGGGCATTATTAATATTTCTATGATTGGGTACGTGGTTGTGTGATTCAAATTACTAATTTATATTTTTTGTGGTATATATGTATTTGCGATTTTCAACAACTGAGTTGTTTAATTAGGTGAAGTCATTGGGACCTAATCTACCCCACCCCTTACCCAACCCTCACCACTAGGCTATTCCTAGTGGCTTAACATGACGCCAGATTTGATTGAATAGCATGATCTCATTGCAGAGCCTTAACTAATGTGGGGACAATGCCAGCTAACCGAAAGAAATAATGTGGATGGAAAATGCACTCTTTTATTTTCGTACATGAGATATTTCTAGATTGACCATGCCTTATGTATACGAATATACATTCAAATGCTCAATTAGTCATTGGTCAGTTGTGAGAATCTTTTCACAATTAGGTAAAATGGATTACAAAATGTTTAGTTTTAGTGGTATTAAGCATTTATCCCACACCCCAACAAAGAGTTTCAAACATTCCCCTCCCATTTTGGCCTCCATTCCACATAAGAGAAACAAAAATAGAGATTTGTTGAAACAATTCTAAATTTGCGAACTTCACTTGAAAATTATTTGAATTCATGGAATTGGCTTAGTGAGTTTTGTACTTAGTCAAGAGTTCGAGCATTCCCTTCTCCGTGCCAAGAGTTTGAACAATCTCCTCCCTTCTTGGCCTACTTCTAAAGAAAATTAAGAAGAAAAAAAATATAGAGTTGTAAAAGTACACCGGCATTTCTACGGGAAAGATGTGAAAACACATTTACTTCTCATTTTGTATCTCCAAGAGATTGAATGTAGATTCTAATCCAATGGGGGAGATGTAAATTTGGGACCTTATTTTGTTTCTCTCTATAACTTTGTCCATGTTCTAAAGATGTAAAATAAGTGTATATTTACATTCTTTTTATTTATATTTTCTGCCGAATATGAATTTTTTACATCTTTCCATGGAGAGATTTTCGGCCAACAAGAAATGTAAAATGCCAATTTCAAGGCATTGTAGAGTATCTCAAAAAGAGAGATGTAAAATATTCACCTTGGCTATAATATGTAATTCAGAACCTAATTTTAGATCTTTTGGTGGTGGGTCTTGCCAATCAAATAAAGAAAATTAAATGAGATCTCAAACTTGCATATTTCTCATGGGAAATACAACTCATATTTACATCTTCCAGAAATGTATATTGTGATGTAAATATGATTTTCGCATCTCAAATTAGAATTTATCTTTCTATTGTTGATGTTCATACATCTCCCATTAGAGACCTTGTTAAAAAATTAATGGAAGTTCTTGAAATTGACTTAGGAAGATTTTCACGTAGTTAGTTATTAATGAGTTGTGACCCCTTAGTTTGATTTGAAAAGAAAAAAAATTTGGACAACATAGTTTATGGAAAATTGAAAACTATGGACACATTTCCGGAAGGTTTATACTTTTATATTCACAAAGTTTTCTAAGGCCTGTCATATTGATTGGTTTAAGATGCATGAAAATAGATTGCATTGCAATAGTAATCCTCCACCAGATCGAACCCTAAGTTGATGCAAGGTACCAATCTTCCCTTCTCACTTATTTAGAAGAGAGTAGCAAGTTCCTTCTTGGTTTCTTAATTAGTTTAATTAGTACTTAAAGCTACTGAAATGTGGAATTAAAGTGATACATACATCATTAAAAGCAAGAATTCCCAAGAAACACAACTTTTATTGAACACACTAGCTACTACATAAAGGACATAACCACAAAGCTGATACAATCAGTGCTTATTGGTTTAACACACACACACACACACACACACACACACACACACACACACACACACACACACAATACAGTGAAACTGAAATACTTGGAAACTAAAAATAAGAAAAACTAGTGATGAAAACTAATGCCACTTTCGCAGGGAACTCGATTGCATTGAGCGCATGCAACAAGCCTTTTAAACCCATAGGTGACCCTGATGGGACGAGTGAAGTCTCGTGAGGGTTTCCAGAGACGTTACCCACAAACATCATGTGATAGTTATGATCATGAATGCTGAGTGGCTATAGAGAGATCATTTTCTTCAGGGTTAGGTTTTGCCTTGTTTTCTCCAGGGTCAGGGTTTGCCTTGTTTCCTTTAGGGTCAGGTTTTGCCTTGTCTTCTTCAGGGCCAGGGTTTGCCTTTTTTTCTTTAGGGTCAGGGTTTACCTTGTCTTCTTCAGGGCCAGGGTTAAGATTTGCCTTGTCTTCTTCAGGGTCAGGGTTTGCCTTGTCTTTTTTAGGGCCAGGGTTTACATTGTCTTCTTCAGGGTCAGGGTTTTCCTTGTCTTCTTCTTCAGGACCAAGGCTTGCCTTGTCTTCGACAACCTTATTATCGTTGATTTTGATGATGTTGTGGTTGTTGTTGCTATTCGTGTTGTTATTGCTATTCTTGTTGCCGTTGTTGTTGTTGTTGTTGTCATTGGTTGTTGTTGTTGTTGTTGTTGTTGTTGATGTTGAAGTTGATGTCGTTGTTGTTGATGTTGCCTTGTCTTCTTTAGGGTCAGAGTTTTCCTTGTCTTCTTCAGGGTTAGGGTTTTCCTTGTCTTCTTCAGGGTCAGGGTTTGCCTTGTCTTTTGTAGGGCTAGGGTTTGCCTTGTTTTCTTTAGGGCTAGGGTTTGTCTTGTCTTCTTTAGGGCCAGGATTTGCCTTGTTTTCTTTAGGGTCAGGGTTTGCCTTGTGTTCTTCAGGGTCAGGGTTTGCCTTGTCTTCATAGAGGATTGCCTTCAAAACTTCGACAACACAATTATTGTCGATGTTGATGGTGTTGTTTTTGTTGTTGTTGTTGCTATTATCGTTGTTGTTGCTGTTCTTATTGTTGTTGTTGTTGTTGTTGTTGTTGTTGGTTGTTGTTGATGTTGTTGTTGATGTTGTTGTTGTTGTTGTTGTGGATGTTGATGATGATGATGATGATGATGTTGCCATGTTAAATGGTATGATCACTCCTACTTCTGTCTTCATCTTTCTTCTCTCTTCCCTCTTCTCTCTTTCTTGTGTGTTTTACTTGCTCCATAGCTTCGAAACTACTATCTTATTTATAATCAAGGATAAGCGCACACCATTTTTCTCTATTCACATTATGTGTTCACACTCATTCCAAGGCTTTAACTAATGTGGGGACAATGCCAGGTAACCAAAAGAAACAATGTGGATGATGGAAAATGAACTCTTTTGATTTTCGTACACATCAAATTCATGAATTAACCATGCCGTATGTACATGAAGACATATTCAAGCGCTCAATCAATCACTTGTTGTTTGTGAGAATCTTTCCACAACAAGGGTATGTGAAACCAATACTTATCAGCTCCATATTTATTGCATCTTGTTTACCAGTACTTAACTGCTATTAAAATTGCATTACTGTTTATGCATATAGTATATATAGCCCTCCTCTAGTGGTGCTTTGGATATACTGTTGTTGCCATCCATGTCTTTCGGATCACCCCGAAAATTTACTTGCTACTTTACATCTTATTTGATTAAAGTTCAACCATTCACAAAAGATGCATAAGCTAGTTAATGATCACACATCCTCTGTTTGGATTGTTTCACCATTAGGCCATTTTTTTTTTTTTACACCTTTCTCAGAAAATGACTTTGTTTTAATATGATTCTACTTACTCTTCTTACAAGCGCCTGAATCCTAATTAACGGTAATATACTGAAAACAAAATGCTTCCATTGCCCGAGGCTCTCAAGTGTCAGATTGAAGTACATAACAGATTTATATGAGCAGCTTGAGGTGTGTTGCTTTTGCTATCGTTTACCTAAACCCGAACTTAGTGGCCAAATAATATTCTAGCTAGCTTTCACTTGTGAGAATGTAAAAGGCAAAGTCTCAAATCGAAGGTCTAATAAACCTTGCAATGACTCTTGGGTTAAAACTTAAAATTTTCAACCCAGAAAATTTAGGTTTTAATTCAGAAACAGTTTTTCTCTTCCAGTCATTTTGAGTTAAATTTTTAGCCCAAGATTATTAAAGAATGAATTTAGGATAATTTTTCTCTTAAAGTAATTTTAAAAAAAAATTATGTAGCCTATCCTAATTTAATTTTATGAATAATGTAACCTAAAAATATTTAGAATCCGATAAATATTGAAAAATCACTAAACTGATACCATGAATCTCGTGGAACACTATGAAAGAATATGAAAGACATAAAATAATTTTTTTAATTACTTTAGCCGTTGGATTTAATCAAGTTAGATCTTAACTTTTGGATTCAATAAATTTATAGATATAAAACTAACGAGGGCAACTTCCCATTTCTAATTGGTTCTGGGATAAAACCTCAACATTCATACGGCCCATCTCCTAATCATTGTCGCTGCTTTTTAAAATAGGTTCAAAAGAAGTTGCAGATGAGAATTGAAGCTCGAGAGAAGTTGCTAAATGCTAATATATTATACATTTTAGCGAGGAAAAAACAATGGCTTTTATTATTTTTATATTTTTAATTTTTAATTTTTTTTAACTTATTTTTTTGGGTACCCTATTTTTTTTCGTTGACATAGTGCATCGTTTATTATTCAGAGTTTTGTTTATCTACACCCTATCTCCTATCTAAGTTCACTCACTTCTCTATCTGTATTTCATCTAAATAAATGCAAGTTTGGTACACACATAAAGGAGCATGTGTTGTAGCAATCTAAGGTGGCCCGTGCATCATGCATGCATATTAGAAATGTGCTAGAAAAAATTCTAGCAAATGGTGGCTGGTGCATGCATTGAAAATGCCAGACAATTCTAGCACGAGTATGGCATGTGGTCATTGTGTTCATAAGCAAAGTCCATGTTGGTGGGCTGTTTTAGAAGAGTCAAGAATAATGGCTAGGATGATTTCACACTTGGTATGGCTGGTTATGCTTGCCTATAAATATAGGTCAGTATGTTGTAACACTAGTACAAAAACATACTTGCGCGATGGTAACTTGCGGGAATGTCATGTAGAGGCATTTTGTGCAACGAAACTTTGTGCAACAAAGATCGCCGTCGTGCAAAGTAGCTTCGCACGACGAAGGACCACCTTTGTTGCACAATGTTGGGAAAAAAGGGTAAAAGTCTTGGTTTGGTGCCAAAATTTTGCGCGATGTACAGGCTGCGTCGCGCAAACGTCATTTGCACGACGAAGGTGTGCATTCGTCGCACAATATAGCTTTGCGCGACTTAGGTGCACCTTCGTTGCGCAAAGTCAATGACTTTGTGGTATACCATAAGATATTGTGGTACCCACTTGTGTAAATATTTTAAATTGACGATCGAATCAGTTCATTGTATTCATATAGGATCAAGGAATGTAGCTGTAAAAAATCATCAAAATCGGAGTTAAAATAACAGTTAAATCGTGATTTTTTTGTTTATAACTGTTGAAAAGTTTTGTCCCGTTACTTGATCTCTGAATGTTTGTTTTTTGCGATTTTTGGCGTATTCGATCTCAAAGCATATACAAACAAGTTTGATGGTTGGATCGTTGAAGCTAATTTCGTAGAATGCGTATCTCATCAAAACGATAGATTCACTAACACTTAGAGTTTATTTATGCTTTCATTATGTATAACATAAGACTTGTATAAGTATTTTAAATTGACGATCGAATTAGCTCATTGTATTCATATAGGATCAAGAAGTGTAGCTGTAAAAAAATATCAAAATCAGAGTTAAAATAACCGTTAAATCATGAATTTTCGTTTATAACCGTCAAAAAGTTTTGTCCTGTTACTTGATCTCTCAATGTTTGTTTTTTATGATTTTTGACGTATCCAATCTTGAAGCATATGAAAACAAGTTTGATAGTTGGATCGTTGAAATTAGTTTCGTAGGATGCATATCCCATCAAAACAATAGATTCACTAACACTTAGAGCTCATTTATACTTTTCATTAAACATAAGATTTTGTGGTATCCACTAGTGTAAATATTTTAAATTGAAGATTGAATTCATTCATTGTATTCATATAGGATCAAGGAGTGTAGCTATAAAAAAATCATCAAAATCCGAGTTAAAACTACCATTAAATCGTGATTTTTCGTTTATAATCATCAAGTTCAATGATATATATATATATATATATATATATATATTTATTAAGTGGCTTTAAATTTATTTATTTTGTTATAACACTTAAGAAATTGAATGGTATATATATTTATTACGTAGCTTTAAATTTATTATAGTTCAAATTGGGTTTTTGTTAGAAAAATATATTATTGTGTTTTATGTAAAAACCTTTTGTGCGAATCAGGTTACCTCTTCGTTGCGCAAACCCTGCTTTCACTGCTTTTGCGTGATGGTTTGCGTGCGATGAAGATGTCGTTGGGCTAATTTTCAAGCAACGGTTTTTGACTTTGTGCTGCGAAGGTATCTGCATCGCACAAACTGTTTTTTGTACTAGTGTAATGTAACGAAGAGAACAAGAGAGAGCAAGAAGTAAGAAGAAATAAGAGTAAGTAGAAGAAGCATCCATAGCTTTTAAGAGTGTAAGAAAATTGTGTGTCTTCTTGCATTAATTTGTGTGAGAATAAAAGTTTTTTTTGTGTGTGTTACCTTCAGTGTTTCTTTTTCTCTTGGCTATCAATTTCCACTGCGTTACATTCTTTCTTGTGAGATAAAATCTCCAAAGTAGTGAAGTCTTTTAAAACCCCAACATTCCCCTTATTATCTCTTCCTTCTCTGGAAGAAGGAGAAGAACCCTGGAGTACTCTGACAGAATTGACGCATGAGGGGTTGAACTTCACTTGATGAAGACTGAACAAACTATTTCAAGCTGCTAAAACTTCTCCAGTTGTGATAGTACTCTAATCATTCTCAACTCAAGAAACGGTTACATAACATTAATTTGCATGTATCAAATAATGTGCATTATCCTTGACTAATTAACTAGATATCATTCTTCATACAGTTAGCCGACACTTGGAGTTTTTATTCCCTTTTCGATTTTTGTACAAGTAGAATGCATGTGCATGGATGCACTAGTTGAAAAAACAGCTTGGACGATAATATTTTGCATGACGAAGAAGATTTCGTCGCATAAGTGTAACTTGCACGACGGAAACATACTTATGTCGCGCAAACATTAGAAGAATTAAAAATAAATAAAAATAAACTTTGCGCAACAAACAATTTCATCGCACAAGATGACTTAGCGCAACGATTACTATTGTTCATCGCGCAAGAAAAGACGGTAAATAAAAATTTGGCGCCAAAAGTTTGCGCGACAAGTTTTTCTACATGTTCGTCGCACAAAGTGTTGTTGAAAACGGTCAGCCACGCATTAAACACTCCCATTTATAGCGTGGATTTATAACGCACTTTGCACGACCAAGGATTCATCGCGCAAAGTGTGTCGGGTTTAGATTCAACGAAAAGTTGGGAGGAAGAAGACTCTCGTGAAGGGAAAGGTAAAAGAAAATTATTGTTGAATTAATTGGTTTACATTTGATATGGTTGAAATTATTGTTTTAGTAGGCTATTATGTTTTAAATTTTTGTGGTAGGAAAAAAATGAAGAAAGATGTGTTGACAATAGAGAGGTAGCGACATAAGCGTTTGCCCTCGTTTGATGACAAAAGTTCGGCTGAAGCATCCGCCGAACTTAGGTTATATATAGGGGGATTGGTGCGGGAGCAGTGTTCTACCGAGTTTAACTCTTGGAAAATGGTGCATGTGGACTTGAAGAACTCCATAGGGCAGGAGTTATCGGTAAGTTTGTATTAAAGAATGTGTAATTGTTTTTGTTTGAAAATAATATTTTTGCGATAACTAATTTAATTTTATTGCCATTACAGGTTGTTTGGGCTGTTGATGAAACATATGAGAAGCAGCGGAAGTATGCGGATGACCTTTTCAAGCTGCAGTTTCGACAGTGGAAGTTCGATGTACAGTGGGTTGCAGAGCACGGTCAAGTTGATGATGCCGCAGCCGATGCCCCAACTAATGACCTAGAGGAAGAGTGAACTTAATTTGAGACTTTCTTTGTAAAACATATTAAATGATATTTTTTTGTAATTTATTTATCTTATGTATAAATATTTTTTTTTATTTGAATAAATTTTCAATTAAAAAAAAATTTGACCCGGGTAAATTAAATTTTTAGCTCATTACGCGATGAACATGAAGGTATTTTGTGTATAACACAAGAAGGCAAAAGCCAACAAGATCAATCAGGAGAAGAAGACTCTTCTCCACCATTCGGGTTCGAGGCCCTTCTGAGGCATAGCGGCAGGTAATAATAAAGTTTTTCATATTCAATTTTTAATATGTTAGTAATATTATTTTTTTTTTTGTGCTAACATTTTTCTTATCTTGTTCAATTCAGGGGGGTTCAAAATTCCTGGAGATTGATGTCTTTGCAGACGTTTATGTTTGACCCGAGGAGTTGGCCGAGTCCCTTCATGTAAGTATTCTTCAACTGTAATTACTATCTTACGCATTCAAGTATTGTGGTTATTATTTCAATGTTACTATTAATATTTCATGGTTTATTACATAGGTGACGATGATGGAGAAGAGGCAGTCGGTTCTTTAGGAGTCTGCCTGACTCCAACGAGTCCCTGGATCCCCTCGAGGATGCGGGGTTTCAGATCCTTACAAACACCTTGGATTAGACTCTCGGACGAAGGCCGGGGATGTATTGTAAGGGGATGGGGAATGCCCGACAGCAGGAACCTAGAGCCTCTTCATCCTAGCAATCGAAGGTTGAAGTCATAGCTTTAACAGAAGAGGTGGCCGACCTTAGGACTCAACTCACCTCGTATAAAAGCCAGATGTCACTGATCATAAAAGGCCCTCAGTGAGTCCGGCATTTGTCTCCCGGATATTCGTACCTCGTCGACGTCCAAGCACCTCCAACACGAGCATGCCTAGAACTCCGCGCCTTCGACCTTTAAGCCGTCCTTATCCCTGAGGCCTTCTTGCCCCAAGCTTTCCAGCCGCCAACAAACGACGACCCCGTAGATTATTCCTCCTTCTTTTCTTAGTTTTTTACTCCCTTATTTTTTAAACTTTTTCCTTGTAAGTACATTTTCTTTTTATTTTAAATAAATTATTTTTCTCTTCATTACATTTTTTTTTATTGCAATTTAATTTTATTATTTTATTACAAAATTAAAACCAAAACATAAAAATATATTTAAAAATATATTTTTTTTATTTTTTGAGCGACGAATACCTTCGTATTGCATAATTTTTTGCGACTAATCTGTTTTCGTCGGGCAAGAATAGCATGTCATCGTGCAAAGTTTTTAGAGACGAAGATTAGACATCCCATGTATGTATCTTGACGAATGGTACTCGTATCCTAGCATTTTGTGTGACGAAGATATTCGTTCCTAAAAATTTGGTGCGACGAAGGAACCGTCACGCCATCTTCTCCGCAACCAATGTGTTTATTCGTCGCACAAAGTCTTTCTTCACGATCTTTGCGCTATGGAATTTTCGCGATAAAGTTTTCGTCACTTTGACGTTTGTGCAACAGGGATAAGTTTTACGCAACCAATTTGTGTTCGTCGCGCTAAATGTTAAACGTAGTAGTGCCTTATGTTCAAGACATTGGTGAAGCCACAGAGGATTCAAGCGACTTTGCAGTCAATTATTTTCATCATGTGCTCTGGTAATTTTCATTGGCTCTTTGTTTTCCCATTCCTTTTTCTTCTTTCTAACCTTAACCACAAGCCCCGTTACAACCTTAATAAAGACCTTTGATTCAAGTAGTCATATGATATTGATAGCGAGTAGGTGGACAAGCAAGCATATGGCGGCATGTTTTTATGAGATCACTTGAGCGAGACATATTAACGCAAAAATATTGTGTGCATGAGTATAAATCCTGTGAGAGACTCACTTGTTTTCATATTGTGATTTAAAGAAGCTTAGGATCGCATTGTTATGGCTATGTCACACACTACACTCCAAGGATATTTGAGAAGTTATTGCTAATACTAGAATATTGTGGATTCACTTGCTTTATGCTTATTAAGTTCTTGATTATTATGTACACTTGTATAAAATTCGTTGAGGGCTATGAAGGGGGAAACTGATTTTTCCATGTGACTTTTTGTTTTTGGTTTGGTGCTAGAGTATGTTTTCAGTCGCTTGAATTGATAGAGACTAGCAATAAGCTAGTTGGGGGGTGTGATAATTGCTCAAAAGTGCATGTCTAATGTGCTTGGATTATACCCATTACATGTTTTTCTCTAGTAATTTATCAAATTTGTGTTTTATCATGTACAACTAGTCAAATAGGTTTTATATCTAATTTGTTTTAATTTTGACTTAGATTATATTAATTTTAATGTGCAAGACTATGAGATTGATGCAAGGCAATTAAAGGATGAGGCACAAGACAATAAATTGGTGATTAACTCTAAGTCGGTTACAAAAAAGAAATGAAGAATAGAGAAGGCAAAGAAGAAGAAAAAGAAACGGCCAGCCATTACCATTTCATTATGGCATTAAGGTTTATCATTGATCATCATTATTCAAGAGGGATATGGAGGTAGGCGGCAGCAGCTCAATATAACCACTCCCATTTTTGTTATTGATCAGTTTTTGCTCTTTCATAATTTTTAGAGTTTCTTATTTTTCTATTTTGTTATATGGAGGACTAATCTCCCTAGCTAAGGATAGGAGGAAAACCTTCAACTACTATGTGATTTTATTAGTTTGATTTGAATTGCGGTATCAAAGATAAACGCTTGTTATTGGTTTGTTCAAATAATAGCTATTTTTTCTCTATTTGTCGATTGGTGAATGTTCGTTACTAGGTTCAAACATATTTTTCCTATAATTCGGTTTCAGCATTCATACTTTTGTGAATTGAGATAAATTAGTTGATATCTAGTAATTTCGACGGAAGTATTTCTTGATAGTTTGCGCCGGAGGTAAAGTTATGCTTGGAATTCTTCCTATAAGGAATTCAAATGAGTTATTGGGAACAACCATAGTTAGAGTTTGTATATTTTTGTGTGTGTTTTATATATTACCATATCTTCCGATCGGGTGCAATGTATGTTGCATCTTGATTGAGTTATAAAAAGAATCAAATTAATGAAATTACATATGTATGTTGAAGGTGGAACTCTTATGTCTTAGTGCTCTTATATTATTGGATTTTCTTTTTAAAAATTACATCTTATTCGATATTGTTCTTTGTTTCAGTTTCGGCAAATTCTGCTTTCTTTTTCAATGCTCCCTGAGGAATACAACTCAGATTTTGAGTTTATACTGCTATGCAACACCTCGACTTGGGTTTAGCAAGCACGGAACTCAATTGCATTGAGCACATGCAACAAGCCTTTTAAGCCCATAAGTGACCCTGATGGGACGAGTGAAGTCTTGTGAGGGTTTCCAGAGACGTTATCCATAAACATCATGTGATAGTTATGATCATCAACTGCCACTGACTGTAAATACATCCACTTCTCCAGTTTCATCAGGTTTTGAGCTGACTGCGCAGAGGGCTGCGTCCAAACCATATTGTTCAAGCTAGATTGTTTTGCGCATGGCGTATTTGGAAGGTATTTGGTTTGTCAATATCAGGCTTCTCAGGCGTGAACAGTGTGCAATTTTCATCATCCTTGTCTTCGTTTGGTGTGTGAGCGGTGGCCACGATCCAACCACCCTTCTTCCTTCTGCTCCACTTTCAAGTAACAGTTGGCTTCAGAGTGCTTGATATTCACGCATCCAGAGTAATTTTGTGATACCTCTCCTTTGTGAAAATTAGGCTAGAATCCTCTTGGGTGAATTCGAGAATCCCGTCTTGATTTCTGATTTCTCCACCGTGTAAGCGCAAGTACCGGTTGTTGTTAGATTTCCACTTAAAAGGGCTTGATGGTGCCATGTTAAATTGGATGATCACTCTCACTTGTCTCTTCTTTTTTATCTTTCTTCCCACTTGTTTCTTTTCTCTTATGGTGTGATTTACTTGCTTCATAGCTTCGAAACTGCCACCCTATTTATAATCAAGGATAAGCCCACACCATCTTTCTCTATTCACATTGTGTTCAGACTAATAATTTCGTATATAATTTGAACAAAAAAAAAATAGTTTCGTATATCATTAAGGTGTTTTTATTTTTTTTTACCTTTCTATTTCTTTCAATATTTAACTAGTTCCAAGTGTTTAAATAATATAGCAGAGTCCTACTCCTAGTGTTGTTATCTCATATATTGTTTAGGAATGAGACTTGTAAATGTTGTCAACATCGATTGGAATAATGCCTTGTATTTATTATGTCGGATTAATTCAAAGAGAATTTGAGTTTTAACATGCACCCAAATCTATCGTATGAAAGAGAATTACATAAAATTCCTTACATTTTTTTAAAGACTTCAAGTAAAGATACTTTTGGATTCATGTTTTCCTTGGGTGGTTGTATGATGGAGATTATTTATTTAATTTATATAATATGAGGTATATATGTATGTGCGATGTTTAAACAACTGAGTTGTTTAATTAGCTGAAGTCAATTGACTGACGCCAGATGGCTGATCTCATTGCAGGGCTCTAACTGATGTGGGGACAATGCCAGATAATCGAAAGAAACAATGTTGAAAATGAACAAACTAAGAGTTGAGATAAAAAAAAACATTACTACAAAATAATTTTTTAATTAATTAGAAGTGTGAAAAAAAATAAAAAGAAAATATAGAACGGCTCGTAATGATAAATTCTACAACTTTTGTAAAAAGATTTACTCCAAAATTTGCCACTATAATTCCATAAAACATAGATTTAAATTTAACATTTGATTGTCATTTACATTTACACTCTATTCTTCTCACTGAATTTTGTTGTTTCAAATTTTTTTTTTTTTAAATCATAATCTTTTAGCGGATGCATAAAGATGAACGGTTCGGATCGTTGATATCATGTTCAGATTTTTACGGTTAGTGAAAATATTGCTAGGAGTTTATAAACTTTCTAAATACTATATAACATCGACTCATATTTCAGTTAACCGTGAACATCGAAACGTGATATCAACGATCTGAACCGTTCGTTTTTCTTCAGCCGCTAAAATATCATGTTTTTGAAAAGAAAAAAATTTCCGATAAGAAGAATAGAGCATAAACGACAAGGAACGTGATATCAATAATCCGAACCGTTCGTTTTTCTTCAGCCGCTAAAATATCATGTTTTTTAAAAGAAAAAAATTTTCGATAAGAAGAATAGAGCATAAACGACAATCGAGAAGTTAAATATAAATCTAGGGTTTATAGATTATGGTGGCGGATTTCAAAACTGAGTTATTTACGAAAGTTGTAAAGCTTGTCGCTACAAGCTATTACATTTTTTTTTTTTTTACATTTTCTACAGTTGTACATTAATTATTATGAAATTTTATTAATTTTACACTGAGAAACAAAAACAAAAAAAATACAAAAAAAAGCACGTTTGGAGGGTTTTAAAAGTCTAAACCTAAGCGTAGAGGATGCAATCACAATCGTTTATATATTCTTTTACATTTTTCAACTTGTACATTAATTACTATGAATTTTTATTTATTTTGAATTACCCCTAAAAGCACTATTCATGAGGGTTTGTAGGGTTCTAAAAGTTCGAACAACAATGTAATCATCGCCAAAGCGTATAAGATGTGATCAGGAGCGTTTGCATATTTTTTCACACTTGTAAATGAATTATTATGAATTTTTTATGTGCGTTGGTATTTGTAAATTGCTTTGTGTTTTTAATGTGCTTTGAAAATTTTTAATCTCACTTATGAGAGATTAAGTACTATGGCCATTCACTACTAGAAGTTTGGGGTTACCTTACCAAATCTTGCCTGATGAAAAACAATCTGACGGCTAAGTCATCTTTACCCGACTAAAGAATACGTTCATAGGCAACTTTAGTCAACATTTTAGGGTTAACTCAAAACCATTATGAGACAGACTACTGTTGTAGGGTAAGTGATCACATTTGTTGGGCAAAAATTGGGTGCCAAAAAAAAAAAACATTTGGCACGCAATTCAGTGAGTCTTAAGGGGCGAATGGACCGTTCATTGGGTAATGTTCTATCGACGAAAAATTATCCAGTGGTCTAGTAAAGTACAATGCTGACTTATAAAAAAAAACAAGTAGAAAACAACGATAGCTAACAACATTGTGTAAGTTACAAAATTTATTGAAATTTAAGATTAGGTTTTACACGATGACCATCTTTTTGTCGAGCAAAAAGTCTTCGTTGGTTAAACAACGGTCAACGCACTTTTAGCCTCCAAAGGTTTGTCACAAATTCGTCAAACAACTTATACCCGACGCCGTTCGTCGTGTGAAAGATTTCGCGACGAGTACTGTTTTTGTGGGACAAATTTTTTTCGCCTCCTAAGTTAAATAGCATTTGTAGTAACTAGTAAGGTTTTTTTAGTAGTTTAAAATTATCAAAATAATTTTTTTCTTAACAGGTTGAAACGGGTAACCCGTATGTAAACTCGTTAAGAACCCGTTAATTAACAGGTTCTTGACGACTGGTGACTCGATATTGACCTGATTGATTATCATATTGACCCGAAATCTGTTATTCTCATGTTGTTTTCATATCGTATTAATAAGTCGTGTAAGAAATTGTCAACTCTTAAGCTCACACAATTTTTCTCTATTCACATTATGTGTTCACACTAATTGTTTCGTATATAAAGTGTTTTTATTTTAAATTACATAAAACTACCTTAACTATTGGGTCAGTCACAATTTCATACCCATCTTTAAAAAATTTCAATGTCATACCTCATCTACGAATTTGTTACAATTTCATACCCTTCGTCAATTTTTCTGTTAATTCTTCCGTTAAATAGTGACGTGGCTTGAGACAGGCCCACTCTCTATTAAAAAATTAATTAAATATTAAAAACTAAAAAAGTAAAATTATTTAATATTTTTTTATGGGGACCCACTCCTTATCCCCCTTACCCTTCTTCTTCCCCGCTCCCGTCTTCCCCCAACCCAAAACTAAAACCACCCCAACCCCAAACAACCCTCCCTGGCCCCTCATCCCACTCCCCCACTCTTCTCTTCTCTCCCATTTCTCTTCCTTCAGCTGAATACAGGGAACCAAAAAACAAGGGCCACAAATTTGGCCAAAATTCAACAAAAGTCACTCCAAACCTCTAGAACCCATATGTTCTCTCCAGCCTCCCCTCCATCCATCACCCTTTCAATATTTTTATTCACTTCGTATCACCCTTTTCAATATTTTTATTCACTTCATTCTTTCCGTCAAGTATCAGAACTCTCTTTCTCTTCCTCTGCTTTATCTCTCTGAAAAATCGAAACCAAAACCCAGAAAAACCTGATCGAACCTGCTCTCCTTTGACCCCAGAACCCAAGCACCGCTGCCTTCCGTCCCCTAAGCCAAAACCCACAAACCCTTTCTCTTCCTCTTCCTCTGCGAATTCAAAATTTACAGTTAGGGTTTGGGTGGAATTGGGTTATTTTGTTTGAAATTGGTTTCAGGGATTAATTTGGTGAGGGTGATGGGTGTGTTGGAGGAGGGGGAGGAGGAGGAGCGCCATGGGAGGGAGGTGGAGATAGAGGAAGAGAAGGCGCCGGGGGGGGGGGGGGGGTTCTGGTTTTGGCGTTGAAGGAAGGTTGGGGGGCATGGGTGGACAGGGAAAAAAGGATGAGGGGGATAAAGGGTGGGTCCCCCATGCAAAAAAAAATTTAAGTTTTTAATATTTAATTAATTTTTTAATAGAGAGTGGGCCCATCTCAAGCCACGTCACTATTTAACGGAAGAATTAACAGACAAACTGACAAAATGTATGAAATTGTAACAAATTCATAGATGATGTATGATATTGAATTTTTTTAATGATGGGGTATGAAACTGTGACTGACCAATAGTTAAGGTAGTTTTAATGTAATTTACCCTTTAATTTAATATTTCATTTTTAATTAATATAGAAGAGTCCTACTCCTAGTGTTGTTATCTCATATGTTGTTTAGGATTAAGACTTGTAATGGTTGTCCATATTGATTGGATTAAAGCTTTGTATTACATCTGATTAATTCAAAGAGAAATTGAGTTTTCACATGTACCAAAATCTACATAAAATTGCTTTATTTCTTATTTGAGGCTTTTTAACCAAAAATGATCCCTGATATTTGCATAACACATAACTTTGGTCCCTGAGATTGAAAATCAATAGAAATGGTCCTTGAGATTGTCCACCATCCATTATTTGGGTTATTATACAAAATGGTCCCTGAGATTTGCATGATCAATAGAAATGGTCCCTGAGATTGAAAATCAATAGAAATGGTACCTGAGATTGTCCATCATCCATGATTTTGGTCATTTCGTTAAAAACTATTTGGGCAATTTTCAAAGCTTCGTAACTCAATCGCTTCTTAACCAAATTTGACCCATAATAAATCAAAATGAAGATAAGAAAGTGTAGAACAATATTATACCTATTTGGAATCCCAATGATTGCCAGAGATGGCCGGAAAATAGCCTGAAAGGTGACTCGTCCGCGGGAAAACTGGAAAACTCGTCGGAAACTGGGTAAATCTTAAACGTTCATAACTTCTTCAATACTCAATGAAATCGAGTGATTCAAAAAAAAAAATCATACTTCTCGATGAGGCGAAGAGAATGGTATTTTTCTTTACTGCTAAATAGCCATGGTTTGGCCGTAAAACTACTCGAAAGTGGCTAACTCAAAAATGCTTAACCACTTTCAAGCCGTTGTCTGACCAGACCACGGCGAGTTAGCCTTCAAAAAAGGTACCATTCTCTTCGCCTCATTAAGAAGTATTATTTTCGTTTTTGAATCACTCAATTTGGTTGAGTATTGAAGAAGTTATGAACGTTTAAAGTTTACCCAGTTTCCGGCGAGTTTTCCAGTTTTCCCGCGGACCAGTCACGTTTCAGGCTATTTTCCAACTATCTCTGGCAACCATTGGGCTTCCAAATAGGTATAATCTTATTCTACACTTTCCTGCCTTCATTTTGATATATTATGGGTCAAATTTTGTTAAGAAACGATTGAGTTACAAAGCTTTGAAAATTGCTCAAAATCGTTTTTAACCGAATGACCAAAATCATGGATGGTGAACAATCTTAGGGACCATTTCTATTGATTTTCAATCTCAGGGACCATTTCTATTGATCATGCAAATCTCAGGGACCATTTTGTATAATAACCTTCCATTATTTTGGTCATTCCTTTAAAAAACTTCGTAAAGTGATCCCGAACCTCGTACCGGAAACTGAGATTTTTTGCTAGAAGTTTGGGTAATTTTCAAAGCTTCGTAACTCAATCGTTTCTCAACCAAATTCAACCCATAATATATCAAATGAAGATACGAAAGTGTACAACAAGATTATGACCTGGTTTGGTACTGAGGTGATTCTGAAAAAAGCTGCTAACAAAAAAAGCTGGGAGCTGTTTTTGTGTTTGGTAAACACTCAGCTTCAGCTTTTTTTTCACAGTTTTGGATGAAAAAAAGCCAAAAACAAGAAGCTGCAAAACCTAGCTTTGAAAAACCGGCTTTTTTCACATCTGTTTTACATAAAAGTTTACCAAACACTCTAATACTGCTTTTTTATTTTCAAAAGCACTTTTACAAAAAAGTTTACCAAACACTCTGCTGCTTTATTTTACAGCTGCTTATTTTCACAGCACAGCAGAAACAGCTTTTTTTCAAAGCACAGCAATACCAAACCAGCCCTATATCCATTTAGAAGCCCAATGGTTGCTGGAGATAGCCAAAAAATAGCCTGAAAGGTGATTGATCCACGGGAAAACTAGAAAACTCGCAGGAAACTGGGCAAAATTTAAACATTCATAACTTCTTCAATACTCAACGAAATCAAGTGATTCAAACATAAAATCATACTCCTCGATGAGATGAAGAGAATGGCACCTTTTTCGACGGCTAACTCGCAGTGGTTTGGCTAGAAAACAGCTCAAAATTGGCTAATTCAATAAGACCAAGACAGCCACTTTCGAGCCTTTTGCGACCAAACCATGGTGAGTTAGCCAACAATAAAGCTACCATTCTCTTCATCTCATCGAGAAGTATGATGTTTGGTTTTGAATCACCCGATTTCGTTGAGAATTGAAGAAGTTATGAACGTTTAAATTTTACCCAGTTTCCGGCAAATTTTCCAGTTTTTTTACGGACCAGTCACCTTTCAGGATATTTTTCGGTCAAACCACGATGGTTTATCCATCAAGAAAGGTACCATTCTCTTTTTCTCATCGATAAGTATGATTTTCATTTTTGAATCACTCAATTTCGTTGAGTATTGAAGAAGTTATGAACGTTTAAAGTTTACCCAGTTTCCGGCAAGTTTTCCAGTTTTCCAGCGGACCAGTCACATTTCAGGCTATTTTTCGGCTAAACCATGGCAATTTAACCACCAAGAAAGGTACCATTCTCTTTTTCTCATTGATAAGTATGATTTTCGTTTTTGAATCACTCAATTTCATTGAGTATTGAAGAAGTTATGAACGTTTAAAGTTTACCCAGTTTCCGACGAGTTTTTCAGTTTTCCCGCGGACCAGTCACCTTTTAGGCTATTCTTCGACCATATCCACAACCATTGGACTTCTAAATAGGTATAATCTTGTTCAACACTTTCCTATCTTCATTTTGATATATTATGGGTTGAATTTGGTTAACAAACAATTGAGTTACGAAGCTTTGAAAATTGCCCAAACTTCCAGCCAAAAAACTCAGTTTCAAGTATGAGCTCTAGGACCACTTAACGAAGTTTTTAATGGAAGGACCAAAATAATGGATGGTGGATAATCTTAGGGACCATTTCTATTGATTTTCAATCTCAAGGACTATTTTGGCTATAAAAAAAACCCTTATTTAAAGCTTTCAAGTATAGGACACTACTAATTCATGTTTTAGTTGGGTACGTAGTTGTATGATTCAAATTACTAATTTATATTTTATGAGGTATATATGTATTTGCGATGTTTTCAACAGCTGACTTGTTTGGATGTGCTTTTAAAATGACTGAAAACACTTTTAGAGAAAATGTTTTTGGGATCCAAATGCACTTTAAGTGCTTTCTGCAATAAGCAACATTTTCACTAAGAATTGGTTCCAAAAACATTTTCACGAGAAGCGTTTTCAGTTATTTTAAAAGCACATCCAAATAAGTTGTTCAATTAGCTGAAGTCATTGGACTGATGCCAAATTTGATTGAATGATCTCACTGCAGGGCTTTAACTAATGTGGGGACAATTCTAAGTAACCGAAAGAAACAATGTGGAAAATGAACTCTTTTGATTTTCGTAAATATGGAAGTCAAGGATTGATTGTGCCATATGTGCATGTAGACACATTCAAGAGCTCAATCAGTCATTTGCTGGTTGTGAGAATCTTTCCACAACAAGGATATGTGAAACCAGTACTTATCAACGCGGCTTTGATTACAGAGTGATGTACCAGTACTTATGTTCAGGGAAAGATTTCTCAGGAGAAGATTCCTCTGACCACAGCACAGCTCCCCAAGGAATTGGCACTTTGTATGTGTAGTCGGGCTCTTGCTTGTTGATATGCTACAAGAAGAAGACAAAGTTACTTCTGAAAGGTGCTTTTGTGGGGCCTTAAGTGTAGGCCTTGAGGCTCGCAATCAAAACTAACTAAGTGCTAGGCATGCCACTGCTATCTCAGTATAGCAGATGTAGAACAAGTGTATTTTAAGTTGATTACTTGCACTCCAAGTTACTTCAAACTTCTTGTTATCAAAGGATTGTCGTAGATGGGTTAAGTCCACATTAAATTCTTTTTCTTGCCTTGTAAACAAGGACTTTTAATTCATAGTCTTGTATGTTCAAATGAAGGGAGTCCAGATCCCCTTAAGCCATTTACTTGGTTCTAGATTGCTTTTAATGAAAACATATCCATTATGCGAACCAGATCCAAATGCAAATGGGACTCTTAGAGTAGGAAAACTGATGGAAATAACTTGAATACATACTGGAGAATGCATTTAAGTAATAGATCTACTAATTTAGAAAACAAACAAAGAGCTTTGGGCAAGATTTCACCTTGTCTGGCAAGGTTGAACCTCTTGTAGTCACTTCTCTTTGATTTAACAGGGGTTTATATGCTAAAAAGGGATGAATGGTAAACAAGTTTACACAAAGGAATCGATACTCCACCACTAAGGGAGGTAGCAGAGCTTTTAAACTAGAAAAGAGATAGCTTGTTTGAATCTGGGTTGATTTCAGTTTTTGGATGCAAATCTGGCTGGAGAGTAGAGTTTGTATGTTTGTTTGTTTGATTGGTTGAGTGTCCTTGTCTCTAGGGCCTCTTCTTCCTTTTATAGGCAAATTAACCCGACTATTGTAACTTTGTTCTTGCCCAAAAGCACTTGGAGGGTAGTTAGTCATCAACTTTTTACTTGGAATGCCACTAGAAAGTGCTCTTTGGCTAGTTGTAGGTTAGTCTCCATCACTTGTCACTTTAATGATAAGCACATGACTTGTATTTGGCTAAGAAGGCTTCAATTTGCCCCTGGGCACGATGCTGGGACTCCGGCAAGTCCTCCTTTAATTGGCATCCTTGGGTCATCCTTCATTTAAGCCCAATGTTCAAATATTAATCCAAACAACTTAACTGCTATTAAAATTGCATTCCTGTTTATGCATTTCGTATATATAGCCCTCCTCTAGTGGCACTTCGGATACTGTTGTTGCCATCCATGTCTTTCGGATCACCCCAAAAATTTACTTGCTCGTCTGTTCTTTTACAGTTTATATGATTAAAGTTCAACCATTCACAAAAGATGAAAAGCAAGTTAATGATCACATTCTCTGTTTGGATTGTTTCACCATTAGGCCTATTTTTATTTTTGCACCTTTCTCACAAATTGACTTTGTTTTAAGATTATTCTTCTTACTCTTCGTACGAGCGCTTGGATACTAATTAACTGTCATATACTGAAAACAAAACACTTCCACCGTCCGAGGCTCTCAAGTGTCAGATTGCAAGAGCAGCTTGAGGTGTGTTGCTTTGCTATCGTGTACCTACTAAACTCGAACTTAGTGGCCAAATAATATTCTTTCACTTTTGAGAGGATGTGAAAGGCAAAGTCCCACGTCGAAACCTTGCAATGACTTTTAAGGAGGGCAACTTCCAATTTCTAATTGGTTTTGGGATAAAGCCTCCACATTAATCATACGTCCCATCTTCTAATAATTGTCGTTACTTTTTAAAATAATTTGCAAAGAAATTGCAGATACGGATTGAAGCTCAAGTGAAGTTGCTAAATGCTAATATATTAACATGTTAGCAGAACGAAAAAAAAAACTGGCTTTAATTATTTGTATAATTTTATTTAACTTATTTTTTTTGTTTGACAGAATATATCGTTTATTATTCAGAGTTTTATTTATTTACACCCCATATCCTATCTAAGTTCACTCACATCTCTATCTATATTTCATCTAAACAAATGCAAGTTTGGTACACATAAAGCAGAAGCAGGTGTTGTAGCTATCAAATGACATTTGGCTTGTTAAGCTGGTATGATATGCATTACTGATTTATGGTCTCCTTGAAAGAATAATTTAACTACAATTTGTGGACTTCCCCCTCTTATCTCTTCCTTCTCCGAGCTCAGGTTATGGAAGGAGAAGAACCCAGGAGTACTCTCTTACATAATTGACGTTTTGCGTGGGCACTCTATTATTGCTTCCTCTTCTTGAGGAGATGAACTTTACTTGATGAAGACTGATCAAACTGCTTCAAGTTGATAAAGCTTCTCAGTTGTGACAGTACTCTAATCATTCTCAAGAAATGGTTAACTAACATTAATTTGCATGTATCAACTAATGTTCATTATCCTTGACTAATTGGATGTCATCGTTCTTACAGCTAGCCAATGCTAGGAATTTTTTTCCCTTTTTGATTTTCGTACATGTAGAATGCGTCTGCATGGATTGATGACGCAATATGTATGCAAAGACACACATTCAAGCACTCAAACATCCATTTGTTGGTTGTGAAAATATTTCTTCAAACGGCTGAAAGGATCATGAGAAGTTCAATTTTAGTGGTTATGAGAAATTATCACAGCTGAGCCATGATTTTGAACATCATAAATCCCCTCCCATTTTGGCCTCCTTTACACAGAAACTTTACTTGAAAGGGGTGTGCTATCCACACATCCCTTTTACTTTGCACACACCATTTTAATTTATGATTGTCTGATCGAATGAATTGAAGAATATCAAATGATAGAAATTAATAAGCAGTGTATGAGAAGTAAAATGTGGTATGTGGATATCACACTCCTACTTGAAATTCTTGAAATTGGCTTACAAAGTTTTTCACCGAGTTAATGAGTACTCAACCACCCCTTAGGTCTTCCACAGTGGTTTAAGTGAGTTTGATACCAATATATAAGAATCAAACACCGTGAATTTTATTCATATTACACTATTATCATAGTTGTTTAAGTTCGATATAGGTGAGTTTTATCGGATCTATCTATTTTCTTTTTCTTTTTCCCTATTATATGATTGGTCACGTCTTTTCTCTCTCTCATCATTTATTGTATTAGTATTACACTCATGTGTTGAACTCAAAAATAAGAAACACTCCCATTGCATTTAAATTTTTCAGCCCACTGTAGAAGTTTGATTCCTATACTATTGGTATAACTCTCAATTCTCCGAACCACTGTGGAAGACCTTACAATCTTTGACACAAGCAGTTTGCCAAAAAATTGTATATGTGTTTAACACACATCCAATACAGTAAAACTAAAAGACTTTAAAACAAAATAATAAGAAAAGCTTGTGACCAAAACAAACGTCATTTTTGCGGGGAACTCGATTGCACTAAGCACATGCAATAAGCCTTTTAACCTCATAGGTGAATCTGACAAAATGAGTAAAGTCTCGTGAGGGTTTCTAGAGACCTTACCTACAAAAACCACAACTTACGATCATCGATGCCCAATAGATGTAAGGAGATCCGCTACTCTACGGTTGTCAAGGACTAAGCTGATTGTGCAGAGGACTGTGTCCAAACCATCTAAAAAGTATGGCCTTAAAATAGTAGGGCCTTAAAATAGTATGGCGCATCCAAACCGTCTAAAAAATCAATCTCACTTTTTAAAAAGTATGGCGCATTCAGAAGACCACTTGTGTGGAAAATGAACAATGAAGATTGATTCTAAGAAATGAAACGGCGAAGATTGTTTAAAAAGTGAGACTTCTTGGTAGGTTGAAATAGCGAAAACAAATCCTATGCAATGCAAGTAGAAAAGCTTCTCTTTGTCATTAATTAATCTTTCTCTCCTTACACAAAATAACAAATAAATATTTTTTAGGTGTATATGTATTTGCGATATTTTCAACAACTAAGTTGTTTAATTAGCTGAAGTCATTGGACTGACGCCAGATCTGATTAAATAGATGATTTCATTGAAGGGCTTTGATTAATGTGGGGACAATGGCAGGTAATCGAAAGAAACGATGTGGAAAATGAACTCTTTTGATTTTTGTACATGTGGAATTCATGGATTAACAATGTCATATATACGCAAAGACACATTCAAGCACTCAATTAGTCACTTATTGGTTGTGAAAATCTTTATGTTCGGGCGAAGATTTCTCTGGGGAAGGATCCTCGGACCTCATCACAGTCCCCCAAGGGATTGACACTTTGGATGTGTAGTCAGACTCTTGCTTGTTGATGTGCTACAAGAAGAGGACAAAGTTAGTTCTAAAATGTGCCTTTGTGGGGCCTTAGGTGTAGGTCTTAAGGCTCGTAATCAAAACTAACTGAGTGCTAGGCGTGCCACTACTATCTCAGTATAGCAGATGTAGAAAAAGTGTGTTTTAAGTCAATTACTTGCACCCCAAGTTACTTGGACTTCTTGTTATCAAAGGATTGTAGTGGATGGGCTAAGTCCACATTAAGTTCTTTTCTTGCCTTGTAAACAAGGACTTTTAGTTCATAGTCTTCTGTGTTGGAATGGAGTCCAGATCCCCTTAAGTCATTTACTTGGTTCTTGATTGATTTTAATGATAACATATTCCTTAAACTAACCAGATCCAGGTGCAAATAGAACTCTTATAATACGAAAACGGATGGAAATGACTTGAATACATGCTGGAGAATACATTAAGCAACAAATCTATTAATTTAGAAAACAAACAAAGAGCCTCGGGCAAGATTTCAACTTGTATGGCAAGGTTGAACCTCTTGCAATCGCTTCTCTTTAAACTAACAGGGGTTTATACGCTAAAAAGGGATGGATGGTAAACAAGTTTACACAAGGGAATCGATATTACACCACTGAGGGGGATAGCAGAGCTTTTAAACTAGACAAAAGATAGCATGTCGCTAAAAAAGGATTGAATCTGGGTTGATTTCAGCTTTTGGATGCAAATCCAGCTTAAGAGCAGAATTTGTATTTGTTTGTTTGATTGGTTGAGTGTCCTTGTCTCTGGGGCCTCTTCCTCCTTTTATAGGCAAATTAGCTCGACTGTTGTAACTTTGTTTTTGCCCGAAAGCACTTTGAAGGGTAGTGAGTTATCAGCTTTTTACTTGTAATGCCACTAAAAAGTGTTCTTTGGCTGGTAGTAGGTTAGTCTCCATCACTTGTCACTTTAGTGGCAAGCACGTGGCTTGCACTTTGGCTGAGAAGGGCTCAATTTGCTTATGGGCTAGGTGTTGGGCTTCGGGCAAGTCTCCTTTTATTAGGTATTCTTGGGTTTTTCTTCATCCAGTTCCAATGTTCAAATAATAACCCAAACACTTTCCAAAACTAGGTAAAACGGATAATGAAATGTTTAGTTTTAGTGTTATTAAGTATTGATCCCACACCCGAGCAAAGAGTTTCAAACATTCCCCTCCCATTTTGACCCCCATTCTAGAGAAAAGAAACAAAATATAGATTTGATGAAACGATCAAAATTTCCAAAAATTCACTTGAAATTTATTTGAATTCATGGAATTGGCTTAGTGAGTTTTGAACTTAGTCAAGAGTTCAAGCATTCCCCTCCTCTGTGCCAAGAGTTTGAACAATCCTCTACCGTCTTTGCCTTTTAGAGAAAATTAAGAAAGATATGTAGAATTGTAAAAGTATATCCGCATCTCTAGTGGAAAGATGCAAATATGAGACGTAAAAGCACATTTACTTCTCGTTTTGCATCTCCAAGAGATGTGAATGTGGATTCTAATCCAATGGAGGAGATGTAAGATATCAATCTTCTCTTCTCACTTATTTAGAATAGAGTAAAAAGTTTTTAGTTCTTTCTCGGTTTCTTAATTAGTTAATTTAGTACTTAAAGCTACTGAAATATGAAATTAAAGTCATAAGTGCGCCATTAAAAACAAGAACTAATTCCCAAGAAACACAATTTTTATTGAACACACTACTACTACACAAATGACATAACCACACAGCTGATACGATATGTGTTTATTGGTTTAACGCACACGCAATACAGTAAACTAAAATACTTAGAAACAAAAAAATTAAGAAAAACTAGTGATGAAACTAATGCCGCTTTCACACGGAACTCCATTGCATTGAGCGCATGCAACAAGCCTTTTAAATCCATAGGTGACCCTGATGGGATGAGTGAAGTCTCGTGAGGCTTTCCAGAGACATTACCCACAAACATCATGAAATAGTTATGATCATCAACTCCCAGTGATTGTAAAGAGATCCACTAGAGGGTTCGCGCGTGAGTTGATTGCGCAGAGGACTGCTTCCAAACCTGCAACATCGCATGGCCTTAAATAGCGTTGGGTGTACGCATGGCTTATTCGGAAGGTATTTTGTCCGACCTTCTCTGGCTTGAACAATGTGCAATTTTCATCATTCATGTTTTCTTTTGGTGTGTGAGCGGTGGCCACGATCCACCACACTCCTTCCTTCAGCGCCCCTGTCAAGTATAAGTTGGTTTCAGAGAGCTTGATATTCACGTGTCCAGAGTCTTTATTCTCCAATGTGAAATTTAGGCCAGAAACCTCTCCGGTGAATTCGAGAATCCCCTCTTGATTTTTGATATTTTCATCTTGTAAGAGCACGTACCGGTTGTTGTTGTTAGATTTCCACGCAAAATGGTCTGGTTGTACTCTTTCCATGTTAAATGGGGATGATCACTCTCACTTGTCTCCTCTTTTTCTTTTTTTTTCTCTCTCTCTCCTCTCCTTTCTTTCTCGTGTGATTTACTTGCTCCATAGCTTCAAACATGCTACCCTATTTATAATCAAGGATAAGCCCACACCAACTTTCTCTATTCACATTATGTGTTCACACTAATAGTTGTATTACGTCTGATTAATTCAAAGGGTCAAAGAGAAATTGAGTTTTCACATGTAGCCAAATCCATCTTTTCGAAGAGAATTACATAAATTTTCTTACTTTTTTTTATTTTTATAAAGATTTCAAGTAACCTATAATCAAGGCCGGCCCTGAGGGTAGTCAAGTAAGGCAACCACTTAGGGTTCCCGATTTTTTGGGGCACCATATTTTTTTAATATATCTATTTCTCTTATAAATACTATAAAAGTAAGATATACTGACACACCCCGACTCGGAATGTCAACTAGGACTCTGAATCGAGTTGTGTTGGCTGACACTTGGAATGTGACGAAGCCATAAAGTGTAGTGATATGGAAAATGTGAATAAATTTAAACCTAAAAGTGCCCAAATACAAGACTGCGATGTGAGCAGGAATGAACCTAATTCACATTTGATGACAGAGCATGAGTACAGTACAGTACAGTAAAATAGGGTGAGAATTATACCATCGATGGTAATTGTCTACACCAAGATTTGCCAATAATCCTCGTAAACTTGGAGGGGCAAAAAATAAGGGTGAGTGGACCTGAAAATAAAGTTTTAATAAAAACCTTTTGAAAACATTATAACCCCTCACCGTAAAACCTGTATAGTTTCCAGAAAATAATACTACATAAGTACAAAAATGAATGTACAAGTGCAGTGAAAACAAAAGCATACCATGCCACAATATCTCAGCAATAATAAATGTAAGCCAGGTGTGAAATCAATCTAAACTAACACCTGAGTCAGAATCACCTAGTGTGACACGACAGGCTGGGTGTAAATATGTACACTCTAATGCTACGATCACATGAAAGCTAGTGTTATGTGTGGGTCACCTACGAGTCAAAACTGCCTAGTGCAGTATGTATAACAGGCTAGCACCTATTTGGATCCAAGGCAAGCGTGTGGTGCGAAAGGTGAACAATCATGTGAAGGTTGTGCCTTGGCCCAAGGCGGGAGCACTAACACCGGGGTGCAACAATAATGAGCTCCATATGAATATATGCATGCTCATATAATGCAACTATTTCAATCACATAATAACTCACCTAAACTTACTTGTGCCTCCGTAGGATCATTTGACATAATCACAAATCTCATCATAATGCAATATTTAAATATAACATATTTAAATTATTGCATGCTATGCATAATCAATTTAAAACATTTCTGGAAACCGTAATATATATATATATATATATATGAAAACTAATGCCCACTCGCCTGAGATCCGCGCTACAACTCCCTAGCACAAATATCGAGGCATCACGAACGATTGTCGCCTAAAACAAATATTCAGTCACGTCTCAAAATTCTTATCGATAGAACATGTAACTTATATAAAAGACATCCCCAAGGACGTTCTAAAATGATTTGAGACCCATTGACCAAAAGTCAACCGTTGGTCAAATATAGACGATAGGGTCCACAATCCTATGTAACTCGATCGGGAAGATCCGCATTTTAGATTTCCTATCCGTAACTTCCAAAGATCCACATTATGCTTCTAGAATAACATCCTAAAGTTTCGGAACGATCCAACGGTCGGATCTCCGCCTAGCACAATTCAAGTGGTGGTCCATGATTTATTTTATGAGCTTACAAATCCAATTCGGGAAGATCCGTACGTCGGATTCTCAACCCGTAAGTTCTTATTGTCCTCAAATATTACGTAATATAACGCATTAAAGTTTGGTGATGATCCAATGATCGGATCGTCGAATCACAAAATGGTCAAGTGACGTAATATTCCATACTAGGTTCAAACTATCAAACTATAACAAACAATTATCAAATTGACATCATAACATCAAATTTAACTCAAAAAGACAGCGTCGGCCAACTGGCCACCCACCGCCACACGCACCACTGCACGTGGCATCAGCCGCCCCAACTTGTCAGAAAATTCAACTATTTCTAAAAATTCTCAAATTTTACAGGAATGAAGATCTCAACGAGTAGAGCAAGTTTTATACATGTGACCAAGTTCAATTTGGCCGGGAAAAGCCTCAAATCATCATGAACCCGCCAGAACCCTAGAATTTGGGTGTTCTTGATTTGTCCTCAAATCAACTTCGACACTCCAACCAATGATTGGGCATTGTTCCTGAGCTCAAGGGAGGGCTTGTGGTGGTGGCAATTGAAAGAAATCATTGCAGGAATGGTGGATTCGCCACCGTGCACCCCTCGGAGTCGACGTGGGTGCTCATGTGAAACTAGGGTCAAAAACCCGTCAATCATGGGTGGAAATTGAAGAAGAAAGGCCGGTGAGAAGTTCCCAGGTGGTGGATGGCTGCAATTTAGTGCAAACCGTCAGAATGGCTGCGGAATGGGTCGAGTCGGCGGGGAGGAACCGGGTCAAGAGTGATCTGATGCTCCCTCACTCTCTCATTTCCTCTCCTTTCTTCTTTCTTCCATTGGTCACTCACCCTCTCCCTTCTCTCCATTCATCCTCACCTCTCCCTCCTTTATTTTCCATCTCCACCGATAACCTATCCTTCCCTTCAATCTCAACTACACACATGGCTTTCCAGATTTAGCTCCAAAAATCTAGAGCCTTCTAGAAATTAATTAATTGACCGTTTTGTCCTTGACTTTGTTCGTTAATAACTCCTTCGTTATAACTTCAAATTGCGTTCTGTTTGCACTCACACATTCATAGCGATGAGTACTATGAGGATACGCCAAGAAAATGAGTCTTACATGACATGACGTGGCAATAAAAAAAAAGTCAACCTCCTCGCCACTAAGGGCAATTTCGTCCTTTCACTCTTCTAAAATTAATAAAATCGTAAAAGTAGGGACGGATTATCACATATATGACACAAAAAGCATGCTGGAGTAATAGACTAGGCGTAGTTATTGCTTATTGTCCTTGGTTCAAAACTCAAAGTAGCTCTTTTTTTTTTAATCTAAAAAGAATTGTTTTTTATTTTTGTTTTATTTTGGACCTTTCAATCTAGAAAGAATTTATTTTTATTTTTATTTTTGGCCTTTCAGCGGTAATATCTAAATAGCGTTTGTATATTTTTTTTTTTTTAATTTTTAATGGTATTTAATGTAGGAATATATTTTTTCAGGTATTTAGCAGTTTTTTTTTTTTTATATACATATTAATGTATAATGCATCGGGCGGCAGTGCACTCTAGGGCCCAAATTTGAAGGATTGCTTAGGGCCCTCAAATTCTTAAGGCCGGTCCTGTCAATAATCCGGATTACTGAGTTGTCCAGAAAATGAATAGTGGAGATTGACTATAAAAAATCGAATGGTGAAGATTGTTTAAAAAATCAGACTACTTGATAAGTTGACATGCCGAAAACAAATTGTGACATCCCACATCGCCCAGGGGAGTGATCCTTATATGTATATTCTCATCCCTACCTAGCACGAGGCCTTTTGGGAGCTTACTAGCTTCGGGTTCCATGGGAACTCCGAAGTTAAGCGAGTAGCGCGCGAAAGCATTCCCAGGATGGGTAACCCATCGGGAAGTTCTTGTGTGAGTTCCCAAAAACAAAACTGTGAGGGCGTGGTTGGGGCCCAAAGCGGACAATATCGTGCTACGGTGGTAGAGCGGGCCCAGGAAGTGGTCCCGCCCAAGTCGGGATGTGACAATTTGGTATCAGAGCCTAACCCTGGCAGCGTGTGTGCCGACGAGGACATCGGGCCCCTAAGGGGGGTGGATTGTGACATCCCACATCGCCCAGAGAAGTGATCCTTATATGTATATTCCCATCCCTACCTAGCACGAGGCTTTTTGGGAGCTTATTGGCTTCAGGTTCCATGGGAACTCCGAAGTTAAGCGAGTAGCGCGCGAGAGCATTCCCAGGATGGGTGACCCATTGGGAAGTTCTCGTGTGAGTTCCCAAAAACAAAACCATTAGGGCGTGGTTGGGGCCCAAAGCGGACAATATCGTGCTACGGTGGTAGAGCAGGCCCGAGAAGTGGTCCTGCCCGCATTGGGATGTGACACAAATCCTATGCAATGCAAGTATAACAGCTTCTATTGCTCATTAATTAATCTATGTCCTTCCACAAAATAACAAATAAAAAATTTATGAAGTATATATGTATTTGGGATGTTATCATCAAGAGTTGTTTAATTAGCTGAAGTAATTGGACTGACGCAAGATTTGATTGAATATTTGTGAAAAGGATCATCGCCGGATTCTTTTTCTAGGGATTTTAGGGATCTCGTGATCGTGACCGTTCATCGTACATTGTGCGATCAGTTTTCGTTAGGTACTATTTATATTTAATTTTAAAATTTAAATTTTGAAATGATTTCTGACCTCACGATGTACAATAAACGGTCACAATCACGAGATCCCTAGGAAAAGGATCCGACGAAGATCCTTTTCCGAATATCTGATCCCAGGTAACCAAAAGAAGCAATTTGGATGGAAAATGAACTCCTTTGATTTTTGTACGCGTCAAAGTTATGGATTGATCGTGTAGTATGTACAAGAAAATAAGATAAAGTTTAGAAAAATGTCTTGTGTAAGATTAAAAATTGTTTTGAGTTCTTGGACTCTATTTGATGCCAACATATGCATTTAATGTCTTTTTTTTTTCTTTTTTTTTTTTACAATTTTATTGTGTCCATAAATTACATTTTATGTTAAATATTGTAATTTATGTTGCAGTCATATTTAGAATAGGAATGTGATTGTGTAAATCCTAGGGAATTTGGGAAAGTATTATATATTCCTATTAGGATTAGATTACCTATTAAATGTTGTAATCCTAAAGGGAAAGGTTTTACCCTTTCTACTACTATAAATAAAGACACAATGGGGTGAATCAAACACACCCACAATTACACACCATTCTCTTCTCTCTACTATTGCCACACCTTTCTTTCTCTCCATGGCCTCCATAATTGTTCAGTAAATTATGCCTACAACACGTTATCAGCACGCTCTTAACGCTACGCTAAAGAGAGTTTATTCTTCAATCAGGGGAATATTACATTTTAATCATTCTTTTTATGATTAATTTACTATTTTATTAAATTGATTTACATGTTATTGATTCAATTTAATTTTTCTGTGTTGAACGTGATACAACACATTGGAGATACAATTCCGACTTTCCGAGAAGGATCTTCTACAAATTCAAAGGCTTTTGTCGTTTTCTGCTAATTAGGTACACTTAAAATAAAGGAAGATATTTGAAACGTCCACGAAATATGAAAACATTCCCCATGATGCATGAAACCCCATGTGTTTACAATTACCTTCCAATATATATTGTATATTTTCATATATTTTTCAATATATATATTTGTTTCATGCATCGCACAATTAAATTGTTATATGGAATTTGTGAGTCAAATTATATAAAATAAATTAGAAGCATATTTAGGGTTTCCTCAACCCTAACGGATTTTGAAAACTATATGGGAATTGGACATGGGTCCTCAATGTACCACCACGGGTCCTCAAAGAAGGATGTGTATCTTTTGTCGATCATGATTCTCCTTCACACCAGCTCTCTTAGAGCCCTTGCATGCGATCTCTTTACTGCTCATTTGCGAGTTGTCACTTTAATGAGACAGTTTTCCTGCCGTTAGGGAGAGATAAGAACGTCGATGTTCCTATAGAATGGCGCAAATTTGCGTGGACGTTACCCACTATGTCTCATCTCAATCCCCATACCGCACATGTATGATAAGTAAGTGCGATGAATTCTAGATTTCAGAATATTGCTCCAAACGTATTCCTTTGATCTAGCTAAAGTGACGAGATCATATACCAGCTGTAAACATGCCTGCAAGGATAGACGTACTTAACGAACGTCGAGTCAACATCCCTGGAGGGTGTGCCGCCCCTATTGGACAGTTTGGACACCCATGTTGGAAGGTCCAGTACACCGGCGGATAGTCAATCAATCTATCTTGGCCTGGAGCACGACAGATCACTCGGTTCGTATAATTCGCTTCCCTAGAAAAGGAAGACACGGCACAACAATGAATCTAAACTCGATCGTTGTCTCAAATCATTTCCATCTCATGAGATTAATCCAGATTTCTCCTGAGATTTAAAGTTCTTGGTCCAGTATACTAGTTTGAATGAGCTAAATGGAATTAAAATGAGTTATCATCGATGATGTTTTCACTTATATGGTAGCTACCGACATAAATGAAAAGCGATGATATCGAACCATGTTCTATTGATTAAGTGACAACGTATAACTAATTGGACAATTAAAGTTACAATCCAGGTCAAATTCCTTACCAAAGTGTGTATTGGACCTGTCATTCCTACACAGCCCAAGGTAACCCTGTTGTGTTACAAGTGGGAAAAGAAACGTTATGAGATGAATGAAATAGTGCGATATTATGCACGCCTTACGGCGCAAGGTTTCTCTCAAACGTCATGTGATTAATAGCAGCATTATGAAATGTGGTTAATGTTTTCTCCATGGGGATATAGATACGGAGATTTACATGTAAGTTCCCGAAGAATTACATGGACTGATTCAAATAGTTCCAAAACCATGGGACACCCTCGTAACTTGTTTTGAGGATTTTACTTATGGATTGAAAAATCAGACGGATGTGGTATACCCGTCTACGTGATTATTTGATCAGTCAGGGATGAATTATGCCCTTGCGTGTTAAACTATGAAGTCTTATTCCAAATTGCTAGAGTTACAGTTTATGTCATTGACACAAATCTCACTAACACTCCGGAAGAGCTTGAGAAAATTGCCTCGCACCTGAAGATGGAATTTGAGATGAAGGATCTTGGGAAAACTCGTCTATACTTTGACCTGAAGTTCAAGTATTGTTCTAACGATATTTTGGTCTACTAGTCGAACTACACCCCGAATGTGTTACTTTTGAGTATACCTTTGATCGTCCATACGTTATATGCACATGAGACCCTGAAGAGGTTATGGAATCCGAAATTCCATATCTAAAGTTCAACTTTACACTTTGTTGTACTTAGCTCATTGTATTTAGACAGGACATCTCCTTCGCTGTTGATCTATTGGTAAAGATGTAGCAACGCGCCTACACGCATCCACTGAATTGGTATTAAAGACGTACCCTAAAGGTACTACATGGGCAAATCCCATCGCCTTTCAGTAAATGCAATCCCCTTGATCCTTGGAACAATGCTTGCCTTGTTTGTTATGCTGACGCTGGTTACTTATCAAACCCGCACAAGGCAAAATCTCCAAATGGTTATGCCTTTACCGTTAGGGATATCGCAATATCTTGGAGGTCCACGATATAACCTTAGTTACGAAATCTTCGAATCGTTCCAAGACTCACCTCACTTCACTACGCCACAAGTGAGACATAGTTAGGAGTTTTTGTTGAGAATTTCGAAGTACTTGCTGTGTTTTCATCCATCGTTGAGTCCCGACGACGATCCATAAAGATTATGCCGCATGTATCAACCCGACCATGCCATGATACATTAACGAAGCCAACGCCAAGACATATTACGCCTTCATCTACATCAGCAAAGCATCAGGAGATTGAAGTCATGCAATCCGTTCCCAAGACAACTTGGCCAATCTCTTCACCAAGTCATTGCCCAAGTCTACATTTCAGAAGCTCGTCCAAGAAATCAGTATGAGTAAATTATCTGAGTTGAATCGCTTGTAGTTCTCTTATTTAGAAGTTATGTCTAACTCAGGGGGAGTATCTTGAAGCATACTCACATGATCTTAATGTATTCTTTTTCCCTACGATTAGGAGCATTTTTCCCACTGGGTTTTTGCTACCTAACTAGATTTTAATGAGGCACCCATCCCGAGATGATCATACTTTGCTGAGTTCACTACCTTCGTCTAGTTTGACGAGCGTTTTAGACATTATGTATATTTTTCTTACTTTTCTCCTTAGTCTGTGGGTTTTCCCCATTCATTGGGTTTTACCATAACAAGGTTTTTGTGAGTTTTTACAAATGCATACTTCAAAGTAAATTTGAGACTTGCGATCACTCGTTATGCCGATGACTTCATCAACTATTCTACCTTATATGCTGAAGAATCTAATGCGATGATTTGTTGAGTATTTACACACTCAATGGGGAGTGTTGCAGTCATATTTAGAATATGAATGTGATTGTGTAAATCCTAGGGAGTCTGGGAAAATATTATATATTCCTATTAAGATTAGATTACCTATTAAATGTTGTAATCCTAAAGGGAAAGGTTTTACCCTTTCTATTACTATAAATAAAGGCACAATGGGGTGAATCAAACACACTCACAATTACACATCTCTCTCTTCTCTCTACTATTGCCACACCTTTCTCTCTCTCTTTATGACCTCCATAATTGTTTAAAACAATTTCTAATTAATTAGCTTTATTTGTTGACATTTTCCATCACCAATTTAGGGTAAGTATTTTATAAGAAAATATTTTGGTAGACTTTTTGGTACACTGTACACTTATGCTTTTGTATATGTTTTTATGTGTCACTAATTAATTACAATATATTTAAGTACGAACATTTTCGTATACTAGTTTAGTATAATATGTTTGGGTAAATTGCACAAAACTACTTCAACTATAGGTCAAACCACAATCTCATACATCATGTTTTAAACATTGCAATGTTATACCCCAACTTAAGAATTCGTTGCAATTTAGACCTCTGTTAAATTTTCTATTAATTAATAATAAATTATTAATTTTTCATTTAAAAAACCTCTCTCCCTGTTTTCTACCTAGAACGCCGTCGTCCCTTCGTACTTGCCTCACTCCCTCCTCCTCCCTCCCACTTGCCATTATCACCCCCAAACTTGGCAAATCTCACCGCAACTCCTAAACCCGGAAAATCATTGCTAAACCAAACCAAATCCTAAAAACCCTATGGTTTTGAACTACAGCGAGAATCAATCGGATTCCTATGCTCATCGCCGTTGAAAATGGCTTCCGTCGATTTCACAATCAAAACAACGATCGGAAAGGTGATGGCGGGGGGCTCGGAGTGTGATGGGCATGGAGCGTAGAGTTCGGGGACGAACATATCGTCGTCGTTTTCATCTCCAGATCCGGCGAGATTCGAACGAAATCTCGTGTTCAGACCGTTTGGATGGTTTCCTTTGATGTCGTTTTGGAGGAGGGTAGATGGGGTTTTCCTTGTTTGAGGGAGGAGCATATGAGAGGGTTTTGGGTTTGGGGGAGACAATGGTAAAGTGGGTTGGAGATTGGATTGTCTGCAGAGCTGAAGAAGAAGAAGAGAAGGCTAAAAGGTAAGAAATTAATGGGGAAAAATGGTAACAGTTGGGTGAGGGGTGGGGTGGGGTTGGGTGAGGAGTGGACGAGGGAGAGAAGAGGGAGAGAGACGAGAGTAGAGAGTCTTTTTTCAATATATTTTAATTTTTCAAATTAATTTTTTTTAACTTATTAGTATTTTATTAATTTTTAAATTTAGTTGGGTGAGGGATGGATCCGCTCCTACCACATCATCACTTAATAGCGAAATTAATAGAAAATTTAACGGATGTATGACATTACAACGAATTTATAAATTAAGGTATGACATTGCAATATTTAAAACATGAGGTATGAGATTGTGATTCGACCTATAGTTAAGGTAGTTTTGTGTAATTTACCCAATATGTTTACGTACGGACTTTTCATTACACTTATGTTTTTGCATATTTTCTTATGTGCCACTAATTTATTACAATACATTTAAATAAAAATATTTCGATACATTAGTTCAGTAAAATATATTATGATACAGACGTTTAAGCATATAAGAGTCAATAAATAAAAATAAATTGAGGGCGTCAATAAAAAAATGAATGAGTAGTGGGTTAGGGAGATGAGAGTTAGAATATGGCCACTTAGCCCAGTAGAAAAATGTTATGGATTGATTGTGTCATCATTTAACAGCGAAATTGATAGAAAATTTAACAGATGTATGACATTGTAACGAATTTATAAGTTGAGATATGACATTGCAATGTTTAAAACATGAGGCATGAGATTGTGATTCGATCCATAGTTGAGGTAGTTTGTGTAAGTTACCCAATATGTTTAGGTACGAACTTTTCAGTACATTTATGTTTTTGCATATTTTTTTATATACCACTAATTTGTTACAATACATTTAAATAAAGATATTTCGGTATAGTAGTTCAATAAAATATATTATATACATACGTTTAGGTATATAAGAGTCAATAAATAAAATAAACCTCAATAAAACATAGGGAAGTTTAACAAAACACTCCTGATACTGTTTATTTTTAACGAAAAACCATATTTATATATTTTTCCTGATACTATTCACTATACCTTTAAAAATAATTTTTCATTAAAAATGAAGTTTTTTTTTAACTTTTCGTTAATTTTTCTTAAAAAGAAATGAATGTGTAGTGGGTTAGGGAGATGAGAGTTAGAATATGGCCACTTGGCCCAATAGAAAGCCCAAGGCTTATCCTAACACATCTCTCTCTCGCTCTGCGGTCTCTCCCTCCCGCGCGCCCTGATTTCACCACATTGACATGGTTGTTGCTTTTGCCCTCTGTGCGTTGCGGCACAGCTTTAAACCCACAAGGGCCACATCAGAATAGCAAACCTCAAAGACCCTCTCGCAGTCTCTCTCTCTCTCTCTCTCTCTAGCATCGTGGCTCTTCCGCATCCTCTAAATCCCAAAGCAAAAGTCCATGGGAGCTTCGCTCTCATAAACCCTGCACTAAAACCCACAAAATCGACTTACCCAGAAGAGCTAATCACATGCATTTTTCCATGGATTTGAGAAGGCTTTCAATCCCAAAATCCCATCTTTTTCTCTTCTCCCCCATTAACCGCGCGTGCGTGACCTGCACCGCCCAACAACGCCCGCAAGAACCTCCGCAACCGCCGCCATTGCAGCTTCCGGATCAACCGGAGCCGACCGATCAGAGTTTGCACAACTGGGTATTTTCTATTCTCTCAAAACCATATTTAGATTCTTCTAAATGCAAGGCTGTCGTACCCCTTTTGTCCCCTCTACAATTTGATCGATTGTTCTGTTCCATTAGCTCCAATGTGAACCCCAGAACAGCTCTCTATTTCTTCTATTTTGCTTCTGAATCTTTTAAGTTCCGGTTTACTGTTCGATCTTTTTGTGTTTTGGTTCGTCTGCTTGTTGGTTCGAATCTTGTGGCCCCTGCGAGATTGCTTTTGATCCGTTCGATTGATGGGAATGTGCCGGTTTCATATGCTAACCCCAGTCAAAGGCATATGGAGATAGCCATTGCCATGTTAGCGTTGAATACCGTGGCCGAACAAGGTGTTGGTGTTCAGGCGTTGGACTTGTTGATTCATGTCTACTGCACCCAATTTAAGAATATGGGTTTTGGTTTCGCGGTTGATGTGTTTATGTTTTTTTCTGGTAAGGGTGTCTTTCCGTCTTTGAAGACTTGTAATTTTTTGTTGAGTTCGTTAGTGAAGGCCAGCGAACTTCATAAGAGTTATCAAGTATTTGAAGTTATGTCTCGAGGTGTTTCTCCTGACATTTATTTGTTTACTACTGCGATTAATGCATTTTGTAAGGGAGGGAAGGTTGATGAAGCAATAGGTTTGCTATCAAAAATGGAAGGGCAGGGGGTTGCTCCAAATGTTGTTACATACAATAATGTTATTCATGGTCTCTGTAAGAGCAGAAGATTAGAGGAGGCCTTCCAGTTTAAGAAGAAGATGGTTGAAAACAATGTGAACCCGAGTCTTATAACATACAGTATACTCATTAATGGTTTGATTAAGCTGGAGAAGTTTTATGAGGCAAATTGTGTCTTGAAGGAAATGTGTAATAGGGGATTTCTCCCGAATGAGGTTGTTTATAACACATTGATTGATGGGTTTTGTAAAACGGGAAATATTAGTGGGGCACTAAAGACAAAGGATGATATGTTATCCCATGGGTTAACTCCCAATTCCGTTACTCTTAATTCTATACTGCAGGGATATTGTAAAACTAATCAGTTGGAGCATGCTGAGCAGATTCTAGACAAGATGCTATCCTGTGGTTTATCCATAAATCAAACTGTTTGTTTCTCAGTCATTCACTGTTTATGCATGAAATCTAGGTTCGATTCTGCTCTAAAGTTCACTATAGAAATGCTTTCAAGAAACTGTAGACCCAGCAATGGCTTGCTTACCACGTTGGTTAGTGGGCTTTGTAAAGATGGAAAACATTCCAAGGCAGTTGAACTTTGGTTTAGGCTATGTAACAAAGGATTTGCACCCAACACAGCGACCTCAAATGCTTTAATTCATGGACTTTGTGAATCTGGTAGCATGCAAGAAGTTGTTCTGCAACTCAAACCAATGCTAGGGAGAGGTTTGGTAATGGATAGAATCTCATACAACACACTTATCTCGGGTTGTTGCATGGAGGGAAAAGTGGAGGAAGGGTTTAAGCTTAAGAAAGAGATGGCTAAGCAAGGAATTGAACCAGATACTTATACTTATAATTTGCTAATGCATGGTCTATGTAATATAGGAAAAGTGGACGATGCAGTTAAACTTTGGGATGAGTTTGAAAATCAGGGTCTGGTTCCCAATGTTTATACATATGGGGTGATGATAGATGGGTACCGTAAAGCTGGCAGAGTGGATGAGGGTGAAAAGCTGTTCAGTAAGTTGGTAACTAAGAAAGTGGAGCTAAATTCTGTTGTTTACAATACACTAATCAGAGCATACAGCACAAATGGGAATATGACGGCAGCCCTTGGTCTCCGCTTGGACATGAAAAACAAAGGCATTCAACCAACTTGTGCCACGTATTCTTCCCTTATAGATGGACTTTGCAATATTGGCAGTGTTGATGTTGCAAAATGCCTTCTAGATGAAATGAGGAATGAGGGTTTGTTGCCAGATGTTGTATGTTATACAGCACTAATTCATGGTTATTGTAAACTAGGACAAATGGATAAAGTAGGGAATATCTTGCTGGAGATGTCTTCATTTAACATTAAACCTAATAAGATTACCTACACTGTCATGATTGATGGGTACTGTAAACTAGGTAATATGGAAGAAGCAACTAGACTTCTATCTGAGATGATAAAGATGGGAGTTGTCCCAGACGCCATCACCTATAATGCATTAACTAATGGATTTTGTAAGGAAAGGAAGGTGGAAGAAGCTTTTGAAGTGTGTGATCACATGGCCAATAAGGAGTAACTTTAGATGAAATTACGTCTATGACATTGGTTCAAGGGTTGCTTAATCCCACTACATGTACAAATCAGGAATGATTGAAAACATTCAAAAGGTTGGGTTTTCACTTTTTGGATGATAAATTCTTGTGTTTTGGACAGTCTTATCATATATAATTTTTGCAACATGTTCTGAAGTAATATTGTTAATTCACAGGTGCAGATTCTTGTTCTTAAGACTGCTGACCGTAGACCATGAGATACATCCCCTTACCATCTCCAAAATGATTCTTGAGCATTTGGAGGTTGGTAGATCTGTACATTACTCATTTCTTTGCTTCGTATTTGCATGAATAATTTTTTTCATTACTTCTGATTCTATAATTCAATAACTTTGTGGTGTTAATGTATGTTATTGTATTTTTGCTAATAGGATGAAGGCTTTCATGATATGACATTGGTTTAGGATTAAAATAATTAGCTGGCACAATTGTTGATTTCCTATGTTCTTTTTTCATCTTATTCTTTTAGGAACATCTTCCTTCTTTGGCTAACTTATTTAAGATTCTAGCTGTTTCATGTGCTTCTGGAGTGCCATCCTCAATTTTTTTTCTAGAAGTTAATATAAATGCAAACATCATGACATTTTCACATTGTATGCCGTAAGTTTGGAATTTTTAGTGTAACTCCCTTTAGCTCCCAAATATTACAGGCTTCAACAGTTTATGATGGTTCATATTTTAAGTGCTTCTCCTTCCATTAATTTTAGTGCCATTGTAGCTTTACTGAGTTATTGGGCGTTGGGCATTTGCATAGGTGATAGCTGTCTGGAGCTGGATGAGGTTAAGTTTTGTGTCTCACCAACTGTCTGCAAATTAGGGTTGTTGCAGTTCTTTCATCATCTTTGTTTCAAAGTGATTTTGCATTAAGAGTTAATTAGGGAATAACTACTTTATATTTCTTCCAAGAGTAAGGGATAAACAGAGCATCTGATGTGTAGTCTTCAACAGCCATTTAGCTAACAGACCGGTTAAAGTAAAGCCTCCACTTTTATAGAAGAGTGTTTGTAGGACTAAACGACAACAACAACAACCAAAGCCTTATCCCACTAAGTGGGGTTGTCTGTATGAATTCTTGAACGCCCTCTGCACTCCGTTGGACTAAACAGAAACCCCAAAATTTACTTTGCCCGACAGTGTATATTGTGAAATGGTGGTGCTATAACAAATCCAGAGTACCTTAACTTGTGGTTGCTGTACAAAGCTGGTCACCTTAAACGGTCATATCCATTTATGGAGATTTGGGATCTGAGATAAATAGAGCATTGGACTTATAGTCTTGGCCTATATATCATATAAGCTAGGAACCGTGGCGAGTGATGAGTCGCGACTGATGACTATTAGGAGTCATGTTTAATAAAATCTACAGCAATACATTAGCCCCAACTTTAATGTGCATTTTCAGGGACTATTCTGCTTCCAGAGGGAATATCCTTGCTCATATTTAAGGGAGCCATTCAAAATGTGACTGAAACACCAGAAACGGGGACTACCAAATTAATGATCGAGGAATTTGACAATAATTAAACCTTTTGATTGTTCACTAGGTGGTTTTACATATAAAAGATGAAGTGTAAGACCACTACATTTTAGTGGTCCACACGTTTGTTCCTGGGACCGGGAGAGGAGATTTGCACATGATCACAACCTTTAACATCATTGCATAGTGGCATCTCTCAGGAAAAATTGCACTCTTGTGCTCACGTCCATTGTTAACTGCCAAAGTACTATTGAGTACCGTGGCTGTAGTATATATCCTTTTTTCCATCTCAACAATTGAACATCATTAGTATTCCTTGAAGGGATGTCCTAACTTGTTAATTCAAGGAATCTGTATCAATTGACTGTTACTAATTCTTATGGTTTTTGCCAGTTGCAACCCTACTCTGTCGATGAGGCACATAGCTTAACAAGTTGGCCATAGCGAATGATTGAAACATCAAGTGATGGCTGACTCCCAAGGTCTTTTACTTAAAATTATCTTATCTTTTGAAGATTTATTGATCAGTTGTTTTTTTCTTTTCCCTTGTTGATATAGAATTGGTGGTTGATGGAGGCTAGAGAACTTGGTCTGATCACAGAATAAATAAAAAATTGCTACGGAAAATGTGTGTTGCATGAAACAGGGGAAGAGATATTTTATAAGATAACCTTAGGCAAGCGAACCTGGCTTTACTGTTTAATTTCTATTTTTTTTTTTCATTCCACAAAACACAGTTAATGAATTTGGTGAAAGTTGTGATCATTATTTCGAGTTGCTAGTAGAATTTTTTTTCTTTTTCTTCCTGCTTCTTGAATTCTGTTGTACTACACAACTATTTAATTTTTCTGTTTTTCATTTTCAATCAGGATTTCCTGGATACCAGACCTAGCAATTCCTCAGTCGATCATTTGAAGCTAGCGTGTTGAGGTTATCAAGGTCACAGCATACAAGGGCGTCAATACATCAGGTTTGAAGTACCTTTTAAAAAGTCATTCTTGGAGATGACATAATTGATATTTTGTTCAACTCCTTTTTTTTTTTTTTTCTTTGCCTTCCCAGGGTTTAGGAATTTGGATGATATCAAAGAGACTAGATTTCCTGAGCGACGGTAAGTTTATGAACATAACAAGTACCATATTATTAGCTGTGAATCATGCCATGGATGACTAGTATTTCGAAGAGAGATTTTAGACTTGAAGTCTCAAAGTCCAAATTTAACTTTGCAGAAGTTAATTACAACATGCAGTAGTTGTAGCAGACCTCCCATACATGCAGTAGTTGTAACAGACCTCCCAGGTGCTTCCTGACTGCCTTAGTTGCTTGCTTTTGTCTGGAAGTAATGGGATTTCCAACAGCCAGCAGCGTGCTTTGCCTCGGTGTTCTATTGTTGCGCAATCTTTCAAGGAGAGGATGGCTTTTCCAGCGCCAATGAAGAGAATTTTCACCCAACTGACTGACCGGGGTTTATTTGGGTAGAACCAGTTCCCTGCTTTTTTCCAAAGCCATTCATGTAAAGGCTGTTGGAATGCAAGAGAGAGATTCATTTATCTGTTTCGTTTCTGATGCATTATTCTTTTCTTGTGCTAATAAACGTTATTTGCCTTTCCAACCTAGGTGAGAGTACTGGTGGAGAACACAACCATCTGGTGCTGCAGTTAGGACAGAATAAGGTGAAAAAACAAGTCTTCCTCTATAGCCGCTAGGTATGGGTTTCAAGTTTTGTTTCTTGAAAAGAAATATTAAATCCGATGCCTTAATGTAATGGTGACAATATACTATTTGTGGATGAGGAATTTGAATCTGAGCTATTATCGTTATAATAGGCTCAAAATATGAGTTTTTTTTTTTTTTTAAGCATCTACGTTAACTTTCTTCTTTTTGTTGTTGGAAAACGGTTTGAAATAACACCTTTTGATTGATGGTTTGAATTCTCTCCTTTGTAAGGGAAAAGTGTGCTCGTGCGCGTAATTAGCCATGTCCTCCAATGTGGCCGGTTCTGTAGAACGGACATCTTCATATGCCAACGCAGCTAGCAGCTTGCTCGGATTGAAACTCTGTATCCCTGAGTCTGAATTTGAGAGGCCTAGTCATCCAGGGAACCCTCGGTTCCAACCTCAGCAACCGGAGTTTCAGTAGGATATTTCATTATGCCAAAGATACGAGAGGATTGATAGAAGGCTGGACAACGGCCGTCGATGGGTTAACTTTTCGGTAAGAAAGCCGGCAGGGCTCCAATGTAGTTTGGTTGCCCACCTTTACGCAAACACCATCAGAGTATTGATCTTTGAACGAACGGTTCAGGGTCAGCGATTCCTATCAGAAACGATCAAAGGCCTCTCCGGTTTTCCATCCCATCTAATCAGATTGGTCAACAACAGACGCAGAATTTTTGGGAGCCATTTGATCTTGAAGAAGAAAGTGGGCAACTTTTGCAGGAATTGAGAATTAGCGTTACGTTCACAAAAGACACGCAGAAAAATTTCAACTTTTCTTCTACGAGTAATGCTAGATAAACTAAATTTGTAAACTAAATAATGTGTTACCAATAAATTAAGTAATATTTTAGTCATCAACTTTCTTATTATTTAGTTTATAAAATTTAGCATACAAATTTTGTCTCCTTACCATTTCTTCTACTTAAGCTTTTAGCTATCACACAAAATAAAAAAAGAAGGGAAGTTAAGGTTAGTTTGGTATTGTTGTGCATTTTAAAATAAAAATAAATAAATAAACTGTTTCTGCTATGCTATGAAAATAAACAATTGTAAAATAAAGCTGTTAAGTGTTTGGTAAACTTTTTTTTGTAAAAGTGTTTTTTTTTTTTAAAGCACCACAATCCTAAACCAAATTGTTGGCGCAATTGGGGAAGGGGTTGCCAAAATTCAAGAATTGTCAATTGTTGGGAGTTGGTGGCAATCAAATTAGGTCGCACAACTTCGATAAGTGCTTCTTCTACAAATTTAAACAAGTTTACCACAATCTGGAGACACTGTTTGGGCCATACATAAAATAAAGCATGTTGTGGAGCCTATACATTTTTTATTTATGCAAAAGTTGCATGACTTCGGCCTACCAACTTCAAAGTTCAAAACCAGGGCTCAGACGACCATCTCATTTATCCCTAACCTATCTAAGGGCTTAGATAAGTCCCTTCGAGGCAAATATGTCACAGAGACGACGAAAGCCCAAATGTATCTTGCCTCTTTTAATGTCTACATATGCGTCATCCAACACACTGACGTCATTATGACGATCGTGCGAAGCACCTCACATATAGTTGAAGGCCACCAACCAAGAATTTTTGTCACAGTCAGCACCAAAGGACAGATCTACCTTTACTCTAGCTCATCGATAGGATTGAGGTAACTCTTCTTCTCTGCCTATAAATAAAGCTAGAGGCCTTCAAGCTCAGAACCTTCGTCAAGTTCAACCTTTACAACTATACAAAACGTTTAAGTGATTTTTTAATCAGCCTAACTTCTTTTTAACATAAACCAATTACTCTTCAGCAACCAACCCTCAACTCTTAAGCTACAAACACAAAGTCTTCCTTCAAGGCACACACTACCTATGATACCTGAGTTCTAAAACTGTTAACATTTTGCCACCCTGTGGTATGATTTTTGGTTGACATACAATTCCATCCACCCTTGAGTACTTCTCTGAGGCAAACATTTTGTAATCAACCCAATCCAAGGACAATGATCTCAATGAACTTATCTAGCATTATCTTGTACTTAATGGCCTGAATCTTGCTAGAGTTTTTCTATTGCTTTCTTTTTAGCTTTCTTACATTCCCAGTCATTTATATTTTAAGTTAAGTAGCTCGACCTATCAATCTAGTTTTTTACTTTACTAACGTTTGTAATGTTGACTCAAGTGCTTGAAAACACAGGTGCTTAAACTCTTTTCAAGTTTTGACAACAACAAAAATAGTTTTTTTAAAAGGATAGATTGCATAAAAATGCCTCAACTAGACCTGGCAATTTCTTACACGACCCGTTAACACTACACGTAAACGACACGAAAATAACGGGTTTCGGGTCAACACGATAACTAATCGGGTCATTATCGGGTCACACGATAATAACCGTTAATAACGGGTCCTTAACAAGTTTACACGAGAGTGACACGCGGGTAACCTGTGACATCCCGTCCCGGAAATATCGAAACGTACATTTGAAATTACAATTTTACCCCTAGTTCGTTACATTTACGTGTAGTGTTGTGTTGTGTAGTGTTGTAGGACCACACACACACTCACACACTCTCTTTCTCTCCCGTGATTCCCTATCCCTCTGTCTCTTTTCTGTCACTTCTCTCTCTCTCTCCCAAGCTCCGTTCTTCCTCCTTCTTTCTTCAAAAACGTACGGACAACACACAAATCACCCAAACCTTGATGGATCGAAGAAACTAAGGACACCATCGAACTCGTGAAGCTCGTACGAGTGCAACCATACCATTTTCAGGTGAGAAATCCTTCGTTTTCGTGTCGATTCGAGGTATTCCGATTTCGAGTACTGTTCATGAAAGATTAATCTAGTTAGTTTTTGGACTTTTGAAGCTTGTAGATGTGTTAGTGAGGTCCCAAGGAGCCTCGGAGTACTTCGTTGGAGAAGTTTGGACGTCGGGATCGTCGTGTTCAAAGTTGGCCGGAGCTGTCGGGGCTTTTTCCGGCGAAACCACGGCGAGTTAGGGGTCGAGACAGGTATGGATGTGTTCGTCTCGTCAATACCTTCATTTTGATATATAGTACGTTGAAAATGGTTAAGAAATGAAGAAGTTATGACACTTTGAAATTTACCCAGAAATTCCGGCAAAACACTATTTCCGGCGAAACCAGTCCGGCGACGCGAGGAAGAAGACGCGCGCGTGGGCAGCGCGTGAACAGTGCGCGTGGGGGCGCGTGAGAGCTCCAAATTGAGTTCTGAAAATTGTCACGCGTTCGTGACGTCGTGTAGATCACCGTGGTATATTCATACACCCAAATTGAGTAACGTATGAGAAAGTTATGGACGAATGTTTGGTGTATGCGCGTTAAATAACGTCAATTTGGTTACTTTTTGTATAGGTGAAAATTATACAGAGGAAGAATGTAACCAATCTAGGGGAGGCTCAGGGACCTACGAGACGTCGATGTGATATGTGAGTGGGCAGTTATTTTTCAGTATATATATATATACGTATGCTTGACGTATTTCCCAGAAAACGTATTTTTAAAAGAAATACGAATTAAATATCCTATCATATATGCATCATATTTTAATATGTGCATTACCATAATTATGCATACTGTTGCATGGTGCTGAGGAGGCCCAGGTAAGTGCCAGGTAAGTGGTATTCATGTTTGTATGCAATATTAGTAGTTGAGATGTTTAGAGAGCTCATAATCTGCACCCCGGTGTTAGTGCTCCCGCCCAGGGCCAGGGCACAGTCCTTCACGTGATGTTCACCAGCACCACACGCTCGCCTTGGATCCAAGTTAGGTGCAAGCCTTGTCGTACAGACCACATTAGGTGGTTCCGACTCGTAGGTGACCCGCGATTATTCGCACAGTCTTCACGTGATCGTAGCACTAGAGCGTATATATTACACCCAGTCTTGTCGTACAGACCACGTTAGGTGGTTCCGACTCGTGTGCAGATTCAGATGATGAGTTGAGATTGGAGCTCTATATGCAGCGGTACATGTCACGTTAGGTGACTCCCGGCTGCCAGATTATATGTTATTGATGTGAATTATGCTTGAGCATTTACATTTGATTATGAGATTCTGTTGTGGCATATTCTCGAGCATGAATGGCATATTGCAAGCATGATTGATATATCTTTGAGCATGACTGGCATATCTATACATACGTATATATGTTTATTTTCTGGGAAACTATATTTGTTTTACGGCGAGGGGTTAGTATATTCAAAGAGAAAAGAAGGTTTTGAATAAGTTCGTTTTGCTGACCCACTCAACTTTGTTTTGCGCCCCTCCAGGTTCAAGAATTGAAAAGGTGTGGTGACTACGAGGAAATTCAACGGTGTTCTGACAGAATGGCCAAAAATTAGGACTCACCTTTGGGTGTTTCATCTTAGAAATTGTATCTTTAAAGCTTCCGTACTGTGCAAATGGTTACGTCACTCTCACGTGACGGCCAGCATGCCCTCCTTCGGGACGGGGTGTGTCAAGTTGGTATCAGAGCCTAAGTTTCAATCTTGGACATCTTGAGAAGTTCTAGTGAATTCTGTCAGAACTACACCGCCTCGTAGCAAACCACGTAGTTAGAGGAATTTAGTCTCCCTGATTTAGCTATTAGGGGAAACTATTATTTTGGTGATTCAGTATATTATCAAAAAGGGACATTTTAAGATGGGTTATGAGTTGAATTTGAATCACCTTATGAAATGATGAACCTGAGGGAGCAAAGTGATGGATTAACCAATTGGAAAAGATGTTTTAGATTATGCAAGTCAAAGGAATCTTCCTTTTGACAGAAGGGTTGAGACGACTACCTGGTTTGAGTTATGAACTTGTATCCTGGTGGAAACAGGAGTATAATTCGTTGTCACCGGAGGAAACAGCCGGTTGAGAATTGTTTAAGGACTTGTTTAAAGAAAAGAATTATTTCCTTTGGCATCTTATGATGGTAGAAAGCAAGAGTTTGCAAATGTGAGACAAGGAAAGCTGACGATCAATGAGTATTATAGAAAGTTCTCAGACTTGCCTCGTCCCATTCGAATATTGCTGCTATTTTGATTGAAGTGTTATATTGTTTTAGGCTGGGTGGCATAAGGCAGTGGTATTTTGGGTGACCACTATCCATTGTAATTCTTACCAGGAGTATACAAGATGTTGTTGAGCCTTGAGAACTCTGAGAACATGTTCAGCGAGAGTAAAGAAGAATGATAAAAGAATAGGAATCAGAGGAATGATGACAAGGATAAAGGCCAGTCATCTCGAGAACCTCGAAAGATTCGGAACTTCAAAAGAAGTGAAGCTAATTCTAGTTCTTTTGGCAAATGTTTTAATGCCATTGGTCAAAGTCAAAGTGATAGATGTATTGGTAATCCCAGATCTCAAAGACAAGGTGATTTTGGTAAAAGAAATGTACCTTTGGGCTGTAGGTACAATAATGGACACCTTTGAGAATGTAGGTGAGAAAGCATTGGACGCTTTACAAGTGGATAGATGGGACATAGAACTGCAAATTATGTCCAAAGCCAACAGAAGCCCTAGCAGTCTTCTTTGCCACAACTGGCGCCGATCCAGCAAGTTCCTGGATATATTAATTATGGTCAGTTAGGCCGTGGTGTACACGAGCGAAGTATTTACACTAATAGAGGTTGTGGGAGACAACAACAAGCCCAGGGATGTGTTAACCACACATCACTGCAAGATACTCAGAATTATTCGGATTTGATTAGGAGTACGATAATTATTCTTAATGACTTAGCTAAAGTCTATTTGTTGTTAATGTAGAAATTTTACGTTATTAATGTTATTGCCTTGAAAGTAGTAAATAAACGCGGTTGAGACGTGTGTATGTATTTCCTCATGAGTGGCAAAATAGTAATATTACACCCTCGAGAGTTGTTACTTACTTATCGAGACAACGATGATTTATCAGTATTGCGGGCTGCAGACCGTAATATTAATAACTTATTCGTGGATTCGTTAAGCAAGCAAACCGGTAGGTTATCCTATGTTAGTATCGTACTTATTTAGAGTGCTCAGTAATAGTAGAGTATGTATTGTTGCCAGCTATTTTTGTTTCATTAGATTGTGGATTTCGATGTTATTCTAGAGCATTCTATTATGATACTTGGCATGACATACATTCATATTGTCTAGCATTTTTGAGATATATTACGTATATGAGTATATACTTTAATTCCGGGAAACCAGTTATTTTCCATCGGTCTGGATGACTAGAGATTACTTTTGTAAGTATGCAAAGTGGAGTGAGGCAGGCCGTTATTTATGCTGTGAGAGCAAAGAGATTATTATCAAAAGGCTGCCAAGGATATTTATCTCATGTGGTGCTAAGTGATGTCACTTCTAGTAGTGTGGAAGAAGTGGGAGTAGTCAAACATTTACCTGACGTTTTCCCTGAGAATTTACCTGGATTGCCGCCAGTTAAAGATGTAGAGTTCACTATGGATTTGTCTCCAGGTACAAACCATATATTATAGAATGTTGCCTTTTGAACTAAGAGAATTAGAAATTGGTTGATAAAGGTTTTTATTCAACCTAGTACATTACGTTGGGGGAACCCCAGTTTATTGGTGAGAAAGAAAATGGACGTTAAGGCTGTGCTTTGATTATAAGCAGTTGAATCGAGTAACAAGTGAAAACCGTTATCCGTTACCTCACATTGATGGTTGTTTGATCAGCTTCGAGATGGTTGTATATTTTCTAAGATTGACTTGAGGTCTGGATATTATTAGTTGAAGATTATCAGTGAGGATGCCCTTATTATAACTTTCAGGACTCGTTAAGGTCATTTCAAGTTTGGTGATGCCATTCGGAGTGACGAATGCATCTACTACCTTATGAATTTGATGAATAAAGTATTCCAATGATATCTAGACCGATTTGTTGTTATTGCTATTGAAAAGATTGATAAGACTAGAGCAAAGTATGCTAAACATCTTAAATCGGTATTGCAAAGATTGAGGGAACGTCGATTATATACTAAGTTTAGCAAATGCTAAAGTTAAATGAATCAAGTGGCATTCTAAGATTTGCTATATCTGCTGAAGGTATTCAAGTGAATCCTTAAAAGGCAGCAGGAATTGAGAATTTAGAACAACCACGAATCGTGATTGGGATTTGGAGTTATCCTAGCTTAACAAGCTATCATGGACGGTTCGTGAAAGATTTTTCAGTCATTGCTTTGCCATTGACGAGAAAAGAGGTTAAGTTTGAGTGGGATGATAATTATGAGTAAAGGTTTCAACAATTGAAGTATTCCTCACTCATGCACGTATTTTAGTACTCCCAGAAGATAGTGGTAATCATAAGTTTTTAGTGATGTTTCTTGAATGGTATTGGATCCATGTTGATGCAAATGTTAGGGTGATTACATACGTTTCACGACAAAAGGAACCTCATGAAATGAATTACCCTACTGGTGATTTGGAAGTCATGATTACCATTCTTGCTGTGAAGTTATGAAGACATTATATTCGGTAAGAATGCAAGATTTTTACGAATCCAAAAAGTCTCCAATATCCATTACTTGGAAGGATTTTGATATGAGACAGCGAAGATGGATTGAATTGTTTAATGAACATAATTGTACGACCAGGGTGATCGTAAAATTGTTCTAGCTGATGCACTTGGTGAAAAGACTGTGGTAAGAGTTAATGTCTGGCACGCTTGCCAAGATTGTCTTCTTGTGGATTGGAAATCAACTGAAGTAAAGTTGAGAATGGAAGATTGAGAAGAAGTTGTAATTGTTAATTTTCAAGTTAAGTCTTTTTAGTAAGGTCGTACTCAAGACTCAAATGGTTAACGACGAAAATTAAGAATTAACCAAGGCAAAGAAAGAAGGGAAAAAGAGAGATTGCTGAGTTCGAGAATAGGATGGTTATGATTGAACTTGAAGTGATAGTTGATCAATGTACTAAGTTAGTACATTTACTCCAGTGTTGAGTAACGACCACAGTGCAACAATACTTATATATGTTTTATGGAGAAGAGATTTGGGTTACGGAACTGCTGAGTTCTTAAGTATGTTGGTTGCGCAGTTTCCGATGTAACGCCATAAGGACCATGAAATGTGTCAATTTTTGCTGATTTGTGGAAGAAATGCTTCTGGATAGAGAAGATTTGATCACGAAAGAGTTTTGGTAGGCCCTGAAACTATGGATGAGTCTTCTCAAAGTATTCAGGTGATTAAGTTTAACCTGAGAGTAGCCAGGAATGGCAAAAGAGATTAATAGTTGAACATGTCACTAATCGAGTGTTTAACGTAGATGATCTTATAATTTTGAAGTTTTCACTTTAGAAAAGTATGATTCGGCTGGGAAAGGAAAGCAAATTAAGTCCTAAGTACCTCGGACTTTATGTGATCATCGAAGAGTAGGTGAAGTTGCTTGAATTACTTCCAGAGTTATTGTAAGAGCATGATGTGTTTCATGATTCAACATTTTTAGAAATTTCTTCACGAAAAGAAATAGTGAGATTTGGAAAGGAGACAAATTAAGTCTTAAACACATCAGACCGTTTTTGACCACTAAAGGAATCGATGAAGTTGCATACAATTGGTGATGTCTTCAGAATCGGCTAAGGTGCATAATGTATTATATTTCGATGCGTTGTCACTAGGTGGCAGATTCGTCACATGGAGTTCCGGTGCAACTATTGAGAATTAATCTAGATTTGACGTATGACGAGGAACCGTTAACGATCTTAGATTGGAAAGAGAAGGTTCTGAGGAACAAGACGGTGAATTTAGTGAAAGTTTTGTGGAGAAATCAGTCAGTCGAGGAAGTTACATGGGAGACAGAAGATTGGATAAGGGATTTGTATCCTAGATTGTTCTTTGACCACTAGGGGTCGTTGATTGGTTGTTTTGAATTTCGGGACGAAATTCTATTAAGGAGGGTAGGTTGTGACATCCCGTCCCGGAAATATCGAAACGTACATTTGAAATTACAATTTTACCCCTAGTTCGTTACATTTACGTGTAGTGTTGTGTTGTGTAGTGTTGTAGGACCACACACACACTCACACACTCTCTTTCTCTCCCGTGATTCCCTATCCCTCTGTCTCTTTTCTGTCACTTCTCTCTCTCTCTCCCAAGCTCCGTTCTTCCTCCTTCTTTCTTCAAAAACGTACGGACAACACACAAATCACCCAAACCTTGATGGATCGAAGAAACTAAGGACACCATCGAACTCGTGAAGCTCGTACGAGTGCAACCATACCATTTTCAGGTGAGAAATCCTTCGTTTTCGTGTCGATTCGAGGTATTCCGATTTCGAGTACTGTTCATGAAAGATTAATCTAGTTAGTTTTTGGACTTTTGAAGCTTGTAGATGTGTTAGTGAGGTCCCAAGGAGCCTCGGAGTACTTCGTTGGAGAAGTTTGGACGTCGGGATCGTCGTGTTCAAAGTTGGCCGGAGCTGTCGGGGCTTTTTCCGGCGAAACTACGGCGAGTTAGGGGTCGAGACAGGTATGGATGTGTTCGTCTCGTCAATACCTTCATTTTGATATATAGTACGTTGAAAATGGTTAAGAAATGAAGAAGTTATGACACTTTGAAATTTACCCAGAAATTCCGGCAAAACACTATTTCCGGCGAAACCAGTCCGGCGACGCGAGGAAGAAGACACGCGCGTGGGCAGCGCGTGAACAGTGCGCGTGGGGGCGCGTGAGAGCTCCAAATTGAGTTCTGAAAATTGTCACGCGTTCGTGACGTCGTGTAGATCACCGTGGTATATTCATACACCCAAATTGAGTAACGTATGAGAAAGTTATGGACGAATGTTTGGTGTATGCGCGTTAAATAACGTCAATTTGGTTACTTTTTGTATAGGTGAAAATTATACAGAGGAAGAATGTAACCAATCTAGGGGAGGCTCAGGGACCTACGAGACGTCGATGTGATATGTGAGTGGGCAGTTATTTTTCAGTATATATATATATACGTATGCTTGACGTATTTCCCAGAAAACGTATTTTTAAAAGAAATACGAATTAAATATCCTATCATATATGCATCATATTTTAATATGTGCATTACCATAATTATGCATACTGTTGCATGGTGCTGAGGAGGCCCAGGTAAGTGCCAGGTAAGTGGTATTCATGTTTGTATGCAATATTAGTAGTTGAGATGTTTAGAGAGCTCATAATCTGCACCCCGGTGTTAGTGCTCCCGCCCAGGGCCAGGGCACAGTCCTTCACGTGATGTTCACCAGCACCACACGCTCGCCTTGGATCCAAGTTAGGTGCAAGCCTTGTCGTACAGACCACATTAGGTGGTTCCGACTCGTAGGTGACCCGCGATTATTCGCACAGTCTTCACGTGATCGTAGCACTAGAGCGTATATATTACACCCAGTCTTGTCGTACAGACCACGTTAGGTGGTTCCGACTCGTGTGCAGATTCAGATGATGAGTTGAGATTGGAGCTCTATATGCAGCGGTACATGTCACGTTAGGTGACTCCCGGCTGCCAGATTATATGTTATTGATGTGAATTATGCTTGAGCATTTACATTTGATTATGAGATTCTGTTGTGGCATATTCTCGAGCATGAATGGCATATTGCAAGCATGATTGATATATCTTTGAGCATGACTGGCATATCTATACATACGTATATATGTTTATTTTCTGGGAAACTATATTTGTTTTACGGCGAGGGGTTAGTATATTCAAAGAGAAAAGAAGGTTTTGAATAAGTTCGTTTTGCTGACCCACTCAACTTTGTTTTGCGCCCCTCCAGGTTCAAGAATTGAAAAGGTGTGGTGACTACGAGGAAATTCAACGGTGTTCTGACAGAATGGCCAAAAATTAGGACTCACCTTTGGGTGTTTCATCTTAGAAATTGTATCTTTAAAGCTTCCGTACTGTGCAAATGGTTACGTCACTCTCACGTGACGGCCAGCATGCCCTCCTTCGGGACGGGGTGTGTCATAACCTGTTTCGACACGATAAGAAAAATGCTATTTTGATGATTTTAATTTTTTAAACTACTAAAAAAAACTTACTATAAAATGCAATAGATATAATGAATATGTATATATTGTTTATTAATTATTATTCTATATAAACTTTAAATTTTAAGTTTTATTTATTTATTTATTTTTATAGTATATTAGAGGCAAAGATTGAGATTAAAAATCATAAAACACATTAAAAATAAAAATATCAAGTAATATAAAAATACCAAACACATAAAAAAATTATAATAATTAATTTCCCGCATAATGTTTGGGAAATTTTGCAGCCTATATCCATCCATTTCCCGCCTAATATTTAACCCAAAGAAACTCTAAGTGTTAGTTAATGTATCGTTTTGATGGGATACGCATCCTATGAAACAAATTTCAATGATCCAACCGTCAAACTTGTTTATATATGCTTCGAGATCGCATACGCCAAAATTTGCCAAAAAAAAATATTCAAAGATCAAGAAACGAGACAAAACTTTTCAACGGTTATAAACGAAAAATCACGATTTAACAGTTGTTTTAACTCTGATTTTGATGATTTTTTACAGCTATACTCTTTGACCTTCTATGAATATAATGAATGAATTCGATCTTCAATTTAAAATATTTACATTAGTGGATACCACAAAATCTTATGTTATATACTTAATAAAAGTATAAATAAACTCTCAAGTGTTAGTGAATTTATCATTTTGATGGGATCGCATCTTACAAAACTAATTTCAACGATCCAACCGTCAAACTTGTTTATATATGCTTCGATATCGCATACACCAAAAATTACAAAAAACAAACATTCAGAGATCAAGTAACGAGACAAAACATTTTGACGGTTATAAACGAAAAATCACGATTTAACGGTTATTTTAACTCCGATTTTGATGATTTTTTATAGCTACACTCCTTGACCTTGTATGAATACAATGAATGAACTCGATCTTTAATTTAAAATATTTATACTAATGGACACCACAAAATCTTATGTTATACTTAATGAAAGTATAAATAAACTCTTAAGTGTTAGTGAATCTATCGTTTTGATGGGATACGCATCCTACGAAACTAATTTCAACAATCTAACCGTCAAACTTGTTTATATATGCTTCGATATCGCATACGCCAAAAATTGCAAAAAACAAACATTTAGAGATCAAGTAACAAGACAAAACTTTTCAACGGTTATAAACGAAAAATCATGATTTAACGGTTATTTTAACTCTAATTTTGATGATTTTTTACAGCTACACTCCTTGACCCTATATGAATACAATGAATGAATTCGATCTTCAATTTAAAATATTTACACTAGTGGATACCACAAAATCTTATGTTATACTTGATGAAAATATAAATAAACTCTCAAGTGTTAGTGAATCTATCGTTTTGATGGGATACGCTTCCTACGAAACTAATGTCAACGATCCAACCGTCAAACTTATTTATATATGCTTCAAGATCGCATACACCAAAAATTGAAAAAAACAAACATTCAGAGATCAAGTAATGAGACAAAACTTTTCGACGGTTATAAATGAAAAATCACGATTTAACGGTTATTTTAACTCCGATTTTGATGATTTTTTATAGCTACACTCCTTGACCCTATATGAATACAATGAATGAATTCGATCTTCAATTTAAAATATTTACACTAGTGGATACCACAAAATCTTATGTTATACTTGATGAAAGTATAAATAAACTCTTAAGTGTTAATGAATCTATTGTTTTGATGGGGTACGCATCCTACGAAACTAATTTCAATGATCCAACCGTCAAACTTGTTTATATATGCTTCGAGATCGCATACGCCAAAAATTGCAAAAAACAAACATTCAGAGATCAAGTAATGAGACAAAACTTTTCAACGGTTATAAATGAAAAATCACGATTTAACGGTTATTTTAACTTCGATTTTGATGATTTTTTATAGCTACACTTCTTGACCCTATATGAATACAATGAATGAATTCGATCTTCAATTTGAAATATTTACATTAGTGGATACCACAAAATCTTATGTTATACTTGATGAAAGTATAAATAAACTCTTAAATGTTAGTGAATTTATCGTTTTGATGGGATACGCATCCTACAAAACTAATTTCAACGATCCAACCGTCAAACTTATTTATATATGCTTCGAGATCGCATACGCCAAAAATTGCAAAAAACAAACATTCAGAGGTCAAGTAATGAGACAAAACTTTTCGACGGTTATAAATGAAAAATCACAATTTAACGGTTATTTTAACTCCGATTTTGATAATGTTTTTATAGCTACACTCCTTGACCCTATATGAATACAATGAATGAATTCGATCTTCAATTTAAAATATTTACATTAGTGGATACCACAAAATCTTATGTTATACTTAATGAAAATATAAATAAACTCCAAGTGTTAGTTAATGTATCGTTTTGATGGGATACGCATCATATGAAACTAATTTCAATGATCCAACCATCAAATGTGTTTATATATGCTTCGAGATCGCATACGCCAGAAATTGCAAAAAACAAACATTCAGAGATCAAGTAACGAGACAAAATGTTTCGACGGTTATAAACGAAAAATCATGATTTAACGGTTATTTTAACTCTGATTTTGATGATTTTTTACAGCTACACTCCTTGATCCTATATGAATACAATGAACTAATTTGATCGTCAATTTAAAATATTTACAGAAGTGGATATATACCACAAAATCTTATGTCATGATGATCTATGAAAATTGAGGATTTTGTAAAAGGAATAACATGTAAGCTTTGAGTTCCATTGGCAAGGTTACATGGTCGTTTAGATTTTTAAAACCCTCCAAATCTCATGAACAATGTTATTTATTTTAGTGAAAAATTAATAAAATTAATAATAATTATTGTAGAAGTGTGAAAAATGTAATCACTCGTAATAAAAAGCTTTACAACTTTCATTAAGGGGTCAACTCTGAAATTTAGTATGCATATACTGATTTAGTATTATGTTTTACATTTTTTTGGGTCAAATTATGTTTTTCATTTTCATTTTTATTGATTTAAAATATATTTTTCTTAACGGGTAACGGGTCGGGTCATATTACCTGAAAATATTAACGGGTTGATTTCGGGTCGGGTCATATTACCCGTTTACTTTAACGGGTATTACACGACACGACCCGTTAAGCTATCGGGTATGACACGAAAACGACACGAACACGAGAAACACGACACGAATGCCAGGTCTAGCCTCAACTATAAGTCGAACCACAATTTTATACCTCATGTTTTAAAATTTACAATGTCATATCTCATCTTACGAATTTGTTGCAATGTCAGACCTCCATTAGTTTTTCTATTAAATGCTAATGTGGCTTAAAAGATGACTCACTCACTAGTCTAACTGGATTAAAAATAATTAAATATTAAAAATTAAAAACAAAATCTTTTAAATATTTTTATAAAACAACATGGGACCCACCCCCCTACAACCTCAACCTTTCTTCGTCACCTCCAAATTAAACCAGAACCCACATCCTCCAAATTAAACCAGAACCTATATCCATCTCCCCCTTCCGTCCGTAGCCCTCCCTTCACCACCAAAACGACAACGACCCAAACATGAATATGGACCTGCAAAAGTAATCCCAGATCAACAGTTATGCCTGAAATGTTCCCCAACCCACCGCCCAAAAAGTTCAAAAAAACAAAACAAATTACCCTAACATTTTTTGAGAAAGACCCATTAACTCAAAGACTAAACTGGAAGAAAATATGTCGAACGCCTTTCTGGTGAAGGGACGGGGGAAGAACGGAAGGGGGAAGGAGGGTGACGATGGATGTTCGAACGCCTTCCCGGAGTCAAAATCCCGGGAATTTCATGGTTCGATCCGCCATGAACGGCGGCCAAATAGCGTGAAATCTGGTGGGTCCTGTTCGTGTCTCCGAGAGCAGTGGCACGGTGGTGGTGGGTGTGACGGTGCTTGTAGCCGGAGTTCGCCGTAAAGTCACCTGAGAAGCTTGCCAGGGAAACGGGTCAGTACAGAGATCCAAATCACGGCATAGACACGGGTGTGGGGGATTGGTCCAGGGCCTCCAGGCATAACTGTTGATCTGGGTTTAATTTTGCAGGTCCGTATTCATGTTTGGCTGGTTGTGGTTTTGGTGGTGAAGAAAGGGGGACGGACGGAAGGGGAAGGCGGATGTGGGTTCTGGTTTAAGTTGGAGGTGAACATAGAAGCTTGGGGTTGTAGGGGTGGGTTCCACGTTGTTTTATAAAAAATATTTAAATGATTTTGTTTTTAATTTTTAATATTTAATTAATTTTTTAATCCAACTGAATTAGTGAGTGGGTCTGTCTCAAGCCACATCAGCATTTAATAAAAAAATTAACAGAAAAACTGACGAATGTATGATATTGCAACAAATTTATAAGATGAGGTATGACATTGTAATTTTTAAAATATGAGGTATAAGATCGTGATTTGACCCATAATTAAAATATTTTTGTGTAATTTACCCTTTTTTTAAGTATTGAGTTTAAATGATTTTTACTATGACTTGGTATACTTAAGAATCATATAGTCCCTTCACTTCTTCTTTTTTTCACTTTTTGTTCTTAAGATCTATGTAAACTATATGAGAAAAAGATGGGATGAATACATGTGACGAGTGAGATAAGAATCAATAGTATATGCACTTAAGAATCAATAGTATATAAAACTTCGAGTTTTGGGATAAAAAAAAAAGTGAGATAAGAAGAAACAAAAAAGAATAATTAAAAACAAAATTTTGAATGTAAAATTAGTTTTTAATCTTTATTTTGTGAGCGTTAAATTTCTTTTGTATTTTTTCTTTATCACTAAGACATCAGAGGAACAAATTTTGAAAGCGAAAATAACGAAAAATATTTTTTTTTTCGTTTTTAGCTTGAAAAAAATCCAAGGTTGGTACAAAAAGTCACTATTATATTGTGTTTGATGTTGATGAAGGCAGGAATATCAAATCAAAAGGACTGGTGGATGCTGTGTGAGGTAATCCCTTTCCATAGGAATAGGATTGGGAATTCAAAAGTTGCTTTTGTGAAATGTTTTGCAACCCTTCGTTTCCGATGGAATACAACTAAGACTCGAAACCTTCAAAATACATACATCACAACAATATTAATTGGTTACGTAAATAAAGTATCGTTTTTTATGTCAAAGCAAATAAGGTATTATTTCTTGCTATTTTTTGTTTCAAAACATTCTTTTTTGGGTTCTCGATAATAAGAGGATCTATACCTTATATGAAAAATGATGGAAATAGAAATGACGAATTTTATTTTCTAGAATTTCTGAATTTTTTTATTTGGTTAATCAAAAGAACAATAGAATTGGAATATGAAATTTTTTATTTTTAAACTCTCACTCAGAGAAATTTGGAAACATCACATATTTACTTGAAATTTAAATTTGGTAATTGGTTGGAGGACCCAAATTTCAAGGTTTTTTTTTACGTGGAAATTGTCACATCCCGGCCCGGGGCAAATCACTCTCCGGGCCCGCTCCACCACCGTAGCACGATATTGTCAGCTTTGGGCTTACCATTCCCTCACGGTTTTGTTTTTGGGAACTCACGAGCAACTTCCCAGTGGGTCACCCATCATGGGATTGCTCTAGCCCCCTTCTCGCTTAACTTCGGAGTTCCCATAGAACCCGAAGCCAGTGAGCTCCCAAAAGGCCTCGTGCTAGGTAAGGATGAGAATATACATTTAAGGATCATTCCCCTGGGCGATGTGGGATGTCACAATCCACCCCCCTTAGGGGCCCAACGTCCTCGTCGGCACATACGTGACCAGGGTTAGGCTCTGATACCAAATTGTCACATCCCGGCCCGGGGCAAATCACTTTCCGGGCCCGCTCCACCACCGTAGCACGATATTGTCCGCTTTGGGCTTACCATTCCCTCACGGTTTTGTTTTTGGGAACTCACGAGCAACTTCCCAGTGGGTCACCCATCATGGGATTGCTCTAGCCCCCTTCTCGCTTAACTTCGGAGTTCCCATAGAAACCGAAGTCAGTGAGCTCCCAAAAGGTCTCGTGCTAGGTAAGGATGAGAATATACATTTAAGGATCACTCCCCTGGGCGATGTGGGATGTCACAGAAATTCTAAATTGCTATGTTTATAAATCCAAACAAGGAAATTTGTGCATGTCAATTTATAAATTTTGATTTTTGTCAAAATTTCAAGTTTATTTCCCTCGTCCAAACATAGTGTAAGGATGCGGCATACGGAAAGAAATTCGTTGCAAATATTTTTCATGGCTTTTGCAGGAAAATGGGAAATAATTTTTCCTATTAGTAAGTTAGTATTTTTATTTCTTAACAGGGATAAATTTGGAAAAGAAAAAGTAAAGTATGATGAGTTATTATATGGTAATTGATTTTTCAACATTTGATGAGGATAATATTGTTTTAAATTTTGTTATCAATGTAAAAAAATTGTAATAAATGATGGAAAAGGAGGGAGGAAACGAAAACCCTCCATTCCTCATGAGTTTGGTTTTCCTACCTCATTTCCCAGCAGCTATTCCATTTTTTTCCCAAGTCTGATCCACCAAACATGGGGAAGGAAGTAATTTTGCATTTCCATGCTTTATTTCCCACGTACCATACCAGACCAACTTAAATGGAGATGCCAAATTGAAGACATCCATTATCTCAATAGGAGTAAAAGAGTTGGACCCAAAACTAAATTCGTAAAGGAGAAATTGACTAAGACTTCTCATAAGGCTGCAAAGCTCTTAAATTTTAATTAGAAATTGGCATTCTCAGTACGCTTCTTGCATATAGTCCAACATCCTAGTAAATAGATGTTGGATTTTTACTCAAGCGTTCCGAGTTCGAAACTCTCTCCCATAATAGTAATACGCTCTTTCTTTTTTGTTTAACAATGTTACTTAATCTTAACATGTGGGCAACACATATTACATGAATAACTTGCTATGATAGCGCATGAATATAGTTGAAGTTTAACCCAAAAACCAATTAGCAACAACAAGAGTAGCCAAAACTTAGCTATAATTCACTAATATAGAAATCACAATATCAACAAGATCAGAACTGATATTGGACAAAAGGCAAATAAAAGTCAAAATGATGGAGACATTAAAATTCTTAACTACTTGAACTATTTTAAAAATTATTTGCATTGTTTTTACTTTGATTTGCCCTTTGAATTATTTAATTTTTTTTTTCTTTTAGGTTTTAAAATGTCGTATGCAATTTTTTTGGGAAAGAGATCCTCTCCGGATCTTTTCCACCAAGACCACTGAATCAAGTGATATGGGCCTTCCAAATTTTATCCAACAACCTACCTATTTTGACTTCTTAAAAGTTGTGATAATTTTTTGTCATTTAATGAAATTTAGAAGACCCGGATCAATTAATCCGGTGATCTTGGTGGAAAAAATCCGAAAATGATGTTTTTCCATATTTTTTTTATTTCCTTTTGTGTGGTGGAATGTATGCGACTGCTTGGCTTGGAATCCTTGTAATAGAAAGAGACTGCAATACAAAAAGAGAGTTGTTATGCCACTCAAATACATCATCATGCACTCCAAAATAATTATGTATGAAAAATCAGAATTAAATGTGTTAAATAGTAAAATTTCTAATCAAGTGATTGAACGACAAGCAAACAAAGACAAACTTGTCTAGGTGCTTTCGTTCATATAAGCAATTCAATGAAGAATGAAAAACAAAAACATAAAATTAAAGTGACGCATTAAAGGTTTAAGTTTTTTTTAGAGAGACTAAGCACACAGGGCACAAAAACGATTTAATTTATTCACTAAGATATTTCTTCGAACACTTGGTTGGGTTGTTGTCCTTAGTTGAACCATGTTGCGCAATGGTAACAGATATCGACATATGCCGAAACAATCTAATAAGTGCTATAGAGAAAATTTGTCGAGTGCTCTCAACACAAGCTACTCCATGATCCTAAGATCATCTTTTGTCCCATACATCCGCCCTTGATTGGGCACGACCCTTGTAATTAAGGAGCTTATGTAGCTAGAAACACTTCCTTGACTAATGGTGACGGGTGGGATCTTGAAACTCTTCGTCGGACCGTCGGACAGATTTTCTTGTGTGATTATCTTGGCCTCGAAACTCTTCGTCGGCCGGCCGGCATCAACCTGGTAGAGATATTCAAGAACAAAGAATCCTTGTCGGAAGTTTCATCGGAATTAGCTCAAAACTACATTATTGTCAACCACATGAACTATACCATGTGTTAAAATGTGACTCAAACAAGAATTTTGTCAGAAATAACCTAAAAATCTTCGAAGTATTATCATATATATATATATATATATTAGATTCGTTAATCTCTCAAATAATTAGGGCACAAACAAAAGTAAGAGAATATATTTGAGGATTTGCATGTGCATTAGAGACGTTAACCTCAGCGAGGGGAATAACTTATTATACACCTGCACACATATAATTTTTATTTGTGGATTCCCCTCCTCGAACAATCAACATGATCACCACCACACAGCATATGTACGAGGTCGGGTGGGAATCCCCCTCGGATTAATAAAATTGAGAGAGAGAGAGAGAGAAATTGTTTGGGTTTTCACAACTCATTGTACAAATCAAGTGATCCAAGCCAAGTGGTCTTCCGGCTGCCCTCGGATGCCTCTGTCACATGTCAAATGTCACATGTTGCCACGTTATCACGACTATAGCCTCATTGTTTGTTAAAAATATTTACCCAAAAGAAAATTTAGTAAAAGAAGAAGTTATCATTATCCGTATTTTTCTGCGTGTAAGCGTTTATTTTGAACTTAAATGTATTTTAAACCTCACATGTATGTTAACAGTTTGAGTTAATCTATCTAAAGCTTGTGAAGCCAATCGACAAGCGCTCATTTTAAGCGTTGATGCATTTTAGCTCTATTTATATCAATAGCCAAAATTTATCTACGGACGCATGTTCAACCGACCTGACCCTAAACTATTGTAAAATCTTCAATTAGTATTTGATTCAAGAAAAAAAAAACAATTATATGACGAGACAAGAGAGAGCAACTATGGGGGCCCACATAAAGGGATATGTGATCGTTGGCCTATAAATGAGGCCACGTAGGGAGACTGGGAGACGCAAACCAAACAACGCAACCAGCAGCGACACACAACCACGACAACAACAACCGTCGTGGTGGTCTTTGCGGCTGGGAGGAGGCGCTGGCGCTGGCGGCTCTGACATTCCTAAACACCAAATATTTTTCAGGGCAATTCTGATGGCGGGGCAGTCGAGAAAATGGATGATTCTGGTGGCTACAATATGGATTCAGGCATTTACAGGGACGAACTTCGACTTCTCGTCGTATTCGTCGTCGTTGAAGTCGGTTCTGGGGATCTCGCAAGTGCAGTTGAATTACCTGGCGACGGCGTCTGATCTGGGGAAGGTGTTGGGGTGGTCATCGGGGCTGGCTCTCATGTATCTTCCTCTCTGGGTTGTACTGTTCATGTCCGCCTTCATGGGACTCATCGGTTACGGCATGCAGTGGCTTGTCATTCGCCAAATCATTTCCTTGCCATATATCCTGGTACGTACGTTTAATTTAATTTAATCTTATCCTTTTTTCAAATTAATTGTTTGTTTTTCATTCTCCTCCTTCCACCTCTAATTTATTAAAATTCTCATGACATTTGCCATGTTTTATGTGATTTTTAATTAATTGGGTATTTAGGTTCCTATATTTGTATTTTGTTTATTTGATCGAGTGTTGATTTAATCTAATCTAAAATATGGAACAGAGATTCGAACTTGGATGTAGAAAATTTCATATTATTTTGTGCAGTCAAGTATTACGCATAGTTCGGAGTTCATCTATTTGTGTTGTTATTGCAATTTGGTGTTGATTTGTTTTGTTCCAATCTTTCTTCAATCCCTAATTTTGTGTTTAGGATTTTCTCTGTTTTGTTTGTTTCTTATGGGTGGAAGAAGTGGTTTTGTGTTACCACTCAAAGACGACCGTTGCTTGTTTAGGGTGGATGTACTTCGTTCAACCACCGGAAATCGCTGCTCTCCCCACAATAGTGCTTTTTCTGTTTCCTTTTACTTGAAAGTTCTTCATTTCATTTTCTCAAATTTAGAATTAAAGAAAAAAAGTTCTTCCTCTCCTTTATTTATTTTATAGTAAAATTATACAAAAAAGAAAGGAGGCAGATTGTCTGTCCTTCTATTTGGGTGTTCTTCTTATTTTTTTTATATTTTATGTTATTTTATGCCATGTTAATATTTTATATTGATTTTTTTATAAAGATAATAAAATAAAAAATAATATAAATATAAAATATTAACGTAACTTAAGCATGAAATAGGAGGAGATAGGAAAATCACGAGGGCAACGCCGCCTCCAGAAAGAAAATATCACCTTGCCTTTTTCTTTCTTTATTGACGGTGAGTGGGGTCTGCGTAGGACTATAGTGTGAAAATAGACTTTTGGTAAAGTTTTAAGAGAGTTGCTAGACCGCTCAGCGTTTTATTTTCATATCCACATTAAAATCTCATCCGTTGTAAAAGTTCAATGTTATTTTTTCATTCGATATTATTTTTAAAATAATCTCTAATATATACATAAAATTATAAACAAATAATATGTAAAATTAAAATTAAGGCCATGATCGTGATATAATTTGATCTGCGTCATCTAACATAAGAAATACACGACTGTTTCGTATTAAAAATAAAAAATTCAATTGGATTCGACGGGATAACACAAGAGCTCAGTCGCCTGCCTTCTAGAAGTATCCATTTTACTGCTCTCATCCCCTCAACCTTTTCAGCGATCCATAGGTTTGGTACGGAGGAGGGGGGGTTACATAGGTTTGATCCATGGGTTTGATCCATAGGTTTGATCCATTTTAATTTACATCACATACTTTTTCGAGACCTCATACAAATTTAAAAACACCTGCATAAAATACGACATTATTATTATTATATAACTATTAAAGTCTTTATTTATTTTACAAATAGGCAAACATGTAATTAAAAATTTCATTAAATAGTGAGTGGGACTTTTGAAGAAGGCTCCACAACCTTAAAAAAAAAAAAAATGGATCGGGTCTAGTACCCATTAATTTTAACGGGCCGATTTCGAGTCAAGTCATATTAACCGTTCATATTAATGAGTTTGATATAACATGATCTGTTAAAATATCGAATGTGCCACAAACATGACAAACATGATCCGGCCGCCAAGCCCAACTTACACAATCAAGCATCATTAAATTTTATGAACAAAAATGAATTTTTAAGTTTTTTTAGTGATGAAACAAAATTCTGTTGGAATAAGCTTCCCTTCAATATTAGCTTCAATTTTGTGCCATAATATTTGCAGAAAAAGGGTACCGCATTGGCTATGATAAGCAGATTTGTTGGAACGAGGCTACTTGGTAACTTCCTGGAGTTGTCAATATTTGGTTTTTGTTCACTTTTCTTTTTTCTCACCTTTCTTTACCATTTCTTGTCTTTTTCTTTCTCTAGTTTTGTTTCTTTTATTGTTTTTTGGTGTTAGTGTACCAACAAAATCTTCGTCATCTTTCCGTCTGAGACAACAAAATCTTCATACAAATTAGTTTCTGTTTTCCCCTTTTTATTCAAAAGGTAATAAGACAATAGTAAATTAGAAAAGAAAAAAAGTTCTAAGTGTTTTTTCTAAAGTAAATTGTTTCGTAGCTTTGTACGAAAAATCTAAAAAGAAAAAGTAGAAAGATATAATTTCAGTTCATTTGGCACGTGACTCTGAATCATGGTAGATAATATCGATGCATGTGTCTCAACAAGTAATCTATTTAAGTCTTTATTATTTTTTTACTATGAAAATACTTTGGATCACAATAAAGTTTTTTGTTCATTGCTTACGAACTTACTGAATAAAGAAATGCCAAGCCTAATTGAATTCTGTTTTATCCGTAGTTATAGTTAATAACATATTTATAGTGATTGGTGAGAGTTTGCATTCAGCTTTTACACTGTTAGGTCGACGTTAAGAATCTACACCAACAATTTCTTGCATTTGCATGCATGCATGTCATCGTTTTGATCGAGTACGAGAGTTTGATGTGTCAATAAAACTGTTTGTTGCTCCAATTTTTTATCGACTAATTAATCCTCCGACCACTTTTCCAAACATTCCATGTGATCGATTCATGGCTGTATTGTTAATCAACCTCATATGAATCTAAGAGTACTTGTCAATATGCATTCCATGTGATAGATTTGTTTAATTTAATCATTTTTTTTGTTTAATTTAATTGTTTTGTCTATATCTAATATAATATGAGCCATAGTTATAGATTTATTTTCAATTTTTTCAACTGAAAATATATAATTGACTACAAATGCCATCTTATAAAAATATTGTTTTAATGTGCCATATCTGACCGTTTATTTTGCCGTTCAAAAATTTACATGTGATTTTAACATGGCCATTTCAATGGTCGCGCATGAATCAGGTGCAACTTAGCAGAAGAATGGAATTGTAGGTCTTGCTGCAATTTTCTAACTGAAAATTTGCAACATAGACCTATTATAGTAGACAATTGTATTGGTGTAATTTTGCCTGAGTGTTTTTCATGGGTGTAGCTCTAACTTGTCTTATTATGGAACTTGTGGGTGGCAGATATTTCTTCTGTGTTTGTTGGCTGGGTGTAGCATCTGTTGGTTCAACACCGTATGTTTCGTTCTTTGCATTCGGAACTTCCCAGCTAATCAACCCTTAGCAATATCACTCACAGTAAGCTTCAATGGTGTAAGTGCAGCCTTATACAACCTTGTAGCCGATGCAATTGACTCATCGTCAACTTCTTTATTTCTCTTTTTGAATGCTGTCATTCCCCTTCTCACTTCAGTAGCGGCATTGATCCCGATTCTCCGCCAACCCACTCTAGAGCCTCTCCCACCTGATGGAGTTCGCCGCGACTCCCTCATATTTCTCCTTTTGAATATCTTAGCTGTCCTAACTGGTGTTTACCTTCTTCTCTTTAGTTCAACCTCATATGATACAACAACAGCTCGTCTCCTCTTAGGCGGTGCCATTTTCCTACTCATTTTCCCTCTGTGCATACCTGGCATTGTCTACGCTAGAAGTTGGGTTCATCGTGTCATCCATTCTAGAATCCGCTTTGAAGGCTGGGGCTTCGTTCTTGTTGATGTTGATGATCTTGAGCTTCATAAAGAGCTTCTTTCACGTGAGAACAGTATGAATTATGGGAATGGATCTGTTGGTCACCTCTTGAACAATAACGAAAGATCTCCTTCAACTTTGTCATTTAGACAGAAGAGCGGATATCAGAGCACCGAAGGGTGTTGTGGGGCAATTGTGGGCAAAGATCAGTTGGTAATGCTTGGGGAAGACCACACAGCACGAGCGCTTGTACGAAGGCTCGATTTTTGGCTATACTACGTCTCGTATTTTTGTGGAGGTACTATTGGTCTTGTGTACAGCAACAATCTAGGGCAGATAGCTCAATCGTTAGGACAGAGCTCCAAGACTTCAACCCTTGTCACACTTTATTCATCATTTTCCTTCTTTGGCCGATTGCTCTCAGCTGCACCAGACTACATACGTGCGTAAGTATTGATAATGCACACTTCTTCTTTGCCTTATTTTTGTAAATTACATCAATTGATGACATATCGTAATGTACCTGTGAAACTAATGTGTGACGGCGTATCGTGTGGTCTAATATAATCCGAAGTCTGATCACTTCAGTATTTTGTTTTCCAAACTTTTGCAATTTTTACATCTTTGATTAGCAAGACTAACAAAATGTTTTTACCAATATTTTGCAGGAAATTTTATTTTGCAAGGACCGGATGGTTGACAATTGCACTTTTACCAACCCCAGTTGCCTTCTTGTTGCTAGCGTTATCAAGCAGTAGCTTGGCTTTGCACACAGGCACTGCACTAATCGGATTGAGCTCTGGATTCATTTTCGCAGCAGCTGTTTCGATCACATCGGAGTTGTTCGGGCCTAACAGCGTAGGTGTTAACCACAACATTCTTATTACCAACATACCCATTGGTTCGCTCGTCTATGGCTTTCTCGCAGCCATCGTTTATGATTCCAACGTGAGCTCTAACCTAAATATCTTAAGGACTGATTCGATTGTGTGCATGGGGAGGGACTGCTACTTCTTTACCTTTGTGTGGTGGGCATGCATATCGGTTCTTGGGTTAGGTTCAAGTGTGCTGTTATTCTTAAGAACCCGGCATGCGTATGATCATTTTGAACATAATCGTTCAACACAACTCTTCTAACATGGAATGTTGTTGGAGGCAAAAGATAACACGTTTCTCAGGTTCTTGCTAACTTTTGGAGGTAGAGGAGGAGCGTACTTTCCAGCAAAAAGTTTGATTTGAATCTATGAATCAGTTCATATTCTAGCTAATCTGGGGGTGTATTGATGATGAGGACACTATTAAGGGAATACATCAACAACGTATTTTTACATGTTGGTTAACCAAGAAATTGGTTATGGTTCTTTTTTTTTTTATTAATTATTATATAATTTTTTTATAAAATTTATTTTTTATAAGAGAGTTTTGATTATGCTTTAGATTCATGTTCCATTTGTTCTACAATAAATAGATTAGGTTTCTCTTTTGTACATTATATCTTTATTCTTAGTTCGGCCAGTAGTGGGCTTGCCTGAACCCGGCCCGTTGTTGGGTTTTACAAGGCTTGGGCCAAGGGTTTGAAATCCCAGATCGGCCCAAATGTTAATCTTGATCCGGCCCGCTTTGAAAACTATATTATTAAAAATTAATCTACCTTGGTTAGGCTGGCTTATCATCACTGATTGTCAATTGTCGTTGTCAAATAATGGTTTTAGGTGTAGTCTTTGACAAACAACTATTTTGGTCGTGTTTGGATTAAGTAAAGAGTAAAAATTAATATCATAAAGGATTGCACATGATGCTTGCATAAGGAGGTACTGACCCATTTGGCTACACTTCACTTTGTTTTATGACAACCTTAATACTATTAAAATGACTGCTAATCATGTCTTTCGTGATCGAACTAAGCATATTGAGCTTGATAATCATTTTATTCGTGAGCGAGTCAAGCTTTGCACTCACTAGGACAAGTTTTGTCCCTTCAGTTCATCAAACCGTGAGTGAACCTTCTTCTTAGCTCCAAACTTTTCTCAAGGCCACCATGTTTGTGGAGAAGATGTTAACTTTTAGGGTTACATCAGGATTACTTCTCCTAGTTATCTTTGTATTGTAAATCAAATAACCTCACTTGTATCTCAAGTCATTGACTTTGTGATATCAGTACATCCATTTCTCTAAATTCTACACTCACTTTTCTGCCCTAACAAGTGAAGTGCTATACGTGATATAGTTATTTTTTGTGTTATTTCTTACAATATTTAGATGTATTTTCTCTCTAAGGTAGCGTAGTTTTATATATATGAATCAACAGTCCAATAATATTTCTTCAAGTCTGGTCCATTTTAATGGTGATTGATATGAATCAAACAGTATAGGTTTGTTTATGGCTTTTTAGTCAAAATAGTCTGAGATTTGTATAACTTCTCACATTGGTCCTTGAGATTTAAAATCAATAGAAGCGATCCTTGAGATTGTCCATTATCAATCATTTTGGTCATTCGATGAAAAAAATTATGCTAAATAAAGATCAAAATGACAAAATTACCCCAAAGTTAATAAATAATAGGCCAAAATAATTTGACAAAAATTGAGGGTACTTTTATGATTTTATCCTTATTTTATGGAGATTTTTTAAGTCAAGATCAAAATGACTGATTGTAGACAAACTAAGGGACTAATTCAATCGATTTCAAATCTCAGAGATCAAAATGAGGAGTTATGCAAATCTTAGAAACCATTTTGACTAAAAAACTTTTGTTTATTTACAAATTGGAATGGGTGGTGGCGCTGACAGTGAGAAAGCAAAAGTACCAATAAACTGCTTTATTAACTACCAAGCAATTGCATAAGAGCCTTGCGAATTACATGCATGGTTGACTAACATGATTAATTATTTAACAAATTGGAAAAGAAAATCCAATGTGCTTGGATTTTTCAAATCAAATACGTGCCTCGCAAATTACCCAAAACCTGGCTTAGTGTCGAAGTCAAAATCCACATGCAGATGCGTCTACTTGAAGTCTTAGAAGTCAAACACAACGAAACCACACACATATGAACCCTAAGATTTGGCCATGAAGTTGAGAAGGATTTAGACAGAATAAGTTTACCACCAGAAAGCATTATGATTCAATAACATGATGCCATGTGTGAGTATTCTTCTAGACGACATTGATTATTAAATCGGAAGGTTACAGTTGTCGTGAACCATTTCCATATAATAAGTTGCTGTCAACTAGATGACTTACCAAAGTATATAACCTTGTGTAACTTCCATGGCCTAATTTAATAAGCTCCTATATTCTCACTCAACTACACCCCATATAGCACCAAAGTCCATCAACTTAGAAATAAGTGAGGGGTCTTGCGAGATTCTAAATTTAATTCTCCCCTACTAATATCTGTTTGTGTCAAATTTTAAATTGATATAGTATTTTCATTGTGTATATTATGATAATTATAAATGAACTATATGACAACACACATGAGTCATCAAGACCGTAACATATCATTGAAAATATATCAACCAACCCTTAAACAAGTCAACAATATTCATGCTTATAGCACATGAAAATTCCTTCTTTCTTTTTACTTTTTTCAAAAAGAAGGCGTTAGAAACGCACTCAAAGAAATTCCAAACGAGTCGCACTTGCTTCAGACTTCAGTGCGTGGGCACCTCCCCACTTTCCCACAAAGCCAGCCTTGCAATTTTATAAAAATTCAAAGCAACAATACACCCAAACATCATATTTCAGACTTTTTTTCCCATTCAATTCCCAACCAATATGGCCTCCAACAACAAACCCAAGAAATTCATGGTTTCCTCTTCCCAATCAAATCTTTGCACCACCCTCTTCTTCATTGTCCTCTTCACCATCCCCGCCCTTTTCCTCCTCCGCACCACCACCACAACTTCTCTTTGCACCACCACTTTTTCCACCCACCCTGGCCCCACCTGGTCCGGCGATCTCCGAGCCGCTCAGTTCGCCTGGAACCGCCTTCCCTTTCTTCAAGACCGTCCTCGACCCACCACCCTCAGAATCGCCGTCTTCTCAAGAAAATGGCCTATTGGCACCGTCCCAGGTGGCATGGAGCGCCACGCCCACACTCTCCACACAGCTCTCTCCCTCCTCGGCCATCAAGTCCATGTGTTCACCTCCCCAGTCCCTTCCAAGGAGCTGATGAAACTCGACAACCAACATGGAAGTCCAAGCCCATCGTCACCCTACATCCACTTCCACGAGGGAGACCCCGGTCGCTGGCGTTACAACAAAGCATGGGAGCAGTTTTTGGAAGAAAACCAACGTGAAAATTTCGATGTGGTTCACTCCGAAAGCGTGGCGCTACCTCATTGGCTAGCGCGAAATCTCTCAAACCTCGCAGTGTCATGGCATGGGATTGCCCTCGAAAGCTTACACTCCGGCATCTTCCAAGACTTGACGCGCAAGCCTAGTGAGCCTATCTCCCCATCTTTCAACCAAAGCATTCAAGGGGTTGTCCCAAAAGTTTTAAATGAGATACGATTCTTCCATAACTATGCCCATCATGTTGCTATAAGTGATAGTTGTGGGGAGATGCTAAGGGATGTCTACCAAATACCAAACAAAAGAGTGCATGTGATTGTCAACGGTGTTAACGAAGCCGACTTTGGCGTAGATGATAACCTAGGCCAAGAGTTTAGGTATGCAATCGGCGTACCTAAAAATGCTAGTTTGGTATTCGGAGTGGCCGGAAGATTAGTGAAAGACAAAGGCCATCCTATATTATACGAAGCATTCTCAAAGCTCATAGCTAAGAATCCTAATGTGTATTTGATCGTGGCTGGTTCGGGACCATGGGAAGGAAGGTACAAGGATATGGGGCCTCAAGTTCTTGTTCTTGGGTCTATGAGTCCATCCAAATTACACGCATTCTATAATGGCATCGATATCTTTGTGAATCCAACACTTCGACCGCAAGGTCTTGATCTTACTTTAATGGAGGCAATGATGAGTGGGAAGCCGGTGATGGCGTCAAGGTTTCCGAGCATCAAAGGTACTATTGTTGTGGATGATGAGTTCGGCTTCATGTTCTCTCCGAACGTCGAATCATTGTTGGAGGCTTTGGAGTTGGCTGTGAATGAAGGGCCAAGGAGGGCAGCTCAAAGAGGAAAAGCTTGCCGGGAATATGCAAATTCCATGTTTACAGCAAGAAAGATGGCATTAGCATACGAGAGGTTGTTTCTTTGTATAAAAAATGAAACATTTTGTACTTACCCGTGATTAATTAGACTATAGATTTCGTATTACAAATTAATTTTCCGTAGGAACTTGGTATCGTTTTTACACGATATATGGAAAATTTGATCGGGTTCTTAATTGGTTCCCAATTTATTAACGTACATATATATAGCGGTTACGGGCATTTTAGAAACGTCAATTTATCCTTATTTTCTAAATAAAGGTGAAAATTTTGAACCCGAAAAACAGCAATTTCTAGAAAAAAAATCCTATCAACCACTTACCTTTTTAAGTGTATTTTCTCTTCTATATTTCTTCATTTTCAGAGTACATAATGACTTTTAAAATTGTCTCTTTGCATATCTAGATTCCAATTTCAGAAAATGATCATATGAGCCCGACTTGTGGTGTGGCATCATTAAAGTTACGAGTCCAACTTTTTTTTGTTCTAGTCAAATTAGTGCACCCGTCGGTGTGTGTTAGGCGTGTCTGGCATCCCTTGTTTTCTTGTGGTTGTTGGGTCAGATTGCTTTTCTTTGTGGAATTTGAACGTGAGTTGTATTGTTGTTTAGCTTAATTTGGATGTATCATTATATTATAGTCTTTCGTTTTATTTGCCAGAAAATAAAAATCATGAATAAATTAAGAATTAGAAATATCATGCTTTTACTAATTTATAATCGTAATTTTGGCAATGGTATAACAAAGCGTGTGATGAGAGTACTTCAAAGGATTTTATAAACATAGATTTGTCATAAGTTCTGTTCAAGATATATATATATATATATATAGGAAATAATTAATAATTGTGGCACATTACATGTGATTATTGAAATTTAAATAATTTATTTCATCCCAAATAAATACCATATTTAGAAATTCTCATTTTGATGCCTCACATCAGTTAAATACGCAGCATTTTTTTTTTTTAAATGCATTTTTTATTTCACAAATAACCTATACCTCATCCTTTATAAGCGTAGAGCTACTTACCTTAACTTCAAATCTATCCAAGAGATCGTGCTTGGAGAAATAAAAAATTGCCCATTCTCTTAAGCACTATGGTCGGATTAAACATATTTTTAATTATGGTAATTTTGCTTTTGGCGAGTAGTGCATTTTCAACGGATCTTCGGCTGTGGTTGAGTGCAAAAAATATTTCAGTATAAAGTATGCATGAGACGTGTATACCTATATTTTTTTAGGACGGGTGATTACTAACAAAAGTTGCAGGGCTCTTGTAGCGTTGGGAAGACTGCCATTTTATTCTTGTGAATAACACTTTTGCACATGAACACTATAGCAACAAAGATGAAATTTTAGAAAGAACTGACCGAGTTTTTATTCATTATGTTTCATTGCAACTTCCGCCCCACCTGCTTCTTCTCCTTCTTAGGCAGAAAACTAAATGTGAGATCTTTTCAATGAGTTAGAGTACGATATATTTGCTTCGATGCCTCAATACTACTTTAGTTTGTTGCTTTGACTTGTAAAATATTTATTTTATGTTTGTGGAATGAACAATATTAAAGCAAAATATTATAACAACTGTCGTGCCTCTTCTGAAAAGTTCGTGAAGCATTACAAGAAATAGATTAATTTTATAATTTTTTTACCCTTAGTCATGTATTATGCTCATCTTGTGACGACACCATCCATTGGTGCGCCATTAATTTTTTTTATTTATAAAACTTGTAGTACTCGTCTCAATTTAGGTATTATGAGACTATTGTCGACAATATGGCTACAAGCGATCTTTCTTGTTACTGTCATGTGTCTTTGTTGTTCTCGAATGTAAAGTTGAGAAAGACGAAACCTTCCCATATCGTATATCGACAGAAATTTGAACACAATAATGGTTAAATAGGTTTATAAAAGATTCCAGATTAACTTTGTAAGAATAATAAAAGCCTCAAATATATTAACATGTCATCTATACAAATACCACAGCTTTTACCACTATTTACATGTCTGCCATCTTAAATGTTAGAACTGCAACCTCAACAATTTTGTTCTTAAATGTTAGATTCGTAACAGTCAACATTAGAGAGCGGGGAGGCTGTTTCATCCGGTATTGAAGCCGTAATCAATGAAAATTTTCAAATTTTCAAACATGTTGTCTACTCTCACAAACATTCTCTTCTTTTGTCATAAGCATAAGCTATATGGTGTGGAATATGTGTTTAGCTGTCAAAATCAACACACACGGGGTGATACTTGTGATATCCCGTCCCTAAAATTATTATTTTATTTTATTCTTGACGTATTTCGAAGATTTGATTGGAACTAGTTCTTTATTTCTCCAAAATTGAGAAAAACGAAGTGAGGGTTACTTTAGTCATTTCCAATTTTCTCGACCTTTTCGGTCAACTCTTGAATTGGTTAGGTAGAGTTCGATTCCATGAGCGCGTAGGCATAAACATATCTTATTTCCGAGTCCGAACGGAGAAGTTAGAGTCGTTTAAAGTTGGTGGCATTTTGATTATATGTCCAAAATGCTATAAATGGGAGGGAAACCTCCAGAAAACGGGAAGGTTTCTGAAAATGGGAAGAAAAAAAAACTGTTACTAACCCGTTTTAGGGAGATTTGGACCCATAAACCCACCAAACTTGACCCGCTTGTATCTTTCTCATCCGAGCTCCGTTTTGGATGATCTTGGTGTCCATGGAAAGCTCTTGACGAGCCCTACATCTCTGTGATGTTAGATTTTCCCATTTCTTTTCCATCTTTGCAGTTCGAGGTCGCAAAGTCCACGACTTTTCCGGTGGTTTTATCATTTTTCCGGCGATTCCGGCAACGATTTCCTTCGAGTGAGGTATGAAACTTCATATACTCTTCATAATCTTCAAGTGGGTATGCTTAGTTTGTGCTTTCGTATTCATTTTAGAGTTGGGTGTTTAGAACTCTAGAAATCCAGTTTTCTCCGGTGAAATTGGACGGTTTCCGGTTAGAATTTAGCGTCGGCCTAGTTGTGAAAAATGTTTCCCTTATTGAGCTCTAGCTACCACGTAAATTTGAGCTCATCTAGTTAAGGTTGAAATTCGGGGTTTGTAAACCCTCCATCTTGACTTCCACCGCGTGTGGCGGTGCGTGGGATCGTTCACGAGTGTTGTCTAGGTTTCAAATACCTTATAGTGACCAAGTGAACCTATGTCTAGCTTGGTTTCCAAAGATTCAATTGTTTGGTGTGGTGATCAATTTGGACCGCCACTTGTTTGTGTGATTGTCGACAATTCGACCATTGGATCAAAATGAAATTTTAGTATGTTATCCTCGAAGCATAATGTGGACTTTGGGAAGTTATGGATTATAAATCGGATTTACGGATTGTTGTGGACCCCATCATTGACCGAGAATTGATTTATGGTCAACATGTCTCGGAATGTTCTAAATAATAAAATTAGTATTATGGGAGACTTAAGTTCAGTCTAATGGGCCTACATTGGTTAGAGAGTGACTTGAACATATGTGATATGGTTATTACCTTGATTTCTTATATTGGTATCATCGGTGAATTTGACTTGGTCTTATAATGTGATTCTATTGAAATGTGTTTATATATATATATATATATATATATATATATATATATATATATTTGTATATATTTAGCCATAGACCTATGTTTATCAAGCATGAATTGGCTTGTGTACTGATGATGATCGTGGTATGTGAATTGACGTGCATATTCGAAAGGTGTTGGATGTATATAGATGGTATGTTATGAAGAAATGTGAGTGACTTAAATATATGTGAATATGAAATGGTTTTATAATCATTTTTCCTATAAATTGTTAATTTTCATATTTAGCCAATGATGTTGTTATATGAAGTGGGATTTGACGTGCATATTGGAAATATGGTTTGTTTTGTTTGATTGGCTTGATTTGATGAAGGTGAGGGCTAGTGGTGGACCGTTAACCCATTGTCATGGGGTTTGTTGCTTTGAAACATGTGTCAATGCTCGTTTCATTATTTCTTTTCTTGTTTCGTTGAGCCTTTATAACTTGAGCAACTTGATTCATGTGTTGTTTCATTGATTGGTGGTTATGCAATGTACTCCGCGATTCCGTTGAGTGATGGTCCAGAATCGTATCCTGGTTCGGATTCCGTTGAGTGATGGTCCGGAATCCTTCCTACTCCAATATGCGATTCCGTTGAGTGATGGTCAGGAATCGTATCTTGGTTTGGGTTCCGTTGAGTGATGGTCCGGAATCCCTCTTATTCTGTGATCCCGTTGAGTGATGGTCCGGGATTGTATCCACCTTAGTTCATTGAGTTTAGTTTGAGATTGTTGCAAAGATGTAGGCTTTGGATGAACTGTGTCGCCCTAATTCTATTTCCATTGTGTGTAAGTGAATATGGGTGTGAGATGTTATGGTTGTTTGAAATGAACTTTTGGATGTCTGGGTGACTTCCTAGGAGTTTTCAAAAGTTTGGTATTGATTTCTTATAAAAGATTTATATTCAAGGTTTATAAATTATGATTGATGGCTAGTTTTATTATTGTATCACATGCTTATTTTATTGTCCCTCACCCAAGCCTCTCAGCTTGTCTGGGTGCCGGATTTGCCAGTGCACCAATTCCATAATATTTGGCATTGACTATACATATGACAGGTCTGGGTAGATTATGAGAAACCGCTTGATATTTTGGTTCCGTTGAGTGGTCTGGAACCCAATGTTGTTGGATTCCGTTGAGTGGTCCGGAATCCTTGCTCTTGTTCATTCCGTAAGGTGATCTTAGAATCCTAAATTCGAGTAGATGGGAATTACCCACAATAGATATTGTGAAAATAAATTAGAATTACCATGTTATTATTCTTAACCCAAATTGGGAATTATGTATAGTTCTTTAATTAAATTTGTGAAATGATATGTTATCTCACTGATTGATTAACGTAATTAAATATTAATATTGTGCTTCGTAATTCCTTGATATGTTACAAGCTATGGATCGGAATATAATGTTGGGAGCATAGTGATGGGTATGATGAAGTGAAATGTGATTTAACTTGGGTATTGGAAATGGTTATGACACATGATTGTAATGCATATTGAATTGCTTGAGAGATGTGAGGTCTAGTAATGGACCGATAAGCCATTGTGATATGGATTTGTTGCTCGAGATTGTTTCGTTGATTTTTTTGGGAATTGAGTAACTTGAATCATGTTTTGTTCCTTCGAGTTGTTGTTATGTTTCTTGGACTTCCGTTCAGTTCTGTTGTGTGGTCCGGAACTGAGTTCGGCTTGGATTCCGTTGAGCGATGGTCCGGAATCATATCTTGATGTGGATCCCGTTGAGTGATGGTCCGGAATCCCCTTTGATGCCTTGGTTTCGTTGGGTGGTCCAAAATTTCCCTTTTTCAAAGATGTAGTCTTCGGTCGAACTGTGTCACTCTAGCCCACGTGTTTCAACGTGTTGTATGTGTTATTGATGATGTGATGGTTGGCATTATTAATTGACGGGATTGTGGAATGACGTTGGATATGAGTGTGGTTATCATGAGTATTTTAGTTGATTAATATTTCTAGAGAATCATGTGTACTTGTTACTTCTTAACTATGTTACACACTATGAAATGCGATTTTATGTGGAAAACGTGATGAATTACGTGATGGATGAAGTGGAAAGGTTAATCGTCATGTGGGATTGTTATGTTGGATATCATGGTTATTGTTATGATTAGACTTGTTGATAAATGTGGCTAGAGAATGGTATTGTGCTTCGTTGGTTTTTTGAAGTGATATATGTTGTGAATTGCAGTATCAGGTTGCGACATAATGATTGATATACAGTTGGAGGGGAAATCATGTTTTTCAAATGGGTTTGTTATGTAACCCTAAGTCCAGTATTTTCATGCTTGTCAAGTTCTATTGATTGATGGAGAAATGTTATACCTTTCGACTTAATCGGACTGTGTTATATGTCAATTATTGTGCATGACGAACTACGAATGGCTTGATCCCTGTTTAGGGTACGTAGGCAATCTGACGGGGAGGTTAGATGCAGCCATAAAACATACGAAAAATAACTATGCGATCCGATTTTTGAGTTGTGCTTACTGCTTGCCCATATCCCGGAGGTAGGATATGATAGATACGGATTTTTGGTGACGTTACGTGTCAATTCTGGACGTATGTCGGGATTGGGGCGTGACAATACTTGTATAGCTTGTTTCGTATGGTGTGCATGTTTTGGTCCTATGATTTTCATTGTTTTAGCAAGAATTGATTTTTACAATGCACACCATGTGTTTGTTGAAAGGCCTCTGTGGAGATTTTGTATATTTTGGTGCTTGTTTCATTCAGTACGATCAATTAGGTCCCCTCCATTTGGTACGGTCAGTTAGGTCCTCACCATTCGGTACGGTTAGTTAGGTACACTATATGGTTTCCGTTACGGTAATTTTCTCTACATACAAATTAGTTCCTTTCGTTTGTCCCTTGACTCATTTTCAATTTATTGAGTGCAGGACTATTAAAAAAAATGAAAGCATTTGAGTAAATGAGATTGAAAACACTGCAAAATTGCAAGTTGAATAGGATGTGAAGCAGAGTGATGAAAGCTCATTGAAAAATAGCGTATTGTGCATCTTAGTTGGGAAGGGAATGAGGATATGGCCTAAAGACTTTGCTGGCTGTGCAATGCCATCATATATTTTTGTAATTTTTGTACGGTCCCTTAGGTTTGGAATGGGCAGTTAGGTACGTTGTGTATGTTTAGGTCCTCTTCATTCAGTACGGTTAGTTAGGTCCCCTCCATTCGGTACGGCCAATTAGGTTCCCTCATTTAGGCATTTATCTATACCTAAGGGCAATATAGGTAAACTAAAAATACAACAAATTTGTAAAAAAGATAATTAAATATGACATGGACTATATAATTTGACGTGGACATGAGTCAAATGACTAATTTTAATTTTTAATCTTCAATATGGTATTATTGAAAAGTTAATCTTATTCAGGGATTAAAATGAAGTTTTATATATATATATATATATATATAGAGAGAGAGAGAGAGAGAGAGAGAGAGAGAGAGAGAGAGAGAGAGAGAGAGAGAGAGAGAGAGAGAGAGAGAGAGAGAGAGAGAGAGTAGAATCTCTCCTTTTTTTGTCAAAAGCTTAATGCATGCACTAACAACAGGTCTTAGTTTAAGATGCTATTTATGAGAGTAGAGGTCTATTAATTATACTATGAAATAGTTCCCCCGATTTTCCTATTAGAATCTAAATAGGAAACTAACCTTTTTTTTTCCCTTGTTGAATGCTAACTGACACAAGTTCAAACCTCAATTATGTTAGATGATTTAGTTCTTAGGGATCTTGCAATCCAAGAAGTTAAAGTTGATCGTGTGAAGATCTGAAGTTGTGGCTTCATTGGAAGGTTTGTTCATGCATATGTATTTCATGAGTTTCTTAAGCATTTTGACTAGTAAAGTTGTCTAGTCATCTGATTTGCTAGTGAATCTAGCACTCTTTTTAAGAAAATCCATGTGGGCTTGTCTGACTCCCTACACTCGATAGTGAGTTTCTCACCCTTGATTTCTTCAGATTAAGTCCTTGTGTGTTGTTTTTCTGCTAAACCAGAAAAAAAGCATCTTGATAAAACCTTGGGGTGGTGGTTGTTTGTTTTGGGTGGTACGAAATAGGGGTGGGTTCAAAAAACCGAAAACCGAAAAAAACCGACAACCGAACCGGACCGAGGCCGAAAAAAACCGAACCGAAAAAAAAACCGAACCGAAATTGTCAAACCGAACCGAACCGAATCTGACCAGTTCGGTTTCGGTTTTTGAGGCTCGAAAACCGAACCGAACCGATATATATATATATATATATATATAATTTTTTTGAATATTTATAAATAGTTTAGTCATACAATCATAACAAAACAGAACCTGTTGCCAAGTTGGTTCGAACCCTCATGCCTCCAGGATTTGTGAGATTATTTTTAATTTTTTAATCTTTTTAACAAAACCCTTAACTGTAACCCTAACCCTCCTCCTCCTTATTTTTCATTCCGCCTGGCCTCTTCTCTCTAGACTCTCGTTCCCTCCCTTCCCTCCCTTCAGTTCTTCTTCTTCAGTTCAGAGTTCGTTCGCAGTCTCGCGCAGCCTGAGGCCCTGAGCCTCTTTCCGCTTGGTCCCTTCCGCTTCGCCCCTCCCATCTACTTCTTCTTCCCCACAGCTTGCATACAGACAAAGAGAGAGAAAGAGAAGAAGGAGAAGAAGAAGAGCCGCAGAAAGAGGGCAAAGGGGAAAAGGTTTTGTTATGGGCTACTTGGTGAGAAGAAGATGGAGGTCTGATTCTCCAATTTTCCAATTTGTTTTTTTTTTTTTTTTAATTTATGGGAAATTTATTAATATGTTTGGATTCTGAGAAATCATTCAACCCTTTTCGCTAAAGTTCTATTCCTCTGTTTGTTTACACCCATATGAAATTGCAGAATCTAGGGCAAGCAAGGATAGCCGTCATCGATGGATCTAAAGTCGAACTGGGTGACCTCGAAAATAACTTCATGGGTATGTTTATTTTTTGTTTTGGTGAAATGGGTATGTTTTGAATAGTTGTTTTCGTGTTTGATTACTGTTTTTCAGTGTTTTATGCATTTTGGTTGTCAGATTTTTGGTAGTTGATGAATCCAGTGTTGGGAAATCGAAAGGGAACTGTGTTCGCCAATTTCTCCAAGAATTGCTTAAATTTAGCTTTGTATCTCGATTTTTCGATTGTGTTCTACCACGAAGATCGTGAATTTTGTGTGTAATTTTAGTTTTCTTGGGTCAGTAGTGGCTAAGCGGTACGAGCGGGTGGTAGGTGATTAGCGCCGTTGAAATTGTTTATGTACTTTGCAATGGCAGTAGTCTGGTGTACTGAGCTGTACGAGCGAGATGTTTATATGCATAATCCTGCATCAACATTTTTGCCTTTTCTGCATAATCTTTCATGAAATTCAGGGGTAGTTATTTCGTTTGGTGTTCTATCGATCTACCTTGGCTTTACTCCCATAGCACTCTGCCACTCTATGTACTTTAATTTTGTTTCCTTTGGGTTGTGCTTTAATTTTCTTTGGCTTGGCTTCAGTTTGTTGTATTGCATAATTTTAGTTTACTATCTACAATTAGAGTTAGTGAGATTACTCTCGGTTTCAATATCTAATTGTGGTTTTTTTGGTAATCAAATTTTCAGAGCTTCATTCTTTCCTGTATCTAATTGGGTTTCTTTACAGGTTTTCATGTGGATGACTTTGAAGAAGTGGCTTTGAATGTGAAGTGAACTTTCATATTTCCATTTTTTTTTTATAATAATTTTGGAGGGAGAAAAAAAAAAAAAAAAAAAAAAACCGAAACCGAACCGAAATAAAATTGAACCGAACCGAACCGAAATTTCGGTTCGGTTTCGGTTTTGAGAAAAAACCGAACCGATTAGAACCGAACCCAGCCCTAGTACGAAATTCATCTTCATAGTGAGGGTGTTTTGTTTTTGCTTAGAAACTCTAGAATCATAGAGCATTTTCATGGATAAAGTTCTTCATTGAAAATCTTAAAATTATCCTTGAAAATTCTTGCTTAAATCTTTCTTTTCAAGATTATTTATTTTTTGTTGAAAAGGATCATCTTTGAGATTGTTCTTTGTTTTCTAGCTATTCTCCTTTCTTCGTTCTTAATTATTTGAAAACCCTAGTTGCAAATGATTTTCTCTTGCTTAAAATTGGGTGCTAACTCACCAAAATCTTCCATGAGAATGTTCGGTTAAAGTAGTGTAGTCTCAAGCATATTTCAAAATCTTCTGATAGATCTCTATATGGGATTCTCAGTTGATTTCTTCATTCTAAATGTTTTGTTTGAAGAAGCTAACTTTGTAGTTTCGAATCTAAATTTGCATATCATATTTGCATATCATTTTCACAGTTTCGTGTCTCACACCAGTGCCACATGAGATGAGCTCAGAAGATGGAGCTACCATGTTTATGAAGACCGAGCTTAATGCTCTTAGGCATGATTGAAGGTTGCACAAAGATACAGGCTGCTTTTTAAATTGGTTTTAGCAATTTGAGCTTGTGTGGTATACATTGTATGGACCTTATTTTCATTAGTGGACCTAAGTCCTTGGGGACCCCCGTTTTTTAGCCCACATAGGATTTTTTCGGTCAGAAAACCTATTGTGTTAATATTGAATTGTTCTTCATATACTGGTATTTCTGCTATAAGTTGTGTATGTCGTTCGTGCCTTGTTATGATGCATGATTAAGTACAGATTGAGTTGTACAAAAAACGATCCCAAATGTGCCTTTATATATTTACATAGGCAACTAAACATTCCTCGGGTTTCAAATGCGTCTTTTTAATTTACAATATCACACACTTTCTATATCACACTTGATATATAGCCCTGAGTCATCGAGACTGCTCAGCTTTGAGATTATTTCTGATTTGCAGTTGCAGTTGGAGACGATTTCCTGATATTCCCAACTCTGTGACCATCCATTCTAGCTTTACCAAAAACCCCATTTCTAGCAGATTTTGGTGATGCCGGCCAATGTCCACAAGCGACGGCCATATCTTTCAAGTTTTGAAGGCTTTCAAGAGTCTCGATAATGGTTGGCATTTTAGGCCTGTCTTTAGGGTTCATACTTATGCATTGTAATGCCAGATGGGCAATCTCCTTTGCTCCCTTGACAGAATACTGGCCAGCAAGTTTTGGGTCCATAATATAGCGCAACCTCCGACTACTGCTAGTCAGGTAAGGTTTTGCCCAATCAATCAGATTTTGCTCGCTCTTTGGTCTCGATTTATCCATTGCTCTTTTTCCTGTTAGCAATTCTAGCAGCACCACTCCAAAGCTGTAGATGTCACATTTTGTTGTCAATTGCCCTGAAAATTTGAAATTCATCCAAATGTCAATGCATTTGATTAATGAAATGGGTCCTTCGAATTAGACTCACTCGACCCATCTAGTAATTAATTGACGTTATCATCTCACTATGATAAGTTTTTAATATATGACAATAGTCAAAGGAAGTTTCCATTTTTCTAAAATATTCTAATCGAATTGGATTGAAATCTACATTTCTATCAATACTAAATCATTAACTAGTTAATTCGTAAAGTTAAACAGTAACCCTAGATAGAAATTCTTAATATAACCTAACGCAATTTCTTTCTTTGCATACGAAACTCCTCATATGCACACTTCATTGCACTAAAAAAGCAATTCTAAACGGGGCTATATGTACTGAAGAAAAAAGTTGGGAAGTATGTATATATATAAGTTTTTCATATAAGACAATAGTCAAAGGAAGTTTCCATTTTTCTAAAATATTCTAATGGAACTAGATTGAAATCTACATTTCTATCAATATTAAATCAACTAGTTAATTCGTAAAGTTAAACAGTAACCCTGGATAGAAATTCTTAATATAACCTAACGGAATTTCTTTCTCTGCGTACGAAACTCCTCATATGCACACTTCATTGCACTAAAAAAGCAATTCTAAACGGGGCTATATGTGCTGAAGAAAAAAGTTGGGAAGTATGTATGTATGTGTGTGTGTGTGTGACACGTATATATAAGTTTTTAATATAAGACAATAGTCAAAGGAAGTTTCCATTTTTCTAAAATATTATAACGGTGGATTGAAATCTACTTTTCTATCAATATTAAATCATCAACTATTTAATTTGTAAAGTTAAACAGTAACTCTTGATAAAAATTCTTAATATAACCTAACGCAAAATAACCTAACGCAATTTCTTTCTCTGCATACAAAACTCCTCATATGCACACTTCATTGCACTAAAAAAGCAATTCTAAACGGGGCTATATGTACTGAAGAAAAAAGTTGGGAAGTATATATGTATATATATAGCATTTCAAATTCTACCTGTTGAGACATATTCAGGGGCAGCGTATCCATAGGTACCCATTACTCTTGTTGTGACATGCGTTTCTGATCCTTCAGGCCCCATCTTTGCAAGTCCAAAATCTGACAGCTTTGCTGTGAAATCCTACCAAATACAGAGAAAAATGCAGCTTATATAATACTTAAATACCCTGGAATCAAAAGTAGGTTTTGTTTTTGTCATTTTACTATAGCTGTATATAAAAACTATAAAAATAAAAAGAAATATTGCACTTGTCGTCAAATATTCATTTCGTAAAATGACTTTCTGAGATTGTCAATAGTAACTCCCTCTATGTCCCGAGTGCTACACTTACAGAATCTACCAAGACATTTGAAGTTTTGAAATCCCGGTATATAACAGGTGTCTCAGCTCCATGCAAGAAAGCAAGGCCTTTGGCTGCTCCTATTGCAATCTTTAGTCTTGTGGCCCAAGGCAATGATACTGCAGAAAGCCCTGCATTCACAGCAGATAATAATTATATAAACCCTAAAACTGTAATTAAAAATAATTATAATTGTTGGACTTGGAGATATTATGCAAACGCACTTTTGAATAAGTGATTCTCTAAGCTGCCTCGAGGCATAAACTCATAAACAAGGAGTCTTTCTTCGTTCTCGCAACAGTAGCCAATCAATTTCACCAAATTCTGGTGCCTCAGCTGCCCAAGAAATATCACTTCTGCCTGCAACAAATTAATGAGTTATGAATAAATTTGTCAAAACTTACCAAAACTTAACTGGAAAAGTCTCTTTTTCTTTTCTTTTTTTTTTTTTTTTTTTTTTCAAATCAAATCATTTTATTAGAGATGTGCTTCCTATTGAGATTTGGCGATTAGTCCACATACAACTCTTTATTTATTTATATGAGGACGCTTTAGTCAATATCTTCTAAAAGTTGATATGGTTTGCTTGCTTTCGGCCTAGTTAGCTTCTTTCCTTTCTCTTTTACTTTTGGTCAAGGCCTAGATAAAATAATTAAGGTGATTTTTACACATTAATTTTAACTTTTCACATATATCTCTTTATTTATAGTATTCAAACTGAATTAAATTAAACAAAAATAACAAACATGATTAAAATAACTACAGGAACCTTTAACGAAGAAAAAACACAACCGAAAGGACTAATGACTAATAAGAAATCGTTGGTTTAACCTAAGTTGTCAGACAATCCTTCTTATATTATAAAAGTTGAAACTCTTTATAAAGATCATTTCTAAAAAAACAATTATTCGAACAATTCAAAAATGATCATTATTAAAAATAGTAACCGTTATCGTTATTTATTAAATTAACCTTATCTTTTTTTAATCGGTTATATATGGTACGTAGTAATATTATTTTTCTCAAAATTGCTGTTCTGGACAAACTATTTGTATCATCATTTATAACATCTCTCTAATAAAGATGGACTCAGATGTTAGAAGCCTCACCTCTATTAGAGAGATAGTACAATTAAATGGTAAGTGTAGCATATTCTATTTTCCTTCACATGTCTTTATCATGGCAGAAAATATATAGTAAAATTAAAAAATCCTTACGAGCCATTCGCGGTGTCCTTGTAGGCCTTCAATGTCGAGGAGCTTAACGGCAACGGCCTGAGCCTTCAAACCCTGCCTCAAATTCTCATCAACATAACCCTTATGCACGGTTCCAAACCCACCTTCTCCAAGCAAAAAATTGACCGAAAAATTCTGAGTCACAGCACGCAGCTCACTCAGTTGAAAATCATACAAGTCCGACCCAAAAGACTGTGCAAGATCCTCGTTGATCCGTATGGACGAAGAACGGCTGAGATCAGAAAAAGACAACCTCCGGAAGGATGGCAGTTGATGAGCAACATCCTTGGAGAGATCAGACCTTGATGGCCTACACCTGCTGAAGTTGCGAAAGATTGTTTGGTCTTCAGCTGAACAGCAGTTTGCTGTGAATGGTCTCCAAGGCTTTGAGTGCTGCTGCTGCCGCCTCGTCATTATTGGGGGAGAAGAGAATAGTTAGTGGAAAGAGATATGCATTTGATGCAAATAATACCACCTGAACCATGGTTTCTTGTTCTAAAAGTGAGCTAATTTAATAGAGAAGGAGGTGTACTTTCTTTCTTCAACTGCTCTAACCACTCTACTAAATGGGGGAATTGTATTTCGTTTGCAATCTGCTTCTTTAACATTATCCGTACTTGTCATTTGTCTTTTACGTAATGTCTTATTGTAGAAGTTAGAAGATATTCTGCAATTGAGTAAATCTTAATCTTTCTTTTTCTTTAGGGACACACACGGTATGACCAAATTTTGCATCAAACCCACTTTTATCTGCGTTAGAACCAATCAAATAGAGATGATAATATATATATATATATATAACAAATACATAAATAGATATCGAATTTAACTATATGATTAAACCCCAATACAAATAATTAAATGAAGTTGTAAACAAAATCTCAACAAATATCACTAACTTGCTTTCGGAAGATAGAGGCTTGCAAGGTACATATTATATAGTGGAGCCAAGTCGAGTACAGGATGCTCAAGCTCCACTCATTATGGGAAGGTATTTAGTTTTAAAACATGACAAGGGTGCCCATAGTCACATATGGGCATGGCTTAGGCTTATCCATGTATTGATAATATGATTGTATTTGTAAAGTCATTTATGATGATACTTGTAAGTCGCGTCCTGCGCAGAGTTGCATTTGCTTAATGGGATTGGGATAGTAGCCAATGCCACTACGCTATTGCCAACAATGAACATGTAGCTTGAGGCCCATTTCACAGTGACCACCACCACCAATTCGTTCTGCTTCTTCAGTGGGTGTAATGTTTGACACAAATCGTAGTCCGTCTTCCTCACTTCCAGCACATTTTGCACCGGGCTCAGCCTGAAACCTGCCTTACACCGACACCAACGTGTGATCAAATTTCAACTTCAATTTCAAATATCTTATATCTATTCACAATTAAATCATTACATACAAGCAACCAGATTAAGACACAACTTCATTAATCCCAATATCTATCAGTACACCCAATTAACAAAATAAATTTATGAACACACAGCCACCGTTAAGCCCTGCAGCCCTATTCATGGATTTCAACTAAATCGCTACCAAATGCAGAATACAAACTTGAAGTAATCGTCCATGGATGAAATGCGGCTAATTAAATACAAAGGATAATCAAGATTACATACTAAGAAAGTCGCCCACACGGAAAGTGGTGCGATTAGCCCATGCTTGGATGTCGGATCTGAGATCCCAGCCGGATGCTCCGTCAACAGTGTGGTTGGTGTGAGTGGTGGCGATTGCAGAGACGCTGCAGTGAAAGAACATCAGCACTATGATCGCCTTCACAGAAGAATCAGCGGAGATACATGCATTTTCTAATTTGTTAACTACAGTAATCGATCAAAGATACATCATAATATCCAAATTCTAGAAGAAATGGAGAAAAAACTACTGCAATTTTCTCAGGAAAATGCACAAACACTTGGTAAACACACGATCATGAACGAAATAAACGAGAATTAGAATATAAACTAATAACGTAATAGATTGGAGAAGCTGAATTACGCACACACTTAACGAATTAATGAATATATCTAAGAAAGAACTGAACAGAAGAAATTAGCAAGAACAAACTGAAATCGAACGCATGCAAGTCAAAACTAAGTACGTAGCAGAGTAACTTTCAACAAAAATCAGCAAGAAAAAACTGAAATTGACACCAATTCAAGTCAAAGTGCAGTACGTGACAATTTTCTTAGGAGATTATGCAATTTTCTCCAGAAAATGCCCAAAAACTTGGTAAACACGTCATCATGAAATGAAAGAAACAATAAATTAGCAAGTCAAAATGCAGTACGTACTTGCAGTTGTTGATTTCTTGTGATGGTAAAAGAAAATCGATCAAGCAGAAGAAAATTCTGGAATAATTGAGAAAGTGAAGCGAATTGAAGCAACGAGTATAATGGAGTGAAGATTTTAGCAAAGTGCAGTGGGAATGGAGAGAAAGCGAGCGAATTAAAAGAAGTTTAATCAAGCAAAAGGAATGTTTGGAAGGAAGTTTAATCATGCATGCAAACGGAACGGATGTTTGGAAGGAAGTTTAATCACCCAGTCCCTTACACCGTCGATCTCACCTTCTCTCTTATCAACCTAAGTTCTAACCCTCAACTAATTATTCAACGCACAGCACGTCTGTATAGGGGGAAGCTTGTAGTGCTCATGGATTCAGATTGCATGTTGCAACTTCCCCGGCGGAGCATGTCCTCAGCATTATGATTGAAAATTAAAATCATACGTTTTATCTTATTAAAATACAATTAAATATTGTTAAAATTCAAATAGCTTTAATGAGCTAACCAGGGAGCAGAACTTCAAGATTTCAGTACTGACAAACTGAAAATTATGCAACGGTTCAGCAATCAAGAATTTCAAAATTTACTTAAATTTCCTAATTTTTATGTGAAAAAAACCATAAAAAAAATTTAATTTAACGTACAAAAACCTTATCACACGCGTAACCATGTGGCAAGAAGCTAGTACACATTTTATGGCTCTTCTCCAAGAAGCACTTAGTGGCAGGCGTTTTTAACCGTCCAAACTAACACGATTCATGAAGTATAGCCTTCCATTGGTGGAACCATATTTTTGAAAGGGTGATTTTGTGGAAGTTCAATTAAGGCATACAATACACAAAACTACTGTATTGGGTCAACTACAGTTGAGGTAGTTTTGTGTAATTTACCCTAATTATAAATTGGTTAATCTGCATTTAAAATAAACAAAAATTACAGAATCTGCCACTACAACTGGCACCCACTTCAACTAACACTCATTTTCTCGTAGTTTTATATTTTGAAATAAGTCAATGCGTATCAGACACTGCAACGCAATGTCTGTTTCCTGATTCTGTGTTTTACATTTGGATTCACACTGCATTATAGTGTCCATCTACTGGTTTTGTTTTTTTCCATCACTCACACACCTCCTACATGTTTCTTTTTACATTTGGATTCAAACACTGGAATGCAGTGTCCGTTTTCTGATTTTGCTTTTTTACTTTTGAATTCAGACATTACGTTGCATTATCCGTTTCTTGATTCTATTTTTTCCATCACTCACACATCTCTTACGCTTCACACCACGCGCGACTCCTGATTTTTACATTTAGGTTCAGACAATGTAATACAATGTCCATTTCTTGGCTCTGTCTTTTACATTTAGATTCAAACACTGTAATGCAGTGTTTGTTTCTTACTTTGTTTTTTACATTTGGATTTAGACACTATAATGCAGTGTTTGTTTCCTTATTCTATTTTTTACAATTGGATTCAGACATTGTAATGTAATGTTCGTTTCCTGGTTCCCTTGTTTTTTAGTTGAGCAAACCCCTCCATGTAAACAAGGGCGATACAGAGAAAGTGATAAATATACTTGTTCCAACTATTTATAGGGTTCAAATCATATCCGGATCAATTCCATAGGGATAGAAATCTAACGGCCAAAACCTCTTCTCATTCCTCTCTTTCCCTTCAACTCCTTTTTCTCCCTTGCACCGCTACACCTCATAGCTATTAACAAACCCCAAATTCAATTGTAGGTCATTTGTACTCTAAGTCTAATTTATTTTTTGGCTCTCTTAGTGTTTTAGATTTTTATTTGTCCTCTCTTCTTCTTCTTAATCTTTGAGATTTATCTCTCTCTTGTAACTTTGTTTCTCTCTATAATTTTTCCATAGTTATGAAAAAGATCTCTGCAACCGGAAGACACTGGATTGCACGACACTTCTCTTTTCGTTAACATGGCCTGAGATTTTAGGGTTGAGGGACTTGCAATAGAGGAATGTGGGGGTGCTAGGGCTGATTTTGGAGAGGGTAAGGTGAGGCACATGCAATTAGGGGTTGTGGGCTGGAAGGGTTATGGCAGTGTTAGTGTTGATTTTGAAATTTGATCTATAATTTGGGGGCTGGTGGTTCAAGGTTGAGAGCATCAAAGTGATGGAGAAAGAGAAGAGTTGAGGAGAAGAGATTTTTGGCCATTCAACTTGTATCATGGATTAGATCCATCAGTCTAGAGGGTCCCCACAAAATTGGTCAGAAGAGGATCTAAATCCTTATTTATAATAGTTTAAGCCCATATGACATTCATAGAGAGCGAAAGAGAGAGAATGATAAAATATTCAAATTCTAACTATTTATAATGACTTAAAGCCTATGTGACATTCATCATTGACCTATGCCTAATTAGTAAAAATATATCATTAATTAAGTCCAAAATAAAAATATGTCATTGCTATATGGCTTAATAGTAAAGTTTTTATTGACTTTTGGCTAAATTACCTTTTCTGAAAAGCTAATATACTTATATGAGACTTGTATATATTTTAAGGTAGCTTACTCCAAAAAACTTGTTAGCTCCCCAAATTTAACCAAGGGATCCATTATCCAATCAAATTTATAGGTCAAGAGCTGGTTTCTGGTTGCTTAAATGTTTTAAAAGCAACTTTTTAAAAAAAATGTTGGGATTAAAATTTTGTTTGGTAAATGAAAAAAAAAAAAGCTTTTTTTTTCTCAAAATCATGCGGTGTAAAATAGTAAACAGGAAAAGCAGTTTACCCATGTTTCTAAAAAAAAAACATTTTTTTATAGAAGGCGGGTGAACAATACCAATTAATGAAATCCTACTATTGCATCATTTTTTGCTAAAAGAACTTTTAGCACTATAATTTACCAAATACTTACTTTTTTCACTCCTGTTTATTCTCATAAACAGTAAAAACAATTTTAAAAAATGCACAACAATCCAAACTAGCCCTCTTTTTTTAACATATTTTATTTTTATTTATCTTAATTTTAATTAGAATTCTGAAAGATACTACAAACTCATTGCGATGTTGCCCACGATGAGAAAATGCTAAAACAATTTTTGATCAAGTAAATTTAAAATTAAAAGTTGAGAGAAGTGTCATTAGACAAGGAAGTTTAATTTAGTTATGAAACACTTAGTCGAATGTTGCCAAGGGTATCTATCCGGCAGTAGATCCTTTAGATTCAACATTATGCTCCAACCTCGTTTCGTCGGTGAATAACATTATGAAACTGCGTTAAGAAGCCTTCGTATCTTAATGCATGTATTTAATTTATTCGGATCGAGCTATTAGAGCAGGATCCACATTTTGGGGAATATGAGTTGAAGCAAACAAGAATATTTCTAGTGGAACATCTTTCACAATCTCTGGAGAGATAGCTCACTAATAGACCGAGGGATAAGTAATTCGACACATTCACATCCAAATCATGAATGTTCACAATAATTCCTGAAGAGATAGTTCACTAATAGACTGAGGGATAAGTAATTATATTTAAGGAAAACATTATATCAGATTCATAGAAAAATATGATTGGAGAAAAAACACATACAGGCTATGCGTAAGCTCTCATAGAAAGCAACCCACTTTCGCACTCATATAGGTGAATCCAGAAGTGTGCAATGCAATTAAATTCACAATTCAAATATATGTGCTATGGTATTCATTAAGAACATAAAAAAGTTAAGGGAGAAGCCGAAAGTAAGGAGGGAGAATTGGGACGTCAAGCTTTGCTGTGGATCTGAGATTGATATTCATGTGGACCAAGATTGAAATTCTGGTTGTTTTTTTCTATGCTTCGGAGTATACTATATATGTTATTATTTAAAGCTACCATAAACTAAATTCCTTTGCAAGCTAAGATGTAGCCTAGCCATGAATAATTGAAGTTTATAATATTAAGTTCTTATTATTCTTTCATGTTGATTGTTCGTTGCTGTTTTTAATGCTTGCAATTAATTGGTCACAGCATCGGCTGATAATTAGGAATACAGTTAGTATATTCCGAAAGCATATATATATATATATATATATATATATATATATATATATATATTGGTGAATTTAGGGAAAATCAATTGTCAACCTAAGACTCTCACGTACAAGTGAAGATGAATATCACTAAACCGTAATACTAAGCGGCTTGTCCATGCAGATTTTTGAATGCTAGCATGGCTTAAAGGCAAAGTGGAAAGTGGTTGTAGCCTTTAATTTTATGCATACTAATTCCTCTAATATGTTTTAGGAAGATCAGGGCTTCAATTAAATCCAAATTGAATACTTCGTCGAAGTCATGTTTTATAATGTATATCAAATTCTTATTCATGTCGTCTCATTTATCTTCCCATTGTGGCTTGTGATGCTATGGCCTGGTTGTCAATTGTTTTTTCGTTGTCTCGATGGTTTAGTTGGTGTCTTCAGGTACAACAACTACAACACATGTTTAATTTTCGTAATCTAATTTATCGTTATATTGTTTTTCTTTTCCTTAATGGAAAAGTTGTATTGGCATGTTATTCATCTTGCTTTTTTATTTTGATTTAATATGGTGATTTCATGTATAACTTACATTTCAGGAAGACGGATGATAAGGGATAAATTGGCTAACATTGTTTGAGTACTTAAATTTTCTGAAAAAAAAAAATGAAAAAACAAAACATTTACATGTTATATATGTGCATGATCATATTTGACGGTAAGGGGAATGGAGCCAATATTAGTATATATTAGTATGAATACTCAATTTTCTAAAGGTTGAAAAATCATAGGAGAGATCGGAAGATTTTTTATAAATACAGATGATATGTTACATTAATTTATGCTTAAGAGGAGAAGCGTGAAGAAAGTTGAAGTTCTACCATAAAATCAACAATTGATAATATGAGGAGTAGCTCAACAGGTTCCACCATAAAACTAATTGGCAATATGCAAAGTAGCTCAACTTACTATTTATAAGCACATGTAAGATCCCTCTTCCATCAATGTGGGACTAATTCTCAACACGCCCCCTCACGTGTAGCAAATTTTCAGGCCTAACATGTGGACAACACAACAAGGTGACGTAGAGCGCGTGTGGCGGTTTGGCTTCACAAGTGGGACAACATACTTTGGTATCATGAAGAAAGTTGATGTTCTACCATAAATTCAATTGGTAATATGGCGAGTAACGCAACTTTTATTTCGACAAGAAACTTTGCATTAAATTTCCAAATAAACTTACAGGACACCATGGTTTACAATTTTAAATTTATTATAAATATTAAATTTCATCAGTTGAAAAAAACCTCAACGGCACAATAAAATAGAGAGACAGCCGTCACAAACGAAAGCCAAGGAGATCTGGATACACAGAACAAAATAAAGTTAAATCTCTATAAATTAATAGTTTGGTACTAAGAATATGTATTAATTTTGCGGAATATTAAATAATTAATAAATTACTATCTTATCTGCTAATTAATAACTTATTAATTTATCAAGTATTTCGTATTTTCTTCGGTATTGTATATTGTGTTTAGTTTTTTGTTTTACAAACTAATAATTCTATTTATTTATTTAACAAAGTAAAATTCATAAATTTACTTAAGTTTTTCAAAATTAATTATACTTGTTCAATTTAATGTACTACATTATTTAATTTTATGAATATTTAACCAAGCAAAACTTTTTTTTTATTTTTAACAAAACAAAACAAAAACCATAGTAAAAGGAAATTATGAATTTATTTATTATGTGGGATCTATATGAATTTTATATACATATATATATATATATATATTGATTTATATATTATATGGGATTTATCTGAATTTTTCATAATATATTATTTTATAATTTAGTACATTATTTAAGAGTCAGCATCGGCACGAGTTGAAAATATATATTATTTAATTATTAATTTATCGAGTATTAAATTATCGAGGTTCTACGAAATGAACAAATCAGTTATATAATAAGTAATCAGAGCCTTTATTGATTTTGTTACATGCCGATCAAGAAAATGTATCGTCAACTAATAACATTATTCAATACTATATAATAATTGGAATATTATTTTTTCACAACCTGTTCATTGACCTTCAGCCTTTTTACATTTTTAAAACCGATCTGCATGTTGATCTTCCAATTATAATTCCATAATTGAATTTTAACCATCACAATGTCTATAAATACTTGTTGCAACACCAACGCTTTCGTTATTCCAACTTCAATCGATCCTTCATAAATTACCGAACCAAACCAAAACAAACTGATATGGCGACCTTCGCTCTTTCTGCTTGCAATATGATTCATTTTCCACTTGCCCTACTAGCATATTTCACTTTGCTCACGCTAGCCAATAGCCACGGTTTCACTGCCGATCTCATACACCGTGATTCTCCGCTCTCTCCCTTGTACAATTCATCCGTCTCTCGTTACGATCGCTTGCATAATGCGTTTCGCCGTTCTGTCACTCGTGCCAATCACTTCGTCAAGCCAATAATCACCTCATTATCGTCGTCGTCATCAGCAAATATCCAGTCCAGAATAATATCAAGTGCTGGAGAATACCTAATGAACGTATCAATTGGGACCCCACCAGTTGAAGTTCTCGGAATAGCTGACACAGGCAGTGATCTCATCTGGACTCAATGCAAGCCATGCAAGCAATGCTTCAACCAAAACCCTCCTCTCTTCGATCCCAAGAAATCGTCAACCTACCGCTCCATCCCGTGTCAGTCCAATTCATGTACTTATCTCGAAGAAGCCTCCTGCAGCACCCAAGACAACGAAGGTCATGAAACGTGTGACTATAGCTATCGTTACGGAGACCGCTCTTTCACCAGAGGGACTCTAGCTGTTGAGACCTTCACCGTTGGCTCAACTTCTGGCCGTCCAGTTTCACTCCCGAAAATTCTCTTCGGTTGTGGACATCAAAATGGTGGCACATTTGATGAGTCCGGTTCTGGCTTGATTGGCCTCGGAGGCGGCCCTCTTTCCCTCGTTTCTCAGCTGACTAAATCGACCAACGGAGGGAAATTTTCCTACTGTTTGGTGCCTCTGGCATCGAATAGTAAGAATCCAAACAATAACTTGGCGAGCAAGATAAGATTTGGCAGTGCTGGCATTGTTTCAGGTGCTGGTGCTGTTTCAACGCCTATGGTTGCTAAACAGCCCGACACTTTCTATTACCTCACCCTCGAGGCCATTAGCGTTGGAGAGAAGTGGTTGGCCTACAAAACCAAATCATCACCGAACTGCACGGATGACGTCACTGTTTCTGCCAATGAGGGCAACATTATCATCGATTCGGGGACTACTTTGACGCTCCTTCCACCTGGATTTTACGAGGATTTGGAATCGGCGTTGGAGGTTGCCATTAACGCAGAGAGGGTTAGTGATCCGAAGGGGATTCTGAGCCTTTGCTTCCGAAGCGAAAGCGATGACATTGGTGTCCCGGTCATAACTGCACATTTCAAGGGTGCGGATGTAAAGTTGCAGGCAGTGAACACATTTGCCAGAATCAAGGACGATTTGGTTTGCTTGACAATGATACCGTCGAATGACGTGGCGATATTTGGTAACTTGGCTCAAATCAACTTCCTGGTGGGATATGACCTTGAAGAAAGAACTGTGTCGTTTAAGCCGACTGATTGCACCGAGCATTGAGTAACAAAATGTTAGTTTAGTTCCTTTAAATTTCTCATCATCTAAAAAGTAATATATGTTATGAACTTTTTTATGCTTGGAATTGGAGATTTAATGGAAGTTTTGTTCTTCTTAGTGATATTTCTGGTTAATGGTTATCCCTGCATAAGCATGATTACCAACTTAATTAAGATTTAATTAATTGAATTCCAATTTAAATTGTTAATAATAAGTACAAGGTTCAGTTACCCATGCATTCCTTAAAATTGGACCACATGCATGTTCTTTTCATTGTCAATTAATGCAGTGTAGTGAAACAAATTTTGTTCTAGCTTGACTTAAAATTTAACGAAGTTAACGTTAATTACCCAATTTTTTTTTTTTTTTTTGAATTGAAGGGACAGACATATTTCATGGATCGAGAACACAATTACAACACGGTTACAAGATGAGTGTCAATTCGGTGCATCTTCTCCAGTGACTAAATACTTGGTTTGGTGAGATAAAGCACAAGAACAGAACAATAATAAATCCCTACATGACCACCACAACAAGACACAAGAACACATAGGGGTGCGTATCTGCCATGATAAATCAATAGTGAAAATTCCGAAACCAAGGAACACACAAATCAAAATCGTTTAAAAGTGAGGCACACAAACTGCTAGGCGGCGCAAACACAAATTACAATTAAGCTAAGAAGGAAATCACCATCTACTTACCTCCACAGTGAAAAAGGTCATGAAAGTCATTACATCTGCCATGGAGGGCACCAAGCCACAGATCAGGCCATGGGTTCGCCGTGAGTCTGCAACATTGTGACATCCATATGGATTCGTGACGGTCATGGCCAAGGGGCGCTGGAATGACCAAGGAGAACGTGTCCACTATGGAAACCAAGCGGTAGAAGGCGGTTTTGACCAATCACAGGATTTTTCTCGGCTGCTTCTAGTAGCTGGAGGACACGGTTGGAGGTTTCAGTCGGCTGCGGTGGCAGAAGCTACTGCCATACGGGATGCTCTGGAAGTGGTGTGGAGAAGGGGTTGCAGAAAATCGAGATTGAATCGGATGCGAAGGTTATTATTGATATGATTAATCTTAAAACATGTTGTGATGCGGTTGTTGAATGCATTGTTCATGATATTTGGTGCTTGGCGCGGAAGTTGGATTCGGTGAAGTTCCTATTCGTCCCTAGGGGTGGGAATCCTGCTGCGGAAGCTGTAGCTGCCTATTTTCAAAATCATGGATGCTCTATGGAATGGTATTGTAGAGGGCCTATTTTATTTTTAATATTCTAGCAACAGATCTAAACCTTTTCAATTAGAATTTAATAAAATTTATCATTTGATCCCAAAAACAAAAAAACAAAAAATTGTTGCTACCATGTTGCCACTTGTTAGTACTATGATACAGTGGTATTTCTCCTCACTGATAAATAAAAAGTCTTACGTTCGATTCTCGTGAAAAGCAAATTTGAACCATATTATTGATAACTCATTGTGAGGCTTTAGCCCACTCTCCCGTTCTTTAATGTAGATAATATCGTTTATTCAAAAAAATTGTTGCTACCATGTTGTAGAAACTTCTACATAAATTTTTAGCTAAAAGCTCATTTAAGGAGCCTACTGAAAATTTACTAGTGTTCAAAGTTTCTCTGAAAAATATTGACTATTCGTTAACAATGTTTTTCTCTTGGTGATGGCTATAAGCCTATAATTGCTTGAGATTGAGTCATGCAATTCCTCTAAACCAGCTTTTCGTGACCGGGAAGGTCGTCCTCTACAGCACATAATTATGGAAGAGATATAAGGGCCTCCGATGCTTAAATCAGTCGAGTATTTGAGAGCGAAGTTGATATTATAAAAAAGTTAAAAAAAAAAAAAAAAAAAAGAAGCTCTCGTCCCTTAGAGGAGAGGCCGTGATGTTGTAATATAGTCGTATTATATGATCTAATTAATTTAACAGAAATATTTGGAGATGACATCTGTTGATCCTTACTTCATGTTTACCTCGACTCTTACCTATCTTATAGGTAGTATCGAATATGGATCGAGTTGAGGTTGGATATGTCTGAAGAAAGTTGAGGTTGCACCACAAAATTAATCGGATAAATGAATAGTAGTTTAATTTACTCATAAGCTCATATGCAAGATTCCTTTTTTCATTAATGTGAGATTTATTATCAACATGCCCCCTCACGTGTGGTAATTTTTAAGTCTAACATGTGGACAATACAACAAGGTGACGTGGAGTGCGTGTGGCTGTTTGGCTTCACATGTGGGTTTTGATACCATGAAGAAACTTGAGGTTCCACCATAAAATCAATTGGCTATATATGGAGTAGCTCATGTAATACCTTGCAAATTAAAAATATATGAATATGTGGAGTAAATCGAGAATAAATAGATTTATGGTTATGAAAATTTGATTAGAAAATTTTTAGAATTTTGTTTCTGGGATTTATTATAATTTACGTCGAAAAATTTATCGATAAGTGGAAAAGATGAAAATGCCCCTTGTTGACTAAATGTAATTTTACTAGGATGTATTTTATCCTCATATATTTTATCGTATTTCTTGATATAATTGGATAGAGCTCGACCCTACGAAAACGTGGGCAAAAACCGTTTGTGAATCGGAGTTGAAATGAAGAAATTAGTGGTTCTATAAAAATAAAATTAAAAAAAATAAAAAAAATAAAAAAGAGGAGTCTAGAAGCTACCAAATGGTAGCATGAGAGAGGAGGAAAAGGAGAGATGCGGGAGAGAAGAAGGGGGAGGGGGGACCAAATGGGGAAAGGGAGAAAAAGGAGAGGAAATGAGGGGAAAGGAGGAAGAAAGGGGAGAAGGGAACTGGATCCCCTTTGACCCGTCGACCCGACCCGACCGTATTTTTCGATTTCAGCCACCGTTGACGACGGGACCGGTGCCAAAATGATCTTTACTTCGAACTCAGTCGTTCTCTCTCCCATTTCCACCCGAAAAACGAATGAAATTTAAGAGAAATTGCACAGTGGGTGCGACGGGTTTGGCTTCGATTCGTCAAAACCTAAAGCTAACTCCGACCATCACCACCACCAATAGTCTTCCCTCAGTGTCAGGAAAAAAGCCCAAGAAATGGTTGGGGCATCGGAGTTTGTTTTGAGGTCGAATTGAGAACACCTATTTCTAGTGTTTTCGGCGGTCCAAGGCTAATTTCAGGTGTTTCCCAGCCGAATTAGACTTCAGCCCATGTATGACTTCAGCCCATGTATGAAAGTTGTTCCTCTCATTGAAATCTACTTGCTTGTAAAATTTGGTAATTTTTAGAGTTAGTCTAAAAATTGGGTTTCCGTTCGTTGGAAACCGCCACATGCGGCAGTGCGTGGCCAGTGGGCCAACGCTGCCTTTTCATGCAAAATTTGATATTTTAAATCCATAATTGGTACCCATTTGAGGTGATTCGATTGTGGAAGCTAATGTTAAATATTCCATTACTAGAATATTTTCGGAAATGGATAAAAGAATGAATGGTGAACTACGAAAGGCTTGATCCGGCATCAAGGGTACGTAGGCAGTCTAACAGGGGTTAGATGCAGCCTTAAATAATTGAGATTAATCTTTTGTTGGGCATTTGATTGAAGAAGAGAATTTTTGGTGAATTATTTGAAAATTTAATCTTATGTTTTTGGTAAGTAAATTCTGGTTATAGATTTTGCGAGTGATTAAGAAATGTAAATAAAGAATTGTGATTAATGGTAGTTAGTTAAACAAGAGTTTAATTTTGGCCTATCACTTAAATTAGTTTCCGTAATAAAATTTTCAGGTCGGGGCATTACAGCTCAACTTACTTATAAATTCATGAAAGATCCTTCATTTCATCAATGTGTGACTTATTCTCGACTGTATCCACATGGAGTTCATGAGTCTACTTGATTTTGGTTGCTAATTTTCATGTGGCTCACCTACATTAAGGGCCGACCTAAACGAAGTTAAAGTGGGAAATGATTTTCACAGATCCTTTTTCTCGCACTCATACCATCTCCAATGGCAGATGCCAAAACCTAAAATTTAGAATTTGGCAACTCAATCCTCTCCCAACCCAAGCCGTTCTATTGCAAAAAATTCATTTAGTTGTCTATACGGTGTAAAATTTGCGAACGATTTTTTGAGTTGCTATATGTTGCGGGGCCGATTGATCAGGGCGAAGCAGCATGCAATTTCATGTCGAGCCTCACCTTTGTTTGCTTGTTCCATATATAGCTGAGATGCTGAATTTTAGCTTTGTATATTTAGCATTTGCCACTACAGCTTTGGAGATGCGCTCGAATCCATTTTTGATATTGCATATGAATCAAATAAAGCAAAAGAAAATTTAAAAGACCATTTTCAACGTAATTGCGTAGAGTTTGAGTCTGATATATAGAAATTAGGTTCGCTCGGTCTGATTCGTACAACATTAATGTTATTTTAGTTTGAGTTTGATAGTTGTGGCCCAATATTCTTTTCACAAAAAATTGTTATCTTTACCATCTATTTGTTCATCTCTCATGTGTTGGTGGAACCTTGAGATGATACAAATAAATAGTAAGTGTATTAATACTCTTTTGTTCATAACCAAACTCATAAGACTCATGTGTTACATTCAATTATGAGGTATTCATCAATTTCCCCCTGAACTTGTGACCGTTGGCCAATTTCCCCCCTCAACTCTTATAATTAGTCAATTTCCCAATTTCCCCCCTCAACTTTAATTTGGTCAATTTCCCCCCTCAACTCTCAAAATTAGTCAATTTGCACCCTACTGTTAATTTTTTTTTTTTTTAAAATTTTCCATCTATTCTTTTCTTAATTTTTAATCTTTCTAATAACTTCCAACAAAGTACTAAAATTAACATAAACTCACCTGCATAATATAGGGTAAAATGTACAAAACATAATACAGTTAGTATCTGATATGGGTTGATTATAAGAAAAAGTTATGAATTAGGTTTAAAGCATGTAGAAGAAGAAATAATAATCCTAAACTCATGGATCATACCTATTTCAATAAAATGAGTTATTCTTAATCAGGAGTCAAAAATTATGAATAGACTAGCCAATTTTTCACTAAAGCTCGATTCTCCACAATTTACTTGAACTTAGCTTTCATTTTTATAAAGAAAATTGTATTCACATACAAAAATTTACACATCAATCCTTTTCGTTATCAATTTTGTATGGTCAAAAATCAAATAAAATTACTCCATACTGATTTATTATGACTAATAATACAATCTATGATAAATTGTAAAATTCTAAATTTTAATCTATTTGTAATAGGATAAAGATATAGGAACATGATTAACATACATCTTATTTAGTTTCTTACACACACTTGTTTAATTATGATCAAATTAAAAAATTAACAGAAGGGTGCAAATTGACTAATTATAAGAGTTGAGGGGGGAAATTGGCTAAATTAAAGTTAAGGGGGGAAATTGACTAATTATGAGAGTTGAGGGGGGAAATTGGCCAAAATTAAAGTTGAGGGGGGAAATTAGCTAATGGTCACAAGTTCAGGGGGGAAATTGATGAATACCTCTTCAATTATTGGACTAAAAATTTTTAGTTTACAATGTAAATGAAAAAACAGGTGTAAAAATCATTTTTTGCACTACTTATTAAAGAAAAATTGGTCTTATATTAAATAAAGGCTTATTAATTGAAATGCCTCATGGAACAATGAACAACCTTTAGTCTCAATTTACCTCATAAAACTAGTTTTGTCTTACTTTGCTCTATGAAACTGTCATTTTCAAATCTTCTGTTAAAGAACTGTTAAATTCAAGGGTATCTTAGACATTTTATTTTGTACACATCTATTTACCTCTAGCCTACACATTAGACCAATCTTAATTCTATTTTTGACAATTCTAATTCAAGGTCATGAGCTTTGGCCATTTTAAAAATAAATTATTCAATCAATAGAAAATTCAAAGCATCAAAACATTATATCAATCAAAATAAGGGTTACATTTTTGTTCTTAGAGTAATTTCACTTGCAAGGCATCCATGTATTGGCTAGAAACACTTGAAAAATACTATTACAACAAAAAGGAAACACGATCAACCTATTTCAAGATATCTTTCTAATCGAAATTGACCTAACCACAAGTTTCACCCATAAAAAACATGATCTCATATCAGTTACACAAAATATAATCTCAAAGAATCCATTAAGCTATCATGTCCAAAATTCTTTCCAAACCAACAAAATCATTTAAATCAAATGTGCACAGTTTGCAAACAAAAGTTTCACATTGTTACTCCAATTTTTTCTGTTGATTGAATAATTTACTTTTAAAAAGCTCTAAAACTCATGGGTTTGAATTAGAGTTGTTAAAATTGAAATTGAGATTGATTTAGCGCATAGGCTGAGGGTAAAAAAATAAAATATCTAAAATACCCTTGAATTTAACAGTTTTTCAACTGAATGTGGTGAAGTGAGAGCAAAGGAGTTGAACATGTTAGTTTCAAGAGGTAAAGTGAGATAAGACTAGTTTCAAGAAGTAAATTGAGACAAAATGACAGTTTTGAGGGTATTTTATTTAGGGTGAATTCTCGATTTAGTCCCTAACTTATCACCTTGGTGAAAATTAGGTTCCTGGATTATTTTTTAGAAAAATAAATCCCTAAATTCATTAAAAATTGCTAATTTCATCTATATTATTATATTAAAAAAATATTTTATCTAATTTTTTCGTCAACTTAAGTCGCTTAGCACATTTGAGAGTATAATACCGTCATTTTCTTGCCTACAAGTCATTTGACATTTCATATAGGTTGCGAATTTAACGTCTAATTTACTTTCTAAAGTTAACTCTATACACTATTCTCTATGAAAATACAAATCTGCTCTCCAATATGTATCATATGCACGTAGCCTGACTTAAATTGACGAAAAAATGAATAATGATGTAATTGATAAATTTTTATAATTCAACGACTGCTTTTTCTAAAAAAATATTCAAAAATCTAATTTTCACTTATATAATAATTTAATGACTAAATTGACGGTTCACTTCTTCATTTAATAAGGCTTAAATAAAAGTGAAATTGTTCAATTCGGTGACTTATCGACTCCCGAAACCAGACAGTGACACCCGTCACACTTCTTTATAGATTCGTTTTCTTTCTTGTCTGTGTCGTCAGTAAAAGACTAACAGCTTTGTCTCTGACCGCCAAGATCAATCGATATCTAGCTCTAGAGCTAGGGTTTTACTGTATGGAGTCCATACGGAAGCAAGCCACTAAGCTCAGGGAGCAAGTCGCAAAGCAACAGCAGGTTTGCTTTCTCCTTCCAGATTAAGTGCTTCTCCTTGTTTTTTATTAATGGTTGATTAGATTGAAGTTATTCCAAGTTTGGAATTTTTTGTGTTTATTCATACATACAAAGTTTTTCCAGTCTTTCTCTTACTTGGAGGTTTGTGTTTGCTTTACCGGTTATTTTTAGGAATTTTTTTTGGATTCTTGTGTATAATTTTGTTCAGAATTCATTACATACATACATATATATATATATGTATGTATACATATCTGCATATAATGACAATATCACCAATGTTAACGAAAAGTCCTAATCTTTTCGATTACATAAAGAAAACCCATTTTGTTCAGCAAACAAAAAAGTGCAAATCTTTTCGATAAGATACTCTACTTTTGTTTTGTGTAAATCATAATTGATATAAGTTGAACAAAAGATACAATCTTAATCTACAGGAAATTCAAATTGTTTCAATTGGTGCCCATCCATGTCCATAAAAGTTTTTTTGTTAAGAATTTGGAAATGTGTCACCTGATATATATTTGTAGGTGATCAATGGTATGGTACTTCCCTGTTACTGTGTAATGGGGAAAGATCAGATGTTGGGAGGATCCGTAGTTTGGAGATCAACCTTTGGCGTCAATTTTTCCATGGCTTGATAGACCATCCAGATTTCATAAATTGGTCATAGCAGGGTTTGTTCTTACGCCTTTTGTTTTGGGGAATTGGGATTTAAGATTTAGAAGAAATTTGAACAAAGAAAAGATAGAGGAATCATTTGCTCTGCTGGAGCTTTTAGAAAGTTTGTTTGTCTTTAGATTAATTCTTCAGTGAAACTCATCATGATGCTTAAGGACTCTGGGAGGGCCACGTTGTAGATTGATCCTTATGTTGCGTATATCATGCTGGATTCTGCTGTAGATTGATCCTTATGTTGTGTTATCATGCCTTCTCAAGTTCTAATATTAAAACACACTTTTCTTTTTAAAACAAGTTAGGATATATAGAAGTTCATTAGAATTTAGAACCTGAGTTCCTGCTGAGTTCAGGATTTTAGTTACCGTTGCTCTTTCAGTATGAAAAATGAATTTGTACTGTTTTCTCTTACTCCTTTGATGATTTAATGTAAGATGGACAAAGACAGTGATTGAATTCAATTCCAACTTCATTTACAATGTCCATTGAACCGTTCATAGTGTGTATCTTGCTGGTTTGTGTTAAAAATTAATCACAATTTAAACCCCCAGGAAAGTGATCTCAAGTTTACATAAAATAGGACTTATGAACTTATCACTAGAACCTACGGTTCCTGCTTAGTTCAGGAGGACTTTAGTTACCATTTCAGTAGTAAAAAATTATGTACTAGTTTCTTGGTACTTTGATGACTTAGTGGAAGACGAAAGAAGCCGTGATTGATTCAATTATATTGACAATGTAGAATTGTAAATAAATTCATTGTTTTAAACTTGCTGTTTTGAATACGTTGCAGGCTGTGTTGAAACGGTTGGGAAATTTAGGTAATGAAGCTGTTATGATTGATGAAGAGGAACTTATGTGCCACCAAAAACTTCAGGATTTGTATAATTCTACAAGGGCTACGAAGGTACATTTATCATGCCGTCATCAAGTTGGCTATCATTTAACTACTGGTTCATTCTATTAGACATCACTATTGAATTACTCTTACCAAATTCTAATTCTAACAATAAATTATGTTACCCAGCATTTTCAGCGGAGTGTTGTTCGGGGGGTTGAGGCTTTTATTTCTACCAGCTCAAAACAAATGGAAATAGGTGACTGCTCTCTCTAATTTGCTGCATTTGATTCCTTATACAAGTCTAGTAGATAAAATTTTATCTTGATAATTTAGTGAGAAAGTTAGCTGAAAATTGCTGCAAATATGGAGCTGAAAATCAAAGCGCTAGCACTCATCTAGCAAGGGGTTCTGAATACTTTGGTACTTCATATAATTCAATTGAAGATGAGAGAGAGGCTTTTCTTAAGGTCCTTTGTGAGCAGGTAATTTCTTCAATGTAATTTTTTTTCTTAAATGTTTATAAAGAGAAATCTTAAGATATGGCCATTGAAATCAACATTTTGAACCAAAAGCAACATGCACATGTAACTTGTGTGTGTATATGTGTGTTTTTGAAAACAATAAACCATTTTGTTGAGAAATATGATCTGTGACTTCTTTTAATGGGGTGAATTCAGTTAGCTATATAAGCAATGAGTTTGTTTTGCCGTTTGGGAGGCATTAAGCATATGGGATACAGGTCAGGATGTAGCACTGTCACATCTCACTAACCCACTTAACCTTAGTGAAGGTGGTAGTATCCCAAGGCCTTTTGCACAATGACAAGAGCCTTTGTTAATTGAATCATAAAAGAGCTTTTATAATGCTATACTTTACCAAAATCTATAATAAATTTTTGAGTTTTTTTTTCCGTTCTTTTTGGTTTATAATCATGTCACAGGATTAAAATTTGTAGGTTGCTGAACCTTTACGGGCACAAATAGCAGGGGCTCCTTTGGAGGATGCTCGTCACTTGACTCATCGTTATGATAAATTGCGACAGGAGGTGGAAGCCCAGGTATATCTTAATGTCAATTGGTGTATCTAATGGTTCAGGAACATGCATTCTCATAGGAAGTAAATATTTATCTTCTGATTAGGTGGCTGACGTATTGAGGCGTCGATTGAAATCCACTTCGGTATCTGCAGAGAGTTCTGTGAAGCTTCAAAATGCAGAAGTAAGATTGACAGAGCTTAAATCTTCTACAGTGGCACTTGGGAAAGAAGCAACTGCCGCAATGTTGTCGGTTGAGGATCAGCAGCAACAGATGACTTTTCATAAGCTTCGTACTATGGTATTGTTACTAATTGTTTGTGAGGACTGCACATGGCTATTCTATTATATCTTGGTTGCCATTGATGGATGTAAAGTTGATTGTTGTCTATATGAAAGGCTTATTAAAGTAGTTACTGTTCTGTTTGTTCCCTGAAGATTTTATGTGATCAATGCTCCTTCAGATTGATTAGTCTAATATGCATTGACTGAATTCGTGCTTCTTGTGCGAACCCCTATGGGAAGTTTGTTTTTCCCTGTTTAATCCATAAGTAATTAGTTCATGTCATTATAGATGTATAATTTTTAGTTTCCCTATAATAGAAGGGAAAAAACATCTTTACAACCATAAGAATCGATGCATAACTAGCTATGCTTCGTATTTTTGTGAAAACCTCATGAAAAATTGCAATATCCAGAACACAAAGAACAGGGACACCCAGGAAACAGCTGCAACTTATTTACCTAAAGGAAATACAAGTACATAATTGAGGATGTGCAAGCCATGATCTTCTCATATTTTAGGATGTCATGGATGCATGGAAGATTGAAGATACAAGTGTTATATGTGGAAATGTACATAAATAAGGATGTACAAGCCATGATCTTCTAGGGTATGCATAGGAGAATTACTTAAACCTAGTGCTTTATTGTAAAGAACCTTCCTTGTGTTTCCATATTGTATAGTTTAGCATTACATCACTCAGTCAAGAGTAGTGTTATACCACTATAGTAGGAAATGACACAAAAAGAGGAACAGTATCTTCATTAATTGCATTTCGTTGGTGCTGTCAATGTTTTGTTGATAATAGGTTCCTTCTTTTGTCTTTGGTCTTGTGTTGCTTTTGTTATTATAGTCTCGTTTATGAGCTTTATGTAATTGCAACTTAGGGCGACAAAGATGTACTTCTGTTTTCAGGCCAATAAAAGTTTGTTTGGTGTTAGAAACAACAATGTTCAATTAAAAGAATCTCTCTCTCTCTCCCTCTCAACATCATTGCATTACAGCAGAATCATTGCCCACTAGATATTAGTTATGCATTTTAGTTTTCTTTAACAAATTGGTTTGAAGCCATAGACACTCAAGACTTAAAATCTAAATTCCAAGTCCTAAACAGCGTGTTTTGGTAAAAATTGGTCACGCATTTGAACGGTTTTAATGGGTGTTTGAACAATGTTGGCATCTAGAGTGTAACGCGTCCAATTGTTCGCTTAATTAACCAAGGAATATATGCACGTATATTAAGTTTATATGTACATATCTCAACACAACACATGTTTGTATGATTTATATAGTCTACTTCTCAACATGATAACTTGAAGTCATCAATGAGTTGTCAAAATGATGGAAATTTTTGCCTGGGTTGTTATGCTCTCTTAGCCAGTTGTTTGGTGGGACGTCCAAACCTTAAAAATAGTCTGGGCCAATGGTAGAGAGTTTTAATCCATACTCATAGGATATATAAATATATACAGATTCCTAACATTGGATACTAATGTACAAATAAGGGCGGATAAATTCAGGATTTTCCTGAAGGCTTTTGGGAATGTGAAAGTTTGTTTAAATGATTATCCAGTGACAGGGCTGTGTAACTACTGGTTTAGCACATCTACTTCGTTGTATTATTTTATAAAATTTGAAGTTGTATACCTGTCTTATAGCAAAGGTCCTTCATGGCAGGCAGTGATGATTTCATCTATCTTTTCTGATCGTCTCAATGACTCTCGCTTGTCTATATCATCTGTTGGAAATGTGTACTTTGTTTATAATTGGTTAGTCTGTAGGATGGAGGGGTATACTGGTATTTTGGATGTACACCGGATTTAATTTCATACAAGCTGTCGGTGGGTCATCCAAACTGCATAAGGGAAGTCAATGTTTCACAAATTTTGGGATAGGCATATATCTTTAACGATCCCGAAAGGTTTAGCATATGTTGTAAGTTATGGGCAACCCTTCTTAGTTATCCTTTTGAGTGACTCATTATCAGTTTCTCTCATGATCGAAGGACGTAGTAACTGGTTAGAACTTATAAGTGTTTCCTGCAGTTTCTTGTGGAGGTGATGCTGCCTGTTTTTCCGTTTCATAGCAACCCTACATGATTGATTTTTTCTCATAGTATATTATGAGTGAAGCCACGTTCTTTGGTTTTTGGTAAATAAGTGAATCCACATTTGATTAGTCTTTCTTCTTTCACTTCAAATTCTTTTCAATAAACTTCTCATATGATCACTAGACCAGTTATTCCTTCCATCTATGTCGCAATACTTGCCTTTCTTCATTATCCAAACTTTCTATTGCCTATTCCATGTTTTGATCACCTAATTTTTTCAATCATATGACTTCCTTCTTTTTATGTACCATAGGACCTCACAAGAAGAAGAGGACTGGTGATGCATTTGAGTGGGATGCTTACTCTTTTCTTGGTGGTGACCTATGGGTGATATTGTTCTTAAACCCCAAGTTCCTTTAAACAAATGGTATTCTTGTTTAGCATCTGTTACTGCAGCCCCTTACAATTATTAAAATAAATGCATTAAGGTTTAGCAGATTGGATCATAAGTTGTTTTTTTCCTGTTTCCATCTAGTGTCGTGTTTTTGTGCATGATGAAATTAGTGCTACAAAAGAGATATGAAAATAGAGTCAACTTATATAGGCTAATAACCTTGTCGAATAAACAAACAGTAGTAATAATGAAATCCTAAAGCATTAAACCCTAAACCCTAATTTTATTCCCCTTGACTCCTCCCGAACCAAGAACTTTCATTTGGGGAATTTTGGTTTATAAATGTTTGATGCACTTGAGTAACCAATGAAAGTCGTGTTTGCATCTTAATGTCTTTTCATTTAATATTTCCTAGTTTTTACCACTTTTGCTATTTCAACCCCACAAAATTTTAAGTTTCGATCATTCTGTACTGCTGATGTTATGAAATATTATGAAATGTTGTATGTAGTTTCTCTACCATAGCATCATTTTATATGTAGAATTCTGAAGAACTGGTATATATATGATTCCTTGATATTGAGCACAACGGAAATAATAGTGGCTCATCTGTCAACAGAGGACCTTTGGGAAATGCTTGTAGGAGCGTTAAAAACGTTTGCGTATTGAAATGAATTTTTGATGTTGTTTGACTGAGATTGTTAGAGGTGCTTTATGAGTCATAGAAGCACGTTTTTCTGCTGTCATGAGAGGTGCTTCTCAAGAAGCACTTCCATGTTGCATTTCTAGGAAGCACTTAATAGAAATCTCAATCTGCTTCTATTGAAAGTGCTTACAACAAATGCGCATAGGAGTGTAAGAGCTTCTAATTGGAGTTTAAATGCTTTGCTTTAGCTGGAGAGGGTGAGTAGATTAAATGAGAAAAGGGCTCACCACTTCCAGGGTAAATAATAATTTTCAAAGCTCCAGGATCAGAAACTCTTGCTATTGTGTATCTAAATATATAACTGTAAAGTTATGGTGTCTGTAGTACTTGGTGGGTTTGTCATTACTGTAATAGTTTACCATACTAAATTTGGCTAGAAACTGGTAGCGTATTGTATTTTGCTTCTGAGTTTACATTTCTGCATTTGACTCTAATGAAAGTATGTTTTGCAGGTTGATGCGGAGAGATCATTTCATCAACATGCGCTTACTATTTTAGACAAGCTACATTCTGAGGTTTGCTCTACGTGCCTGGCTCTGTATATTTTTATCATTATGGATGGTTTCTTATCTTTTTTATATACATAAAAGTTTGTGAATACTGTATTATTTTAAATGTTCAGATGATTCTGGAGAACCCACCAAATGAATTCTCATCGCAATCAGTGAAAGTGCATCATGATACGATTTCAAATATATCTGAAGATCATGGACAACTTAACCAAGATGGCACTTTCTTCATTGCAAGAGTAAGGCCTTTGAAATCCTTGAAATTCTATTCCCAACAACCAAAAGAAACTGCTGCGCCCGTTCATTTATATCACAGTTTCTGAATTTATTTTTAGCTAGTTGGTTCCCATATTCTTCACTTCTGAAAACAACATGGATTCTAAAACTAGTGTTTTTATGGGAAGCAGCGAAAATGACGATATATGAGTTTTCATCTGTATAGAAAAGGCCGTTGACCGTTGTCATGTTGACTCCAATTACAAATTTACAATAGCCTTATATCTCACTGAAACCAATCTAAAATAGCCTGAAATTCGGAGCTTTTCTAGGTGTTAATCCTTTTTTGCATCATTTTCCAGGCTATTCACCCGTTTGAGGCTCAAGCGGATGGAGAGTTGAATCTGTCCGTTGATGATTATGTTGTAGTTCGTCAGGTAGGTGAACCACCCCGAATTTGATTTCTGCTATGGCTTCTGCATAAATGTAGACTTTGTATTTTTTCAGACAACCAAAGTGTACACTGCTGCTCTCTCTGAGTTATTATATTTTCAATAACAGTTAGGAAAGGAAGGAAATTTTGGATAACTAGGCGGGATCATTTTCCTAACGTTGTTTGAATGTTTAATAGGAGGAATGAATGAACTATTTTGTTCTCTTATAGTAAGGCCCTTGTATAAAACATTTCTTTTTTCGTTTGCATCTTACACATTCAAACAAAAGAAATTAAAGCGTAATCCTTCTCTGTTTTCATTTGGTGGCGATTTTAATTTTACTTCATATGAATGTTATAGATCGGCTCTAATGGATGGTCTGAAGGAGAAAGCAACGGCAAGGCCGGATGGTTTCCATCTGCATATATAGAGAGGCAGGAGAAAGCGCCATCCGACAAGTCAATGTAAGCAAAGTTCATTCACATGTTCCCCACACCTATATAAACTTGGTATAAACTGTATATACCAATTTTTCGTTCTGTATAATAGTTCGTCCGTTTGGACGGGATGCTCGACCATTTCATCTACACACGGTGTGAAGAAAAATATTATATTTGTAGTTCAAGTAATTTTTGTGTAATATTGCTCTAATTCTGGATGTATCATACTTTTGTCAATCAAGTTTGGCCTTAGATATGTTTGGTTTTTGTATGATCACTTCCGAATTATATCCTTTGGTTTTGGAAAAGAAGTACAAAATATATGGTTACAAAACATGGTTAATTTCTAGAGGAATTTCTCCTGAAGCTTCTATTAGATTTATACAAGTGAAAACACCACTGGTATTTTAGTTGTCATGTACGAGATTTGAACCCAAAATGAAGATATTATATCTACTAAAACCCAGTTGCTTCCTGGCACTGTTCAGCAATAGTGTCATGACGGATCTGCCCCTGGCTTCTTTGCTTTCTTCCGTTTCTCTCCCTTGCTTTCTTCCGTTTCTCTCCTTTGCTTTATTGTTATCCTTCCTTTCTTCGGGATTCTTTCACTCTTTGGCCACGTGTTGATGATCCTGAGTATCTTTTTTTTTCATTCTGACTCCCTCTTCTATTTTACTTTTTGTGTAACCATCCGGCTCTCTCTTCGATTCCAGCATTTTATTCTTACCTAATCCACACTGACAGCAGTGGTACATGCCTTTCCACCAAAAAAAAAAATTAAAAAACCTTACCCCATCACATCTTGCAGCAATGATGCATGGCTTGCCACCAAAAAATAATTAAAAAGCCTTACCCCATCACATCTCGCAGCAATGATGCATGGCTTGCCACCAAAAAATAATTAAAAAAACCTTACCCCATCACATCTCGCAGCAATGATGCATGGTTTGCCACCAAAATATAATTAAAAAAACAAAAATCTGGAACATGTTTGTCTTTGTTTGATGCCAGCTTGCCCGTTGCTTTTCTTCCTTTGCACAGCCTTCCCATGCGTTCTCCACTGTTTTGCCACGCGTCGATCATCGTGGATAAGTTCTCTTCAATTGTATCTCTCCAAATCTCCTTCAGTTTCCAGTTGCTTTCCTTTTCTCAACCTTTGGTTTCCGATCTTCTCATCTTTCTCATTTTTCTCTGCCAAATCATCTGTGCAAATTTCTTGCGTTTAAAACCCTTTGGAAAAATAAATAGTTGTTGCATCCTCCGTTTAAAATCCCTGGGTTAGTACTGATTTTGTTGGTTTTTGGATTTTATCAAGGTGGATTTGTTTATATTCTTAGATCTATTGTTTGGTTGTATGATTTGCTTCTGTGTTTTGTTTTAGGTCACTGTGCTCTTCGTTCCTCGAAAAAGAGATAATAAATGCACGCTGATGGAAATATATAGGTTGTATGATTTGCTTCTGTGTTTTGTTTCAGGTCACTGTGCTCTTCGTTCCTCGAAAAAGAGATAATAAATGCACGGTGATGGAAATATATATCCTTAGATCTATTGTTTGGTTGTATGATTTGCTTCTGTGTTTTGTTTCAGGTCACTGTGCTCTTCGTTCCTCGAAAAAAAGATAATAAATGCACGGTGATGGAAATATATATCCTTAGATCTATTGTTTGGTTGTATGATTTGCTTCTGTGTTTTGTTTCAGGTCACTGTGCTCTTCGTTCCTCGAAAAAGAGATAATAAATGCACGGTGATGGAAATATATATCCTTAGATCTATTGTTTGGTTGTATGATTTGCTTCTGTGTTTTGTTTCAGGTCACTGTGCTCTTCGATCCTGGAAAAAGAGATAATAAATGCACGGTGATGGAAATATATATATATATATATATATATATATATATATATATCAGCATGTTTTGGTTTACATTACGCCATGTGTTGATCATCCTCTTCTATTTGAGAGGCAAACAGAGTTAAAGATGGATGTCTTGCAGTTGCCCGATGGCAGTAACCAAAGTCCAGTCCTTGAAAAAGAGATAATAAATGCACGGTGATAGAAATATATATATTTATATTTATATATATATCAGCATGTTTTGGTTTACATTATGCCACGTGTTGATCATCCTCTTCCATTTGAGAGGCAGACAAAGGAAAAGGTGGATGCCTTGCAGTTGCCTGGTGACACTAACCAAAAGCTCATTCCTCGAAAAAAGAGATAATAAATGCGAAGTAGCAGAAATATATATATATATGTATGTATGTATGTATGTATGTATGTATAAATATATATTTAGCAGGGCATAAAAGATAGTCCAAGGTCATGATGCGAGGTGGGAGAAAAACAAAAAGATAAATATATATATATATATATATATATATTATATTGGCTAGGACAAACCACGTGTTAATGATCCCATGCATTTGGCTTTTTAGCTCTTCGCTTTTATATTTCTTTTCTTTTCTGCACGTTTCCTCTCTCATTTGTCTTTCTTTTTCGTTTCGCCTTCGGCGTTTTCTCCCCTCTCTGTGTCGCTGCTTGCAAATTTGGGTTTGTAAGCTCTTCTCTTTTATTTCTCTTCTCTTTGCTGCACGTTTGCTGTCATATTTTCTTTTCTTTTCTTCTTTTTTTTAGCTTCGGGCTTATGTTTTTTCTCCTCTTTTGGTATTTGCTGCTTGCAAATCTAAATTTGTAACTTCGGTGCTCAATCTGGGTTTGTAAGTTTGGTCCTCATTTTTGTTGTGCTTTTTGCTTTCCATTTTGTTTTGCTTTGGAGTTTTTGTTTTTCCTTTGCAGTTGTGATGTTGTTTTGCTGTTTATGATGTTCTTTCGTTGGAGCGTGCATTTTCATGTATTTTTTTTTTTTTTTTGGGAAACAGGTGCTGTCTTGAGGATTTCTGGCTGGAGTTCTTGCTTCCTTTTGTCAGGTATTATTTTTTTTTACTTTTTCCTTTTATCAATTGACCTGGGTGTTATATCATACGTTTTAGTGTTCACTTAAATTTTTTTTTATCTGATTGGTTTTACTTCTGTTTAGACTGTACTATGGTATCTTTTAATATATCACGCTATATATGTGTTATATATACTATATCAAATGTTGTTATTAAAGTGGTGATGGTGATGCTTTTGTTAATATGGATTGTGTGTTGTTAAAAGTGAAGAAGGTGATGTTTCTGTTATAACCAAATAAGAACACTATTAAATTAATTGTTTTTCCTGCTGCAATTTAACAACAATTCCGCCTTTTCTTATACGGATTTATTTGTGATGCAACGTTTGTATTTGTATGTTTTGTTTTGTTAACTAGATTATACTATTTTGTACAGACCTATTTAATGTTGACTATTTGTTGTCTCAAAATCATCTCAATGCTTAATCAAATTTGATAGGATCAACAAATGATTTTTTTTTATCTTATTGTATTAATCAAAAGAGACTGACAACTTATTTAATAAATGTATGTATTTTGATTTCACTATTATTATTGAATAACTGATCTCGCTCAAAATCAAATTTCAATTATAGTTTTTTTTTTTATCCGTTTATAATATTTATAAAAATGCATATATTGTGACTGGTATTTTAAATCTCCTTGGGTGCACGGTTTATAAATTTATAAATATTTCGTTTCTATAGATTAAATGGAAAACGAAGGTCCAACTCCGCTTGATCAATTGGCGGCATATAAAAAGATTGTCAGAATTAAAGTACGTGTTTGTAGGATATGGAGACCAAAATACCCAGGCATGGGCGACAAATATACAGGCTTACACTGTATATTGGTTGATGAAAAGGTTTGTCATAATTTTTTTATCAAATGACTTTATAAACGTTTGATCTTCTATGTTAAGAATGAATTATTATCTTTAAAGTGCATGACATAGTTTTTATACTGGCTGTGCTAAAGATCGTGTACAATTTATTTGAAAACTCTTTATTGTCCTGTTTTATATTCTCAAATCATACATTTGTTTTGCCATTTATCCTGTGCACTGCAAAGCTTTTTGTACACATGTTCATTTCCTTTGAATTGTTACTTATAGTTGTTAATTCACTGTTGCTATTTACGATCCATATTGCTATTTAATATTTATGATCTACACATAATTGCATGTTATTTCAACTATAAAATTTGGAACAATATGCTTACCCACACTATTCTCATTATAACTTTTTTTTTTCCTTAATTTTTTTTCTTTTTTATTATCAAGCAACAAGCTATCGAAGCATCTTCTACTGAAATGGACTATGAAATAATAGTTCCAAAGATTGAAGCAGGCACTTGCTATGAGATCATGAATTTCCGTACTAACTATGCAAGGGCTCAGTATAGAGTTGTTCCACATGAGACCCAAATCATTTTCATTTCGAAGACGGTTTTTAAGAAGTTGGCAAGTGTCTTTCCGCCTATTCCACGACACAGATTTTTCTTGCAGGATTATAACAAATTATATCCTCGGTTAAACAAATGTGATATCTTGACAGGTAATCATATACATAAATAAACATTTTAATATATGTTCGTGCCTATTTTATTCAACAATTTCCTATGAGCTTACCAATTTGTTTTTTTTTTTTTTTTTTTTTTTTCAAATTTGAAGATGTTATTGGCCACCTCATTTCAGTCCAGCCTGTAGAACCAATACAGATCAATCAGAGAATTGAGGACAAATGTGATTTGGTTATACAAAACATCAGGTCATTTCGTGTCCATAATAAAATTTAAAAGCTTTTTACCTGTCAATTCCATTTCAATAGGCTAATAGTCATATTCTTCTATTAAAAATAGTTCCAATAATTTTAAATACAAAGATTTTCATGACTTTAAAATTTTTTTTATCCTTTTTGGCTTTCGTTGTTTTACAGAAATGAAGAAGCTAAGATCACACTATGGTCAGATGTTGCACATGCCTTTTCTGCTTTCTCATTAGAACAACTACACCAACCAATCATTATTGTTTTTACAAGCTTGAAGGTTAAATTGTTTGGAGGTATTTACTTTAATAAAAAAAAATTTCTTTTTTTTTTTCTCTTTCTAATTTGTTTAGCTATTAAACTGACTTTTATTTTGTTTCTCTGCCCTTGCAAAACCATGTTTGGTGATTTTATTTTATAAAGCGTATTCAAACATTGACTCCATTAATGTCTCATATCTTTACGTATATGCATAAAAAAAATGTTAACTTATAATGTTACATAATTACAAGTGTAAATTAGCAATTTTTCTACACATCAATAAATACATTTCATTTAATCATGATCAAACAAAGCTTCTCACATAGAAAACAGTCAAATTGTTGATGAGAGATCTGCATCATATTGTATAGGTAGTTTTTCATACAAGAAACTTAATTTTCATGCTGCCCGTTTTGAGTTAGATATGATTTTATTGTGATACACTATTTAAAATCTATAAAACGATATTAAATTTTATAACCTACGATTTGCAATTTTTTGTTTGCCTGGATTAAAAACTATTTTAAATGTCAATTATTACATAACTTTTCTCTTTTTATATCTTGACTTTTGTTTAATGCACAGATAGCATCATCTTGAACAACACTGGTTCAACACTTTTCTTTATAGATCCAGACATTCCAGAATTGAATACATACAAATCAATGTGAGTCCATTCACTCTCATACAATGATAATCATAGCGTGGTTATATATATATATATATATATATATATATATATATATATATATATATATGTATATATATTAAATTATTTTTATCTTTGTTTTTCCAATTTTCAATCTAAATGATTACAGGTTTTCAACCTGGCCTCATCCCATTAAAACACTGCCTCCTTCCAAGCAAACCAATGAGCAAGACATTTTCCAAACTGGGAAAAAGATGACACTTGAGGAGTTAGGATATTTGGATCCTGACTTATATAAGGTATATAAAATGTTTTCTTTTTAATTATGTTCAATAAAAACGTTTTCAATTTTTATGAAGTTATTTCATAAAACTTATCTATTTAATAATTTGTCCCTGTGTTAATGCAAATTTTTCAACATTCCACAGAATGATACATTTTTGTGCAAAGCATCGATTAAGCGATACAATACGAAATATGAATGGTGGTACACGGCTTGCCCTACGTGCGCAAAACAAATGCATCAAGATCCAACAAGTGGTCAACTTATTTGCCAAAAGCATTCAAATCAGATTCCCACTCCATGGTAATAATTCTAACATTGTTTCAAATTTTCTATTTTATGAATTGTTGCAAGTTTAGATTCCATTTATCAAACCAATAATCAATTAAATAGCATCAACTACAACCTGAAACCCAATCACTTCATTAATAATTGCAATTAGAATCAAGATTTGCTTTCTTCTGTTGTGGATATAGATGTTGTTAATAAGATTTGTAGCATTTCTTTACTATTAACTCCTCTCTCTTCAGATTAGCATTAGTTCTTTTTCCTACAAGTCAGATATGTGCTAATAATGTTGAGAACAATGCCTAAATTAGTTTAACTCTTCTCATTTTGATAATTAATTTTTCAACTATCTTCTCCAACTGCAAATTAGTTTGATAACATTTTGGTTTTTAGCGTTTATATAAAAGTATTTCATTCCAATCAAGATGTCATTGATCTTTTTACTCTTATTTTGTCCAACATTTAGTGTAAAAACTAGGAGTTACAAGTATTACATTCCATTCACCAAATCATTCATATATTACCCAACCTAGCCATGTCTGTGTTCTTGATATTAGTCAATTTGTTTCAGGTCATGATATTTGTTCAAACTCTTGACTTGCATGTATTTTTCAAGTTGTATACCTCTCAGTACTGGTCCAATGAAGAGCTAACAATATCTCATAAGTTAATTCAATCTCATTTTCACTAAATTTTATCATTACTACCATGCCTTAGTTTATTAAGTTTTGCACCCAACTTCCATCTAAAAAAAACAACAGCATCTAATGCCTTCATTTATTTAGTTTAACTATCAGTTCAAATATCAAATAGTGTTTCAAATATTAGAAAAAGATATGTTATACAATCTGCAATTTCTCAACAGAGAAGCACAAAATACCATTCGAAGGTTCTGTTCTTTATAATGTTATTGCTTCACTTTAAAAAATATATATATATATATATATATGTATATGTATAGCTAATACAGGATAATTAGTATGAAATCATCCCTTTTCTCTGGCCTTTTCAATAACATATAAGGCTCTATATATTATGTTTTTAAATGAAGGTACAAAGTGTTCTTAGTTCTTGAAGATGAGACAGACGAGATCAGTGCTCTTATCATTGGCAGATCAGGTGAAAAAGTTTTTGGCGTACCCTGTAAAGATTTGGTTTTCAATCAGAGATCAGTGGATCAAAAACAGTTGCCAAGTGAGTTTCTTAGACTTATAGGGCAGAAAAAAATTTATCACCTTCGATTTGGAAGCAGAAGAAATTCATTGAACTCGAATGATCTTCTCATCTATAACATTTCTGAGGAGCTCACCATTCAACCAACAACTCCACAATCTCTAAGTAAACAAGTTACAGTCTCTTCTACAACAGTTTCATCTTCAAGCACACCTGTTGACATAGTTACTGATTCACTTGTTGACATAATTGCTGGTTCACATAAAAGAAAAAGAGAATCAATTAGAAGAGCCCTTTTTGTACCGTTTAAAACAAGGTTATACACTATATATCAATATTTTGAACTGCATCTCAAATTGAACTCAATATGGTCTAAATTTATCTTTTTCATATCTTAAATATTTATGATACAGTCAAGCAGAAGAAATATGTGAAACAGATGCGCAAGATCAGGACCAGATTCCAATCAAATTGTTCAAAAGAAAATCGTCACCAACCAGCTCATAGACAGACTTTGCTCCATACAAAAAAAACTAGGTAACTATAGTTTATTATTAATTGCTCCATGCTATGAATCTGTTCATCTCAAAAATTTATTACACATTTATTAACATTATCTTTCATTTTTAGCTTCCATTTTTTTCTCATGATGAAAACTATTTTTTCTGCAGTGACTGCTTCAACCAAAAGCCAAAAACTTTTGCTCATGTCTTAAAGAATGTTGGCATCTGTAATCCAAAACAAACAAGTATCAGTTGACAATTTTGTGTGTGTAAATAGTAGATCCTCACATCAATTCCCCATACTTTTTGTGTATATAAACAGTGTGCTCTTTTACAATATTTTTTGTTCAAGTAGTCATGCCAATGAAGCACTAACTGTCAAAGGGGAATGCGAGGTAAATCATTTTTTGTATGCTGATGATAAGGCATTTGATAATGTCTTTTCTGTAAATTATATGTACTTAGACAACTTTGTAAAAATATTTTGTCCATTTTGTGTTTGATATTTATAACTCTTTGCATATCCTCTTATGCATAATTCTCCACCACAAATTTATATCAATATCAAAACACTTCTAACCTTAATTTATAGTTACTGCAGTATATTCTATGTGCACATCATTTTCTTCTTCAGTTTCTGTTGTTTTTTGTTCTCTAAGTTATATATGTTACCGGTATTCACAACTAAAATTGATTACACAGACTTGAACTACAGGTATAGTGCAAATTACATCACTTTCTGCCAACACTCTGCTTCTTTTTCTTATTATATTTTCTATGTTTAAATAGTATGAACATACTAAAAACCTGTTAATTACAAACTATCCATTACAAGTTTGCACTGGTTGTTTTCTTCTTTTATGTTCAGTAGTTTTAAGATCCGCAGCAACGCGCGGGCACCATTCCTAGTTTACACTAAGGTGAGGAATAAATTGGTTTTGAACTCGTTATTTACGAAATTTGAATGTAAGATCTTCTGAATCTAAGATCTTAAGACGGTTGGGTGGATTAGGCAAAAAATTGACTACAAAATTTCCAATCGTACAAAACCAAGAGGTCTTTATCAAAGTTTTCAATATTATACATAAATATTAAGTATAATATTTTTCCCAATTTCTAATCCAAGCATAATCTTATTTTCAAATTCCTGCACTATTGGGAGATTAAATATCAACACGCTGCACTATACATAAAAAACCAGCTGCAACGTTTGGAGAGGGGGAAAGAACGTATGATTTTGTGACATGGCGGCGCCGCCAGGCGAGAAAGGGTCGGCAGAGAATTATTGATGGTAAAACCATAACTGGCGTTCACTCGAAGAAATGCATAACTTCTCACTTTGATCTTTAAGATTTAAAGTCGATCAAAATGGTCCGCGTATTGTCCACCATTAGTCATTTTGATTCTTCTGTGAGAAATTTTCGTTAAATTGAAGGTATTTTTGTCAAAACAACTTCTTTAGAACTAGTAGTTTTTTTCAATTTAACGAAGATTTTTCACAGATCAAAATGATTGACAATGGACCATCTCAGGAACTACTTATATCAATTATAAATCCCAAGAACTAAGAGTTATGACAATCTCAGAACCATTTTAACAAAAAAAACTCTCAAAGAAATGTGAATTCGAAGAATTAGAACTCAAAATAAGCTCGACAAAATAGATTGCGCGAGGCAACTACGTCCGGTCAATTTTATGATTACGTGACAACAATTGACTAGCCAGCAACGCTAGTTAGACAATAATTGGTTGCAAGAAAGAATCTCTTTTACGGTATAGGCAGTGACATCATTCCATGTTCGTCAGAACCCCATCTCTAGACTTTATTTGTTTACAGCAACAATAAATTGACCCGTCGATTGGCAATCGAGCGCAAACAGAATAGGCATTGCAAATCGTACTAGGAAAACAAAGTACAAGAAATTGAATCCTTTCGGCCAAAACATTTAAATCAAGATTAAGGAAGATTAAGAATTAAAATGATGAAGGGGGAAACATAATATTACAAACAAAAGCGAAAACAGCAGGCACCGGCGCTACTACATCCGACTTATTGCCACGTAATCATATTTTACAAAAATGGCATAAACAAGAATCATTTGCAGAGGGACCTATTGTATAAATATCATATACACTTAACTTTGGGGAACAAAAGCCAGGAGGAATTACAGAAGTTTGAACGCAACCGCGCAAAATGATGTTTGAACAGAGGCAATGTTGACTACAGACGTGCATGCCATCTTCTAAATGCCATTTATCTGCAGAAAGAATGAATGAATGAAATGGCTGATATACCTTCACAGAGACTTCGTCCCTTCCGCTGCTTGCACTGCATATCTGATACAACAGTGATGTAAACGCAAATTCTGACTTGCCATCTGCACAAAGCCTTTTTAGTCAGAGCTGGAATCGTATAAGTCACTAGGGCACGGTGTCATGACTTCGGATTCAAGCAGCTGGACCACCCTGTGCATAGAGGGTCGATCTTCTGAAGTTGAAGAAACGCATTGAATGGCGACAGTGAGCAGGGCATCAAGGCTTTCAGCTTGCACCCCCTCACACTGTGGATCAACAATTTCTCTTTGCCTATTTTCTGTGACCAGAAAATTTAACTGCAAAGGGAATTACAGATAAATTAGAAAAATTAACTTGAATAAACGACACCCATTCCAAAAATGATATCATCAAGAAATTTCACAGAATATTTACTTGACTGGAACAATCAATCAAAACCAGAGAATTTTCTTTTTCTGCCACCTATTATACTCAACAAGAGGCGTAATCGATTTCCAACTAAATTTTATGTATGCTAAAACAAACATGGCCATACTGCAGTCAACTTTATAGAACATGATTTACACTTAATGATTTAGCTTCATATCAAAAAGCATAATTATTTTTGACAAAAACCATACCCAGCCAACAATGTTGAAGCCCTTCTCAATGAATGACGCATCTGTGGGTCGTTTTCCACTTAATACTTCAAGCACCAGGACCCCGAAACTATAAACATCAGTCTTTTCAGTTGCTCTACCACTTTGCATATACTCTGCCAATGATGTCATATAACTCAAAATGTATATAAAGTTATAAACTTAAATTATATGGCACCATTTCAGAAATAACTGCCAGCAGAATGACACCAAGTTTTCCTCACTTTATGTAACAAAAACATATGTCATCTATTACGCGAAGCTGATTTGGAAGCCCATACATTATCAGACACCTATAACCAAAGCAGTTGTAAATGCATGCAAATGCATTCAATCATATTAAATTTTTACTTGGGAGTTCAATTGTGTTGTTTGTTATTCTACCACTGGTCAGGCTCTTTTAGGCTGCTATGCTGCTCCATTTGTTTGTTTAGTTTAGTACATTGCTGTTTCACTTACTACCCCCAAAATTTACAAGTCTAGACCCCCCCCCTAATATTTGTGCAAATAAAGTGTTATGGTATTTTGCAAAAATCTGCTGTAGACCAATCATTTATCTCCAACTACCATGGATCTGGTCAATGTAATTTAGGGAAGCGATTTCCACACCTTTTTTCTCCCAATACACACCCCTTTTATTCCTGGCCTTCGGATTGAACAAATCAAGGGAGAATCAGTGGACAGAACCACAGGGGTGTGCAGAAATCATTTTCCATATTTATAGAACAATATCCACATTCAGAAAGCTGAGAGCTCAAAGTAACAAAACAGGAAACTATAGTAATTTTTTCTTACCTGGAGCCAGATAACCAAATGTTCCTGCAACAATTGTCGTAATGTGAGATTCTTCGTCCTCCAACAGTTTGGCTAGTCCAAAGTCAGATACTCGTGCCTCAAGATTTCCATCAAGTAAAATGTTGCTTGACTTTATGTCTCGATGTATGATCCTAGGTGAGCAATCATGATGCAAGTAGGCCAGGCCTTTTGCTGCTCCCATAATAATATTCAATCGTGCATCCCAATCAAGCTGCTCAGATCTTTCTGTTCAAGGGATTATGGAATATTATTGTTCCAAGGGTTTATTTCTATGTACCAAATATGTATAATGTGTCGTCAAATATTTTAAAAACTTCTATCAAGAAAAGTACATATGTATACCAAATACTGAGCCTGATCAATGCCTTGTGTACCTCTCTGATGGAGATCATGATGTGCATCTAAACACTTATGTGCAACAACCTCGCATGGTGAGTTTAGGTTGTTTAACACATTTATGGTTAACTTTGTCAAGTATTTTTATTTGGATTTGTATAACCTCAAAGGCACCACTGTCCTTTTGTTGGACGGTTTTAAGTGTTGAATTTCTTGCAGACAGTAAGTTTCATTTCTACAGTTTCTCTCTCTTTCATTTAGTCTCTTTAACCTTCTCTTCCCAGTCCTACATTCATTTACTTCATGTATAAATAACTTTATTATTCATATAAACCAGATGCACATGTAACATGTTAAGGCAATGAAAATAAACACAAGAGAAGAGCATCTAACCATGAAGAGCTTCATCAAGGCTTCCACCAGATAGGAAATCATAGATTAACAACTTTGATGTTGGAGAATTGCAATAGCCCCTCAAATTCACTAGGTACCGGTGTTTTATACTTCCAAGAATTTCTAGCTCCCTCTCGAAAAAACGATCAAACCCCTCATTCATCTTTACAATTCTTTTTAATGCAAATACCTTGTCGTCATCCATTGCAAGCTTGTACACTGTTCCAAAGCCACCAACACCAATAATATGTTCCTCGTTCAAAGTCTCTAATTTCTTAATTATGTCTTTAGAAGAGTATGGCAAATCCCCATGAAACATTACAATTGATGCGCCTGAAGAAAAAAGACTGTTAGTCAAGATTTCAAAAACTAGGAACTCAAGACTTGTTTGAGTTAAATCAAACATAACTCAGAAAATAGCTAAGAACCAGTACCTTCCCTAACATCCATTGCAAGACCTTTACTGTCATGTTTACCAAACTTTTTATAAAGAAAGCAACCCCAGAAACACATGAGAGCCACCAAAAGAAGTGCACCCACAGTTGCTGATGCACTAATAAGTAGCCTACCAGAGTATTTCTTCTTTCCACCTTGATTTAGCTCTACAAAAGTTTGAATACCAAGCATGAATACCATAATGTTGTCAACACTTAGGATTCTCCAGAGGGAAAATTTAAAATTCTTCAAGGATTTCACCAACTTGAAAAGTCATAGTGAAACCAAAATAATTTAAAGACTTTCACGTTCTAAAGAATCTCTGGATAATCATAAACATTGCACCCATCTATTTCACATCCAAGGAGGTTTACCTGAGCTTGGAGATTGGGAATTTGGTGATTCCCCAGGGACATCTTTGCATACCAGATTGATTTGTTTCCCACACAAACCACGATTTCCATCAAAGCTGCAAGGAAATCTGTCAATGACTCTCTAAAGAGCATGAAAATCTTTGGGGACTGCATTGTCATAGTTCAATATAGGTATAACAGGTCTTTAACCGGGGCACGATAGAGATTTTAAGCTATGTCTCACAGACGAGCGTTTGGAGAGGCAGTGACATGAGAATAGTCCCTCCCAAATTTCATGTTTTCGTTACAAATTGTTTTCATCATACTGGAAGACAAAACATAAAGGACACATAGGATAATAAATAGTTTGAAATTTTCTTGTATTCCTGTATCGCTAGGAATGTAAGCTATCACATAGCTTCACTATTTACTGAAAACACAAACTTTACCAGATAATTAGTACTTACGAGCTTTCAGGTAAGTTGGTAAGCACTCCATCAGATGGTATTGGTCCAACCAGAAAATTGTTTGACACATTGCTACAGAAATTCAAGATTCCATTAATTAATAAAACACGACTTTATGTCAAATAAAACACCAATTGTCAAGTTTTAACATTACAGAAAAAAATGAGGTAACTCACAGCGCAACAAGCTTATCCAACTTCCCTAGTGACACAGGAATATTTCCACTGAGAGAGTTACTTGAAATATCTCTGTAAATATAAAACATAGAATAGTAAAGATTTCCACATTGTAACACCAGATGTACTGGAATTATGAACCATGTGATACGATAAATTGGACTTCATCTCCTAACAAGAAATATCCATGCTTTCCACAAATTTTTTAACATCATAACAATTTGAACCATCTGATATTAAAGTTTGTAAGAAATTAAAGTCACTTCATGCCATAATATTGATTCTATTAAGCTATTTCTTCATTGTTTTAGAAATATTTTGACTGTTCCACAGCATCTAAAATAAAAATAAACACAACATATGCAAACAATTCAGAAGCTCAGCCAAATATCTAATCTATAAAGACAGGAAAGAAATACTAATCGTTAACTATGTTGTCCATATTTTTTCAGCTTCACAGTTACTAATCACAGGATGCATTGCACAATGGGTGCAATAGATTTGAAAGTGGAACTTCAACTTGCTGGAAGGGGGATAGAGGTAGATTGGTTTAATTTTTCATTTGTAAATGGCAGAATACCACACAACCTATATAAGCGAAGAGTTTATTTGTAAATGTTAGAAGCAAGTCAGAGATGGCAGTTACTGTTCAAGAATGTGTAAAACTGTAAAAGATTGAAAATTGAGACTGTAGGTGTTATTCATTATTGTCATGATAAATCATAACAGGGGTATCCTCGACAAATGAAACAAATAAAATAATGGCACTGAAAGCAATATTACATAATGCAGAAACTAGAAATGAAGAAGCATCAGAAAAATCAAACAAACAATATCTTTAAATCCGACTTCCCTAACTACAATGGTATAATATGAAACTCAAAATTTTATGCATAGATATTTTTTTTATGCATATACATGTTAATTGTATAGTATTTATTTACTGAGGCATTCTTACATCTGGTGATGATGAGACAATTACTTAAAAGTTTAACAATGAATGCATATCCTGACTGAAAATAAATTACTTAACAAACATAGAAAATAGGTAAATGAAGTAAAAAAGAATTTGAAAAACATTTTTTGTTAAACAAAAATAAATAAATAAAGTGTTTATCAGCATGTTCGAAACAACTCACAAGAATTGGAGGTCTGAAAGCTTTCCCAATTCAGTTGGAATTAATCCACTCAAGTAATTACCCTGCAAGTATCTGCAGCAACCAAAAAAAAGCAACTTTAGCACGAAACAAACAGGATTATATAAGTAAAAAAGAAATGCAGTGTAAGCAAATGGAAACAAATTATGAAAAGTTACAACTTATAGCTGAATCCGCAACTGGATTGCTCAATTCAAAAGAAATACAGATAACATACATAAAATTATTTCAGACTTTTGTTGCAAATGTCAACAAGTAGTGAATGCTACAACTTGGTCAAGCTGTACTCAAGCACAAGTTATATGATAGATTCTATGAAGGGGAAAGAAAAACTAAAATGTGAAGGTGAGAAGCATCTTCTATTACATATCAGAAACAAAAATTTATTGAAAATTATAAAAGATTATAGAAAGAACTACATGCACAAGATATCCACCTGAAAGCAGCTCCAACAACTACCAAAAAGCCATTAACCTTGTGGTTAGATAACCAAGTCTATCTCCCAAATAACTACGGCCTACCAAACAGCCTTATTTTTTCATGCACTCATTGTCTTCCAATTATTGCAAATGATTATTCCAACCATCCCATTGTAATCCGCAAGGAAGTTCTTGCATGAAGGGAAATCATATTGTATTAATTGAAACAAATTTCTAGTGCTTGGTTTGACATGTTTCAATTAACTGCCAAGTGTGTGAAAATTGGTAAACTAATCACACTGTAAATTTCCATTTTCAAGGTAAAATTGCAGCACCTATTGTTTTTTGGGGTCCTATTATCGTTGGGAGTGATGTTTAAGAGGTGATGAAAACTCACTTAACTAATGAATCTGGGAGAGATCAAAGGGTTGCAAGAAATTAAATAATGTCTTTGTATAGAAGTTCTGCCAATCAGGAAAATGCATATTCCCAAATAATAAAAAAAATGCTTCTCCTTTAACTGTCCATTCTGCAGCATAAGCGATATCAGAATATGTGTACGAAAGGTAGATATGTTGATGAAAGGTATCAAAAGCTTGACGTAAAACTTATCTACCTTTAGCACACATCATCTGATATTGCTAATGTTGTGAGTGTAGTCGGCAGTTTATGCATGCACCCCATTCTCCCCATCTAGAGTTAGTTTTACATGTGATATTTTAACTATGCTCCTGGATAGGGATATATATTCTCTAAGAATGGAAGCTTAGAGGTGGAAGTATGCACGGGCACCAAGGAGGTTGTTTCTGTTAGTGATGGAAGTTTTATTCTAAGCTACTACACCTACATTGTGAACCTTGCCATCCAGAAAATGAGAAACAATCAATTGTTGCGATATCATGTGCGAAAGCAGAAACTTCAGGCTATGGGTTATGGGACCTGTGAATTAATATTTGGTTACACATATTGATCAAAGTATTGAATTTAAAACAAGGTGTTCATGTGAGATTTTATACCGATAACAAGCCTTCAATCAGTATAGCTCTCAATTCTACTGATCACGATAAGACTAAATTTATTGATTTTGTTGAGAATTTTATTACGGAGAGACTAGATGCAATAATTATTCATACACTGTTTGTCATGGCAGGAGATACTAGAATCTCACAAAAGGCCATCTCTAAAGTTTTTCATTCAACTATTGGCAATTGAGCATCTGTAATTTACACACCAGCTTGAAGGGGACTGCTGGTATTATTAACAAACAGAAATTTCAACCCACCACTTAATAAAGTCACATCATCATATGATATCCAAAGAACTAAAAGAATAACCTTTTTAGTAGTGATGAGAAAAAACACCCCAAAAAAAAAGTGATGAACAATGTATCTGTTATTAACCAACATTTTTGCCAAATCACTTTATATAATGATCACCGACCACAACTAGTTTAGAAACAGATGCAAACATCATTCAGTAGCGAACATGAGAACATTTATTGCAAGATAACAATTCGTGCAGGTGGACTTACATTCTCTCCAACTGTGTGCAATTCCCCAGATCTGAAGGAATAGTCCCATAAAAGTTGTTGCTATGAAGAGCTCTACAATATAATACATCATAGACATGATCAGTGAGAGAAGAAAATTTGATATACCAAAGATACATCAATTACCAAAACTGCTATTATATCTCTTATCATCACATACAAAATCGTAAGCTGATCTAGCTTCCCAAGGTCTGGAGGTATAAATCCACTCAATTTGTGACCGGCAAGACTCCTGCAAGATAAGCCATGAGAAACAAACTTATAACTGTAAGGCACAAAATTTACATGAGACTCATGCACTGTAACCTTTTTTAAATTTTAAAATCGAAAGGATGAAAGTTTATTAACAACTGGACACTATCTTTATTAAATAGGACAGAAGGTTTAAGTATGATTAACCCTAACAAAATGAAATCAGAACAATAAATTAGGTCTCAATCTTCTATTCGCGAATGGGCTAAGTAATGTGTATGCCTCACTGCCACTGTACAGGTACGACATCCGTTTCCCAATTAGACAGTTACGTGTACTACTTTTCATTTATTTTACATCTGTTGTGGGGGGTACTTTTAGTTCTCCACGTCCTCAATTTGTATTATAATAGAGAAAAAAAAATAACATTACTTATTCCATTTCAACCATAGAGTCCATGACTCCATGTAAGAGCCAAAATCATAAACTCAAAGATTTCTTGTTATTCCCCAGGAACAGAGCATTAATTTCCAACAAAAGATGATAATTTCAAGGGCAAGCCCAAAAATATCAAACATTCCCAATAACCAAGACTATGTCTGTCTTGTGGAAAACCAATGTCAAGAGATGTGCTCATCTCACTACATAATCTTTTGTTCATTTAGTATGAAAATAGAACTTGCAAAAATAAGATACAAGATATCAACCATTACCATATGAGAGAAATAAAAACCAAAACCATAAACATAAATCCCATGAAACAAGTTTCCGTTCGATAAGCATAGAAACGGATGAAAATAAACAGAATTGTTGGCATTAACACTCACAAGTAGATTACTCTCTTTGTTTTGTTATCACATTTCACTCCTTTCCAATTACATGGATCAGGATCTTCTGGTCTCCATCGAAGAAGGATACCATCTGAACTAACAACTGCTGTCCTGAAGCTTAGAAGTGCCTCACCTACAAAATATATCAATGTCTATACCAGATTAGGGAATGTCATCTCCTTTGATTGACCAATAGCTATTGTGTAATAAGCAAATTTGTTATTTAAAAAAAGAAAAAAAAGAAGCCGTAATGTAATAAGAAATAACTTGTCCTACACAAAACAATATACTTGGCCAGTATATTATATGATTACAAACTATCCAAGCTTTTTTTAATTTATAAATACAATAGCACAACCAATTTTTCAAATTAAGTAAAAGTAAACTCTACTATGGACACATTCTTGGCATCACTGAATATTTTTTACCGTTCCTGGTGGTATAAGATGCCACCGTGTCAGAATATCTTATCCATCTCTCCAGGAAAATGGATATCTCCAGAAGAGATTTTATGTGTTTACCAAATTAGTCTTCTACCAAACTTCACATAGACTATTATCAGTACAGCAGCAAATTAGAGAAAACAAAAATGATATGCAGTATCCCCAAGGTTTTCCTTTAATGATAATAACTAATAAGTCAATATTTTTTCATCAGTTATAGTATTTGGCATGCCCCAAGATAACTCAAAACTAAAAAAAACCAAAAGGACAAATGAAAAACTAAAATATGTCAAATTACCATCAGGACTAATAGCTCTGATTTCATTCATTGTTATATAAAGCAGTAGAATGTAAAGAAGCCATAGCCCTCTCCATTTCACCAAAAAGATTCCCATAGTGGCACTGGTCAAGCATAATACAGAAACAATAATTCATCTGGTAAGCCAAGGTTTACAATGCTTCCTTCTAGTTGACATTGACATCCAGCAGCCGGAAATGAAAGAAAAGGGAAACCTGAAAACGAACATGAATTAATTTTGATAGCAGTTTGAACACGACTAAACTTCCATTCTAACCAATATAATTCCCATTAATGGGGTGCAAAATGAGAAAGAACTATAGTATAGAGGCATCATGTACAATTAAATTACGACACACACAGCAAGTGATAAGGTAAAACAGCATTCACAAATTAGTGGACCAGATAGTGCAAACAATATACAACTACATTTAAAAAGATCAAGGAAAGAGACAACCAATACCAAAAGAGATATTTTCGATATGAGGGCCCAAGCTCTGAAACTAACCATTTCATAGCTACCCTTGTACTCTCAATTCTACCTTCCATTCACTAACTCAGGGCTTTCACAACCCTAAAATTTATATTCAGTATAAGATACTTTGTTTTCGACCCAACAAAACAAAACCCATATTTGACTAAAGGTAAAACAGAAGTCTTTGCATATTGACCAGCACAACTATGTAGTAAACCGTCAAAATCGAACAAATTTTAGCACGATAGGTAAAAATGTAGATTTATCCCAATATGTAATTTAGTATAACAAGCTTCATAGCAATAAGGGCTAATCAAACAATGTCAATCAACAAATGCAATTAGTAAATCGAATAATACATCGAAATTATCCGAAAGCAACGAAGGAACATCCACAAACACAAAATCTTAAGGTCCATCAACCATTTTTCGATTTCTGAAATTAGAAATTTATGAAATTCCGAGTCCACTGCTGGTCCTAACAGCTGAAACCAAGTCAATTAGCCTCCAATTCACCAGTAATTACAAGTCTACGCAGTTAGCTAACATGGCAATAAAAAAGATAAAATCTTAAGGTGAAATTGAAGTGAGATTTACCGATGAATGCTAAAAGATGAAGCAGCAGCTCTGGTTTTCGATCGATCTGAGACGAATGCAATGCAGATTGAGCTGGAACGGAGAGATGTGGCACAAGAAGCCAAAACGACACCGCACCCACTCTGTCCGACTCTCCCAAGTGTCTGAGATTTGTGTGATGCCCAAGACAGGAGAGAGGGAGAGAGAGAGAGAGAGAGAGAGAGAGGCGAGTCTGTGACAGTGAGAAGAGAGAGAGAGAGAGAGAGAGAGAGAGAGAGAGAGAGAGAGTGTGTGTGAGGATGGGAGTGAGTGGAATTTTAGATGCTTTTGAGAATTAAAAAATAAATAAATAATTGGAATAAAAAAAGAAAGAGAATTCTCAACCCAGCTAATCTCTTTATCATTTCATGTCTTCCTATTTGAACGTCAGGGTTAAATCACGTCAACATTTTATATTAATTTTTTTATATAGATAATAAGATAAAAAGTAATATATGAGAAGAGATGATGAAAGAGAATGAGAATAGGAGGGTAGAGAATTCTTCTCTATGAAAAAGGGCATCAGTGAAGCCAATAGAAGGAAAGTGGTTTCGCACGAGTCTACGCTCACCTTCCGTACGTGCCAGTTGCCACCGACACATAACATTAGAAACTCCCAAGATCCTCTTTTAAGAATTTTCTAATCACATTCGTTTATCGTGTAAAAAATTATTGTAAATTTTTTTATTTAAAATTAAATATAGGACGAGAAACCCGAGGAACCTCTCTAGAAAACCCCCTACTAAAAAGTAGATAACTGACCAAAAATAAAATAAAAAATATATATAAATAATTTGACGGGAGGGATTTACATGATACAAATACACCGGCATGTGAAGTCACGTGCCAGTAATACAAGAACATGTGCTATTGTTTTTCACATCTCATTGTGTTATTAGCATAAAATGTCATTGTAGCGAATATAGTAATAAACTCGTGTCATATAAATTGTTCCTCATTTTACCGTAATGTAAATAGCGCATTTAATTTTATCTTGTATTAAGTATAACGATTCTATTTATATTTTCCTATTAAAAAACGATATTCTTTATATTCAAGGATGGGGGGATTTAAGCTAGATAAAAGAAAAAAAAGATAATTTTCTCATTTCACACATAATTGTTTAATCTTATATATTGTTTACGTTCGGTTTATTAATAAATTAAATTGAAATTGGGTGTTATAAGAAATTGATCAGGTTTTTGAATGTTAATATATTGTTTATGTTTTTAAGTTTTGGTGTTGTTTATTTTAGGATTTTACAATGCAAGTTTAGAACGTGAAATGAAAGTTTAGGGTTTTAAAATGCTAGTTAGGCCACATGGCTACAAGTATAAGACTTACTCCAACCCAAAACTCAAATTTTAGATTCTGAACTTACTCTAACTTACTTTAACCCTTAGACCATCTCCAACAATGATCTAAAACCTAAAATTTCCCTCCCCCCCCCCCAAAATCTACTCCAACCCATGACCTAAAAGTAACCTAAAACCTAAAACTCATTTGAGGGTCAAATACCAGCCCAGATTTAAGCCACAAACCAAAATGGGCCCCACCAACTGAGATTGAAACTAGGGCTGTGAAGCCCAGTTTCCACTTCCGGACGCGCGCACGCGCAATGACAATCTGCCAAACAACAACCCCACATGGGGCTGTTCCCTCAAGTTTCAAAGGTAAAAGCAACCTAACGGTTACTTTTTGTAATCCAATGGTGATGTTAAATGGGCTGTTGGTTAATCCAACGGTGCAGGTTCAATTTTTTTTTTTTTAGTTTTATATTTATGTATTTATTGAATCCAACGGCTTAGATCAAATATAATTAAATATAATGGTAAAAAAAAGATCTAACGGTCCAAATTTAAATCCAACGGCTAGAATAATTAAAAAATTATTTAACTTAAAATTCAACCAAAAACTCTATAAATACCTATGTATTTGTTCAAACATCCACACAAAACTCAATTTTCTCCTACAATTCTTCCAATTTTTCTTTATACCATTTATTCTCATTTCCAGAATTTTCAAGATGGCAAAAGAGCAAAAGAGCATGTTAGAGGTCGTAATTGGACCTTTGACGAAGATATTGCTTTATGTTTGGCATGAATTTCGATTAGCGAAGAGGTGCCGTCGGCACCAATCAAAATAGAAAGGTTTTATGGGGTAAAATCGTTGATAAGTTCCATGAAAACTACAACGCCGGTCGAAGGGAAGTTGGTGGTGTTTATGATCGGTGGAAGATTATCAATAAAGCGTGCACTTTGTGGAAAGGAAGCTTGGAGAGATCCATGGTTGACATGGCTAGTGGAAGGGGCGCCTCAGAAATTGTGAGTTTATTTGTTGATATTTTAGTTGTCATGTACATAATAGTATTTTGCAACTAATTGTTTTTATATATTTGTTGCATAGGGTGACAAAGCAATGTCAATTTACAAGACAAGAATTACACCAAAAAATCAAGCTTTTAAGTTGCATCATGCTTGGAACATCCTCAAGGATTGTCCGAGGTGGGGAACCGATGCGAACCAACAATGTGGAAGATTATTTCATAATGAAGCCCCACCCCCAAATGATGTCAATGAAGGTGTGAATTTTGCCAACAATGAAGGTGTCGAACAAATGACCCCAACTTCTTCTTTTGCAAGGCCCCCGGGTAGAGATAAGCAAAAGGAAGCAAAGAGAAAAGGGAAGTCCCAAGGTCCGACACGTGCACAATTTGCTAGCGAAATGGCAATAATGAACGAAATCCAGTCCCGTCGGCAAGAAGAATCGGCCCAAATGCTTTTGGCCATGAAGGAAGAAGGGGATAGGGAGCAAGAAAGGTACGCAACTAATTTGATAATGGAGGACCTCGACAAATACACTCCAGAGAGGAAGAGATACTTACGTGGTAAGCAAAAGGAAATTTTATGAAGGAATGCCACAAGAAGTATATTTCAAGATAATGATTCATCTCAAGACTATCACCCAAGTCCATCACCAAGTCAAGATGGTGAATATCATTATTAAGTTTATGTAGTCTATGAGTTTTCGATTGTATTAAGTTTATGTAGTTTATTAATTGTTTTTATTTTTATTTTTTAAGTTTATGTGGTTTATTAATTGTCTTTTTTATTTTTTAAATTTATGTGGTTTATTAAATGTCGTTGGTATTAAGTTTATGTGGTTTATCTTGATTTTCATGTATTGATTTAGTGATTTTTCAAAATTTATCGGAATTTAAATATTTTTCGGTTAAAATGTTCATAAAATTAATTTAGGATAGTCTACATAAATTTTTTTTTTTTAAAAAGTTAATTTAAAAAAAATAGCCTTAATTCATTCTTTGATAATCTGGGGCTAAAATTTTAAGCCAGAATGATTGGAGTAGAAAAGCTGTTTCTGGGCTAAAACCTAAATTTTCTGGGCTAAATATTTTTAGGTTTTAGGTCACCATTGGAGATGGTCTTAGAGCAAATATGAGTTTTAGCCCAAAACTCATTTTTGGGGCAAAATTAGCCCAAGATTCCCCCTGAATTAGTGGAGCTGGCGCACCATTTATGTGTACTTTTTTTTCAGTTTTATATTTATAAATTCATTGAATCCAATGACTAAGATCTAATATGATCAAATCCAACAGTAAAAAAAAAAGATCTAACGGTCCAAATTTAAATCCAAATGCTAAAGTAATTAAAAAAAATTATTTTATGTGTTTCATATTCTTTCATAATGTTCCACAAGTTTCATAGTGTCGGTTTAGAGATTTTTCAATATATTTATCGGAATCCGAATATTTTTCGTTAAAATTTTCATAAAATTAAATTAGGATAGTCTACATAAATTTTTTTTTAAATTACTTTAAGAAGAAAAAAATTATCCTAAATTCATTCTTTAATACTCTCAGGCTAAAAATTTAATCCATAAGGATTAGAGGAGAAAAGTTATTTTTGGGTTAAAACCTGACTAAGATCTAATATGATCAAATCCAACAGTAAAAAAAAAAGATCTAACGGTCCAAATTTAAATCCAAATGCTAAAGTAATTAAAAAAAATTATTTTATGTGTTTCATATTCTTTCATAATGTTCCACAAGTTTCATAGTGTCGGTTTAGAGATTTTTCAATATATTTATCGGAATCCGAATATTTTTCGTTAAAATTTTCATAAAATTAAATTAGGATAGTCTACATAAATTTTTTTTTAAATTACTTTAAGAAGAAAAAAATTATCCTAAATTCATTCTTTAATACTCTCAGGCTAAAAATTTAATCCATAAGGATTAGAGGAGAAAAGTTATTTTTGGGTTAAAACCTAAATTTTCTGGGCTAAAAATGTTAGGTTTTAAGCCAAGGGTTGAAGATGGTATAATGCATAACATTAAACAAATTTGATATCGAATTCGCCATCCACGAGATTCGAACCTAAGACCTCTCACTTCCAAGTAAAGAGGAATACCACCATATTGTAGCACTGAGTGGCAAAAGGAATAACACGTCTTATTTTATACTATATAGGTTTAAGCTGGGAGAGATTTTTCAGTGTGTCAGAAATAGAGTCTAGCACACCAAGTATGATAATACAAATAGTTGTACCAGACCATATTTTCGACACACTAAATATGAAACAAGGTGCAGTTTGGGTTGGTTCTGATTCAAGTCTAAACCGCACACTAGAGCCATTTTTTATCATCTCTCTCTTTGATGTGCCAATGAAAAGTGGAAACTTTGGAGGACTCCTGAATCCCACTAGGAATAGAAAGGACTTCCAAAATATGTCGGCGACTATTTCCAATCAAAACCCCAATTCAATGAGCTTGACCTACACATATTCACACCTTTTCCACCCTATAACCCGATGGATACTAGTTTTGGGCACCTGGTCTATTTGTCCGGTCCCAAGTTCAAATTTGTTACTTTAATGTGGCTACAAAAAACGATGATCTAACGGTAATAAATAATTTGTTACTTTAATGTGATTAAAAAAAACGATGATCTAACAGTAATAAATAATTAGGGTAGTTTGATAATGTAATCCTAACTTAGTCATCGAGTTATATACAATGATTATGAGACCACAATCTTATGAGAATTGATTGGTGCAATCAACAATGCATAAATCAATCGCAGCTGGGTTCCAGAGAATAAAAAAAACTCCCAGAAAAAAACATACTACATCAACTATGAAGCTATAAAAAAAGTCCATAGTCTTTGACAACGTCCAAAGCTTTGTTTACACTAATTCTAGATCCAGAAAGAACCAAAACATCAAAGGGATGAATTCTTTTTAAGTCATTGGCAAGGGACTCACTCTCACATTCCATGCTAATAGCTTTAACATCATTAATAAGTTGGAAAGCAAATGCACCAAAGAACACGTATCTATTACCTTTCCCATCAATCGCTATCTTCCTACGATCTCGGAATCGGATTTTACTCCAACCTTTATATTCATCAAGTTTGATATTTTGTACAACTATTGGGACTAAATCGACACACATACTCAAGGTACATTATCCAACTACGAAAAACAAAAGAAAAACTAATGAAAATGGCTTGAAAACTTTGAGTTTTAAGTTTTAACGATAAGTACAAAATAAATGATAAAATATACCATGATTGACTTTTTAGTGTAAAAATGTAATTTTTCGTTAAATAAACAGTACCATGAATTTTTTATTAAAATTCCTAAAAACAAAAGGTATCAATTTATTCTTAGAGAAATATTTGTAAATAATGAATATCACTTGTGCTTTTACCAAAAACTCTTTCAACAATTTTAAAAGTAGTTCATACGAGGACTGGTCTTCCTTTGTTGGAATTCTATTTGATATGCTTCTAAGTTGGGTTGGCTGATGAGACTGGGTGGGCCCCAAACACTACCTATCAAATAAGAATTTCAGCCATATTTGGTCTCCCAGAGTCCGAGAGAGAGAGGAGCGGTGAAAGATGACTCGGGGAAAGCAGAAGATCGAAGCGCAGAGACGAAATGCGGAGAAGAATCAGAAGGCAAAAGGGTCTCAGTTTGAGGCCAGAGCCGTTGCTCTCAAAATCACCTGTCCAATTTGCAAGGTTCTTCTTCCTCTTCACCCTTCACTCTCCACCTTGATCCGATCTTTTACGATGATCCATGAATTTATACAATTATTCAATCCAATCATTATTATTATTCTTAAATTTTATGATTCACTGAACAAACTCACATCTAATTGATTGTTATGGGCCGATAAAATGAAAGCTTTGAATTGAAGATTGTACTTTGATTTGATGATTCAATTGGGACTAGTTGGTAGAGTAAATGGAGAAACTTTTGGATTAGAGTTCATCGGATCCGACTCTTAAACCTTGGGTAAATTGTCATAGGAGGCTCTTCCGCTAGCGATAAGTAGGTACATTTGTTTGCGATTACTCGAATTGTGTATGGACTATGAGTAAAGGCCAATATATAAGACATTATAATGGTCTGCATACCGTTTTTCCAATGAACAATGGGTTTCGCGTAAATTACATAAGCAGCGTGTTTGATATTGGTAGTAATGATGTATAGAATATGATTTGACATTATTGTTTGATCATTGATTATTGCTGCGACCTAAAAGAACCATGATTTGTGATAGTTAAGTGTGAGATGTAGTAGTTGGATTTCCAAAGAGAGTCCGTGTGTACACTGAACTATGAAGGATCTGAGATAGATTTTCTACTCACGAAAGTATGTCTAGTTGTCAAGAGAGATTTTCCTTTCAAGTAAACTTGTTTGTCGTGTCTAAGAGGGACGAAGGAAATACAAATTTATCTTCTTAACCGTGTGGTGATTCTAGTTTTACTGACCCTTCAAAGTTTTCCAGTGACTTCCAGATTTTTAAGGCGCTTTTTTATGCCAGTTTTTATTTTTCCATGTTTTATAGGAAATATAATTTATCAAAGAAAATGATAAGCATTACTGGAGGGGACAGGATTGACAAGAGGTCCGCCAAAACAACTGCGAAGTGAGACAAACAAAGGTAAAAAACAGCAGATATAGCTACAACCTAGAAATCCCCACAAAGTGCAGAGACCAACCAGTCCAACCTGAAAACTAAAAAACGGAAAAATCCAGATTATACCAAGGGGAAAATCTGTAAAAGTTTTAGACATAAGGTGCTTTCTACTAAGATGCTAGATTTTGAAAGGAATAATTAGAGAGCCAGGGAAGCAGATAAATTATGGTTTGACCGTTTGAGGGCTTTTGGCTTGTTGTGAGAGTAGAATGATTATGAAACAAGACTGTTCGTATAAATATTCTTGTATTTATTGTTTGTATGGGATGATGAATCCGTCCTTTGGAGATTACATTTCTTTGGATCAACTTATATCTACGAACTACTATATTTCTTGTGGTACATCACTTGTCCAGTCTGTGGTCTTGTTTCTGTTTCTACTGTGTATGGTATACCTTGTTTCAGTGACTAATAAGTGGTTCACTGGATTACTAATCACTAATAAACAAAAATTCTTGTGCTTTTTAATCTCCAAATACCAGCACGAGTGGAAGGTATATTTCATTGATATCATAATGGGGTCAAACATAAATAGTAAGACCGTTTCCACAACTTTTGTGGGTTATTTATTGTTCTTGTAACTTTTACCTTGTGTCAATTTGTGGATTGTCTGTTGTAACTTTTTACATGGATGATGAATCTATCCATTTGGAGTTTATATTCTTTTGGATCAACTTGCACCTATGAGTTACTATAGCCCTTTCAGTATACCACTTTGCCACCTTTTGGTTTTGCTTGTGTGCTTTTGTGGTTGGTATACTTTGTTTCCTTTATTAATAAGTGGTTCACTTTGTTAGCAATCACTCCTAAACCAGAAAAATGTTCTTGCTTTGTTCAGTCTTAAAATACCAGCATGAGTGGAAGCTATATTTTATTGACACATAAAGGGGTCAAATTTAAGTCGGAAAACTATTTCCACAACTTGTGTGATTTATCTGTAGTTCTTGTAGTGCATCAGTTTCTATGGTATGGTTATGGGGGACTGCTTGTCCACAGTGGCTGTATCAGTTTGACTATTAACAAAATTGTGTTTGTTATCGAAAATAAAAATTTTAAAAAGGAGTTTAACTAACAGGATATAATTGATGACCGCATAGGAAAAGGATCCATAAGCTATATGTTACTTTTGTCCACTCAAACATGCTCGAGTAGTGGAAAACATATTTCCTACTGGTCATACCATATGTTTTCCCAGAGTCAGTGACCCATAAATCATTGGAAGAGATACATGATGCACTTAAGATAGTGGTTGTGTACCCAACTGAACGAAGGAGGTAGAAGTAGTGGGTGTCCCTTGATAAGCATACATTGTCAGGATCTGTGCCACCTGTCGCAGGGGGGATGTCAATTCATCATCATATTTGATATGATGAATTTTTTGTGGAAGTTGGTGATGAGCAATGTATCATACTGGTGTTGCGAACTCGTGTTCCATCCTGTGATTGACTTGCCGAATGACCTCCATTCAAGCTGTCCTTTCTATTTCCAAATAAATGTTTCATAGCGAGCTTCCTACATGTCTCTCGAGTATATTTTAGTTTACATCGACAATAAAGTACACGATAGCATGCATTTATTATCAGATTTAGAGATGGATTGTGATCTCTTCACCCAGGAGGAAGATCAGATTGATTAACTTTCTATTTCCAATGAATCAATGATTATTCTCTGTGGCAAGGAAGAATAAAGACAGCGACTTTTCATTTTTATATAGAGTTTGGTAGCAGTACTGGAATGCAAGCTTCCCAGAAATTGAAAACTTGGAAGGTTTAACTAATGTCTTCAGTTGGATGGCTTGAGATTTTAAAATCCGGATGTCCTTGGGTCACATACTTTAGTATATTGCTTACCGAAAGGGTTTTTTATGCTCTATATTTGGAATGTGTAGTTATCGAGAAAAAATGCATGTTTAACTACAAATATATGTTGATTCTTTGTTTATGCATGCTTTGGTTTACTCTGTAACGAAATGTGTGTTTTCAGGTACAACTTGCAAACCCGAAGCAACTTAGTGATCACTATGGTTCCAAACATCCCAGAGAAAATCCTCCTCCGATCGAATCAGAATGATCAGTTTCTCATGTGAAAGAAAGCATTAAAGAGCAGAAGTAAAAAGTCCTTGCTGTGTTGTTTCAGGGTTTGGACTGTATAGACTTGTATGAAATCCCTCCAGCTTCTGACCCTGGTTTGTAAACCGTTGTATGACTAGGATGAATGATTGATAATGTTCAGTCAGATCTGGAGTTACATTGGCTGTGAATTTAAGCTTTGTTTCTGCTCTAAGTTTCTATGTGTAATAAAGAATGAACTGAACGGAAACCCGAAAATTTTCGTTGTATCTCAATATCGAACGAATACTTACATGTCTCCTGTGTTAGAGATCTTTTGTGTGGACTTCACTCTGCCCTTAAACTTTCTATCTGAAGGATGTAGCCGTTTCTCCGGAATGTAAATACCGCCTCATATAGGTAATTCAATTCCGGAATTTAGGAGTCCGGTTACGGATTTTAGGTGGACCTCGCTGTTTTTTTCATTCTCTAAATGCTAAGTAAATGCCTGAATACCTTGAAAGAAGAGTGATTCCCTTTCTTCCCTCTCTATTCCCGTTTGGTAAACACGCCATTAGTTAACGGGATAAAACAGGTTGAAACGGATTATCCGCATGTAGATCTGAATCAACATGTTAATGAGTGCTTAATACCTGACCCGTTTAAGCCTTAACCTGAACCTTTTTTTTTTTTTTTTTCTGTGTTATTTTGTGTTGGGTTAACATGGTGTGCATAAAATTACCAGGTCACCATTGTTGTGGATTGCGAGAGTCGGGGGCAATTTAGTGGTGGGTTCGTCCACTAAATGAGACCTAAGTAGTTCTATTCTTCAATTGTAAATAGGAGGTCTTAAATTTCAATTTTGATGAAAAGTTCAATACTAAATTCCTCCATTATTAACTATTGTGTGATTTAGCCCAAGTCCCTCACTCATCAGGCATTAGCAAATAGCAATCCTTGTAGAAATAGCAACATATCTAATGTAACCATTGAGGCAATCATGAGATTTAGGGCTCGTTTGGAAGCGCTTTTAAAACGATTGAAAACGCTTTTGAGGAAAATGTTTTTTGTTTCAAAAAACACTTGAAGTACTTACTGCAAGAAGCACTAATTATGTGCCTTAAACTATTTTTAAAATATTTTCAAACGAAACTTTATGCGACTATAGAAATAGCCCCTGTCCTGGCTTGTGAAAGTTGTATGGTAATCTGGGAGGAGGATTGATAATAGAATTTTTTTCTTTTTTTCTTTTGTTTTTGTTTTTGTTTTTGTTTTTTTTTTTTTTTTTTTTTAAGAAGAAATCAATTTCAACATATAAGGTTGAGAAAATTGTAGCATTGGCCCTTCAACTTTAACTGAATTAGATCTATCAACTAAAAATCCATTACCATTGGTTATTTAACTCATTAAAATGTGCCACTTTGGTCATTTTCATCAACTCCGTTAAAACTTCTGTTAAAATGAGTCACTTGCCATGCACGTGAAGTCAGAATCAAGGGCCCAACATGGGAAACTAAATGAAAACATAGTAGAAATGGTCCCTTAAAAACTTTAACCCAATTAAAGAAATAGTAATTCAACTTTAATCCAATTGGAGAAAAATTCCCTCACCTTTAACCCAATTGTAGCAATGATTCTTCTAACACAACTCATTTTAACAGAAGTTTTGACAAAGTTAACAAAAAAGACCATAGCTTTACGTTTAAGGAGTTCAGAGACCATTGATCATAAATTTTTAGTTGAGAGACAATTGCTCCAATTAAGTTAAAGTTGAAGAACCATTGTTACAATTTTCTCTATAAGGTTACACGGGAAGTGAAATGATATTTTTTCCGTTTGTTTATTTGTTTCTTCTTTTTTTATTTGTTCTAATTATTTTTTATAATATGCACCATTAGCAGGTTTAAATGCAGTGTTGTCTAATAATCCACTTAACAGGTTTTAAATTTGTGGGCAAGCTTTAAATGTGACTGATGTACAAAAATTTGGCAGGAATAACGGAATAAGTCTAATGTTGTTCTATATAGGTACACGATCTGCATCCATCGATCGATCCATCATGTTAGACGATAACTAACCTCAAAACTTTAAATATTCCAATAACCGTTAGCAATGTAAGTTTGTACCCTTCGTCGCGTGCAGCCCCATCCTTCAGGCGTCGGGGCAGACAAATTGAGGGAGACCGAGAGAGAAACCATACAGGTGCATCCCCACTCTTAAGCCTGTTTATAGCATAATTATTCACCTCTACACCACAAGTAGCGTATGATATGTATGAAACAGTGGAGAAGTAAACTTCAGCTTCATAAGGTAAATAATCAAATTATTGTAACATAAGATTCGTAAAACATTTGCAATCTCGTTCAGTCATATACTTCAATCTATGCTAGTGTTACAAAAGATTTTTCATCCATCCATCTCAAGATTTCCATACCTTCCGTAAATAACACTTTCGCCAATTCAAAAAAACAAGAAGCATGCACCACAAACCCTTGCACTCTGCCAGGAGCAGCAAATAAAAGGGCAAGCAATTTTACCTCTTAATATCGATGGAAAAGTGTGGTTTGGTCCTCCATCGAAGTCACAGTATCTGATAAATGTCTACCGAACGAAACTTGTATACCAAGGTAACATTTTATCAACCAAGAAGCCCAACTTTGCAAATCACAGTAACTTCAGTCTAGCACATCTTCGCAAACCTCAATGATCTATATTTAGCTACTCAAGCTGGCAAAAGTTTATGAACCTGAAAACCATTCACTTTTCGTCCAAAAAGAAAAAGAAAACCATTCACCTCAGAGTGTGAGTCAGAAGTTATTTTGATTGATCAGCCTGTTCAAGAGAGTGGTCAACAGGGCATCCCTCCTCTCAGCTCTGCTCTCTTCTCTAATCCTTCTCTCTTCTTCCCTCTCTCTCCAAGCCTGCTCACCCATTAACCTCTCCCTCTCCGTCTTCTCCATCTTTTGCCGCCATTCCTCCTCAAACAGCCGCCGCTCCAGCGCCCGCGTCTCCATCATTTGCCTCCACTCCATCTCCATCCTCTGCTGATGCTGAAAAAACTCCTTAAGTAATTCCTGCACACTGCTAGTACTACTTCCACTTGCAGCATTGGTTGCTCTTGCCAATACTACTCCTTCCCCCTTCCTTTTCTTACCTTTCCCATTGCTATCCTCCTCCTCTGCGTCTTCTGACAACTCATCAGACCACTGCCCTGACCTCGATTTCCTCTTAACCAGTTTCTTTGGTCGGGCAGAACCCGCCTCGGATTCAAGAAGCAATCTCTGCATATTCTTGGCTCTTTCAGTAAACACTGCGTGCAACTCCTCAAAGAATGGACATTCCCGCCCACTCTCTGGATCAGACGTCTCCTTCCCCTGAAGATATATAAGTCATTATTACTAGATAGTGTTTGCTAAGAGCCACTTCATAACCATTTCGATTTTAGTCTTTATTTTCTGTTAACGAAAACTGAAAATTGAAAACGAAATGGTGATCAAACGGCCCCTAAGTGATTTCAACCAAAACCCTAGAAAAATCCAATTGGGGGTTTTTGGGTGCGTTGTGAGTTTTGAAAATTCATACCTTGTAGCGAATGAGGAGGTTCTTCCACTTGCACTTGCACTGCTCGGGGGTTCGATTGAAGCCTCTCTCAGTCATCTTAGAGCTCACTGCCTCCCACTGCGGCTTGCTGCGCTTCGATACAACGGAGTCCCTAATCTCCAGCTCCCCACGGATCGCTATCAGCTCCCTTGTCTCGTCCGGGGCCCACTGCCCTGCCCCGGTCGGACTGCTAATCATCATCTTCATCATCCCCCCTCCTCCTCCTCCACCTCCTCCGCCGCCGCCTCTAAGTCCCACGCTCGCTTCCTCATCTCCGCCTCCACCATACATCTTCCCCCGCCCTACCGCGGTGTTCTCTTCCCTGCTCCCGAAACCGCAATTATAGGGTTTCGTCGTGGATTAATATTTTTTGCACGCGTTCTTGCTGGAGAGAGAAATTTTTTTTGGCTAAATATAAAAAATGGTTCTGATATTTGCATAATTAATAAAAATGATCATTGAGATTCAAAATCAATAGAACTGATTATTAACATTGTTCACCATCGATGATTTTGCTCATTCTGTTAAAAACTATTTGGACAATTTTCAAAACTTTGTAACTCAATCGATTCTTAACCAAATTCGACTCATAAAATATCAAAATGAAGATAGTAAAGTGTAGAACAAGATTATACTTATTTGGAAGTCCGGTAGCTTAAAAGGTGATTGGTTCGTGGGAAAACTGGAAAACTCAACAGAAACTAAGTAAACTTTAAACGTTCATAACTTCTTCAATACTCAATGAAATCGAGTGATTCAAAAACGAAAATCATACTGCTCGATGAAACGAAGATAATGGTACCTTTGTTGATAGCTAACTCACCTTGGTTTTCGAGTTAGCTACTTTCGAGGCTTTTTCCGGGCAAACCAATGCGATTTAGCCTTCGAGAAAGGTACCATTATCTTCGTCTCATCGAGAAGTATGATTTTCATTTTTGAATCACTCGATTTCGTTGAGTATTGAAGAAGTTATGAACATTTAAAATTCACCCAGTTTCTAGCGAGTTTTCCAGTTTTCCACGAACCAGTCACCTTTTAGGCTATTTTCCGGCCATCTCCGGCAACCATTGGGCTTCCAAATGATATAATCTTGTTCTACACTTTCCTATCTTCATTTTGATATATTATTGGTCGAATTTGGTTAAGAATCAATTGAGTTACGAGGCTTTGAAAATTGCCCAAAGAGTTTTTAACAGAAGGATCAAAATCATAGATGATGGACAATCTCAGGGATCATTTCTATTGATTATGCAAATCTCAAGGACCATTTTGGATATTTAGTCAAAAATTTTAGTGCGTGGAAAAAACGATCATGTAAATGAAGTATAATAACATAATTTGTTTGAATTTTTTTAACTTTTAATTAATTGTATTATTATTCATGTGCTTAATCATGTTCCAAACACAATAAAAAATCACTCGTATAAAAGATTGTTTTCAATGCATGCTCTCTTGCTCGTGCAAAAGATCGTTTTCAGTCGCGCGTAGTGCGGTGTATAGGGTTTTATTTTAAGGAAAACTAATGAAAAAAAGTTTCAAAACTTTGAGTTTTAACCAAATGTCACCTAATAACTTTATTTAATGATAAGGACAAAAGATAAAAAAGAAAAAAAAAACACAAAAACTTATTCAACCCAAAGTGCGTGCGCACGAAAGCAGTGCGAAAGCAAGCATCTACCAATTCAACAGAAAACCAACCGTGGAAATGCAGCGCACGAGAGAGAGAGAGAGAGAGAGAGAGAGAGAGAGAGAGAGAGAGAGAGAGAGAGAGAGAGAGAGAGAGAGAGAGAGAGAGAGAGAGAGAGAGAGAGAGAGAGAGAGATTGTGAGGGTAGAGAGGCGAATGCCAACCAAATCCATTAAAACTTTTTGTTATTATGTAAAACTTTTTTATTTTTTTGTTATTATGTAAAACTTTTGTCATTTTTATTAAAATTTGAATCATTTTTATTAAAGTTTAAGCCATTTTTATTAAATAAAGTTAGTAGATAGTTTTTTGTTAATTAAAAGTTTTGAGAAGCCCTTTTCATTAAAGCTCATTTTATTTTAATGTTTTACATTTGTGTTAGGTGAGAGGCTAAACTTATTGATGATATATAATTGTCGACTAAAAAGATATAATTGACTTTAATTTAGTAGCTATGTGTTTGCATTGCACATGCTTATTATTCACTCATTATCCTGTTTAACTTAGAATGCTTTATGGAAGCTAAGTTTATACAAAATAATTAAACAATCCAGAACATATTCACTAATCAAAGTTTCTTTCTCAATTGCATAAGCAGAATATATCAGTGCCTCTGAAGCTACAACTCAAGCCATATGGCTGAGATTTGTACTGCATGACTTTGGTGAAGAACAAATTAAACCTACTACTTTGATGTGTGACAATACCTCTGCTATTGCCATGTCAAAGAACCCTGCTTTCCACCAGAGGTCTAAGCACATTAAAAGGAAGTTTCACTTTATCAGAGATGCAATTCAAGAGGGAATTATTGATCAACAATTCTGCAAGAGTGAGAAGCAGCTGGCTGATATCTTCACCAAACATTGGCTAAAGACAAATACTATAACTTGAGGGGCAAATTAGGAGTGATGTCAGTTAAGACCTTAAAAGGGAGTGTTGGTTGATTAAGGTCTAAACCGCCATTTTCTTTATTTTTGTAAGTTATTAGTCCATGTGATAATAAGTTGTTTGGAATCAATGGTTGAGATTAGCTCATTTTGTGTTAGGCTTAGATGTGAACAAGTGGAAGATCTCATAGGATTTTGTAATCAATGCTTGGATGAGCTCATAGGCTTTTCTAGATTCTCTCAGTGCCTAACGACTCTTTTGTACTGTTTTGATGGATGAATGGATACAACACAAAGATGAGCATATTGGCTCTTTGTGAGATTTTGATCAAAATCTTTGCATCGCCATTTTCCTTTCTCTCTGAGTTCTAGTTTTCTTCTTCTTAATCGCTGCAATACTATTAAGCTTTTACAAATTCTAACAGAAACAACAACGTTTTCATAGCAAACGTCTGATGTTTTAGAACTGTGACAGCTGTAACGTGAGGCAGATACAATGTTGGCCTTTTTCCTTTGATTTATGTGAAGGTTTTTTACCGAAAACTTGTCTTCGTTGTAAGGATATGAAGGTTCTAGATAGTGACAAGTGTCAAAGGATTAAGCAATAAGTTGTTAGGTGGTTAAAAACAGTTAGGAATGTTTACTTAGTGTGTAAAGAAAAACTATGACGATATATACTTGTATGAAGAATTATTCAATGATAAACCTCTCTCTATTTCTCCTTCTCTCTTTCTCTCTCTCTCTCTATCTTGCTTTACTTTATGAGAAAACTCCATTGTAGAAAGTTCATTTTCTGCATCCTGGTATCTTCACTGATCGAGGGTTCGTCTTCTCAATCCTGAGTTCCTTTCTGCTTCCGCGCACATTTTCTGAAGATTGGTACGCATTTTTATTTCTGATTTGGTACTGCCAGTTCTTATATATGTGAGTTTGCGATATGTAGTTTGCATCTGCTAAAATTCGAACCATCTGAAAGTAGAAATCCCAACCTCAGCGGAGTAAGGGTTGAAAGTAAACCAATTGGCAACGTGCATGTTATTCTCCACTACAATTGGGACTCGAGCAGTCCAAGCAAGCCCTAGAGAGTCTGCCTCTTCTTCATAAAAAAAGATAGACAGGTTTAAGCCAGCCCGAGGGTGATGAGGGCCGTTGAGCCAGCGGTGGAAGTTGGCGATTCCCTTTCTAGATTCACATGCAGGGTGCAGCTTGGGGGCCATGGTTGATTTCGAGAGAGTGAAGTGAAAAGTGATTGAAACTAGGGCAAGAAAGGGCTAAGAATGTAAGAGATTCAAGGATTTTAGAAATTCAGAGAGATAGGTTTGCTGAAGGTAATGGCCGAGGAAATTTAAATGGAAGTTATTTAAGGTAGTTAACATTGGTGATCAGGGGTTAGTGCAAAGGTTTATTTGAAAACAATTGAGTAAATGGCGTAAGTCCCCAGTTAAAACATGCAATTAATTTTAATCATTATCAATGTCTTGGTTAATAGACTTAACAATAATTAAAGAGGGCATTGTTTGGGTTTATATTTGACTCTGGGCTTTGTGATAATAAAGGCCCAAAGCTGCAAAAGCAAGGCGAAGATTGGAGTCAGACAAGCCAATAGACCCGAGAAAAATTGGAAGCTATTTCAGCAAAGGTACAGGCTATATGCCTGTGATTAAAGTGATGGGCAATAGAGGGCACCTCACCACCAGCCAGAAAGCACTTTTCAAGTAGTCTCATCCTCTCTTTGTCAAGCAGTCGAAATGTGCATTTGGGCAAACTCGAGTGGAATACTTGGGACATATAGTATCAAAGGAAGGAGTTGCAGTTGACCCCTCCAAATTGGATACTATAGCTAAGTGGCCTCTTCCCACTACTGTGAAAACTTTAAGAGGATTTCCTGGTTTGAAAGGATATTACAAGAAATTCATTCCTGATTTTGGAAAGATTATCAGTCCATTGACAGTCCTTACTAAAAAGGATAATTTCAAATGGAGTGAAGCAGCCACAGTGGCATTCAACACACTCAAACAGGTGATGCTTTAACCTCAGGTACTACCTTTTATAATTGAAAGTGATGCATCTGGTTATGGCATTGAAGCTGTTTTGCAATAAAATGGCAAACCTATTGCATTTACCAGTAAAACATTGAGTGTGAGGAATCAATCATTATCTACTTATGAAAAGGAGATGATGGCTATATTACATGCAATCAAGAAATGGCAATCTTACCTTGTGGGCAGACACTTCATCATTAAACAGATCACCATAGTTTGAAGTTTTTTCTGCAAAATAGGGCTAACACTCCTTTTTAACAAAAGTGGGTGTCTAAACTATTGGGTTTTGATTATGAAATCCAATATAAACAAGGATGTGATAATCAAGTAGCTCATGCCTTGTCCAGAATTCCTCTAGATGCATCTATTGTTCAATCAAGTCCTGCAATTGATCAATTACAACTCTTGGCTATTTCCTACCCTTATCTTAGCTGGATGGATGACTTGAGAAGGTACATTAAACAAGACGCTTGGATCTTGGCAAAAATTCAAGAAGTGAAGAAGGTCTCAGATTCATCTCCATTGACTCTATTAAAATACAAAGTCGACAATGGTTTTCTCAAATACAAGGATAGAATTGTATTAAGTCCCAACAGTTCTTGGAGACAACTTGTGTTTGAGGAACATCATAGTAGCCCTTCTGCAGGTCACCCTGGATTTTTTAAGACATACTTTCGAGGTCCTTCTATTGGAATGGGATGAAAAATGATATAAAGGAAACGGTCACAAATTGTCAAGTGTGTCAGTAGCAAAAGTATGAAACTTTAGCCCCTGCGGGTTTAAATCAGCCACTACCAATTCCTTCACGAATTTGGACTGACATATCAATGGACTTCATAAGGATTACCTCCCTGTCGAGGTAAAACAGTTATATGGGTGATCGTTGATAGACTATCCAAATATGCCCATTTTCTAGCCTTATCCCATCCATTCACGGCAGCATCAGTAGCTAATCTCTTTGTGGAACATATTTTCAAGTTACATGGAATGCCTACTTCTATAATCTGTGATAGGGATCCATTACTCATGAGTGCATTTTGGAAAGCATTTTTTACACTACAAGGATCATCATTGTGTCACAGCTCAGGATACCACCCTCAAACGGATGGATAGACAGAGGTTGTTAATCAGTGTCTAGAGACTTACCTAAAATGTTTTTGTAGTCTCCAACCTAAGAAGTGGTCTCTCTAGTTACTGTGGACTAAATGGAGCTATAATATAGCCTTTCATTCTGCTACAAAAAATGTCTCCATATGAGGTAGTGTACGGACAACGTCTTCCACACATTCTGGTGTATGAAACTGGAACACCTAAGCTTGAAATGGTTGACAGGAGTTTATTGGACCGGAATAAGATGATATCCTTGTTAAAATCAATTTTGGCAGCTCTTCAGGACAAAATGATAGTACAGGCAAACAAACATAGGACTGAAAGGGTTTTCCAAGTGGGGGATTTGGTATACTTGCGGTTGGTTCCTTATCAACACCTATCCTTCGCTTCTCATCCCTTCCATATGATGTAGCCTAGATTTTATGGTCCATTTGAAATTCTGGAAAAAGTTGGTCCTGTTGCTTACAAGTTACGCCTTCCTGACACGTCCAAGTTGCACCTTATGTTTCATGTTTCTTGTTTGAAGACCAAATATTCAACCCACGGTACCCTTACCAGTAATTACAGATGATGGGATTTTACAGGATGTACCAATTGCAATATTGGATAGAAGGCTGGTTAAGAAGGGGAATATAGCAAGCACTGAGGTTTTGGTCCAATGGCAAAATCACACGTCTGAAGAAGCTACATGGGAGGTTTATGCAAACTTGAAGAATCGATTCGCCTTAGTTGCTCAAATGTGATTACTTGTATTGCAGACTTTGTGGTCTGCCTTTTGTGTGGATTTAAGTCTTGTTGTACAAGCCTCATTTCAAGGGGCGGTATTGATAGGATGCTGACTAGGATGATGTGTCAGCATTATCAAATTGGTTAATTGGTTAGTTGGTTAGTTGGTTAGTTGGTTATAGTAAGAGATAAGGTTGTTAGTCAGTTTCTTAGTAGCTAAGTTGGCCTAGTCACTATATAAGGAGATTGTAAGAAGGATGAAAGGTTGTTGAATGAAAAGAACATTGTAGTATTACAATGTATCAATACATCGAGTAAGACTTGAAGTCTAGGTCTTATCATCATTGAAGTATGTAAGTGACGTTTGAGCCGCAATGTTCTACCCTAAGCCGTCACTTTTCTCTGAAATCCTCTTGGGTTTGTTTCTCTTTTCTTAAATAAAATACAACTATGTTGAATCATGAATTTGAACATGCCGAACACAAAATTTGACAAAAAGTTCCATGTTCGGAAATTAAGCACCGAACATAAGAGTTGAGGATTAGCCAATAGCTATGAACATGGAATCGAGGGTTCGGTTAACCAGTGCTAGTTGAACCCGCTCGCAATCTTCTCCTCCAAGTCGACTCCTGACCTTCATGCTGCTGTTACAAAGTCTTGATACAATTTGGCTTCTTAGTGATGGAATTTTACGTATTGTTATATTCAACTCCAATGAATATATGAACACTCGAGTCTACTTTGGTTTGATTTCTTCTTAAAATTGATGGAGAAGAACAATTGGATGGCTAACCACCAACTTAAATGAATGCAAATAAAGACATAATTCACTATTAGTTGCAAAGAGCTGCTGGTTTCATGTTCCTTATAATTAAGTTGAATTCTCAAAAGAGTGTGCATAGCTTGATGAAGAACCGAATATTGATGGAGGAATGTGGGTTCTGCAGCCTCATATTGAAGGGGAGGTTGTTGGATGAGAAGATATATCGTGTAAGATGAAGAAGGATTTGGAAAGGGTAATTTTGGAAGATTTGGTGAGTGCGGAGAGTAGATATTTAAGTTTTTAAAATCTTGTAGAGTAAAAAGAGTTCGTTGGGTAAGGAGATAAAAGTTGGGTGTAATCAGAAACGCCATTTCCATTTTAACAAACATAATATTGTCTTCAGTGAGTTCTATTTTGTCAAGTGGTCGAATTATTTGTTCCATTTTGTTTTTGTACATATTTGCTTAACAATGAAATGTTGAGAGTATGAATCTCATATTAGGTGAGGGAATGACCTTGCATGTACTTATAAGTAATTGAGTTACTCTTTATATTGTCAATTAATTTTATGATCGAACCTCAATTTTTTTTTTTTTTTATTCTTTTTTTTTTTAACAAACAACATTATCTACACTGAGGGAAAGAAGATGGGCTTAGACTCATAATGGACTAACAATAATGTGGTTCAAATTTGCCTTTAACGAGAATTGAACCTAAAATCTCTCACTTACAAGTGAAGAGGAATACCACTAGACCGTAATACTAAATGCGATGGAACCTCAACTTTCATTATGGTATCAGACCAAATTGTCATATGTGTGAAGGCCAACACTTGACGTGCTCCACGCCACCTAGTTTGTGTGGTTCACATGCTAAGCTTAAAAATTCGGCACACTTGAATAGGGAATAGGCGCATTAGGAGTATGAATTCCACATCGGATAAAAAAGGACCTTGCATCTGCTTGTAAGTGATTAAGCTACTCCCTATATTATCGATTAATTTTACAGAGCTTCAACTTTCTTCATCATTACAAACTTTTATCATGAGATAATTGAGGAGTACGATCCTCTCCAGATCTAAAAAAAATGAGCCTAAGGATCAAATGATTTTGACCGTTGAAATTTGATCTAACGACTACAATTATTATAACTTTTAGAGAGATTATCTATTTGTAACTATTGGATCAAATTTTAATAGGCCGGATTATCTGATCCTTAGGCTTAATTTTTTTAAGATTCGAAGAGGATTTGTACTCACAATTGAGTAGTCACCATAGCAGATGAGTCAAAATTATAACAATAATGTGAAACAATATTCTCCCGTGCTAATATGCCAGTCATTATAAAACAACAATGTTTTCATTCATAGCATACGTCTGATCGATGTTTTACAAAAGTGACAGCTGTAATTGGGGCAGTGACCTACGATGTTGGCCTTTTTCCTTCCATTCCTATCAAAGGTTTTCTACCGAATACCTGTCCTCTTATGTATATGTACGAATCTGTGGTGTGAGCATTTTTTTTTGGTGAAATGGTCCCCTGCACTCTCAACAACATGTTCTTGTTTTTTTTTTTTTTTTTTTTTTTTTTTGTCCTCTTATGTATATGTACGAATCTGTGGTGTGAGCTGTGAAATGGTCCCCCGCACAGAGCTCTCAACATGTTCTTGTTTTTTTCATTTTTTTTTTTTTTTTTTTTTTTTTTTTTTTGTCCTCTTATGTATATGTACGAATCTGTGGTGTCAACTGTGAAATGGTCCCCTGCACAGAGCTCTCAACATGTTCTTGTTTTTTTCATTTTTTCTCTCTTTTTTTTTTTTTTTTTTTTTTCAGTTGATTTAAACGTTTCTTTCTAACAACGTTTTTAATGTAAAAGAAATTCTTAATGTGTATGTACAAATCAGTGGTGTGAGCTGTGAAATGGTCCCATGCACATAGCTCTCAACATGTGTTTTTTTTTTTTTTTTTGTCAGTTGATTTAAACGTTTCTTTCTAACAACGTTTTTAATGTAAAAGAAAAGAATCACATTCACAATGGGTGGAAACTTGGACGGAAGATTCGGGAACCCTAGAGCATCTGCATAACGCTATATAAGTACTGAGTATCAACTTTTAGTTAGCATACATACCACAAAATAAAAGTTCCAAATCGTTTGATCTTTTGCTAGTTCTTAATATTGTTACTGAAATGATGCCACCCTCAGTGCTTCAGGTGAAACGATTGCAACCGGAACTTATAACTCCGGCAAAGCCAACGCCTCAAGAAACAAAGTTTCTCTCAGATATTGACGACCAAGAAGGCTTTAGATTTCAGGTTCCAATCATAATGTGTTACAAAGACAACCCTTCAGTTAATAAAAATCGTAATCCCGTTAAGGTGATTAGGGAAGCCTTAAGTAGAGCATTAGTGTATTACTACCCTTTAGCTGGAAGGCTTAGGGAAGGGCCTAACAAAAAGCTCGTGGTTGATTGCAATGGTGAAGGCATCTTGTTCGTTGAGGCTTCTGCTGATGTCACACTTGAGCAACTAGGAGACAAAATTCTACCCCCTTGTCCACTCTTAGAGGAGTTCTTATTTAATTTTCCAGGCTCTGATGGAATTATTGGTTGTCCTTTGCTGCTGGTTCAGGTGAGTCAATTAATTATCAATTACATGTTATTTAGTTTTTCGTCTTCATATTTGCTCATAGCCATTAATTCTTTACAAAAAATTTGAAGTAGGTTAAGGGTATGTTTAGTGTTTTTTTGCGTTAAGGTCGCATACACACGCCGGAGATTTTTTTTTAAGAAATTAGTGCAATCAACAACATATGAAATTTTTAATGACAAATAAGGACATAAACAAGAAAGCCCTAACAATATTTGTAAATAAGTTGAAGTTTGGTGGCACCGCAACTGTTTTTAACTTTTTTTATAAAATTGGCAAACGAAAATTTATCATACTGCCACCACACCCAAACTTGAACTTATCTATGATACTACCACGCCTCGTTGTTCTTATGATTAAAGAAAGTCATTAGGTGGTTTTGGAAAGAAAAGATTATGGGACGCTTTTCATTATTTTCAAAACTAATTTTTCTTGGACAATCCTTATCTTTAACCCTATATATTGTAAAATTTGTATACACACCGAATTGAGGAAATTATATTTCTACATCACCTTTATTGTGTAAGTTTTCCTTTGCTGTTCTTCTTCTAGGTTTTTTGCCTGTCATCATGTCGTCCTCTTTGTCTTCTATCTAAATTTTTCTCTTCTATAAGCATTTTGTCTAAATTCCTCTATATTTAAAGACTCTTTCAAGTAAAGAGGCACGAGACTCTTTCAAAGAGACTCCATCTTTCTTGAATTTTATTCCTCATTTTTATGAATTTTTTGTTTCCTAATTAGATCATCTAATTTAGATGAATTTTTTTTTTTTTTTTTTTTTTTTTTTTTTTTTTTTTTTTTTGTCTTTTCTTCTAAAGAATTGTTAACTACCACAAATATGATGATCAAGAAAAAAAGTCTAGTAACTAACTTTTGCAATATGCAGGTCACTTGTCTTACGTGTGGAGGTTTCATACTTGCAGTGCGCCTAAACCACACAATGTGTGATGGACCTGGATTGGTCCTGTTCTTGAAAGCCATTGCGGAGATGGCAAGAGGCGCACACGCACCTTCTATTCTACCAGTGTGGGAGAGAGAGCTCTTGTTCGCTCGAGATCCACCAAGAATTACATGTGCTCATCATGAATATGAGGACGTGATTGATCATTCTGATGGCTCATACGAATCCAATAACCAGTCAAACATGGTTCAACGATCTTTCTACTTTGGTGCCAAGGAGATGAGAGTTCTTCGAAAACAGATTCCACCGCACCTAATTTCCACTTGCTCCACATTTGACTTGATCACAGCTTGTTTGTGGAAATGTCGCACTCTTGCACTTAGAATTAATCCAAAACAAGTTGTTCGAGTTTCATGCACTGTCAATGCACGGGGAAAGCACAACAATGTACGTCTTCCCTTGGGATACTATGGCAATGCATTTGCATTTCCAGCTGCAGTTTCAAAGGCTGAATCTCTATGCAAAAATCCACTGGGATATGCTTTAGAGTTGGTGAAGAAGGCTAAAGCTACCATGAATGAAGAATACTTAAGATCAGTGGCAGATCTTTTGGTACTAAGAGGGCGACCTCAATATTCATCAACAGGAAGTTATTTCATAGTTTCTGATAATACGCGTGCAGGTTTTGGAGATGTCAATTTTGGATGGGGACAACCGGTATTTGCTGGACCCGCCAAGGCCTTGGATTTGATTAGCTTCTACGTTCAACACAAAAACAACACTGAGGATGGAATATTGGTACCAATGTGTTTGCCATTCTCGGCCATGGAGAGATTTCAGCAGGAACTAGAGAGGATTACTCAGGAACCTAAGGAGGATATATGTAACAACCTTAGATCAACTAGGATCATGTCAATGATGTAAGTGTTAGACGTAATGCACTTTCTGTAATGTAAAGTTGCGTCTCTTGGAACTAATCCAAGAGTTATAGCTGTTATCAAAAGGTCTGAATGTTATTAAAAAATAGCCAATAATAAGATGGCCTTGTGTTGTAATAAAAAATTGAAAGAAATAAAATTAAATTTCAGTTGCCGTTCAAAAGCCATCCTCCATATATATTCTCTTGTATTCTTCCTTTCTGTAGTATAACTGAAAACTGCTGATCTTTCCTCTAACAGTAAGAATCATATTGCCCATATGTTAGACAATTTAGTAAGATTTCAATCGATTTCTTCGAGTATCATGAAAATGTCAAGAAGTTTGAGCCTTTATTTCCCCAAACCAATAAGAGCAAAATGATATATAAGCGATCGAGAACATAAAAGTAAACTAATCACACACAATGATAGGAACCTTGCTTACTGTAGAATCATATGGAGCAACAATTACAAGCACTCAAATATTCTTCCCACCCACCTCATAATTTAGGGTTTTGAGATCTACTTGGCTCGTTCATTCTAGTTAAAATTTTCAGCCTTATTTTGTTAAAAGTTTGTTGAACTTGAATTGAGTTGAGACTCAAATTAAAGTAAAAATCAATCACTACCACGTTTAACATTTAGCACGACAAACAATAATTGGTCGCCCAAAGCTTAATAGTGTCGCACAAACGTATGCGCAACGAAAACTTCGTCACGCAGAATCGGTTGCGCAAAGATTGTGAAGAAAGACTTTGTGTGATGAACAAAAGCATTGGTTGCGGAAAATAAGGCGTGACAATTCCTCATTCGTTGCACCGAATTTTTAGGAATGAATATGTTCGTCACACAAAATGCCAGGATACAAACCTAGGACGACTAATATTCGTGTCTAAAAACTTTGCGCAACGACATGTTCTTGTGCGACGAAAATGAGTTATCGCAAAAAACAAATAAAAAAAAAATTATATTTTTTGTTTTGGGTTTAAATTTATAAAAAAATAAAAAATTAAATTGAGATAAAAAAAAATGTAGTGAAAAGAAAATTAATTAATTTAAAATAAAAATAAAATGTATGTATAAGGAAAAAGTTTTAAAAGTAAGGGACTAAACAACTAAGAAAAAAATGTGGAATAATCCATGGGGTCGTCATTCGCATGCAGATGGAAAGATTGGGGCAAGAAAGGCTCGGGGTTGAGCATAGGCTTAGAGGTTGAAGGGGTAGAGTTCTGCGCATGCTCGGGTTGGAAGGGCTAGCACATCGATAGGGGACAAATATCTGGGAGACGAATGCCGAACTGACTGAGGGCCTGTACAATTAGTGACATCTGGCGCTTATACGTGGCGAGCTTAGTCCTAAGGTCGGCCACCCCTACTGTCAAAGCTGTCACCTCACCCTTCGACTGGGAGGATGAAAAGGCTTAAGGTTCCCGCCACCGAGCATTCCTTATCCCTTTACAATATGTCCTCAACCTTCGTCTGAGAGTTTGATCCAAGGTGTTTGTAAAGGTCTAAAACCTCGCATCCTCGAGGGGATCCACAAACTCAAGCAGAGTCTGAGGAGGAAGGTGGGAGGCGGACTCCTAAAGAACCAACTATCTCTTCTCCATCATCAGCGTATGTGTAATATAACATGAAATATTAATAATAACATTCAAATAATAACTATGATACTTGAATGCGTAAGATAGTAATTACAATTGAAGAATACTTACATGAAAGGACTCGGCCAACTCATCCCTGTGTCGAACATAAACGTCTACAAAGACATCAATCTTCGGGAATTTTGAACCCCTTGAATAGAACATGATAAGAAAAATGTTAGTACGAAAGAAAAATTAATATTACTGACATATTAAAAATTGAATATGAAAAGTTTTATTATTACCTCTCGCCGCGCCTCCATCCTATATGAGAAGGGCCTCGAACCCGAATGGTGGAGAAGAGTCGTCTTCTCGCGATTGATCTTGTTGGCTTTCGCCTTCCTCTGTTATACAAAAAATAAATGTATTAGTTCTAATTTAAATGAAACATAAAAAAAATCAATAAACATTAGTAATAAACGTATAATATTTTTAGACTTCATATAAAAAATGTACCACATAGTTGGACTCCTAAAAATGACTGCAGAGGCACACCTAATTTTTTCCCGATCCTCAAACTCCTTCAAGCAACCTTCCTCAAGAACGACCTGCGGATCATCAAATGTCTAAAAATATTGGTGCACATCTCTCTTCCACTGCTTGTACTGTTCAGCGAATAGCATGTGACGTACGCCAACATATTGTCATTGATGTCGTTGAAATTGTAATTCGTTTGCAATGTAGCAAATTAATTACATACGTAATATAAATATATAAAATTTAAAGAAAAAGCAATAAAAAGGCAAGATACTTATTGACAAATAAGTGTGCACCTTCGTCCTCACCTCATCTGGCATTGCCTTCCAATACTTCTATCGCATAAGGCAATAGGTCCAAACGACATGACCAATGTCGTGGGCTAATGCGCTATGCTGCTTCGGCGTTGGTGCAACCCAATGCAGTCATTGTATCTGATCGTGATACATCCATTGGTCACTTGGGTGACCTTCACAATCTTCAACTAGCGACAAGATCCCTGAGTATTTTTCTTTGCTGAAAAAAATAAAAATAAAAAATAGTCAAACAAACATTACAAATTATACCAAAATTTTGGCAGAACCTCCCTAAAGTTATAACAATTCCCAAACCCTGGACATTGTAATAATAATATATGATATCTAACAACAATCACAAATAGGGGTGGGCAAACGAGGCATGGACCCGTGGGTAGAGGCTGGTTTAAGCAGTTCGGGGCGGGTCCAATTAATTTTTTTTTTAAATCTGAAACAGGGCGGGGCAGGGCGAGTCCACTTTAGTTGTGAGGTGGGGCAAGTCCTAATTGCTGATGTAAGATCCCACATTGCCCAGGGGTGTGGATCCTGTAAACCTTATATGTATATTCTCATATCTACCTAGCACGAGGCATTTTGGGAGCTCACTGGCTTCGGCACTGGCTTCGAAGTTCATCGGAACTCTGAAATTAAGTGAGTTTGCACGAGAGCAATCCCAGGATGGATGACCCACTGGGAAGTTCTTGTGTGAGTTCTCATAAACAAAATCGTGAGGGCGTAGTCGGGGCCCAAAGTGGACAATATCGTGCTACAATGGAGTTGAGCCCGGGATATGGTAGGGGCCCGGGCCGGAATATGACAGTTGAGGAAACAGGTCCCCGACCCAGACTGTTTCCACCGTCCAAAAATTGTCGATCTCTCAAAGAAAATTCTCCATCTTTCTCACTAACTCTCCCTCTATTTCATCTCTATCCCTCCCCTCTGCAACTCACTCTATTGGGATTTCCATATTAAAACTACAAAGTGTCAAGCAAATAAACATCAATAATTTGATAAACTGAAAACGGAATGACAACTAAGAAAGAAGTAACTTTTACCGCTATAACAGCAGCATCCGCCAGAAAATACATGAAGTCACCATCAATATCAAGCTGCACACAGACTTGGTCAATATGCAAGTGACAAGTGAAAAAAAAAATATCCCATCGGTGGGAATTAGACTCATGATTTACAAATGGTGGGTGCAAAGTGTGAAATTCCAACCTGGCTTGCACCAAACAATGCCCTTATTGCTTTTCCATTAGTTGTAAGACTTTGTTCAATGATACGAGTAGTTTCTTGAAGTGCAACTTTACATTGTGGACCTGCAGACTCACCAATTTGCAAATTCGACTTCGAATTCTCCACCACCTCGGGGATGACCCATTCCTTCTTGGACCAGACGCCAGAGCCGTACGAGGAGTGGAGCAAGGCAGAGGAAGCCATGGCTGAGAGGAGAGAGAGGGGAAGTTTGTGGAAAGAGGCGGTGCGCTGTTGGATTTAGGAGGGTTTGGATTGGTGGATGTGAAGATGATATGAAGAGGAGAAAGGAAAAAAAAAAAAAAAAACCGGCAGTGCAGTATGCTCAAAAAATGAAAAAAAAAAAAAAAAAAGGGTAATTGGACCAATGGACGCTCATTGAATTGGACCGTTTGAAACGGACCAGATTAGATCCGGTTCCCAAACTCAAATCACTCTACCCAGCCCGGTCCGTGCCCAACCCTAATCACACAGTTGGATAGGCCAGATTTGGACCTAACACACAGTTGCAGTATGTAAAAAATTTGATTGCACTTAATATGTGAATAACTAAATTCACAAGGCAATAAAAGGAGTTATTTAACTTTACCTTGTTGTGACCCCGAGGCATCAGTAGTGGATGCTGATGTCGTGTTGCGCATATGAGGGTGGCTGACCACAACAAGTATCGCCATTAAAGAGGCTAATGATGCCGGCACCTGGGAGACTCGAGGACCAACCGGATCAACCAGATTAACCAGCCTGGGGTCCATTTCTACTGGCGTAGTGGCGGCTGAAGTAGGATGCGGGAGAATCAAATGGGGTGCAGTCGTCACCGTCTTACGACTTCTAATAAGCTACGACATCCGCACAATTAGGGAAAAAAAAAAAAAATTCAATGCATATATATGTGCCCCACATAAAGATCCATAATACACACACACATTTTGTAATTGAAATGACAAACAAAAGCTAATTAGATCATTATTTAAGGTAACATCTTCTCTACACTACTTACAAGAACAAAGGTTTTTATTTTATTTTCATAACTGAATTTGTAATACTACCCTTTCCCTCGTGTAGCAAAACACTGATGCCTAAACAACTTAGTGGAAGAAAATTTTATTTGCAAGCTTATATCAACTTTTGGTAGTTGGTATCACACTTTCTATAAAGAAGGTCATATAAACATGAAAAGTGAGGACCAACAACTAGGTGGTATTTGAACAAGTAAAACTGATATCAAGAAACGTAATAACAAAAGTCTTATTCAAATTCGATTTATAAGAAGAACAAATAGCACTAGAGAAAAGCAAAAACAAGCTGTAGATATCAAGCAGTAAACTCATAAAAAGCTTTTGATGCAGTGCCATTAATTTTGGTTTGGTAGCCGCTTCAAATTCGATTTAATATTCCTAGTAACTTGATTTCTCTTAAGTGATGTTTTAATTAGGAATTGTGTTGTCATTTAGTAATAGTCGTTTACTGTGCTATATTGGGCTAGCAACTTGTGTTTGTGGTTCTTATGGTTGCTAGCTAGGCTCTCTAAATACTCGAACTATCTAGTCCGAAAGGAATACCAAAATCTAAATAAACACAATCTGCCAAATCTAACCAAAGTATAGTATGAACTTGAAATGCAGATTAATCCTGGTGAGCAATGCGACTACAAAACCAAACTAAGACTTCAATAAACACCCATTAAACTAATTCAAAGTAAAAAAGTGCCAAACATTCAAATTTCAAACTATCAACTAGAGGGCATAGAGTACAAACTAAGAGATTCACTAACTGGCGGGCAACCACCAATTGCTCACTAGAATTAAACTAAACTCACCATATCCGCAAATACCCAATTTACCCAAATCAATAAAATAACAAGAAATATTTCTGAAAAAAAGTTCGGAAACAATTGAATCAAAGACGGGTAAGTGAGGGATTCATGAATTGAATAATCAAATGGACAAGAGAAAGCACCTTGACGAAGAGGAGGATTCCCTGTGCCGTTGAGAAAAATTATTAAAACCCAGATAAAATCAGAGAAATTAGAACATTCAGAAATCACAACTCAGACCCAGAAACAAACATATCCAAGAATTTGCAAACAACTAACAAGCAATGAATTTGTATTACTACCCTAATTCAAAATTTGCACTCGACAGATTAGAACCCTAATTATTAAGAATTTGCAAATAATTCTAAAATTACCTCAGAGAGAGAGGGTTGTTAGAGGAGGAAGATAGAGGGTTGTTGAAGGAGGAAGAGAGAGTGCAAGTGGGCGAGAGGGTGAGAGGCCGAGAGGGAGGGTGACAAAGATTTAGTGAGAGAGACGGCTGTTGAAGGGAGAAAGTTTACAAAGAGCAAGAGATGAGGGGAAAAGTGTTTGCAATTTCAATTAAATCCCGAGGTTCTTACGCAAAAAAATCAAATTTTCATGAAATTATTTTCGTGGCCGCTCAGAAAGTTAAAATTTTCACCTCCTTGCGCGACGAAAAGGAATTTAATTGTTGCGCAAATGCTTTCTTGTTCGTCGCACAATGAGCTGAAAATTTAATTTACCCAGTTCAATTTTTTTTTAAATTTATATTTATTCAAATAAAAGCAATTTATTTATAACATATAAGATATATAAATTACAAAAATATATATATATATATATATATATCATTTAATATGTTTTATAGAGCAATTCACAAATAAATTGTATTATTCATCATCCAAACTATAATAACTTTCACTAGCGTCACTATCATCACTTTCAGTCTCACAATCCTCCTCCTTGATAGGTACGTCACCTTCGTCATTCAGGCCCACTACATTATCGTATCGCAAAAGATTATCGAGATCAATTATAATTGACTGAATTGATATTTCAATTGAAGCCACTCCTTGTATCTAAAACAGTTCTTGGATAAGATTTGTATTTCAAAGTGTTTCCGCAACATTTTCCATTGAAGATTCTAAACGTTGGTCAGGGACTTTGTCGTTAGTAGGGTCTTGTTCTGGTATAGCACACACATTCCTTCGATCCATCTTCTGAACAACTTTACAACCTCTCCCCTGATTTAGGGTCATCTAGATACACAATCTGTTTTGCCATGTTTGCCAAAATGTAAGGGTCGTCATCGTACCAACTTATATTAGCGTTCACAGATAGTAAGCCATGGTCGATTTTAACACTTCCCTGCCTATTTGGGTTTGTATCAAACCATTGACACTTAAACATGATCACTTGGCATCGGTCTTTGTAAAGCAATTGCATGACACTTGTTAGTTTGCCATATAAATCAATGTCTGTACTTCCGCCTCCACCTGTGCTGTTTTGCATACACAACTTAGCATCTCGTGGAGCCCCCAAAAACTTGACGCCGTTAACATGGCAACCCAAGAACAATTCAGCGAAATCAGGCCAAATACCAAGTTATATAACTCTTCACTATAAGTAGGGGAATTCGATGCTTTCAATTTATTCACCTAACATTATACAAAAACATACACCTGTTAGTTTGAGAAAATTAAATACTACAATATATATGTCGAATACAAAACACTTATAACTTACATATTCGAGAAACCACTGTGGAAATAATTCTTGGTGTTTCTTGGCATACAAATGTGATGGATGTTTTTGCTTCATCATCTCTTCATGCTCATCTAGGTATGCTATTCTCTCTTCACAATTGTTTAGTACGAACCAATGCGCTACCTCTATGTAATTTTTGGAAAACGACTCGCCTCTTACAAGATCTCTAAAGGGTCGTACACATTAGGCAAAAACTGAAAGTTTCTCCTTTCTCACACCCCAGTCACTATTATGCTGAGGACGATTGAAAGTCATCTCCACATCTTTTAAATACATTCCACAAAATGTAAGTGACTCATATTAAACCTAAGCCTCTATAATTGATCCTTCAGGCTTCGCGCTGTTGCATTCTTTTTTTTTTCAACTTCTCGAGAAGGCTACCAAAATAAAACGATACGATACAAATTAGTAAGCGTGGGTTAATGATGAATAAACAAATGATGAGGATTATATACATTTCTATTGGATACATCCATCAATAGGTTACAGGACCAGCACGCAATGCTTCTTCCAGCAAGTGAACCATCACATGGATCATACTTATGAAGAAAGCTGGAGGGAATATCATCTCAAACTTGCATAAGACTTGGACAATGTCATGGCGCAATTGATTAATGTCTGTCATTCGCAATGTTCTTGCCATCAATTGGGAAAAAAATCTAGACAACAACATGATTGGCTTCACAACATCTTTCGGCAATAGGTGTCGAATACCCATAGCAAATAGGCGTTGCATAACCACATGGTAGTCATGGCTCTTTAGTCTAGCAAATTTACCCTCATCAACATTCATGGAAAGCACGATATTAGAAGCATACCCATCGGGAAACTTTACAGACGATACAAACTTTAAAAACTCTTTTCTGTCATTCAATTGCATGAAAAAAAATGCAAGATCCCTTATGGCTTTATCACTGTCCCTATTCATCCATAAACCCCTCCGTATGCCCATTCTTTCCAAATCAAGATGAGCTTTGATCGTGTCCTTTGTCTTGCCCTCAATATCTAGAATGATGCCTACCAATGTGTCAAATACATTTTTCTCAACATGCATAACGTCGAGGTTGTGTCTCAATTTTAGTTTCGACCAATATGGGAGCTCAAAAAACATAGACTTGTGCGTCCAGGTCATATGTGTAAAAGGTCTAGTCTTGCTCACTATTTTACTAAACTGAGCAAAAATCCAAATGGTTAAGCTGTGCCAAAATCTGATCACTGAACCATCCTCTAGGTCTAAGGCGATGCTCTCTTTTCCCGTCGAACTTTTTATCCTTTTCACGCCACGCGTGGTCCCATGGCAACCATCTCCGATGACCAAGGTAACAAACTTTTTCGGCATGGCAACCAGATGTTACATTATCCTTACATATAGGGCATGCCATATAACACCTAGTGCTCCACCCAAAAATCATTGCATATGCAGGAAAATCATTCACAGTCCACATAACTGCTGCCCATAAAGTGAACATCTTGCTAGTACACTTATCGTACGTGCGCACACCGTTTGTCCATAAATCCTTTAACCCATCAACCAACGGCCTTAAGTAAACATCGATTGACCTACCAAGATCCTTAGTTATCAAAAGAGTCATCATCATGTTTTTTTTTTTCATGCATTTCCAAGGCGACAAATTATATGATAATACGAAAATTGGCCAAGTGCTGTGGTGTAGGTTTAGAACCCCGAACGAATTGAATCTGTCAATGGCAAGCCCCAATCTAACATTTTGGGGATCAGCAACAATCTTGGGGAACGTTCAATCGAACTCTTTCCATGCCTCCCCATTTGCAGGATGCCTCATCACGTCGTTGTCTACCCGTTTTTCCTTATGCCATGTCATGTCAGTGGCAGTATGCGTCGACATATACAATCGCTACAACCTATGTTTCAAAGGCAGATAACACATGACTTTTTTGTGGGATCTTAGTCATTCAATTCTCATATGTCATTTTGAACCTCATAAATGCTTTATTCTATGTGTAGAATAATATACAGGGCATTTATCCAATTATTTTTGTAAGCATGAATTTTTTCATAACCCAATCCGAGACCATTCAACACCTTTTGCGCATGTCTATGGTCTTTCAGCAAACAATTGTCCTTTGGAAGCATTCTCTTAAAAACCCCCAAAAAGTAATCAAAACATTGGTTTGACATATGATACTTTATTTTTCCGTGCATTAGTTTCACAATGGCCGTGAGAACCGAAAGACTCTCGCACCCCAAGTATAACTCTTGGTTGGCATTTTTTTAATAGTTTTTCATATTGTTCAAACTCTGCAGTGTCCATTGTTGTAGGCACGTCATTTTCCCTTTCCTGATAGGTGTTTTTCAATGAAAATGGAAAAGCATCATTTATACTATCCATGACTTGTTCATTAGGATCCATAATAGGTTCAACATTGCCCACTCTTGTGGCGTTTGAAGACAAAGCATTGTCTAATTGTTCCCTATGATGGTCCAAGTATTATAGGTCTCTACCATTCCAGTCCTTACTAAATGAAATCGAACATTTTCAATTGAGTGCCGGGGGGGGGGGTTGTGATTTTTTTTTTTTCCTTCCTCCTTCTCCTTTTTTTCCTCTTCTCCTTCTTTCTTCTTCTTCTTCCTCCTTCTCCTTCTCCTTCATCTGCAGGGAGGGTTGATGGGCTTTCAATTTTTTTTTTTTTTTTTTTGGGGTTTGCAGGTGGGGGGAGGGGGGGGGGAAGAAGATGAAGATGGGGAGAAGAGAGAGGAAGGGGAGAGGGACGAACTGAGGGTTATTTTTTTTTTAATTTTTTTTTATTTTATATACTTTTTTTTATTATTTTAATATTTAAAAATATTAAAAATATATATATATTTTTTTTAGTTTTTAATAATATTTTAATGATTTTTTAATAGAAAGTGGGCCCCGAATCAAGCCACGTCAGCATTTAACTGAAAAGTAAACGGCCAAGTAACGGAAGGTATAACATTGGACCAAATTCTAAAGATGAGGTATGACATTGTCAATTTTAAAAGATGAGGTACGAAAATGTCATGACACCAATAGTTGAGGTAGTTTTTTGTACTTTACCCAATTATTTTGTATAAACTTAGCATCCATAAAGCACTTTAAGTTCGGAAAATGATCCTCGCTGGATCTTTTCCTAGGGATTTTAGGGATCATGTGATCGTGACTGTTCATTGTACATCGTGCGATCATAAATCATTTCAACATTTAAAATTAAATATGAATATTACTTAACAAAAACTGACCGCATGATATACGATGAACAATCATGATCACGGGATACCAAGGATCCCTAGAAAAAGGATTTTCACTAGCAAGAGCATTTAAATTGTAGGGAGTAGAAGACAATTATGAGATCAATCCCAATCATGTTTCGAATTCAAGAGATAGTCAAAAATTTTATTTTTATTTTTTGTATTCATTTGGTTTATTCAATTTGCAACTCAAATGTCTTATTGTTGTGCCTTTCAGAATATGTCTTACATATTCACCTTCACCCCAATCTCCTTGCTCTATATTTTGGGGAAAGAAGTATAGATTTCAATTTGAGGCCAAAATGCTTGGTTATAATGATTAACTGATTAATTTTGTTGGAATGTTTACATTTTTGCAATTTATTTATAATTGAGTTGTAAGGAAAGACATTCACTATTCTTCCAAGAAGAGGTCAAATTCAGATTCATAATTTGAATTGAGAGCCCCAATGCAAAGCGTGAGGAGACGGTGGCTATCAACAATAGAGGAAGCAGAGAGGGAGTCGGAGAATTGATCCTGCCTTCCTCCTTGCGGTATTTCAAGATACAGTCTTGTGTAGGCTTTTGTTTCCTCTCATCTACATGGCAAATTATTGATCCTCACAAAGGTGCACAACAATGTATTCCTAGTTGATCCTTTCCATTATTTTATTTTGTTTAATGCTTCAACGTGTAATACATTTTAATCTTCCATATGAATCCCTTAATAGTTGTTTGTAAAGTAGAACCTGTCCTTTCCTCTATTGACCCATCATTAGCTAGTATATCGTTTAATTTCTAGGGCAATTAGCAGGAATGATCACTTTTTGACATTTGGTTGCAGAAATGATTAGGTGTCGTTATGTCATCATTGTGTGGTCGATATGTGATTAATACATCATCGATATTAAAAAAAATGATCATTTTTGCAACTAAATGTCAAAAAGTGATTATTTATGCTAATTGCCCTAATTTCTATTTATCAAATAAAAGAACAGTACTATTAGTCGGACTTGAGTATTGCAAGTGTACAAACTAAGGTCAAAGGTAGTACGTTGTAACCTGCTACACTGAGACATTATTTTTGAGAGACGAAATCCACTCTTATAAAGATAGTGTCTAAATGGCCTCAACTTATAGTGTTGTTCTAATGAAACATCGGTAGAGAGCGATTTCTACTCCCTAAAAGATAAGTATTCAATATATTGTTGATTTCATTTAATCGATTGTGGCAATGAAAATTCTCATTAACAGTATTTATCTTTTGTGAATTGTTGTAGAAGAAGTAGCATCGACGTAGCTAAATTTTTTGTATACAGAATTTCAATATGCCATAAATTTTTTGTAAAGCATCCCTTTCTGAATGAAAATACGAAAGCTCAATAGGATGGCTAGTTGAACACTTCGTAACGCTACCAATATGCCCTCTGAAGAGTAGCAACCGTAACAAGACAGGTCCCTTCCCCATCCCTAACCACCCTAATGCCACCATTACCACTGCACTCTCAAAAAGTATAATACAAAATAATATTCACCCAACTTTGACCCAGAGGACTCCACCATTGATGCTGCACTGGCTGCTTACCTCAACTACCGGTCACACATGTTATTCTTGGGCTTGTGACCTTCTTGTTGTTGAATTTTGTGTGAACATTGTAATTTACTTTACTATGTTTTCGGTTTGGTAGGTCGCTTAAGCTCTACTTGAACCAGTGAAACACAAGTATGAAGTTGTTCCCACGAGTATTGATTTTTACTTTAATTTGAGTCTCAACTCAATTCGAATTCAACAAACTTTTAATACAAATAGGACTGAAAATTTTACCTAGAATGAACGAGCCAAGGAGATCTCAAAACCCTAAATTACGTGTAGGTGGGAAGAATATTTGAGTGCTTGCAATTGTTTCTCCATATGCTTCTCCAGTACGCAAGGCTCCTATCATTGTGTGTGAATAGTTTAATTTTGTGTTCTCGATCGCATATATGTCATTTTGCACTTAATTGGTTTGAGGAAATTAAGGCTCAGACTTTCTGACCTTTTCATGATTCTTTAAGAAATCCATTGAAATCTTACTAAATTGTCTAACAAATGACCAATTTGATTCTTACTGTTGGAGGAAATATCAGCAGTTTTCAATTACACTGCAGAAACGAAGAATACAACAGAATATATATGGAGGATGAGTTTTGAACGGGAACTGAAATTTACTTAACTTTATTGCTTTCAGATTTTTATTACAACACTTGGCCATCTTATTGGCTATCTATTATAACATTCAAACCTTTTGATAATGGCCATAACTCTTGGATTAGTTCCAAGAGACACAACTCTACATCACAGGAAGTGCATTACGTTTAACAATTACATCATTGACATGATCCTAGTTGATCTAAGGTTGTTACATATATCCTCCTTAGGTTCCAGAGTAATCCTCTCAAGTTCCTGCTGAAATCTCTCCATGGCCGAGAATGGCAACCACATTGGTACCAATATTCCATCCTCAATGTTGTTTTTGTGTTGAATGTAGAAGCTAATCAAATCCACGGCCTTGGCGGGTCCAGCAAATACTGGCTGTCCCCATCCAAAATTGACATCGCCAACACCTACACGCGTTATATCAGAAACTAAAAAATTACTTCCTGTCGATGAATAATGAGGTCGCCCTCTTAGTACCAAAAGATCTGCCACTGATCTTAAGTATTCTTCATTCATGGTAGCTTTAGCCTTCTTCACTAACTCCAAAGCATATCCCAGTGGATTTTTGCATAGAGGTTCAGCCTTTGAAACTGCAGCTGGAAATGCAAATGCATTGCCATAGTATCCCAAGGGAAGACGTACATTGTTGTGCTTTCCCCGTGCATTGACAATGCAGGAAACTCGAACAACCTGTTTTGGATTAATTTTAAGTGCAAGAGTGCGACATTTCCACAAACAAGCTGTGATCAAGTCAAATGTGGAGCAAGTGGAAATTAGGTGGGGTGGAATCTGTTGTCGAAGGACTCTCATCTCCTTGGCCCCAAAGTAGAAGGATCGTTGAACCATGTTTGACTGGTTATTGGAAGCGTATGAGCCATCAGAATGATCAATCACGTCTTCATATTCATGATGAGCACATGTAATTCTTGGTGGATCTCGAGCAAACAAGAGCTCTCTCTCCCACACTGGTAGAATAAATGGTGCATGTGCGCCTCTTGCCATCTCCGCAACGGCGGTCAGGAACTGGACAAATCCAGGTGCATCGCACATTGTGTGGTTTAGGCGCAATGCAAGTATGAAACCTCCACAAGTAAGACGGGTCACCTGCGTATTGCAAAAGTTAGTTACTAGACTTTTTTCTTGATCATCATATTCGTGCTAGTTAACAATTTTTTAGAAGAAAAGACAAAAAAGCTATCTAAATTAGATGATCTAATTAGGAAACCAAAATTTCATAAAAATTAGGAATTAAATTCAAGAAAGATGGAGTCTCTTCAAAAGAGTCTCGTGCATGTTGTAGTTACTTGAAAGAGTCCTTAAATACAGAGGAATTTTGACAAAATGCTTATAGAAGATAAAAAAATTTAGATAGAAGACAAAGAGGATGACATGACGACAGGCAAAAAACCTAGAAGAAGAACGGCAAAGGAAAACCTATGCAATAAAGGTGATGTGAGACTAGTAGAAAACCTAGGACCTATTACCATGTAGAAATGTAATTTCCTCAATCCGGTGTGTATACAAATTTTACAATATATAGCGTTAAACATAAGGATTGTCGAAGAAAAATTAGTTTCAAAAAATAACAAAAAGCGTCTCATAATCCTTTTTTTTCAAAACCACCTAATGAACTTTCTTTAATCATAAGAACAAAGAGGCATGGTAGTATCGTAGATAAGTTCAAGTTTGGGTGTAATGGCAACATGATAAATTTTCATTTATGAAAAAGGTTGCCAATTTTATGAAAAAGTTAAAAACAATTGCGATGCCACCAAACTTCAACTTCTTTACAATATTATTAGCGCTTTCTTGTTTATGTCCTTATTTTCATTAAAAATTCATATGTTGTTGATTGCACTAATTTCTTACAAAAAATCTCCGGCGTATGTATGTGACCTTAACGCAAAAAATACTACTCTTACCCTTAACCTACTTCAATTTTTTTGTAAAGAATTAATGGCTATGACCAAATATGAATACGAAAAACTAATTAACATGTAATTAATAATTAATTGACTCACTTGAACCAGAAGCAAAGGACAACCAATAATTCCATCAGAACCTGGAAAATTAAATAAGAACTCCTCTAAGAGTGGACAAGGGGGTAGAATTTTGTCTCCTAGTTGCTCAAGTGTGACATCAGTAGAAGCCTCGACGAACAAGATACCTTCACCATTGCAATCGACCGTGAGTTTTCTATTAGGCCCTTCCCTAAGCCTGCCAGCTAAAGGGTAGTAATACACTAATGCTCTACTTAAGGCTTCCTTAATCACTTTAATGGGATTACGGTTTTCATTAAGTGAAGAGTTGTCTTTGTAACACATTATGATTGGAAGCTGAAACCTCAAGCCTTCTTGATCGTCAATATCTGAGAGAAACTTTGTTTCTTGAGGTGTTGGCTTTGCCGGAGTTATAAGTTCCGGCTGCAATCGTTTCACCTGAAGTACTAAGGGTGACATCACTTCAGTAACAAGCTTAAGAACCAGCAAAAGATCAAAGGATTTGGAACTTTTATTTTGTGGTATGCATGCTAACTAAAAGTTGATAGTCAGTACTTATATAGCCTTATGCAAATGCTCTAGGGTTCTTGAATCTTGCGTCCAAAGTTTCCACTCGTTGTGAATGTGATTCTTTTCTTTTCCATTAGAAAATGTTGTTAGCGAGAAAAGTTTAAATCATGCAATCAACATGGGCTGCAGAGAAAAAAAAAAAAAAACACATGTAGTTGAGAGCTATGTGCATGCACTACAAGACATCAGTTTATCTACCACGCAATTCTACCACTGGCTTAATAAGCTCGTTATAAAAAGTAAAAATTTATCACGAGTATAATAAGCACGTAGCGAATAACATTTTTTACCATGGACAAATCTTAGTCCATTATAAAATAAAAATGAATGACCACGTGCAAAGTCCGACGTTGTTAATATAGTAAGCCACCACAAACAAGGCTTGTGGTCATTATTGTTAGTACCCATATCACCTTTTGTTATTTACCACAAGCTTAATGTGTGGTAGATCATACATTATTAAAAATAAAAAATAAAAAAAAAATATTAGAGGATGAGGGACGCCAAAATGTTTCAAAATTTCAAACATATATGAAATTTGGATTTTTCACAACACTCCTCAAAATCTGTAAATATTAGTTGAAAAAAAAATTATAAATATTATTAACGAAACACTACTTATTAACTAGAATTCCATGAAATTACGGTTATAACTCTCTACAAATAACAAAACAAAAAAAAAATACAAATTATTTATTAAACCCCGGATAAAAATGTCAAACACTAAAAAGTGAAAAACACAAATTAAAAAGAATGAAAGAAAAGATAAACACAAACCCACGTTTATCCTCTTAATCTAAAACCTACACGTTTCTACTGTGTTTTCCCTACACGTTTCTACGTGGGATTCAAATTCAAATCTAAAACCTACACGTTTCTACTGTGTTTTCCCTCGCCCAGTAACTTCCCATAAACCCGAATCAGTTGCGATTATTTGCATAAGAAAAAGAAAACTAAAATCTCCAAGGTGATTATTTTTCCAACAATGTCAGTAAAATTTTTGTGAATTGTTGTAGAAGAAGTAGCATCGAACAACAAACACCACTTGTAAAGCATCCCTTTCTGAATGAAAATACGAAAGCTCAATAGGATGGCTAGTTAACACTTCGTAACGCTACCAATATGCTTCTACGTGAAAAGGACTAGCAGTACCCCCCTGAAGAGGAGCAACCATAACAAGACAGGTCCCTTCCCTATCCCTAACCACCCTAATGGCACCATTACCACTGGTAGAAAGAACCTAGGACCTAATTAGGCAGATACCATGTAGAAATATAATTTCCTTGATTTGTTGTGTATATAAATTTTGCAATATAAAGGGTTAAACATAAGGGCTGTCAAAAAAATTAGTTTCGAAAAATAATGAAAAGCATCTCATAATATTTTCTTTCCAAAACCACCTAATGAACTTTCTTTAACCATAAGAACAAAGAGGCATGGTAGTACCGTAGACAAGTTCAAGTTTGGGTGCGGTGGCGGTATGATAAATTTTCGGCCAATTTTATGAAAAAAGTTAAAAACAATTGCGGTGCCACCAAACTTCAACTTATTTACAATATTGTTGGCGCTTTCTTGTTTGTATCCTTTTTTGTTATTAAAAATTTCATATGTAGTTCATTGCACTAATTTCTTACAAAAAAATGTCTGGCGTGTGTATGCGACCTTAATGCAAAAAACACTACTCTTACCCTTAACCTACTTCAATTTTTTTTTTTTTTTTTTTTTTTTTGTAAAGCATTAATATGGCAATGACCAAATATGAATACAAAAAACAATTTAACATGTAATTAATAATTAATTGATTCACCTAAACCAGAAGCAAATGACAACCATTAATTCCATCAGAACCTAGGAAATTAAATAAGAACTCCTCTAAGAGTGGACAAGGGGGTAGAATTTTGTCTCCCAGTTGTTCAAGTGTGACATCACCAAAAGCCTCAACGAACAAGATACCTTCACCATTGCAATCAACCATAAGCTTTCTATTAGGCCCTTCCCAAAGCCTGCCAGCTAAAGGATAATAATACACTAATGCTCTGCTTAAGGCTTCCCTAATCGCCTTAACGGGATCACGATTTTCTTTAAGTGAAGGGTTGTCCTTGTAACACATTATGACTATAGAATCTAAAACCTCAAGCTTTCATGGTCATCAATATCTGAGAGAAACTTTGTTTCTCGAGGCTTTGGCTTTGCCGAAGTTATAAGTTCTAGCTGTAATCATTTCACCTGAAGTACTGAGAGTGGCATCATTTCAGTAACGAGCTTAAGAACCAACAAAAGATCAAAGGATTTGGAACTTTTAGTTTGTGGCATGCATGCTAGCTAAAAGTTGATAGTCAATACTTATCTATATATAAAGAGAACACAAAAGGTGAATAGTGTTTTTGGTGTCATCAAGCTTCAACAAAAATATTTGGACCAAAATGCCCCAAGACAAAAAACTTCAAAAGCATCCCAAAATAATGCATCAAATAAGGAAAGGGCATTTTTGTCATTTTAACAGTGTTTTTTTAATAGTTAATTTTTTTTTTGCTATTTTGTTTAATTAGTACCTCACAATAGACTAGCAATAATGTGATTCAATTTCTCTATTTTTAAACACGTTCAAAACATCTTAAGAGACATGCAATGCCGGTTATAAAAAAAGGTCTTTCGATGCTAATAATAATGTGATTAAATTAGTTTTCAAATACTTTTTTTATTTTCATTTTTAACAAACGATATTATCAACACTGAGGGGGAGGGGGGTGGGCTTAGCCTCACAATGGGCTAGCAATAATGTGATTCAATCAGTTGTTCATTCAATATTATTTTCTCTATTTTTAAACACGTTCAAAACATCTTAAGAGGCATATAATGCCGGTTATAAAAAATGTCTTTTGCACGCGGATAATAATGTGATTAAATTAGTTGTCAAATTTTTGTTTTTTTTTAAACAAATGATATTATCTAGACTAAGAGGGAGGGGGATAGGTTTAGACTCACAATGGGTTAGCAATAATGTGATTCAATCAATTGTTTATTAAATATTATTTTTGTTCTAGCCTATTTTATCTGACTAAAAGGAGAGAGCCGGGGGGGGGGGGGGGAATATGTGTGTTGAGAGATATGTTATCCCCCCCCCCATGTAATGCCTTTATTTATAGTAGTAAAAGGAAGAAGAAATCCTTCATCCTCAAGGAATACAAGTCCATATAGGAAAGAATAAGTAGAATCAAATCTAATCTAGAATTTACACAATCACACTTAAACTAGGAAAGTTCACAACACTCCCCCTTGAATGTTTAAATACTCAAGGTAGATTTCAGTATCATGCAGAAGTTGAGGAAGTTGACTCGTCGACACTGATTCTGGGAACAATGCTTATTCTCAATGAGGTAGGAACTTGCATATGGAAGTAAGTCTCACTAAAAAAACCCTAAGGCTATGGCAAAAACCCGAGTAGGGACAAAATCCATAATCTAAGGAAAAATGCGTGAGAAATGTAACGTCAAAACAAACGTTTACGGGACATCATCAGGGATATGACTAGCCCAAAGTGGGGTGGTAGTATCTTCAGGATATTCCCCTTGAGTTTGACATAATTCCAACGAGAAATAACAATGTTACAACTCAGAAAGTTTACGGATACCAATTCCTTGAACAAGCCTCCAAAACATCACCTTCGGTAATGATTTGGTGAAGAGGTCGTCCAGATTGTCTTGTGAACTGATTTGCATGAATTCAATCTTTTGATGCTTTTGTTGTTGATGTGAGAAGAAGAACTTCAGCGCAATGTGTTTGGTGTTGTCTCCTTTGATGTAACCTTTCTTGAGTTGTTCGATGCATGTTGCGTTATCTTCAAAGATCATCATTAGGGCATCTATGAAGGGGTAAAGATTGCAGGAGCTTCGAATATCGCCCATAACTGCTCTTAACCAAAAGCATTCCTGAGTTGCTTCATGTAAGGTGAGAATTTCAGCATGGTTAGACGAAGTGGCAACTAAGGTCTATTTAGTTAACCTCTAAGAGATTGCGGTGCCTCTAATGATAAAGACATAACCCATTTGAGAACACGCCTTGTGCGGATTAGTTAAGTATCATACGTCGGCATAACCAACAAGGCAAGAATCAACTCAAGAAGTGGAGGGTGCGGCATCACTCTAGAATCCGTAGGGATAGAACAAGCCTAAATCCGTAGTACCCTTAAGGTAGCAGAAGATTTCTTTCACACCAGTCCAATGTCTGTGTGTTTTTGCATTACTGTATCTTGCCAAAAGATTAACAGCGAAGGAGATGTCGGGACTAGTGCATTGAGCTAAGTACAGTAAAGCGCCTATCGCACTTAGATAAGGAAATTTAGGCTCCAAAATCTTTTCATCATCCACATTCGGATGGAAAGGATCTCGTTTTGCATCTAGCGATCAAACGACCATATGAGTACTCGAAAGCTTCGCTTTATCCTCATTAAAGCGGCGCAACACCTTCTGGGTGTAGTTTGTTTGATGTACTAAGATTCCATCCAAACGGTGCTCTATCTTGAGATCGAGGCAGTATTGAGTTTTTCCAAGATCTTTCATCTCAAATTTTGACTTCAAGTGCGCAACAGTTCTCGCAAGCTCTTCAAGAGTTTTGATAAGGTTCATGTCATCGACATATACTGGAACTATTGCAAAACTAGAATGTGACTTCTTAATGAACACACAAGGGCATAGTTCGTTATTCACATATCCCTGACTAGTCAAATACTCACTCAGACGGTTATACCACATTCTTCCGAATTACTTCAAACTGTAAAATGAACGCCTCAGTCGAATTGAGAGCGTGTTCCAGGGTTTGGAAATATTTGATCCAGTCAATGTAAGTCCTTCGAGAACTTTCATATAGATTTCTGTATCAAGATCCCCATAGAGATAAACAATTACTACATCCATCAGCTGCATACTCAATTTTTCAAAAACTACCAAACTGAACCAAGCCATTGTTTATCCCCATAGAGATAAACAATGGCTTGGTTCAGCTCAGCCACACGGGTTGCGGGCCTGGGCAAGTCAAGGTCATGGGTTCGAAGAACCTCAGTGCTATCGATATCAATTTCGTTTCTTTTATTTTTTTTAAATTCAATTCAATTTGATGCAATTCACAACAATATCAAATTCACATAATTCAACAATTATGAATATAATGCATACACAATTTACGTAGAATCTAAAATTCAAAAAACGTATAGTTGGGTCATGCATTATGTTTAATGTTCATGCTATCAGGGTTGCGAAAATATCGAGATAAAAACCGTTGTTTTGGAAAAACGTGGTTGCGTGATGATATGGATGAACTGGTTTAATGCAGAAAAAACTTCAACTTCAGATTCCTAACCACAGCGGTAGAAGCGTGTTAATAATATATTGTAGCCTATTTTATCTGACTAAAGGGAGAGGGTAGGCGGCAAGGGAAGGGAGAGAGAAGATGTATTTGTAGAATCGTAGGGGAATATGTGTGTTGAGAGATATGTTAACCCCCTACGTAGTGCCTTTATTTATAGTAGTAAAAGGAAGAAGAAATCCTCCATCCTCAAGGAATACAAGTCCATATAGGAAACAATAACTAGAATCAAATCTAATCTAGGATTTACACAATCACACTTAAACTAGGAAGGTTCACAACAATTTTGTTTATTCTTATTGTAAATTTTATAAACGCCAATTTTATTATGTGAATTCAGCTAATTTAATTGGTTTATGAGGGGTTTCTTCTAGCATGATCTAAGATTATTCATTTACTTCAAATATTTGACTTTCCTTTTGTCAATTTACACATATAATAAATACATATTTAAAATGTATAAGTCGTATATAGCACGTCGTTACGTGCGTGCATGAAGTTAGTATAACGTTATGCAGATGCTCTAGGATGACGTGCGTGCATGAAGTTAGTATAACGTTATGCAGATGCTCTAGGGTTCCCCAATCTTTCATCCAAGTTTCTACCCCAGTTTTGATTCTTTTCTTTTCCATTGAAAATGCGGTTAGCAGTAAACGTGCACATCACGCAATCAAAGTGCAATGCAAACATAGAAGATGTTGTTCAGAGCTATGTGCATCGGACTATTTCACACCACAAATTCGTGTATATACATTAATACTGAATTTCATTTCTACATCAGAAAACTGTATACAAACACAGATATGAGGACCGGTGTTCGGTAAAAACCTTTGATAGAAATCAAAGGAAAAAAGGCCAACATTGTATCTGCCTCACGTTACAGCTGTCACTGTTCTAAGACATCAGTAGTCTGCTATAAAAACGAAACAATACTTGACTACTCAAGAATGAGTAAGAACTCTTACTTAAAATTTCTCAAAATTGTTCATTGATAATTTATAGAATGTAATCAGAACCGTTCATATTATAAATCACCCTATAAAGATTGCCTCTGCAAAAAATCAATTAAAACTAAGGTCGTTTAGTCATCAAACAACTTAAAAACAAATGAACGGTATTGTAAAAGTATTACCAATCGTTTATGTATTTGCTATAATAGATTGACTAAACGACCTTACTTTTAATTTAACTTTTGCAAAGATGATCTTTACAGTGTGATTATAGTATGAACAGTTCTGATCATAAGCACGAAGCTCTGTGATTAAAACACTAAGAGTTTTGAGTAAGAGTTTCTACTAATATTTGAATAGCTAAGTATTATCCATAAAAACGTTGTTTCATATTATCACGGGTGACTAATGTTTCACATTATTATTCATTTTGACACGTCTTCAAATGAATATGTTCTTCTTTATTATACCATAGAGACTGATCTGGTATGTTGACTACTCATTTATCTCATGATAAAAGTTCGTTATGTTGAAGAAAGTCGAGGCTCTGTTATAAAATTAACCGACAATATAGGGAGCACTTAATCACTTATAAGCACATAGGAATTCATACTCCTAATACGCACCTTCATTACATGTGATGAATTTTCAAGTTTAGCATGTGGACAACACAAACCAGGTGGCGTGGAGCACATGCAAGTGTTGGGCTTCACACATGGGACAATCTGCTCCAATACCATAACGAAAGTTGAGACTCTACTATAAAACTAATTGGCAATATGAGAAGTACCTCAATTATTTATAACCACATGCAAAATCCTTCCTTTATGCGATATACTCTCAACATATCACTAAATCAAATACGTACAATCACAAAATGGACGAAATAATTCACTTGACAAAATAGAACTCACTCAAGGCAATATTATGTTTGTTAAAAAGGAAATGAACTTCTAATTACACCCAACTTCTCTCTTCTAACCCAACAAACTCTTTTTATTCTACAAGATTTTAAAAACTTAACATCTACTCTCCACACTCACCATATCTTTTCAAAATTACCCCTTCCTAATCCTTCTCTATCATACATGATATATCTGCTCTTCCAACAACACCACTTCCTAATCCTTCTCGATCTTTTTTTTTTTTTGGGTTGTTTTATACACACCCCACAATTTTATGAATCCACCCCACATTCAAAAATTTTCTCAAAAATTCTAGCTTTGTCTCTCATATTTATGAAGCCACCCCACCCCAAAAACAAAAAGAAACACCAAACATCTTCATTCGACGAGTGCCCATCTCTAAACCCTATCAGCATAGAATCTCCGATCTCTCTCCTTCTCGCCCTAACACCCTGAGTCCCAACACCTAAACTCACCAAGCCCATTTTCAAAGAAAATACAAAAGAATGTAATAGTCTTTCACTTCAATTAAGCAAGAAAATCGACAAATTCTAGGGGTGTATACTCACAGAGAATTGTAGAAACATGCACTTATAAAATGAAAATTAGAAGTGCAGAAGCATATATCAACATCAACAAGCACTAACTGTCTTGGCAATTGATACCATATATCAATTATAGGGAATTCATACGAATGAGAAGATGAACTTTAGAGAAGGTGGTGCCATGGTGAGTGGATCTGTGTGTGTAAAACCCCTCCCCAAAATTATTATGTAATTTTACTTTTTCCCTAAAAGTTTATAGAATCTTGCAATTTGGTCCACTATCCTAATCTAATCCGGACCCTCCATCTAGATTTTCTTTCTCCCTCACGCTGTCTCATGGCAGCCCACAAACTCTCTCTCCCTTTTTCTCTCTCCTTCCCCTGAAGCTCTCTTGAATCTCTCACTCTCTTAGTTCTCGACTCTCATTCTCTTGAAACTCTCTCTCTTACTCATTTTTTCGATCGACACCCACACACCCACCGTCACACCCCAAGCCACCCTGACAGCGACGCAGTACCACCATCACCCTCCTAGACTTCCTCTCTCAGTCTCCCTCGTCTTTGTGGAACTAGGTGAAGCCCAAAAACCCAGGAAACCTCTAGCGAACTCCTTGGGGTTCGAGCCAGATTTCAGCTATCTTCGGCCCTTCCACGACGAACTGAAGGTACCAAAACTCTCCCCTCATCTTTAATTTCATTTTGAAACCTAGATTAGAGTCGACGGTGATAAGTCGTCATTGACTGAAGCTGGGGAAGCTTCGGCGTCCTCTCTGTCAAAATCAAGCCTTCAGGCCGTTGCATGTAAACCCAAGCCTTATGGCAGCCCAAACCTAAACCCCTACTTCTTAGGCCTATGTGCCATTTGGAACTTGAGCCTTGGCCCCTTAAACCCAACCCAAAACCTTTGTTTTATTTTATTTACCTTAATTATTTAGTTTCTAAAACCCAAAGGCCCTTGGGCCATTCCTTTAGGGCCTTAGGCCCATAAACCCTTAAAACCTTAAACCCCGGGTCAGGCTTTCAAGTCTAGGCCCGCTTGTGCAACCCAGGGCCTCCAATTGTTTTAAAACCCTAGGACCCTAGGCCTTTGGGCCATGGATTCGGTCCACTAACCATTAAGCCGAAAACCTTAAACCCAAAACCCATTGGACCCAAAACCCTTTAGGTCTAAACTGGTCCAACCCAAACCCTTCCCGTCATTAAGGGGAGATAAGAACGTCATCGTTCTTGAAGAATGACACGAATTATTGTGGAAGACTCACACTTTGTCTTATTTAGATCCCCGCACCGCTCAGTCTGAAACTGAAGTGCATCGCATATTAAATCTTCAGAGCATAGCTCAGAGCGTGCCAGATGCTTTCACTGATCTAATGCGCATGACAAGATCACATATTCCAGCTGCGAATACGCCTGCAAAGATGGATGTACTAAATGTACGACGGACTGCCCTCCTGGAAGCCCAGGACACCAATCTTGGTGATCCAAGTACATTAGTGGCTAGTCAATCATCTACCCCTACACAAAAAACGTGGTAAACCCCTTGGTTCAAAGGATTCACACCCCTGGAAGAGGAAAACCATGGCACAAGGTCTGAAAGAGCCTATCGTGAATCCGACTATTGCTTACTTCTTATATCCAACTCATGAGGAAATTCTAGATTATGGAAGTGTCGTTGAAGAGACGAATCATCCTCCCGAGAATCATGAGATTTCAATCTATTATGCTAGCTTAGATGATGTGTGGCATAGAAATGAAATGATTGTCGATGATGCATTAGCATTTGCAGTAGTTACTCAGATCATGTTGAGCGATGACATTGAACTGCGTTCCATTGATGAATGTCAACGTAGAACTGATTGGTCAAACTGGAAACAAGCAATCCAAGTCGAACTCGTTTCACTTTCGAAACATAAGGCGTTTGGACCTGTAGCTTCTACTTCTCCACATATGAACCCCGTTGGCTACAAGTGGTTTTTCGTTTGGAAGTGTAATGAGAATAATGAAATTGTGCGTTACAAAGCTCGTCTTGTTGGACAAGGCTTCTTACAATGCCCTGGGATTGACTATGATGAAACTTATTCACCCGTTATGGATGTGATTACTTTTCGTTACCTTATCAGTTTGGTAGTTTCTAAAAAATGGGATATACAGTTGATGGATGTAGTAACCGCGTATCTCTATGGGGATCTTGATACGGAAATTTATATAAAAGTTCCTGAAGGACTTACATTGACTAGTTCAAATATTTCCAAAACCCGGAATATGCTCTCAATTCAGCTGAAGCGTTCACTCTACGGTTTGAACCAATATGGAAGAATGTGGTATAACCGTCTGAGTGAGTATTTGACTAGTCAGGGATATGTGAACAACGAACTATGCCTTTGTGTGTTCATTAAGAAGTCACATTCTGGATTTGCAATTGTTGCAGTATATGTCGATGACATGAATCTTATCGAAACTCCTAAAGAGCTCGCGATAACTGACGTGCACCTGAAGTCGGAATTTGAGATGAAAGATCTAGGTAAGACTCGATACTGTCTCGGTCTCAAGATAAAGCATTGTTCAGACGGAATCCTAGTACATCAATCGAACAACACCCAAAAAGTGTTGCGCCGCTTTAATAAGGACAAAGCGAAGCCTTCGAGTACTCCTATAGTCGTTCGATCATTAGATGAAAACGAGATCCCTTCCGTCCGAAGGAGGATTATGAAGAGATTTTAGAGCCTAAAGTTCCTTCTCTAAGTGCGATAGGCGCTTTATTATACTTAGCTCAATGCATTAGAACGAACATCTCCCTTGCTATTAATCTTTTGGCAAGATATAGTAATGCACCTACACGCAGACACTGGACTGGCGTGAAAGACATCTTCTGTTACCTTAAAGATACTACGGATTTGGGTTTGTTCTATTCCTAAGAATCCTCGAATGATGCCGCACCCTTTGCTTCTATACTCGATTCTCACCTCGTTGGTTATGCCGACGTAGGATACTTATCTGATCTGCACAAGCCGCGCTCTCAAACAGGTTATGTCTTTACCGTTGGAGGCACTGCAATCTCTTGGAGGTCAACTAAACAGACCTTAGTTGCCACTTGACGAAATTTTTGTTTCCTAATTAGATCATCTAATTTAGATGGTTTTTTTAATCTTCTAAAGAATTGTGAACTACCAAGATGATTAAGAAAAAAGTCTAGTAACTAATTTTTGCAATATATATGCAGGTGACCCGTCTTACATGCGGAGGTTTCATGCTTTCTTTGCGCCCAACCCACACAATGTGTGATGCATCTGGATTGCATCTGTTCCTGAACGCCATTGCGAAGATGGCAACTGGCGCATATGCACCATCTATTCTACCAGTGTGGGAGAGAGAGCCCTTGTTTGCTCGAGATCCACCAAGAATTACATGTCCTCATCATGAATATGAAGATGTGATTGATCATTCTGATAGCTCATACGCATCCAGTAACCAGTCAAACATGGTTCAACGATTTTTCTACTTTGGTGCCAAAGAGATAAGAGTCCTTCGAAAACAGATTCCACCCTACCTAATTTCCACTTGCTCCACATTTGACTTGATCATAACTTTTTTTGTAGAAATGTCGCACTGTTCAAGTTTCATGCATTGTCAATGCACGGGGAAAGCACCACGATGTACATCTTCCCTTGGGATACTATAGCAATGCATTTGCATTTCCAGCTGCAGTTTCAATGGCAGAACTTCTATGCAAAAATCCACTAGGATATGCTTTGGAGTTGGTGAAAAAGGCTAAAGCTACAATGAATGAAGAATACTAAGAGGGTGACCTCAATATTCATCGACAGGAAGTTATTTAATAGTTTCTGATACAACACATGCGGGTTTTGGAGATGTAAATTTTGGATGGGGACAGCTGGTATTTGCTGGACCCTCCAAGGCCTTGGATTTGATTAGCTTCTACGTTCAACACAAAAACAACACTGAGGATGGAATATTGGTACCAATGTGCTTGCCATTCTCGCCCATGGAGAGATTTTAGCAGGAACTAGAGAAGATTACTTTGGAACCTAAGGAGGATATATGTAACCTTAGATCAACTAGGATCACGTCGATGATGTAAGTGTTAAACGAAATGCACTTTCTGTAGGTTAGTTGTATCAGTTTTTATGTAGAGTTGTGTCTCTTGGGAAGTTTATGAGGATTGTATCTCTTTGGAAGTCTAGGGTTGTGTTTATAACTCTTGGAACGAATCCAAGAGTTATGGGTGTTATGAAAAGGTCTGAATGTTAGTATAAATAGCCAATAAGATGACCTTGTGTTGTAATATAAAATTGAAAGCAATAAAGTAAGTTAAGTAAACTTCAGTTCCTCTCATCCTCCATATTCTCTTGTATTCTTCCTTTCTGCAGTATCATTCAAAACTTCTGATCTTTCCTCCAACAGTAAGAATCATATTATTGCTCATTTGTTAGATAATTTAGTAAGATTTCAATGGATTTCTTAAAGTATCTTGAAAATGTCAAGAAGTCTTAGCCTTAATTTCCTCATAACATTGAGTGCAAAATGATATATATATATATATATATATATATATATATATATATGCAGTTGAGAACACAAAAGCAAACTAATCACACACAATGATAGGAGACTTGCTCACATGTAGAAGCATATGGAGAAACAATTACAAGCACTCAAATATTCTTCCCACCCGCTCGTAATTTAGGGTTTTGAGATCTCTTTGGCTCGTTCATTCTAGTTAAAATCAATCATTTTCAGCCCTATTTGTGTTAAAAGTTTGTTGAATTTGAATTGAGTTGAGACTCAAATTAAAGTAAAAATCAATACTCGTGGGAATGACTTCATACTTGCTCTTACAATACTACTATTGGTCTTGTGCACTGGCAAGTTCAAATTGGGTTGCTTATCTATTTTATAGGTACTTCAAGCTCACATCACCGAGCAGGTTTCACTGGTTCAAGTAGAGCTTAGGCGACCTACCAAACCGAAAACATAGTAAAATATATTACAATGTTTCAAGCAAACCAATTGAGGAAGCTAAGGGCAAAAAATAGAACAAGGAGAAAGTCACTTACTAGGAAAAACAAATCCATGTAGCCAAGCGGTCAAACCCAGAATGCAAGAAACAAAAATTGTAATAAATTATTCGAGGGAAAAAAAAAAAAAAAAAAAAAGAAGGTAAGCAAAAGCAATTTTTGCCAAAATGGTTCCTGAGATTTTCATAACACATAACTTTGGTCTCTGAGATTTAAAATCAATAGAAGTGGTCCCTGAGATTGTCCACTATCCATTAGTTTGGTCTTTCCATTAAAAAACTCCGTTAAATGGTCCCTGAGCTTTTTAACGGAAGGACCAAAATGATGGATGATGAACAATCTCAGGGACCAAAGTTATGTGTTATGCAACTTGGTATATCTTTTTGTTAATTCCATTGATTTAGCCTTGTCTATGGATATACCATAGTTTGAACCATTCATTTCATTATATTCAAGTGTGCAAACTGTATAGATTTTTCCAAAAATTAATGAAAGGGAAAAAGTCGAGTACTGTTTGCGATGATTTACTTGTGTATGATGCCAAATCGTGTTTAATAATAGTTGAAGAGTTAATATCCCTGCCAAAATTAGCAACATAAGGGTGTTTTTTGAGCGAAATGAGAGAAATGAGAGAAAAAGGGTGAAAAAGCATGTGGAAATTTTGATTTGACAAAAATACTCTCAACTTAACGGACTTTTTTAACGAAAAGACCAAAATAATGAATGATGGACAATATCAAGGACCACTTCTACTTATTTTAAATCTTAGGGACCAAAGTTATGTATTATGCAAATCTCAATGACTATTTTGACTAAAATGCCCAAATGAAATTTCAAGCAAGTAAACAGACTGAGGGAAAATAGGGCATGCACAAGCCCATCGAGGTCTACATAAAGAGTTCCATGTCGTTTGTTTGTCCCTAGTCTTTTCAGATAAGTTTGTTGCGATCTCGTAGCATTAACGAAAGGCTATTCCAAATGGCAATTGACATGTCCAAGGAGTAGTTTGCTCTCCTTCATGATGCTCATATGGTCTTTACACTACTAGAAATTTGGCTATAAGCCACTCTTTTCATTCGGTGGCTATTGTCAAGTGTTGCCACTCATATTGGTGGCAAACCTGTATGGCCACTAAGCACCCACTAAACTAGAGAGTGTGGCCTATGTAGAGGACTCTATTGTTACAATAGCTACCAATATTACATTGGTGGGTATGTGAATAGTACAACATTTTTATATTTTATAATTATTTCTAAATTTCAAAGCATGTCATTGTCTCTCTTATTAGTGGCTAGGTTTGAGACTAACATTGGTGGCTTTTATACTCATACACCCACCAATCCTATGTGTCTCTATTAGGATTAGTGGCTTTTAAAGTTAGGCACCAACACTGGTGTGAATCTATAGCATTCCAAATGTCCGGTAGGTTGGAATTGTATTACATGCATTTTAGTAATAGCTATGTACTCTATTAAAACTCAGCTTCTTAATATAGAATTGGCAAGAAATTTAAATTTTCAAAAGGATTCACATTGACAACCAACCACACTTTATATCCCCATACATTTATCAATAACAAGGTTTGTCTCTATTAAAGACACCATATTACATTCAAGTCTGTTGTCCAACACATCCAAGTACCCAAGGATGATGACATTACATTTTGTTTCACCTATGTACCTATGCACATCCACCAACAACAAACTGAACAAACAACTCCACCCACTTGGATCTATGCCTTCCCTATGGCATTTGTATATATACATGAAGCAAAATTCACAAAAACGTATCACAGTTAGCTTATCACTTACTGAAGCCAGTGACATTCACCATGCATGGACGATACCCAAGCTCATCATCTGTGCCATTATTCTGTACCACAACAAAACCCTCATCTTCAACTTCTCCACTTGCTTGGATCTCCATACCATTCCCTTGTTCAATTCTATTGACACAAACTTGAGGCACATCAATGTGATTTGGTTCCACCATGCCTCTATCAGCAGCCCTCTTCAGCGCGAACATAATTTCAGCCCTCATTTCACGCTTCATATTCTCCACTTCCAATTCCACCTGTCTATTGTGTGCCACCATTGACTCGGCATATTCTTTCCTCAATTGTGCAACCACATTTGCTGCCTCAATCCTTTGCCTTTCTTCTCTCTCACTTGCCTCCATCTTAAGTTTCTCAATTTCAAAGTTAGCAGCTTTTCTTTGCTCCTCATACGATGCTTTAATTGCTTCAACCTCTCTACAAATTCCCCTTTTCTCAGTTATAATACCTGGCACATCAGACCACACAACCCCTGTCCCAAACCCTCTTACACGGTTGTCTCTCTCAGGCCCCAATACATTAGCGTACACAATATGCCGAACCTCATCAGTTATGATCTCATTCCTATCCTCGTACAACTTCAGGTTTGTATTGAATTCATCCTGCAAGTTGTTTCCAAAATTAATTACCAATGTATTTGCACTGTATATACATTTGAAAGCCTTCTAAATCAAAGATATTCCAACCATGTTTCTCAAAAAAACTAGTACTATTAGTTATTGTTCTGTTCTTCAGACTACAGTGCCTACCAATAAACTCATATGCATCAGAATCTTTCATTACTTCACTGTATTCACTAATGCAAGCTGCTGTTGCCTTATGCTCTTTGTTTCACTGACATTAAATAGCACATAATCTAATACGCCTGATTGTTCACATTCCACAAACCTTTTATATATCTCACCTACAGATAAATTGTAGCAGCCGGTAATTGATGGCATACTTACAATTATTGCAGCTGATCGAGCATCCACTGGTTCCCCATTCTTCCGAGTATGTGTTAGCGTAAAGAATGTGATGCGGTCTGGTTTGCTTCCATTCGCTTGTTCCTGTTAACAGAAATTGTCAAACAACTAATTGACGAGTAATTTCATAACATTGTTTTCGACCGGCACCTTCATTCCATGTGCACTAACATGTAGTTAAGTTACCATAACACAGAACTCACGGCAGAGCCTTACATGTTCGTGTCTGAATTGCGCAAAAGACTTGGTTCCAGTCGTGTGATTTATTTGTAGCGCTTTCCTGTTCTTTCTACATGATGTAGCACGCTTCTACAGATGCCAAGTTTAGCATGCATTATTAGGGCTATGTGAAAGGAAATTCATCCTAATTTCCAATACATACAATCCATACATTTATCATCCACATTATGTCATAACTAAAGAAAGCATATATGGTGCATAAAAAAGGAAGAACTTTGATCATTGTGTGTACTACCTGAGCATCTACAGTGTCCCATAGTTGTACTAACAATTTCCATTGGCCTTGGTTGACACGGCCATCATGACAATGGAACCTCTCCGCTAACGGTGAGTGCAGGCATGGCGTATACTATGTTTCTTCCATGGCCCAACTGTTGCTCTAGGTAGTGGTCTTTTTTCTCCAACCACTTTCCGTGGGGTCTTACCATATTTGAACCGTAAAATGGACAACTGTCGACGACATTCACATCCGGTCAAGGGGGAAGGTGCTTGCTCTCTCTCGTCAGAAAGATTAAAGGCTTTCCTCTGTCGACGAAAAACATGTGACATGGGCAAGAAACGACGGTGACCCATATAACAATATTTCCTACCCTTTTTAAGATATGTCGACTCAGTCTTGTAGTTGCAACAAGGACATGCTAATTTCCCATGTGTGCTCCAACCGGACAAGTTCCCATAGGCGGGGAAGTCGCTAATAGTCCATAAAACAGCTGCTCGTAAGGTGAAGGTCTCTTGCCTAAATGTATCATAAGTGGGAACCCCTGAGGTCCACAATACTTTCAGCTCGTCTATTAATGGTTCAAGGTATACGTCAATATCATTTCCCGGAGATTCTTTTCCCGGTATTAACAAAGCCATCAATATGAACGGTGCTTTCATACACAACCAAGGTGGTAAATTGTAGACAGTCAACAATACTGGCCAGATGCTATAGTCGGAGCTGCATTTTCCGAAGGGGTTGAATCCGTCACTTGCCAACCCAAGACGTACATTGCGCATTTCATCACCAAATGTTGGAAATTTCAAATCTAATTGCTTCCATGCAAAGGAATCAGCTGGATGTCTTAAGAAGCCATCCTCGGGGCGAGAAAGCCCATGCCAACACATATCTTCACTGGTGTGTCGAGACATGTAAAGCCTTTGTAAGCGAGGTGTAATAGGAAAATATCTTAGCACCTTCCGAGGTATTCTCTTTTTACTGCTTCGTGATGTCTCATCAACCTCGGTTGTATATCTGGACACACCACATGTTTGACAAGCATCTAAACCACTGTTATGTTTCCAATACAACATGCAGTCATTTTCACATGCATGGATCTTTTGGTGAGGCAACATGAAATTTTTCAGCAATCCCTTTGTACTCATCACGTTATTTGGTAAAGAATGACCATTTGGGAGTATATGTTTCAAAAGCTGAAGATTAGCTTGCACTGCACTTTCGCTGCACCCATATAAACACTTGTTTTGAAATACTCGTATTAGGAAGTCCATTTTCTTCATACCACAACCCGGATATAATTCTGCGTTGCCGTCTTGCACCATGGCTTCAAACTTACGTGCATATGCAGGTATCACAGTTTCCTGCCCGCTGTGATTATTAATAGGCATGCCACCCATTACACTGGGACCAGAGAAAATATCTTCAAGCAAGGGGCCTAGTTCACAATAAGGATTAGTAACAGTAGCACTTTGTTGTGCAGCTTGGCTACTTGCAATAGGGTCACCAAATGTCTCTCCATGCCATACCCACGAGCCTTCCAAGTATGAACGGTCCATACCTTCAACAATTAGATGTGCTTCAACTTCATTCTTACTCAACCAGAACCTATTCAAGCATTTAGCACATGGACATTTGATGTTGCCATCAAGAGAAGAAACTTGCAATGAGTTTGAGATAAATTTTGCTAGCCCTGTTCTGTAATCCTCTGTAAACGGATTCAAACTGGCCCAACTTTTGTCCATCATTACTGAATATAATCAATAGTTTGCAGAATTGGAACAATAAGGTGCCTAAAAATGAATGCACCCACCCTCTCTCTCTCTGTCTCTTTCCTTGTAATTGCGCACCCAAACCCTATGGAAAATCCAACTGTCAGAAAAGGAAATGAATGGGAAATCCAACAGTGAGATAAGGAATTCTAACCTATATTCATATTAGAGATAAGCATAAATGTAGGAAAAGATTTATAACATATTCGAAAAGTGTAGAGAAATGGGATTTGAAGAACCATTTTAATGAAAACAGAAAGGAAGGAATATGCAATTTTTAACACCCCAACCACCATTATCACTTTTACACCCTGTTGTGGTTTCATAAGCTTCTCATTTTCTTAGTATGAAGCTCTCTTTGTGGGCCAAAATTATAATAATAATAACAATACTAATTCAAACAGTAATGGAGATTACCAAGGAAATGAGTTTTAGGTTCTGAATGGTTTACTAATTCGCATCCATTTGGTGTGAAGACTTTCTTTGTTTCATGTTAGGTGACGCACAAAATCTCACAAATGGTGGTTCGACAACTGACCTTGCTCCTAACAAACTGCAAGAACAGAAATTAAATCATATGAAAATAGTAAAAAATTATTCTTTCATCGTAAGTCATAAGGCTCGAAATTTTCTATCAAACTAATTCAGAACCTCAAACAGAAAACAAAACTTCAACATTCACAGTAACAACCCTGAACAATGAACGAAACATTAAACTGAAATCAAATCATGTCATACCTTTTTAGGTGATGCCCCTATCAGAACATCAGATAATGTACCTCAAAATGGACTGAAAAGTGGCAATGAGAAGAAAACCAAGCAATAAATAGAAGCAAATACTTCATGATAAAAACTGTGTTCCAATGTACGACAAAAAATTGTAGTGCTTAGACAACTGGCTCAGGTGAGAGCACCAAAAGGGAGACCCCAACAGTCATTGATAAAGAGAATGTGTTTGTGCCAATAAAAGCCTCCTTGAAGTTAGAGAGAGATATGAAGTACTACTCTACCGCTCTTTGATTATAACTTCTAGATTTTATTAGATCATCTACGTCATCTATGGAGGAATAGACCATATGGGTTTGCTCACCCCCCGCAAGTGGTTAAAAAAAACAATGCAGGCTCAAGCTAAAGATGTCTGCATCTGCTAAACAAAGAAGTCAATGCCTACAAGCAGTTAGTAGGCAAACCTGGAATATGAAGACTCAGACTGTCAAACAGAACCATTACAGATGCTTACTTTGACCTTAAGCTGGTTCTTTACATATAAGATGGTAGTAATACCTTTTCATGGAACACGAACACACTGAAAAAAATATATCCAAAATTAGAGTGTGTTGTTTTTAGCAGGTGCTTCTAAAATTTTACAGTATGATTGTCGGACGGCCATGTGATATTATGTTTATATTTCATATAAATAATACATATCTAATTAATGTATATCAACTGTTATTCACTCATAATTTAGCTAATGAATATGCGTAACTATGTGACTGAAGAAAGACACAGCTCTTTAGTAAAGCTGTGTCCAGCAACCCATGGGATTATGGAATGTTAATCCATCACTCTTGGAGAGCGGTGGAAAAGCTCTAATAAGGGAAAATCGCATAGTTATATCTATTGACGAGACAAAATGAATGCACGTAGGTAAACAGCAGGGAGTTGTCCAACAGAGGTCATGTCGCTTCCTCGTCCACTAATAATAACATCGTTTTGAAGGTGTAGACCACATAACGAAGCATGGAATGTAGCTTAACTATTAGTTCTCATGCAGTGGTAGTAGGTATCAGCTAAAAAGCATACCAAAACTTAAAAACAGACAAATTATCATATGCAAGTTCGTTCATAGCCATGTTTCAATAAGCCACTTTCTCTACCAAAGTCTTTTTTTGTGTTTATGATGTTTACAGAACATACACAGAAAATGCGATATCCGTATAGCATAAGCTTAACCAACAGTGGAACTTTACATTGACATTTCTACTTATATCCCTTTTCTTTTAGTTTGTACAAGCTGTAAGGATAGTAGTTTGTAAAAAAAATGTAGTTGCGATTGCCTAACTCGTCCTTTCGTTGAAACAGTAAACGAATTCATATATTTATATAACAAGAAATGAACACCTAGCTTATATCTCCAAGAACAATAATAAGCTTAAACCCTATATGGTTTGCAGTTTGATCCAACTTGAACAGATAGAAGAAGCACTTCAAACCCAACCTTTAAAAACTCCAAAGATTCAAAGACTTAATAAACAAATTGAAAAGTTAGATCTTAAAAATGCTGAAATTAAATATAAGAAACACAAAATTACCTGTTTTTACTCCCTAAAAGCAATTCAAGGTGATGCAGCCCCAAATTAATTGTAAGAAACCCAAGCGAACATAAATAATGAACCGAGCAGCTTAATCTGATGAGAAATTGAAAGGGCGATGTATGAGAAACAGATAACCAGCATCGCGGGAGTGGAGCTTCCGCTGCCCACGCCCGTCGCCAACTAAACGAGCCTGCTCACAGTCTTGACAGCTATGCCCTGTCCGCATCGTGGGAGTGCAACTGGTTCACGGAACTACCCGACTTCATCATCGATGCAATAATGGCCGAGAGATGCGATTAGGGTCCAACGCTCTGTCCTTCTATGGGTTTTGGCCTCTCTATCTCCCTTTAGTAAGTCATCATAGGTTTTGAGAACCAATCAATATATATCCCTGCTTTGAAAACCAAAAAATTAACCAGCACCAGGTCCGAACAAAATAATAATGTAATAAAAAAGTAGAAGAAAAGTAAATTTAAGAAATAAAGTTAGCTAACTGATACCAATATTGGTGGCTGATTTTTAAGGCCACTGATATCAGTGGAATCCCACTGTTTAGCCACCAAAAAATAGTAAGAGTAGCAACTTTATATCCATGGCCACCAATTGCAAAGGGTGGGCAAAAAATGGTGTGTAATGAGCATATTTCTAGTAGTGTTATGGTAGTCGAGGTAAGCAGCTAGTGCAGCATCAATGGTGGAGTCCTCTAGGTCACAGTTGGGTGAATATTATTTTGTATTATGCTTTTTGCGAGTGCAGTGGTAATGGTGGCATTAGGGTGGTTAGGGATGGGGAAGGGACCTGTCTTGTTATGGTTGCTACTCTTCAGAGGGTAACTGCCAGTCCTTTTCACGTAGAAGCATTGGCAGCGTTACGAAGTGTTCCAACTAGCCCTCCTGTTGAGCTTTTGTATTTTCATTCCGAAGGGGATGCTTTACAAGTGGTGTTTGTTGTTTCAAAATTTAGCGACGATGCTACTTCCTCTGCAACAATTCACAGAAGATAAATACGGTTAACGAGAATTTTCATTGCTACGATCGATTAAATGAAATCAACAATATATTGAATAGTTATTTTTAAGGTGTAGAAATCGCTCTCTGCCAATGTTTAATTAGAAAACCACTGTAAGTTGAGGCCTATCCTTGAGAGTAGATTTCGTCTCTAAAAAATAATGTCTCCATGTAGCAGGTTATGATGTACTACCTTCGGCTTTGTCTGTAAACTTGCAATACTTGAGTCCAACTAACAATATTATTCTTTCATTTGGTAAATAGAAATTAGGGCAATTAGCAAGGATAATCACTTTTTGACATTTGGTTGTAGAAATGATCATTTTTTAATAATGGCGACATATTGATCACATCGACAGCACAACGATGACATAAAGACACATGATCATTTCTGCAACCAAATGTCAAAAAATGATTATTCGTGCTCTAAAAATTAAACGATATACTAGCTAATGATGGGTCAAGAGAGGGGAGGACCGGTTCTACGTTACCAACGACTGTTAAAGGATTCGTATGGAATATTAGAACTTATTACACGTTGAAGCATTAAACAAAATAAAATAATGGAAAGGATCAACAAGGAATACATTGTTGTGCACCTTTGCGGTATTTTGAAATACCGCAAGGAGGAAGGCAGGATCAATTCTCCGACTCCCTCTCTGCTTCCTCTATTGTTGATAGCCACCGTCTCCTCACGCTTTGCATTGGGGCTCTCAATTCAAATTATGAATCTGAATTTGGCCTCTTCTTGGATGAATAGTGAATGTCTTTCCTTACAACTCAATTGTAAATCAATTGCAAAAATGTAAACATTCCAACAAAACTAATCTGTTAACCATCATAACCAAGCATTTTGGCTTCAAATTGAAATCTATACTTCTTTCCCCAAGATATAAAGCAAGAAGATTGGGGTGAAGGTACCACAACAATAAGACATTTGTAGGGATGACAACGGCTCGGTTTGGGGACGAAAATGCTATATCCATCCCCATAACCACGAAAATTAACCATATCCATAACCATCAATTAACCATCGGGTATTATCCATAACCATACCCATCGGGTAACGGATTCCCCATCGGTTAACGGTTATTCCCATATTCGTCAATACAAAAAATATAGTCGTTCAATTGACACATGATAATTTAGCAAATATTAATTTCATCATTAAATATTTGATGTATAAAATGGTTTAATGAATGGATCTTATGGAGCATAAAAATTAAAGCTAAAGAATGATAATGTTGGCTGATTTTTGATATCTCTCATAAGTATTATTGGTCTGGATTCTCATAGATTTTGATTCATATCAAAACTTTTTAACTTGCCCACAATGCAACTCACACAATGCAACTTATGTATTCTTAAGGTAATGGATTCAGTGAATAATAAATAAATAAATAAATATATATATATATATATATATTATAATACAATTATATTATATATAATTATATATAAATATTAGGGTAAAGTACAAAAAACTATCTCAACTATTGGTGTCACAACACTTTCATACCTCATCTTTTAACATTGACAATTTCATACCTCATCTTTAGAATTTGGTCCAATGTTATACCTTCCGTTACTTGATCGTTTACTTTTCAGTTAAATGCTGACGTGATTTGATTCGTGACCCACTTTCTATTAAAAAATCATTAAATATTATTAAAAACTAAAAAAAATATTAAATATTTTTAAAATAATAAAGAAAAGTATTTAAAAAGAAAACCTCCGTTCGTCCCTCCCCCCCCCTCTCTCTCTCTACATCTTATTCCCTGCTTAATATTCAAAAATAAACAAATAAAAAAATTTGAAAACCCATTAACAACCCCCACCCCCCCCTTGCGCGTGCACGCGAGGAAGAAGAAGAAGAAGAAGAAAAAAAAAAAAAAAAAAAAAACCCAAACCAACCCCCCTTGTAGCCCAAAAAGAAGGAGGAAGAAGAAGAAGGAAATTAAGCAAGTCACTGAATACCAACTAGATAATAGTATTACCCCTACACATTTGAGCCATTTGGTTGAGAAAGTTCTAAACATTCTAATAAAGGGCTAATTTGGGATTGTAGTGCTTTTAAAAAAGGAAACTTTAACGAAAAGCTCCCAGTACTGTTCACTTTAACGAAAAATCATATTTTTATAGTAAAAAGTCAATCCTGGTACTATTAACTTTATCCTTTATTTTGTCCTTATCGTTAAAACTCAAAGCTTTTAAATCATTTTCATTAGTTTTCTTTTTAAAAAATTTAGAACATTACGTGTGTTTGGTAACTGTGACATCCCACATCGCCCAGGGGAGTGATCCTTAAATGTATATTCCCATCCCTACCTAGCACGAGGCCTTTTGGGAGCTCACTGGCTTCGGGTTCCGTAGGAACTCCGAAGTTAAGCGAGAAGGGGGCTAGAGCAATCCCATGATGGGTGACCCACTGGGAAGTTGCTCGTGAGTTCCCAAAAACAAAACCGTGAGGGAATGGTAAGCCCAAAGCGGACATTATCGTGCTACGGTGGTGGAGCGGGCCCGGGAAGTGATCCGCCCTGGGCCGGGATGTGACAAATTGGTATCAGAGCCTTACCCTAGTCGCGTGTGTGCCGACGAGGACGTCGGACCCCTAAGGGGGGTGGATTATGACATCCCACATCGCCCAGGGGAGTGATCCTTAAATGTATATTCTCATCCCTACCTAGCACGAGGCCTTTTGGGAGCTCACTGGCTTCGGGTTCCGTAGGAACTCCGAAGTTAAGCGAGAAGGGGGCTAGAGCAATCCCATGATGGGTGACCCACTGGGAAGTTGCTCGTGAGTTCCCAAAAACAAAACCGTGAGGGAATGGTAAGCCCAAAGCGGACAATATCGTGCTACGGTGGTGGAGCGGGCCCGGGAAGTGATCCGCCCCGGGCCGGGATGTGACAGTAACACAATAAAAAAAAAAAAAAAGTGATTTCAAAAAAAAAAACAGTTGTCAATGATAGTAGAAAAACGTAAAAAACAAAAGTAGGATCTACCATACTTCTAAAGAAAGTGCCCTTTTTTTTTGTTTTTTTCAAAGTATAGTAATTAGTGCTCATTTAACAAAATTTTCAAAGGGCAAGTACAACCCCACGTAGTTTACAAAATTACAATTTTTGCCCCTACGTTATTGTCTTTGACAATTATTATATCACACTACATACCATATCCTTTTTAGATATTTAACACATTCACATCACTTTATATAAAAGTTTACCAACCACTCAGACACTATTTTTTTTTTTTTTTTTTTTTTTTGTTAAAAGCACTTTTAGAAAGAAAAAAAAATTACCAAACATTCAACAACTTTATTTTACAACTGTTTATTCTCATAGGACAGCATAATCACATTTTTTTAAGAAAGCACAGGAATACCAAACTAACCCAAAGTATTCCCGCTTAGTACTACGGTCTAATGGTTTTCCTCTTCACTTAGATTTTGGGTTTGATTCTCGACAAAAACGAATTAAAACCATATTTTGCTAGCCCATTGTGAGATTTAGCCCACCCTCTCCCTTTAACGTAGATAATATCATTTGTTAAAAAAAAATATTTTTTATCTTAACCCAATTTCACCATTAGAATTAAAAGAATTACAACCCTTGATTAAGCCCGAAGTCAAAGACGAGTTTTTTCAAAATGATGTTCTTCCTTGGTGCTAGAGGCTACTTCTCAAACAATTTGGCTTAGGTTTGTTCTTATTGAATGCACATATGAAAGCGCAAGCTTTTTTGTTTGGCTAATTTCCTAGACTAGTTTAATGCGTCTGTAATATATTAGTCTTAGATTTTAGGCGTGTCGTAGTTTCTAGGTTTAATTTGAAAACGTGCACATCAAGGCATAATTGGAGTATCGTGTGCATTCATATAGGAATCGAGAATCACAACATTGCATATCTTGAAGATTATAAGATCAGTTTAATTGCCTAGTTTTAAGAAATAAACCAATTTGATTTTATTCTGGTACATAATTAATTCCAGTTTCCTTTATTCTAGGCTGTTGGTTTCATAGGAAATCAAGCCTATCATTCATCTTTGCTTGCTTATAAGATTTGAGCATAAAAGGTTTAAAGCAAATTGTTCTTGAGTGCTAGGTTAGAAGAGTGATCTTAGTGAAACACTTCATACCTTTCATATTATTCATCATATTCATTTGTGTGAAGAAGTTGTGTGCAATCTCTTTAGTTGTGAGGAGGACCTGCTAAGTGCGTCGTGTTCATCCAAAAGAGAGCAAAAGAAGGACTGTGTGCTACAAGATTAAAAGAACAAGAGAAAACTTTAAGTGTAGTAGATGTCTATCTTGTTGAGTCTTGTAAAAGTTCTTATTTCTCAGTGGTTCTTTAATCGGTTGTGTGCCCGTGAATTTTCCCCATTGTGTGTGAGGTTTTACCACGTAAAAGAATATTGTGAGTCTTTTGTTCTTTTTTCTCTATTTCATTTAGTTTTTCATTGTTACGTAGTATGATTTAAATCGTACTTGAATCCTCCTCTAGAATTTTAGTTGAGATTATTTATCTATTGGGTTTGGGTTCCTCGACCCAGCTACGTTTTCAAAGTAGATGCTATATCACTAAAATTTAACAACACCTTTGTAATTGCTATGACAAGATATCCTCTAATTCACTAAAAAACAAAACACGTCAAGAGGAACCATCACTTTATTAGAGACCCTTTGTACGTCAGATAATGTGATTGAATTACTCTATTGCAAATATGAGGATCAAACTGTTGATATATTTACTAGGGCTACGCTAAAAGAGAATTTTGCATACCTCAGGGATTTGCTTGGTGTCAAACCTAGAAACAATTTGAAGGAGAGTGTTGATGCCTAAACTGATTTCTAGCTTCCAATTTTTTGTATTAAACGAAAGTAATGGCTTAGTTTTTTTTTTAATTTGTAACGGCCAATATGTTGACTCAGTCCAAAATTACAAATGTAGGGCTGAGATAGGTTTGCTTTGGTGTGAGGTTTAGACTAGCTTAGAACAACTAGGGTATTGAAGGCTTTTGTTAGCTAGCTAATTTAAATGAGACGTAAGTTGGTATTGTGACTAAAACCCTAAGTCATTGAAGTATATAAGTGAGGTTTGAGCTGCAATTTCTGCCCTAAGCCGTCACTTTTCTCTGAAATCCTCTTGGGTTTGTTTCTATTCTCTTAAATAAAATACAACTAGATGGAATCATGTAATTGAACAAGCCGAACACAAAATTTGACAAAAAGTTCAATGTTCGGAAGTTAAGCACCAAACATAAGAGTTGAGGATTAGCCAATAGCCATGAACATGGAATCGGGGGTACGGTTAACTAGTGCTAGCCGAACCCGCTCGCAATCTTCTCCTCCAAGTCGACTCCTGGCGTTCGTGCTGCTGTTACAAAGTCTTGATACAATTTGGCTTCTCAGTGATGGAATTTAACGTATTTTATATTCAACTCCAATGAATACTATATGAACACTCGAGTCAAATTTGGTTTGATTTCTTCTAGAAATTGATGGGGAAGAACAATTTGACGGCTAACCACCAACTTAAATGAACGCAATTAAAGACATAATTTACAAGTAGTTGCAAAGAGCTGCTGGTTTCATATTCCTTATAATTAAGTTGAATTCTCAAAAGAGTGTGCATAGCTTGATGAAGAATCGAATATTGATGAAGGAAAGTGGGTTAGGCAGCCCCATGTTGAAGGGGAGGTTGTTGGATGAGAAGATATATTGTGTAAGATAGAGAAGGGTGGTAGGGAGGTTGCTCGAAGACAATGAAATTTATTTCTTTTCTTTCCCTTCATTCTCTTGGAGGTTGCAGTTTGTTGTGTGGAGAGGTTGTTCGAGGACGATGAAATTTGTTTCTTTTTTCTGTTTTAGAGCTTGGCTGGGTCTTATCTCCGGCAATTTGTAGGGGGGACTAGATCGTCATTGACAACAAGTATTCAATGGAGGAAGAGGATCTCGGAGTTTAGGGTTTTCTTGTGTGTTTTTCTGTATTGGGCTCAACTTTTGAGTTGGGCTTTTCTTTTATTGTTGTTTTGGAGGCTCATCAGTTGCTTTATATTTTTTGTGTGTTTAGGCCTCCAGTCCTGCATGTAAGTTATGTTGGTAATAAATATTTACCTTATGACAATAAAAATAGAAAGAGAAGGATTAGGTAGGGGTGTTGTTGGATGAGAAGATATATTGTGTAAGATAGAGGAATTGGAAGGGGTAATTTTGGAAGATTCGGTGAGTGCGGAGAGTAGATGTTAAGTTTTTTAAATCTTGCAGAGTGAAAAGAGTTTGTTGGGTGAGAAGAGATAAAAGTTGGGTGTAATCAGAAGCTTCATTTCCATTTTAACAAACATAATATTATCTTTAGTGAATCCTATCTTTTTTCTTTTTAAAAGGGGGATAACTGGTGGCAAGCCACTGCTATCCACCCCTATCGGAGGTCGGGAAGACTCGCATAGGCGTTTCATCCTCCCCCTAGCCACAAGTCTGGCTTTCACACTAGCAACAGGTTTCCAGTTTTTAATTCGAAAGAAGCCTCGCAATTCGCCATTTGCCACTGGGCCCCCATCACGTGGTTCAGTTAGTCCTATCTTTAACAAACATAATATTGTCTTCAGTGAGTTCTATTTTGTCAAGTGATCAAATTATTTGTTCCATTTTATTTTTGTACATATATGCTTAACAGTGACATGTTGAGAGTATGAATCTCATATTGTCTTCAGTGAGTTCTATTTTGTTCATATTGTCAATTAGTTTTATGATAGAACCTCAACTACATTTTTTTTTCCTTTTTATTTTTTTTTATTTTTTTATTTTTTATTTATTATTTATGAACAAACGACATTATCTACACTAAGGGGAAAATGATAGGCTTAGACTCACAATGGGCTAACAATAATGTGGTTCAAATTTGCCTTTGGCGAGAATTGAATCTAAAATCTCTCACTTACAAGTGAAGAGGAATATCACTGGACTGTAGTACTAAGTGGCGATAGAACCTCAACTTTCGTCATAGTAGATTGTCTCATTTGTGAAGCCCAACACTTGACATGCTCCACGCCACGTGGTTTGTGTTGTTCATGTGCTAAGCTTAAAAATTCGCCACACATGAAGGTGCGTATTGGAAGTATGAATTCCACATCGGATAAAAGAGGACCTTTCATCTGCTTATAAGTGATTAAACTGCTCCCTATATTGTCGATTAATTTTACGAAACCTGAGCTTTCTTCATCACAACAAACATTTATAAGGAGATAATTGAGTAGTCAATATACCAGATCAATCAAAAGTAATAATAATGTTAAACAATATTCTCCCGTGCTAATATGCTAGTCATTAAAGAACAACAACGTTTTCCTTTATAGCAGATATCTGATCGATGTTTTATAACCGTCATAGCTGTAATTGGGGCAGGTACGGACGACGTTGGCTTTTTCCTTCCATTCCTATCAAAGGTTTTTACCGAAGACCTGTCCTCATATCCCTGTTAGTATACAGTTTTCTGATGTTGAAATGAAATTCAGCATTAATGTATATGTACGAATTTGTGGCGTGAACGGTGAAATAGTCCCATGCACATAGCTCTCAACATGTATTTTATTTATTTATTTTTTTTTTTGCAGCCCATGTTGATTGCGTGATTTAAACGTTTCTTTCTAACAACTTTTTTTTTTTGGAAAAGAAAAGAATCACATTCACAACGGTGGAAACTTGGATGGAATCCTAGAGCATCTGCGTAACGCTATATAAGTACTGACTATCAACTTTTAGTTAGCATGCATACCACAAAATAAAAGTTCCAAATCCCTTGATCTTTTGCTGGTTCTTAAGCTTGTTACTGAAATGATGACACCCTCAGTACTTCAAGTGAAACGATTGTAGCCGGAACTTATAACTCCGGCAAAGCCAATGCCTCGAGAAACAGAGTTTCTCTCAGATATTGACGATCAAGAAGGCTTGAGGTTTCAGCTTCCAGTCATATTGTGTTACAAAGACAACACTTCACTTAATGAAAATCGTAATCCCGTTAAGACGATTAGGGAGTCCTTAAGTAGAGCATTAGTGTATTACTACCCTTTAGCTGGTAGGCTTAGGGAAGGGCCTAACAGAAAGCTCATGGTCGATTGCAAGGGTGAAGGTATCTTGTTCGTCGAGGGTTCTACTGATGTCACAATTGAGCAACTAGGAGACAAAAATTCTACCCCCTTGTCCACTCTTAGAGGAGTTCTTATTTAATTCCCAGGCTCTGATGGAATAATTGGTTGTCCTTTGCTACTGGTTCAGTGAGTCAGTTAATTATTAATTACATGTTAATTAGTTTTTCATATTCATATTTGGTCATAGCCATTAATTCTTTACAAAAAAAATTGAAGTAGGTTAAGGGTAAGAGTAGTGTTTTTTGCATAAGGTTGCATACACACGTTGGACTTTTTTTGTAAGAAATTTGTGCAATCAAAAGCATATGAAATTTTTTATGACAAATAAGGACATAAACAAGAAAGTGCTAACAATATTGTAAATAAGTTGAAGTTTGGTGGCACCGCAACTGTTCTTAACTTTTTTTCATAAAATTGGCAACACTTTCTATAAACAAAAATTTATCATACTGCCACCACACCCAAACTTGAACTTATCTACGATACTACCACGCCTCTTTGTTCTTATGACTAAAGAAAGTTCATTAGGTGGTTTTGGGAAGAAAAGATTATGAGACACTTTTCATTATTTTTTTAAACTAATTTTTCTTCGACAGTCCTTATGTTTAACCCTATATATTGTAAAATTTGTATACACACTGAATCGAGGAAATTATATTTCTACATGATATCTGCCTAATAGGTCCTAGGTTTTCTATGACTCACACCACCTTTATTGTGCAGGTTTTCCTTTGCCGTTCTTCTAGGTTTTTTGCCTGTCGTCATGTCATCCTCTTTCTCTTCTATCTAATTTTTCCATCTTCCGTAAGTGTTTTGTATAAATTACTCTGTATTTAAAGACTCTTTCAAGTAACTACAACAGGCACAAGACTCTTTTAAAGAGATTTCATCTTTCTTGAATTTTATTCCTAACTTTTTATGAATTTTTTGTTTCCTAATTAGATCATCTAATTTAGATGGGTTTTTTTTTTTTTTTTTTTTTTTTAAACTAGCACGAATATGATGACCAAGAAAAAAATCTAGTAACTAATTTTGCAATATGCAGGTGACCCGTCTTACATGTGGAGGTTTCATACTTGCATTGCGCCTAAACCACACAATGTGTGATGGAATATGATGACCAAGAAAAAAGTCTAGTAACTAATTTTGCAATATGCAGGTGACCCGTCTTACATGTGGAGGTTTCATACTTGCATTGCGCCTAAACCACACAATGTGTGATGGACCTGGAGGGCGTCTGTTCTTGAACGCTGTTGCGGAGATGGCAAGAGGCGCACATGCACCATCTATTCTACCAGTGTGAGAGAGAGAGCTTTTGTTCGCTCGAGATCCACCAATAATTACATGTGCTCATCATGAATATGAAGATGTGATTGATCATTCTGATGGCTCACGTAGTACTAAGTGGCAATACTTTAGGTTCGTTTGGTATTCCTGTGCTTTCTAAAAAAAATGTGATTCTGCTGTCCTATCAGAATAAACAGTTGTAAAATAAAGTTGTTGGGTGTTTGGTAATTTTTATTTTATTATTATTATTATTATTATTATTTTGTAAAAGTGCTTTTAACAAAAAAAAAAAAAAAAAACAGTGTATGAATATTTTGTAAAATTTTATACAAATTGTTGTGAATGTGTTAAATAACTAAAAAGGATATGGTATGTAGTGTGATATAATAACTGTCAAAGACAATAACGTAGGAGCAAAAGTTGTAATTTTGTAAAATATGTGGGGTTGTACTTGCCTTTGAAAATTTTATTAAATACGCACTAATTTCTATATACTTTGAAAAAAAAAAGAAAAGGCACTTTCTGTAGAAGACAATTGTTAAATTATTTTGGGTAAAGTACAAAAAACTACCTCAACTATTGGTGTCACGACACTTTCATACCTTATCTTTTAAAATTGACAATGTCATACCTCATCTTTAGAATTTGGTCCAATGTTATACCTTCCATTATTTGGCCGTTTATATTTCAGTTAAATGCTGATGTGGCTTGATTCGGGACCCACTTTTTATTAAAAAAAAATCATTAAAATATTATTAAAATCTAAAAAAAAAAAAAATTATTTAATATTTTTGAAATATTAAAATAATAATAAAAAAAAAAAAAACCCTCATTTCGTCCCTCCCCTCCCCCTCCCCCCCTCCTTTCTCTTCTGCCCATCTTCATCTTCTTCCCCAACCTGCAAACCCCCAAAAAACCCCAAAAAAAAAAAAAAAAAAAAAAAAAAAAAATCCAATTTGTCTTCCCCCACACCCACACTCAGTTTCCCCCTCCCCACCCCCTCTTCTCCTTCCTGCAACCCAGAAAAAAAAAAAAAAAAAAAAAAAAAAACCTAGATCCCGTTGGCAGGAAGATGGGTGCGCAGAGAAGGTGGAGGATGGGTGCGGAAGAGGATGTGGAGAATGGATGAGAGTGGTGGGTTTGGGTTTGATGGTTTTCCTCTTCTTCTTCTCCTTCTCCTTCTCCTTCTCCTTCTTCCGCAGGGGGGTGGGGGGTTGATGGTTTTCAAAAAAAGAAATTTGGGAGGGGGGGTTGATGGTTTTCAAATTTTTTTTTTCTTCCTCTTCTTTTTTTTCTTCCTCCATCTCCTTCTCCTTCTTTCCTTGCGGGTTGATGGTTTTCAAAAAAAAAAAAAATTTCTTCCTCTTCTTCTTCTCCTTCTCCTTCTCCTTCTCCTTCTTCTTCTTCCTCCTTCTCCTTCACCTTCTCCTTCTTCTTCTTGTTCCATAGGGGGGGTTGATGGGTTTTCAAAAATATATATTTTTTTTCTTCCTCATCTTCTTCTTCTTCCTTCTCCTTCTCCTTTTCCTTCTTCTCCTTCCACGCCGGGGGGGGGGGGATTTTTTTTTTCCTTCCTTCTCCTCCTTTTTTTCCTCTTCTTCTTCTTCTTCCTCCTTCTCCTTCGTCCCCAAGGGGGGGTTGATGGGCTTTCAAATATTTTTTTTTTTGGGGTTTGCAGGTTGGGGGGGGGGGGGGGGCGGAAGAAGATGAAGATGGGGAGAAGAGAGAGGAGGGGGAGAGGGACGAACTGAGGGTTATTTTTATTTTATTTTATTTTTTTACTTTTTATTATTATTTTAATATTTTAAAAATATTAAATATCTTTTTTTTTAGTTTTCAATAATATTTTAATGATTTTTTAATAGAAAGTGGGCCCCGAATCAAGCCACGTTAGCATTTAACTGAAAAGTAAACGGCCAAGTAACGGAAGGTATAACATTGGACCAAATTCTAAAGATGAGGTATGACATTGTCAATTTTAAAAGATGAGGTACGAAAATGTTCTGACACCAATAGTTGAGATAGGTTTTTATACTTTACCCAATTATTTTGTATAAACTTAGCATCCATAAAGCACTTTAAGTTCGGAAAATGATCCTCGTTGGATCTTTTCCTAGGGATCTTAGGGATCATGTGATCGTGACTGTTCATCGTACGTCGTGTGGTCATAAATCATTTCAACATTTAAAATTAAATATGAATATTACCTAACAAAAATTGACCGCATGATGTATGATGAACGATCATGATCACGGGATACCAAGGATCCCTAGGAAAAGGATTTTCACTAGCAAGAGCATTTAAATTGTACAGAGTAGAAGATAATTATGAGATCAATCCCAATCATGTTTCGAATTCAAGAGATAGTCAAAATTTTTATTTTTTGTATTCATTTGGTTTATTCAATTTGCAACCCAAATGTCTTATTGTTGTGTTTTTCAGAATATGTCTTACATATTCACCTTTACCCCAATCTCCTTGCTCTATATCTTGGGGAAAGAAGTATAGATTTCAATTTGAGGCCAAAATGCTTGGTTATAATGATTAACTGATTAATTTTGTTGGAATGTTTACATTTTTGCAATTTATTTATAATTGAGTTGTAAGGAAAGACATTCACTATTCTTCCAAGAAGAGGTCAAATTCAGATTCATAATTTGAATTGCGAGCCCCAATGCAAAGCGTGAGGAGACGGTGGCTATCAACAATAGAGGAAGCAGAGAGGGAGTCGGAGAATTGATCCTGCCTTCCTCCTTGCGGTATTTCAAAATACAGTCTTGTGTAGGCTTTTGTTTCCTCTCATCTACATGGCAAATTATTGATCCTCACAAAGGTGCACAACAATGTATTCCTAGTTGATCCTTTCCATTATTTTATTTTATTTAATGCTTCAACGTGTAATACATTTTAATCTTCCATATGAATCCCTTAACAGTTGTTGGTAAAGTAGTACCTGTCCTTTCCTCTATTGACCCGTCATTAGCTAGTATATCGTTTAATTTCTCGAGAAATTAGCAGGAATAATCTCTTTTTGACATTTGGCTGCAGAAATGATTAGGTGTCGTTATGTCATCATTGTGTGGTCTATATGTGATTAATAAGTCATCGATATTAAAAAATGATCTTTTTTGCAACCAAATGTCAAAAAGTGATTATTTATGCTAATTGCCCTAATTTCTATTTACCAAATAAAAGAATAGTACTATTAGTCGGACTCAAGTATTGCAAGTGTGCAAACTAAGGTCAAAGGTAGTACGTTGTAACTTGCTACACTGAGACATTATTTTTGAGAGACGAAATCCACTCTTATAAAGATAGTGTCTAAATGGCCTCAACTTATAGTGTTGTTCTAATGAAACATTGGTAGAGAGCGATTTCTACTCCCTAATAGATAAGTATTCAATATATTGTTGATTTTATTTAATTGATTGTGGCAATGAAAATTCTTATTAACAGTATTTATCTTTCGTGAATTGTTGTAGAAGAAGTAGCATCGACGTTGCTAAATTTTTTGTATACAGAATTTCAATATGGCATAAACTTTTTGTAAAGCATCCCTTTCTGAATGAAAATACGTAAGCTCAATAGGATGGCTAGTTGAACACTTCGTAACGCTACCAATATGCCCTCTGAAGAGTAGCAACCGTGACAAGACAGGTCCCTTCCCCATCCCTAACCACCCTAATGCCACCATTACCACTGCACTCGCAAAAAGTATAATACAAAATAATATTCACCCAACTTTGACCCAGAGGACTCCACCATTGATGCTGCACTGGCTGCTTACCTCAACTACCGGTCACACATGTTGTCCTTGCCGCATAATACTAGTCCTCGACTACCACAAAGACCATATGAGCATCATGAAGGAAAGCAAACTACTCCTCCTTGGACATGTCAATCGCCATTGGAATAGCCTTTCTTTAAGGCTACGAGATCGCAACGAACTTTTCTGAAATGACTAGGGACTAACAAACTACATGGAACTTTTTATGTAGATCCTCGATGGGCATGTACATTCCCTGTTTTTCCTCAGTCTGTTTACTTGCTTGAAATTTCATATGCAAAAATTGCTTTGCTTCCCTCTTTTCATTTTGGATTTGACGGCTTGGCAACATGGACTTTTTTATTCTTGGGCTTGTGACCTTCTTGTTGTTGAATTTTGTGTGAACATTGTAATTTACTTTACTATGTTTTCGGTTTGGTAGGTCGCTTAAGCTCTACTTGAACCGGCCGGTGAAACACAAGTATGAAGTCGTTCCCACGAGTATTGATTTTTACTTTAATTTGAGTCTCAACTCAATTCGAATTCAACAAACTTTTAATACAAATAGGGCTGAAAATTTTACCTAGAATGAACGAGCCAAGGAGATCTCAAAACCCTAAATTACGTGTAGGTGGGAAGAATATTTGAGTGCTTGCAATTGTTTCTCCATATGCTTCTCCAGTACGCAAGGCTCCTATCATTGTGTGTGATTAGTTTACTTTTGTGTTCTCGATCACATATATGTCATTTTGCACTTATTGGTTTGAGGAAATTAAGGCTCAGACTTTCTGTCCTTTTCATGATTCTTTAAGAAATCCATTGAAATCTTACTAAATTGTCTAACAAATGACCAATTTGATTCTTACTGTTGGAGGAAATATCAGGAGTTTTCAATTACAGTGTAGAAAGGAAGAATACAACAGAATATACATGGAGGATGAGTTTTGAACGGGAACTGAAATTTACTTAACTTTATTGCTTTCAGATTTTTAGTACAACACTTGGCTATCTATTATAACATTCAAACCTTTTGATAATAGCCATAACTCTTGGATTAGTTCCAAGAGACACAACTCTACATTACATGAAGTGCATTACGTTTAACAATTACATCATTGACATGATCCTAGTTGATCTAATGTTGTTACATATATCCTCCTTAGGATCCAAAGTAATCCTCTCAAGTTCCTGCTGAAATCTCTCCATGGCCGAGAATGGCAACCACATTGGTACCAATATTCCATCTTCAATGTTGTTTTTGTGTTGAATGTAGAAGCTAATCAAATCCATAGCCTTGGCGGGTCCAGCAAATACCGGCTGTCCCCATCCAAAATTGACATCTCCAACACCTACACGCGTTATATCAGAAACTAAAAAATTACTTCCTGTCGATGAATATTGAGGTCGCCCTCTTAGTACCAAAAGATCTGCCACTGATCTTAAGTATTCTTCATTCATGGTAGCTTTAGCCTTCTTCACCAACTCCAAAGCATATCCCAGTGGATTTTTGCATAGAGGTTCAGCCCTTGAAACTGCAGCTGGAAATGCAAATGCATTGCCATAGTATCCCAAGGGAAGACGTACATTGTTGTGCTTTCCCCGTGCATTGACAATGCAGGAAACTCGAACAACCTGTTTTGGATTAATTTTAAGTGCAAGAGTGCGACATTTCCACAAACAAGCTGTGATCAAGTCAAATGTGGAGCAAGTGGAAATTAGGTGGGGTGGAATCTGTTGTCGAAGGACTCTCATCTCCTTGGCACCAAAGTAGAACGATCGTTGAACCATGTTTGACTGGTTATTGGATGCGTATGAGCCATCAGAATGATCAATCACATCTTCATATTCATGATGAGCACATGTAATTCTTGGTGGATTTCGAGCAAACAAGAGCTCTCTCTCCCACACTGGTAGAATAGATGGTGCATGTGCGCCTCTTGCCATCTCCGCAACGGCGGTCAGGAACTGGAGAAATCCAGGTGCATCACACATTGTGTGGTTTAGGCGCAATGCAAGTATGAAACCTCCACAAGTAAGACGGGTCACCTGCATATTGCAAAAGTTAGTTACTAGACTTTTTTTCTCGATCATCACATTCGTGCTAGTTAACAATTCTTTAGAAGAAAAGACAAAAAAGCTATCTAAATTAGATGATCTAATTAGGAAACCAAAATTTCATAAAAATTAGGAATAAAATTCAAGAAAGATGGAGTCTCTTCAAAAGAGTCTTGTGCATGTTGTATTACTTGAAAGAGTCCTTAAATACAGAGGAATTTTGACAAAACGCTTATAGAAGATAGAAAAATTTAGATAGAAGACGAAGAGGATGACATGACGACAGGCAAAAAACCTATAAGAAGAACGGCAAAGGAAAATCTATGCAATAAAGGTGATGTGAGATTGGTAGAAAACCTAGGACCTATTACCATGTAGAAATGTAATTTCCTCGATCCGGTGTGTATACAAATTTTACAATATATAGTGTTAAACATAAGGATTGTCGAAGAAAAATTAGTTTCGAAAAATAACAAAAAGCGTCTCATAATCTTTTCTTTTCAAAACCACCTAATGAACTTTCTTTAATCATAAGAACAAAGAGGCATGGTAGTATCGTAGATAAGTTCAAGTTTGGGTGTAATGGCAATATGATAAATTTTTGTTTATGAAAAAGGTTGCCAATTTTATGAAAAAGTTAAAAACAGTTGCGATGCCACCAAGCTTCAACTTATTTACAATATTGTTAGTGCTTTCTTGTTTATGTCCTTATTTTCATTAAAAATTCATATGTTGTTGATTGCACTAATTTCTTACAAAAAATCTCCGGCGTATGTATGCGACCTTAACACAAAAAACACTACTCTTACCCTAAACCTACTTCAATTTTTTTTGTAAAGAATTAATGGCTATGACCAAATATGAATACGAAAAACTAATTAACATGTAATTAATAATTAATTGACTCACTTGAACCAGAAGCAAAGGACAACCAATAATTCCATCAGAGCCTGGAAAATTAAATAAGAACTCCTCTAAGAGTGGACAAGGGGGTAGAATTTTGTCTCCTAGTTGCGCAAGTGTGACATCAGCAGAAGCCTCGACAAACAAGATACCTTCACCATTGCAATCGACCATGAGCATTCTGTTAGGCCCTTCCCAAAGCCTGCCAGCTAAAGGGTAGTAATACACTAATGCTTTACTTATGGCTTCCCTAATCACTTTAATGGGATTACGGTTTTCATTAAGTGAAGAGTTGTCTTTGTAACACATTATGATTGGAAGCTGAAACCTCAAGCCTTCTTGGTCGTCAATATCTGAGAGAAACTTTGTTTCTCGAGGTGTTGGCTTTGCCGGAGTTATAAGTTCCGGTTGCAATCGTTTCACCTGAAGTACTAAGGGTGACATCATTTCAGTAACAAGCTTAAGAACCAGCAAAAGATCAAACGATTTGGAACTTTTATTTTGTGGTATGCATGCTAACTAAAAGTTGATAGTCAGTACTTATATAGCGTTATGCAAATGCTCTATGGTTCCCGAATCTTGCGTCCAAACTTTCCACCCGTTGTGAATGTGATTCTTTTCTTTTCCATTAGAAAATGTTGTTAGAGAGAAAAGTTTAAATCATGCAATCAACATGGGCTGCAGAGAAAAAAAAAAAAAAAAAAAACACATGTAGTTGAGAGCTATGTGCATGCACTAAAAGACATCAGCTTATCTACCACACAATTCTACGACTGGCTTAATAAGCTCGTTATAAAAAGTAAAAATTTATCACGAGTATAATAAGCAAGTAGTGAATAACATTTTTTACCATGGACAAATCTTAGTCCGTTATAAAATAAAAATGAATGACCACGTGCAAAGTCCCACGTTGTTAATATAGTAAGCTACCACATACAAGGCTCGTGGTCATTATTGTTAGTATCCATATCACCTTTTGTTATTTACCACAAGCATAATGTGTGGTAGATCATACGTTATTAAAAATAAATAAATTAGAGGATGAGGGACACCAAAATGTTTCAAAATTTCAAACATATATGAAATTTGGAATTTTCACAACACTCCTCAAAATCTGTAAATATTAGTTGAAAAAAAAAATTATAAATATTATTAACGAAACACTACTTATTAACTAGAATTCCACGAAATTACGGTTATAACTCTCTACAAATAACAAAACAAAAAAAAATAAATACAAATTATTTATTAAACCCCGGATAAATATGTCAAACACTAAAAAGTGAAAAACACAAATTAAAAAAAGAATGAAAGAAAAGATAAACACAAACCCACGTTTATCCTCTTAATCTAAAACCTACACGTTTCTACTGTGTTTTCCCTACACGTTTCTATGTGGGATTCAAATTCAAATCTAAAACCTACACGTTTCTACTGTGTTTTCCCTCGCCCAGTAACTTCCCATAAACCCGAATCAGTTGCGATTATTTGCATAAGAAAAAGAAAACTAAAATCTCCAAGGTGATTTTTTTCCAACAATGTCGTAAAATTTTTGTGAATTGTTGTAGAAGAAGTGGCATCAAATAACAAACACCAATTGTAAAGCATCACTTTCTGAATGAAAATACGAAAGCTCAATAGGATGGCTAGTTAACACTTCGTAACGCTACCAATATGCTTCTACGTGAAAAGGACTAGCAGTACCCCTCTGAAGAGGAGCAACCATAACAAGACAGGTCCCTTCCCCATCCCTAACCACCCTAATGCCACCATTACCACTGCACTCGCAAAAAGCATAATACAAAATAATATTCACCCAACTGTGACCCAGAGGACTCCACCATTGATGCTGCACTGGCTGCTTACCTCGACTACCGGTCACACTTGTTCTCCTTGCCGCAGAATACTAGTCCTCGACTACCACAAAGACCATATGAGCATCATGAAGGAAAGCAAACTACTCCTTGGACATGTCAATCGCCATTGGAATAACCTTTCTTTAAGGCTACGAGATCCCAACGAACTTTTCTGAAAAGACAAGGGACTAACAAACTACATGGAACTTTTTATGTAGAGCCTCGATGGGCATGTACATGCCTTGTTTTTCCTCAGTCTGTTTAGTTGCTTGAAATTTCATATGCAAAAATTGCTTTGCTTCCCTCTTTTCATTTTGGATTTGACGGCTTGGCTACATGGACTTTTTTTCCTTGGGCATGTGACTTTCTTGTTGTTCAATTTTGTATGAACATTGTAATTTACTTACTATGTTTTCGGTTTGGTAGGTCGCTTAAGCTCTACTTGAACCAGTGAAGCTTGCTCGGTGATGTGAGCTCGAAATACCTATCAATCATAGAAGCAAACCCAATTTTAACTTGCAAGTGCACAAGACCAATATAGTAAGAGGAAGTATGAAGTCGTTCCCACGAGTATTGATTTTTACTTTAATTTGAGTCTCAACTCATTTCAAATTCAACAAACTTTTAACACAAATAGGGCTGAAAATTTTACCTAGAATGATCGAGCCAAGGAGATCTCAAAACCCTAAATCACGAGTAGGTGGGAAGAATATTTGAGTGCTTGTAATTGTTTCTCCACATGCTTCTATAGTAAGCAAGGCTCCTATCATTTTGTGTGATTAGTTTACTTTTGTGTTCTCGATCGCATATATATCATTTTGCACTTATTGGTTTGAGGAAATTGGGGCTCAGACTTCGTGACATTCTCATGATTCTTTAAGAAATCCATTGAAATCTTACTAAATTGTCTAACAAATGAGCAATTTGATTCTTACTGTTGGAAGAAAGATTAGCGGTTTCAATTACACTGCAGAAAGGAAGAATACAAGAGAATATATATGGAGGATGAGTTTTGAACGGGAACTAAAATTTACTTTACTTTATTGCTTTCAATTTTTTATTACAACACTTGGCCATCTTATTGGCTATTTATAATAACATTCAGACCTTTTGATAACAGCCATAACTCTTGGATTAGTTCCAAGAGACACAACTCTACATTACAGAAAGTCCATTACGTTTAACACACATATCTCCGCAATGGCGTTCAGGAACTAGAGCAATCCTGATGCATCACACTTTGTGTAGGCGCAATGCAAGTATGAAACCTCCACATGTAAGACGGGTCACCTGCATAATGGAAAAGTTAGTAACTAGACTTTTTTCTTGATCATCATGTTCGTGCTAGTTAACAAATTCTTTACAAGAAAATACAAAAAAAGGGTCTAAATTAGATGATCTAATTAGGAAACAAAAATTTCATAAAAATTAGGAATAAAATTCAAGAAAGATGGAGTCTCTTTGAAAGAGTCTCGTGCCTATTGTAGTTACTTGAAAAAGTCTTTAAATACAGAGGAATTTTGATGAAACGCTTATAGAAGAAAGAAAAATTTAGACAGAAGACGAAGAGGACAACATGACAACAGGCAAAAACCCTAGAAGAAGAATGACAAAGGAAAGCCTAGACGCTGAAGGTGACGTGAGATTGGTAGAAAGAACCTAGGACCTAATTAGGCAGATACCATGTAGAAATATAATTTCCTTGATTTGTTGTGTATATAAATTTTGCAATATAGAGGGTTAAACATAAGGGTTGTCAAAAAAATTAGTTTCGAAAAATAATGAAAAGCATCTCATAATATTTTCTTTCCAAAACCACCTAATGAACTTTCTTTAACCATAAGAACAAAGAGGCATGGTAGTACCGTAGACAAGTTCAAGTTTGGGTGCGGTGGCGATATGATAAATTTTCGGCCAATTTTATGAAAAAAGTTAAAAATAGTTGCGGTGCCACCAAACTTCAACTTATTTACAATATTGTTGGCGCTTTCTTGTTTGTATCCTTTTTTGTTATTAAAAATTTCATATGTAGTTCATTGCACTAATTTCTTACAAAAAATTGTCTGGCATGTGTATGCGACCTTAATGCAAAAAACACTACTCTTACCCTTAACCTACTTCAATTTTTTTTTTTTTTTTTTTTTTTTGTAAAGCATTAAATGGCAATGACCAAATATGAATACAAAAAACAATTTAACATGTAATTAATAATTAATTGATTCAACTGAACCAGCAACAAATGACAACCATTAATTCCATCAGAACCTAGGAAATTAAATAAGAACTCCTCTAAGAGTGGACAAGGGGTAGAATCCCAGTTGTTCAAGTGTGACATCACCAAAAGCCTCGATGAACAAGATACCTTCACCATTGCAATCAACCATAAGCTTTCTATTAGGCCCTTCCCAAAGCCTGCCAGCTAAAGGATAATAATACACTATTGCTCTGCTTAAGGCTTCCCTAATCGCCTTAACGGGATCACGATTTTCTTTAAGTGAAGGGTTGTCCTTGTAACACATTATGACTATAGAATCTAAAACCTCAAGCTTTCATGGTCTTTAATATCTGAGAGAAACTTTGTTTCTCGAGGTTTTGGCTTTACCGAAGTTATAAGTTCCAGTTGTAATCGTTTCAACTGAAGTACTGAGAGTGGCATCATTTCAGTAACGAGCTTAAGAACCAGCAAAAGATCAAAGGATTTGGAACTTTTAGTTTGTGGCATGCATGCTAGCTAAAAGTTGATAGTCAGTACTTATCTATATATAAAGAGAACACAAAAGGTGAATAGTATTTTTGGTGTCATCAAGCTTCAACAAAAATATTTGGACAAAAATGCCCCAAGACAAAAAACTTCAAAAGCATCCCAAAATAATGCATCAAATAAGGAAAGGGCATTTTTGTCATTTTAACAGTGTTTTTTTTAATAGTTAATTTTTTGTTGTTGTTTCTTTTAATTAGTACCTCACAACAGACTAGCAATAATGTGATTCAATTTCTCTATTTTTAAACACGTTCAAAACATCTTAAGAGGCGTGTAATGCCGGTTATAAAAAAAAAAAGTCTTTCGCATGCTAATAATAATGTGATTAAATTAGTTGTCAAATAGTTATTTTTTTTTTTTTTAACAAACGATATTATCAATACTAAGGGGGAGGGGGGGTGGGCTTAGCCTCACAATGGGCTAGCAATAATGTGATTCAATCAGTTGTTCATTCAATATTATTTTCTCCATTTTTAAACACGTTCTAAACATCTTAAGAGCCGTATAATGCCGGTTATAAAAAATGTCTTTTGCACGCGGATAATAATGTGATTAAATTAGTTGTCAAATTTTTTTTTTTTTTTACAAACGATATTATCTATACTAAGAGTGAGGGGGATGGATTTAGCCTCACAATGGGCTAGCAATAATGTAATTCAATCAATTGTTTATTAAATATTATTTTTGTTCTAGCCTATTTTATCTGACTAAAAGGAGAGAGCCAGAGGCAAGGGAAGAGCGAGAGAGGAGATGTGTTTGTAGAATTGTAGGGGAATATGTGTATTGAGAGATATGTTATCCCCCCCTCCCCACGTAATGCCTTTATTTATAGTAGTAAAAGGAAAAAGAAATCCTTCATCCTCAAGGAATACAAGTCCATATAGGAAAAAATGACTAGAATCAAATCTAATCTAGGATTTACACAATCACACTTATATTAGGAAAGTTCACAACACTCCCCCTTGATTGTTTAAATACTCAAGGTAGATTTCAGCATCATGCAGAAGTTGAGGAAGTTGACTCGTCGGCACTAATTCTGGGAACAACGCTTATTCTCAATGAGGTAGGAACTTGCATATAAAAGTAAGTCTCACTAAAAAAAAAAAACCCTAAGGCTAAGGCAAAAACCCGAGTAGGGACAAAATCCATAATCTAAGGAAAAATGCGTGAGAAATGTAAAGTAAAAAAAAAACGTCTACGGGAGATCATCAGGGATATGACTAGCCCAAAATGGGGTGGTAGTATCTTTAGGATATTCCCCTTAAGTTTGACACAATTCCAAGGAGAAATAGCAATGTTACAACTCAGAAAGTTTACGCATACCAATTCCTTGAACAAGCCTCCAAAACATTGCCTTCGGTAATGATTTGGTGAAGAGGTCGGCCAGATTGTCTTGTGAACGGATTTGCATGACTTCAATCTTCTGATGCTTTTGTTGTTGATGTGAGAAGAAGAACTTCGGCGTAATGTGTTTGGTGTTGTCTCCTTTGATGTAACCTTTCTTAAGTTGTTCGATGCATGCTGCGTTATCTTCAAAGATCGTCATTAGGGCATCTACGAAGGGGTAAAGATCGCAGGAGCTTTGAATATGGTCCATAACTGCTCTCAACCAAAAGCATTCCTGAGTTGCTTCATGTAAGGCGAGAATTTCAGCATAGTTAGACGAAGTGGCAACTAAGGTCTATTTAGTTAACCTCTAAGAGATTGCGGTGTCTCTAATGGTAAAGACATAACCCGTTCGAGAACACGCCTTGTGCGGATCAGTTAAGTATCATGCGTCGGCATAACCAACAAGGCGAGAATCAACTCAAGAAGTGGAGGCTGCAACATCACTCTAGGATCCGTAGGGATAGAACAAGCCCAAATCCGTAGTACCCTTAAGGTAGCAGAAGATTTCTTTCACACCAGTCTAATGTCTGTGTGTTGGTGCATTATTGTATCTTGCCAAAAGATTAACAGTGAAGGAGATGTCGGGACTAGTGCATTGAGCTAAGTACAATAAAGTGCCTATCGCACTTAAATAAGGAACTTCAGGCTCCAAAATCTTTTCATCATCCTCATTCAGATGGAAAGGAACTCGTTTTGCGTCTAGCGATCAAACAACCATATGAGTACTCGAAGGCTTCGCTTGATCCTTATTAAAGCGGTGCAACACCTTCTGGGTGTAGTTCGTTTGATGTACTAAGATTTCATCCGAACGGTGCTCTATCTCGAGATCGAGGCAATATCGAGTTTTTCCTAGATCTTTCATCTCAAATTTTGACTTTAAGTGCGCAACAGTTCTCGCGAGCTCTTCAAGAGTTCTGAGAAGGTTCATGTCATGGACATATACTGCAACTATTGCAAAACTAGAATGTGACTTCTTAATGAACACACAAGGGCATAGTTCGTTGTTCACATATCCCTGACTAGTCAAATACTCACTTAAACGGTTATACTACATTCTTCCGAATTGCTTTAAATTGTAAAATGAACGCCTCAGCCGAATTGAGAGCGTGTTCCGGGGTTTGGAAATATTTGATCCAGTCAATGTAAGTCCTTCAGGAACTTTCATATAGATTTCTGTATCAAGATCCCCATAGAGATACACAATTACTATATCCATCAGCTGCATACTCAGTTTTTCGGAAACTACCAAACTGATATGGTAACAAAAAGTAATCACATCCATAACGGGTGAATAAGTTTCGTCATAGTCAATCTCGGGGCATTGTGAGAAGCCTTGCGCAACAAGACGAGCTTTGTCATGCACAATTTTGTTATTCTCATTATGTTTTCGAATGAAAACCCACTTGTAGCCAACGAGATTCATATGTGGAGGAGTAGAAGTGACAGGTCCAAACATCTTACGTTTCGTAAGCGAATCGAGTTCAACTTGGATTGCTTGTTTGCAGTTTGACTAATCAGTTTTATGTCGACATTCATCAATAGAACGACGTTCAATGTCATCGCTCAACATGATCTCAGTAGCAACTGCATATGCTAATGCATCATCGACGATCATCTCATTTCTATGCCACACATCATCTAAGCTGGCATAATAGACTGAAATCTCACGATTCTTGGGAAGAGGATTCGTCTCTTTAATGACGCTTATGTAATCTAGAATTTCCTCATGAGTTGGATAGAATGAGTAAGCGATAGTCCGATTCATGGTAGGTTCTTCAGGTGCTTGTGCCATGCGTTTCCTTTTTTGGGGGTGTGAATCTTTTGAACCAAAAGGTCTACCACACTTTTGTGTAGAAGCAGATGATTGGTTGCATTTTAGTTTTAGACTAAGCGATGCGAGGATCTAAATGAGACAAAGTGAAAGTCATCCACGATAATTCGCGTCCTTCTTTAGGAACATTGACGTTCTTATCTCCCCTTAACGACGGGAAGACAGTCTCATAGAAGTGACATTTCACAAAATGAGTGGGAAATAGATCGCCTGTCAAAGGTTCTAAGTAACGAATAATCGAAGGAGAATCATATTCGACATAGAGCTGAGGCCCCATTTTTGTATGTAAGGGCGGCAAAATCGGCACATAGACCGCACAACAAAAAACGCGCAAATGCGATATGTTAGGTTCGTATCCGGTAACTAATTGAATGACAATATATGGTTGAGTCACAATAGGCCTCAGGCGGACCAACATGGCTGCATGCAATATTGCATGGCCCCAAGCAATGATCGGGAGCTTGGTACGTATGACCAACGATCGAGTAATAATTTGTAAGCGCTTAATCAATGTCTTGGCCAGGTCGGTTTAGGTGTGAATATGGGGTACTGGATGTTCAACTTCAATCCCAACCGACATGCAATAGTCATCAAAAGTTTTAGATGTGAATTCTCCAGCATTATCCAATCGAATAGATTTGATCAAATAATCAGGCTGGTGAACCCTGAGCTTGATAATGTGAGCCAACAATTTGGAGAATGCAGCGTTCCTTGTGTACAACAAACACATGTGTGACCAACGTGTGGAAGCGTCAACCAAAACCATAAAATATCTTAATGGTCCGCCTGGAGGGTGAATCGATCCACAAATGTCCCCCTTGAATTCGTTGTAGAAAAATAGGAGGATTCGAACAAATCTTATCATAAAAAGGCTTAGTAATAAGCTTTCCCATAGAACATGTTTGACATACGATTCCTTGAATCGAACCAAAACTTCGAGTTAGTAGATGCATGTGTGATGATTTGAGGATATGGCGCACTGCAATTCGTCCAGGATGTCCTAAACGATTATGCCAAAGTGTAATTTTGTGCATGGTCCTAGAGGTAGGGCTGGCCACATAATGGTGCTCTATAGGGTGTATGGTCGTAGTATATAGACCACTCGGCATACGCTCCATCTTCTCTAGAATATGCTTCTGGCCATATTCGTAGGAAGTTATGCACAAAAATTCAACTCCATTTTCTACGTGGGTTTCAGCATGGTAATTATTATCTCTAATGTCCTTAAAACTCAACAACGTTCTTCCGGAACATGGAGAATAAAGAGCCTCATCAATGGTTAAGATTGTACCATTGGACAATATTATACGTGCCTTACCGTATCCTTCAATCAGGTTGGATGGGTTTGAGAGGGTTGTCAGAGGTGCATTCTTAGGTATAAAGTTAGTGAAATAGATGTGTTCACGTAAAATGGTGTGCGTGGTTGCACTATCTGCCAGACAACTAACTTCCCCATTAGTCATACCTAGAATGAAAAATCAATTTGAATCGGTCACAAGTATAAAAGTTCCAAAAAACAAATATCCATTCAAAATAATTTTAAGTATTCAAGGATAGAAATTAATTAAAACTTAATACCAAAAAACAAATCACCAACAAATAATCCAAACATAAGGGAAAATTGTTCAAAATTAACCAAAAAACAAAGGGGGGTTAGTAGGCCACTATTGTGGATTTCGGCCCCATTGTCTTACTTTTACTTAAAAATAAGTCTATGTCTAAGATTCTAATCTTCCATATGGGTGATATCCTCCTAAAAGTCAGAAACCTCCATTTTGGTACTCTCTGGTTCGTCCACTTACACAATGTTTGATTCAAACTTCTTACGACGAGAATGATATTTAGCTACAACCTTCTGGGGAGCTTGGCAAACACGGGACCAATGGTCCTTTGAACCACAGCGATAACACATATCCGCATCCATGGTTTCAGGTGCTTTGCCCTTATTCTTGAAGTTTAAGGCCTTGGGAGCGAGACTTGGGAGTTTTTGGGCTTTTTTTACTCCCTTAGATAGGCCTTGGCTTTGTTGACCTTGGCCGGATGGCTTATGGTCACCCCTACCACGCCTCTTTTGGTGTTTTGGGCGTTGGTTTGTACTGTAGTGTGCTTTAGGCATAACAGTCGCCTCAGTAAGTCGAGCTTGATGATTCTTCATCAGCAACTGGTTCTGCTTTTCAACGAAAAGTAAAACAAAGATCAAACCCGAGAACTTACTGAACTTCTGAGCTCTATATTGTTGCTGCAGGAAAATATTAGTAGCAGAGAAGGTCGAATAGGTTTTCTCTAAGAGATCTTCTTCGGTCAAAGTCTCATTACAAAACTTGAGAAGTGATCGGATTCAATAAACTTCATAATTATATTTATTCACAGACTTAAAGTCTTGGAAATGCAAATGATGCCAGTCATGTCTTGTTTTAGGTATGAAGATCGCCTTATGGTGATCAAAATGATCAGCCAAAGCGAAACATAGTGTTCGTGGATCCTCCTTAGCAAGATATTCAGTTTGCAGTGCATCATGAATATGTCTTTGGACGAAGATCATAGTGGTGGCTTTCTCAGCTTCACCAATAGGGTTGTTCGTCTCATCTTCAATGGCGGGATGCAAATTCTTTGCAGTAAGGTGGAGCTTTATATCTTGGACCCACTTGAGGTAGTTTCTTCAAGAGACCTCCAAAGCGGTGAAGTCAAGTTTGTTCAAATTCGACATGTTCCTATCACAAAATAAAGTACAAGATGTGATTAGTGCAACGGAGAAAGAAAAATCAATCCATTCACATAGGAGTAGATCATTCAGGTTCTAATAGACATGTATTGGTTAAAATTCGCATGAAAAACTTTGGGTTTTCATGGGTGATGTTTTTAATGAAAGGTTTTCAAACTAGGCATGTTTATAGAAACTTCACGTTTCAAAATAATTATGAACTTCAGGTTCATATGTTCTTGCAAATAAACGCATATATATATATATATATCCACATAAATATGCAACAAAAATATGCAAATAGAACTTCAGGTCTAAAATTATAATTGAATTAATTATTTGGACTTCAGGCCAAAATTTAAGTGTGGGAAAAAAAATATAAAACCTAAATTGTCTAAAAATATTAAACAATTGAAGCTTGGGGCCCAAAACTATAGGCCAAAGCCCACGGGTGGGTTGAGTAAGTCTCTTGCCGTGAGGTCCAAGCCCAAATTGGGCTGGGTTGATATTAGGTGGGCTACAAGCCCAAAGGCGAGAGAGAAAAGAAGAAACGGACTGGATCGAAAGGAAGAGCCTATGAAAGGGTATGATCCGGTACGGTGCGAATAGTGAAACCAGGGGAGGACGCGATCCAGTACGTTGCACGGTGTAGGACACCATAGCCCTAGGGCTAGTGTTGCACTTAGGCCAGGTTTCAATGTATGGGTGATGCTAACTAATTAAGCACACAAATTAAAACCCTCTTTTGACAATTGTAGTAAAGATGCAAGTAGGGATCGTTCTAGACCGGGGATTAGGAGGGATTACTAAATCACTTGGAAACTGACTCAAAAACGTAAAACAAACGTTAAAAACACTAAACGAGACTCAAAGAATACAAAACACTTATAAACGCAAACTAAGACACTTTCTAACTAAATTAGACACTAAAGTAAAGGGGGATTGAGGTTTTGACGAAATTAAACTAAATGCACAGATTGTAATTTAAAGGCAGAATGTAAATATGAATGTGATGAAAATATGGATGAATGCTAGCTAGAAGGTTCTTCTCCACACATGTCACACTTGCATACAATTTGATTTTCAGTTGGTCTTTCGATGAATTATGAAACTTAACACCCCGGGTTAATTAGGTCCGCTTAAATTAACCGTCAAGTTTTCCTTAAGTTAATGAATTGGATGATTGCATGCGACAACCCAAAGCATTCCCCACAAGTTCCCTACATGAATTGCATAATAGAGATACAAGCAAGAATCATTAAGCATCATGAAAACTATAAGTGTTGACGAGACATTCGTTACTATGATTGCATGAAACTTATGCCAAGAATTTATTTAACGCGATTGTTTATAAGCAACCTCCACTACTTGTGAATATAAGTTCATAACTATTAGGTGAAATTCACTTATATTCTAGCGTCATATTCATGTATGAAAATTAAGCGTGCACTCTCAATAAACATACACAAATAAGTTATCAATCAAGCAGTTAAACAAATTGAATCCACAATACATGAAATTCCAACCAAAAGTAATCAAATCATATTGCAAGCATAAACATGGTTTCGAATCACCCCCTAACTAAATAGGGATTTAGCCTCTCATGCTCACAACAAGAAAAATAAAATTTAATTTAAACATAATGAACAAAGGATTGATTATACCTAGAACGCCCAACGAATCCACTTGAATTTCTGCGCGTCGAAGCTCCTCTTTCCTCTTCTCCTTGCTGCGGCAGTGAGGTTTTTGGGAATTTCTGGATGTTTTTTTTGTTTGGGAATGGGTTTAGGGTGGTAAAGACGTGCGGCAAGATTGTGGAGTGATGGAGGAAGGCACGGCAAAGGTTTTGGGTGATGGTGGCTGCACGGTTTTGGGAGGAAAAATGGGAGAAAATGGGTGATGCGGCTTCAAGAATTAGGGTGAACATATTGATGTCAGTGACGGCTAGGGAGGATATGGCTTAGAAGAATTAATGGGATATGTTGCTGCCGCAAGGATGGATTTTATTAGGTTTTTTTTTAGGTGGCTGCATGATATGTGTGAAGTGAATGAATATTGCCCTAGGATTAGGAAAAAAGAAGTGCGGCTGATACGAATAATGGGATTATTAAGGTGAATGGCTGATTAGAATAATAGGCTATGGTGGCTGCGGCAAGATTCAATTTTTTTGTATTTTAAGGTGAATGATTAATGGGAACTTGCGGCTAAGTTGTAAAATGTAGCTGAAAAGCTTTCTTGTCCATATGCGGCTGAATGGTTTATGAAAATAAAAATGCATGGAATTAATTAGGTCGGCTAGGGTCAAACTAAAAGGGTTCGGCTGATAAGTAATTAGGGTGATTAGGGTTAGGGTTTAAGTGAATGATATTGGACACAAGTGCCCCCCCTTGCACGGCAAGGGAAGGGAATTAGGGTTAAGGCACGGCAAGGTTGTGTAATTGGGCTAGGGCCTTGGTTTTGTGTCCTAAAGTGTTTACAAGGCCTTCAAAGTGGCTAGAAAATACGGACGTTTAAGTTTAGGAAAGGTTACCAAAACGGGAAACCTAGGGTTAACTTTCCTAATTCAAGTAGGAAACCTTGTTTGAGTAGGAATTCATCGTTTCTTCAAGTCTTCAACTCATTCATTCCTCTTTCGCTCCAAAAGACTCCAATTTGCATCTTCTTGCACACTTTGGCCTTATAATCTGAAAATACACAAAAGTAGCCTTAAACACTAAAATAGCTAAGTAAACACAACATAAATGTACGAGAACAAGCTAATTAAGTCGCATGAATATGCTCCTATCAAATTCCCCCACACTTAACTTTTGCTAGTCCTCGAGCAAAACAAAACAACTAAACTAAACAAAACGAAACAAAACAAACAAAACATAACCTAAACCTTCCAACGTTTGCCTCAGGGATTTCCAATGAAACATGACATGTCAAAGATCATTACTCACATAGCTTTTAGTCTTCCTTCCCCTCAAGCACATACTTAATCATAGTCACCATTCACTAGTTCGCATTTAATCAATGAAAACACATTTTTGAATGTAGTAACATGCCTTAGAGAATTCCCTCAATTCCTCACTAGTTATGCACTCAATTTTCACTCAGATTTTCTGACTACACACCCTACACTAGTTATATGTGAGAAGATTGATGTAAACATGAAAGACTAGTACTCACATATGTTATAACAAAGAACGCAATTTCTGGAGTAATTAAACATGTGTAGATATGATCTCATGAATGGAATGCTACTACTTAGATGCGAGAACCAGTGACACCATATGCTCATACCAAATTCAAACTCCACAATTGAAATGCACAACACTCAAGATAGAAGTCAAGGGTTGTAACGGGGCTTGGGTATTGGCTCACAAGGAAAGGTAGGGATAAACAAAAGTTCTTTAAGCAATAGTAAGCAAAGTAATGAAATTAAGACCTAGAATTCCCTTAGAATGCAGAAATCAACTGTTAGACAAATAGGGGAGATTCAAACAACTCTTAGGGCCTAATTCATTGTTTTGGGCCCTTACTTCAACAACCAATATTTTTCAACTATTTTCAACTCTTTTTTCACTTTTTTCTTTTCTTTTCTTTCTTCTTTTCTTTTTGTTTTTTTTTTCTTTTTTTTTTTTTTTTTTTTTTTTTTCTCTAACCATGCCTATGGCACATAAACTCATATCAATAATCCTTCCCCCACACTTATTTTCTGCAACACATTAATCAAAGGGAATTCATTCATGCTTACTATGCTTCAAGAACAAGGATACGGATGGTCCTATTCTAGGCTAGGTGAGGATAATATGGGTTAACAAAGAACATGGCTAACACAGCTCAATGGGGTTAAACTTAAACACAAAATGAGTGACGGGCACATGGCTGTTTGGCTTTGATGGTGGTCACTACACAACTTCATCTTGAATATGTGCTATGCAAATCAATGACATGCTTTGAATGAAATGGGCATGAGTTCTAGCATTTGGTACTAAGTGATGAAACGCCTTCTAAGTAGTAACTGAACAATGAGTAATGAGATCATGCAACGACTTAAGAAAACAATGATGCACAGATTATTACTCTCCAAATAACGTTTAGGCTCAAGTCTCACAGGGATGTAGCGTTAGTTTGAGTTCCTTCCTTCAAGCATGTTACAAAAACTGATTTTTATCATTTGTGATTACATGTGAATTCGTAAACTATAACTACAAACAAGCATAAACCAAAGAGTATATCAAACGTCCATCCATGTTTGTAACTTTCTTTAACCATCATGCAATTAAAAACCAAATCCTCATCATTGTGTTGGAAGGTAACCTACGACACAAACAAACACACAAAAACAACTCTTTTTGGGTTTTTCAAAGCAATTTTTCAAATTTTTATGGTATTTTCGGATTTTTAAGTCAACATACTCTAAAACACTCTAAAATAGCTTAAAAACACTTAAAAACAGTGGGAAACAAGTTTAGACATGTTAGGTGGTAAAACCCTACGAATTTCATGCAAAAATATCTCAAAACAGAATGTTACCCCCCCACACTTAAACTAAACATTGTCCTCCATGTTTTAGACACAATTAAACACATTACACATAACATAAAGTAAGCAACAAAGGAAAGGGTTTAGGGACGCAAATCTGAGTGCGAAGCGATTCCCAAGTTCGTCTTTTGTTAATTGCATGGGTTGCCTCCCAAGTAGCGCTTGCTTTAACGTCTTCCAGCCGGACGAAACCTTCTTTTAATCTCCACTAGGGCTCACGGCATGGAATGGGATCTTCTCCACAACATGCCCTTCAACACTTCCATAATACAGCTCAATGAATGGGCGGGGATAATAATCCTCCCTGATGGTGGTGTTTCGGTTCCGACAATCCATATAAATGCTCCCACCACCTTTATATCGGTTGGTCACCTGCACCAACGAAGGTAACAACCTATTAGTTGAAATAGGAATTGAGGTTGGAATTGAAGACTTACAATCATAGTGTGGTGAGGGCTCAAAAATGGCAGCCCTTTCAACAATGTTACTATGGCTACTTTCGGCCATATTGGGTGGTTGTAGACCAATAACTCCAAGTTCTTCTCCAGCGGTGGTTCTCGATACATCCTTCTTGATAGGTATGGATCCTTTCGGCCCCATGTCCTTATGCACATCTATGACAAAGCAAGAATGGCTATGGTTAGGATTCTTAATAGAGTCATAAACATTAAATTTAATTATATCACCACCAAACTCCATTGTTAGTGCTCCCTTGGCCACATCGATCTTTGTTTGGGCCGTTTTCATGAATGGACGGCCTAGCAAGAGTGGCAATGATGGAGCATCGCTCGAATCCTCCATGTCTAAGACATAGAAATCTGCAGGAAAGATGAGATGATTAACCTGCACTAAAACATCCTCAAGGACTCCCTTGGGATAAACATTAGAACGATCGGCCAATTGAATTACAACGCCATCTTGTTTTAACTCACCAAGGTTCATAGATGCATAAATGGAATATGGCATGACATTAATAGATGCACCTAAATCTAACATGCATTGTTTAAATCTAGTATTTCCAATTGTGCATGGGATAGTAAAACTCCCTGGATCCTTACATTTTGGAGGTAACTTTCGTTGCAAAACCGCAGATACATTTTCACTTACTTTCACAACTTCTTTGTTTGAAATTCTTTTCCTAGTTGTGCATAACTCTTTTAAGAACTTTGCATACCTGGGCACTTGCTTAATGGCATCAAGTAAAGGAATGTTTACTTGGACTTTCCGAAACGTCTCCAGAATGTCTTTTTCCTGCTCCTCCTTCTTTGTTTGCATAAACCTGCTAGGAAAAGGAACATCGGGTGGAACAAAGTTAGAATTAATCAATTTTGAACCCAACTTACCTTGGGTGGCCGAATGGGATGAGTTGGGTGCATTAATGTCCCTAGGTAGTTGCGGCAAGGGTGTTTGTACCCTTGCCGTGGGCTTGCTTGCCTCATCCTCTTCATGTTGCAGCTTTTCATCCTCTTCTTCGCTTGATTTTGGTGGTTGTGGGGTGGTTCCAACTTCCTTGCCACTTCTCAAGGTAATTGCGTTGGCGGTTTCAAAGCCTCCCTTCGGGTTTGGACTGGTTGAGCTCGGGAGCTTGCCTTGGTCTCGGAATTGCCCTACAAACTCCGCAATCTGCCCAATTTGCTTCTCCAATTGATCCACCCTCTTATCTTGGTTTTGCATGGCTTTGGCTTGGTTTTCTTGTCCCTGAGACAAATTAGTTAGTAACTTAAGAAGTGTATCATTATCTAAGGTGTTACCTGAACTTGTTTGGGCAGATTGTGGAGGTGCTTGTGTGGGTGCGAATGGCTTGGTGAAGAAGCCCGGGGGTTGTTGCCTAAAGCCTCCTTGTTGTGGTGGTTGTTGGGGCTCCCTCCATTTGAAATTCGGGTGGTCTCTCCAACCTGGATTATAAGTTTTCGAGTACGGATCGTTCCTTGGTTGGTTTTGGCCCTGAAATCCAATTGCATTGGCGCTTTCCCATCCACCATTTTCTATGAGTTGTGGGCACCTCTCAGAAGCATGTCCTTGGATCGAACACACCCCGCATACCACTGGTCCTTGCATCCTCATTCCTTCGGCCATCTGAGACATAATGGAAGTAAGATTAGCTAACTGTGAATGAATATCGGGGGTGGAACTTACCTCATGCACTTGCTGCTGTGGGGGTCCTCTTTGGCCTACTCCTTCGTACTGTTGAGCGTTCAACGCTCGGTTAGCGATCAAAACCTTAGCATCCCTGGGTGTCTTGTCCACCAATGCTCCACCCGCCGAGGCATCGAGCATTTGACGTTCGATAGGTAGGAGCCCCTCGTAGAAGTATTGTAGAAGCAATTCCTCCTTCATCTGGTGCTGTGGACACGAAGCAACAAGAGATTTAAAACTTTCATAATACGTAGGAAATGACTCACCTTCTTCTTGTTAAATCCCACTTATCCTTTTACGCAAAAGGATGATTCGAGAAGTTGGGAAAAACTTCTCCAGAAAAGCCCTCTTCATGCTCTCCCATGATGTGACGGTTCCGGGAGCTAAGTCGTACAACCAATCATTGGCTTTGTCCATCAAAGAAAATGGGAAAGCCTTCATCTTCAATATGCTTCCGTCGACGTTGACGGGAGTCATGCTTGAACACACCACCTCAAATTCCTTCAAGTGCTTGTTCGGATCCTCCATAGACAACCCATGGTACTTCGGAATATGGTGAAGCAAGCTTGACTTCAACTCAAACTCATCGGTCTTCCCTTCGGCAGGTGGGGGATATTGGATACACAAAGGTGCTGCATTATCCAATCCCGAGGCCGAAAGCTCCTTGAGTGTCCGGGTATCCACGGCCATGACTTGTGGTTCTTCAAATACCCTTGCCGTGGGTTCCTCAAATGCACCTGTCGTAGCCTCTTCTTCTTCAAGGTCAGATTCCGGACGTTGTGGACTTGGTTCGTGTGGCTTCCTCTTCCGTCTCAAAGTCCTCTCAAAATCCCTGTCAAAATCAGAGATATGCTCACGAATCGGTTGAGAACTCCGAGTCATGCACTAGTACCTAAAACAAGGAAAACAAAACAAGGTCAGAATTCTTAACAAAAACTAAATTAAACAGAAAATAACAATCCAAGGGATTAGCAAAGTTGCTAATCCCCGGCAACGGCGCCAAAAATTTGATGCTAACTAATTAAGCACACAAATTAAAACCCTCTTTTGACAATTGTAGTAAAGATGCAAGTAGGGATCGTTCTAGACCGGGGATTAGGAGGGATTACTAAATCACTTGGAAACTGACTCAAAAACGTAAAACAAACGTTAAAAACACTAAACGAGACTCAAAGAATACAAAACACTTATAAACGCAAACTAAGACACTTTCTAACTAAATTAGACACTAAAGTAAAGGGGGATTGAGGTTTTGACGAAATTAAACTAAATGCACAGATTGTAATTTAAAGGCAGAATGTAAATATGAATGTGATGAAAATATGGATGAATGCTAGCTAGAAGGTTCTTCTCCACACATGTCACACTTGCATACAATTTGATTTTCAGTTGGTCTTTCGATGAATTATGAAACTCAACACCCCGGGTTAATTAGGTCCGCTTAAATTAACCGTCAAGTTTTCCTTAAGTTAATGAATTGGATGATTGCATGCGACAACCCAAAGCATTCCCCACAAGTTCCCTACATGAATTGCATAATAGAGATACAAGCAAGAATCATTAAGCATCATGAAAACTATAAGTGTTGACGAGACATTCGTTACTATGATTGCATGAAACTTATGCCAAGAATTTATTTAACGCGATTGTTTATAAGCAACCTCCACTACTTGTGAATATAAGTTCATAACTATTAGGTGAAATTCACTTATATTCTAGCGTCATATTCATGTATGAAAATTAAGCGTGCACTCTCAATAAACATACACAAATAAGTTATCAATCAAGCAGTTAAACAAATTGAATCCACAATACATGAAATTCCAACCAAAAGTAATCAAATCATATTGCAAGCATAAACATGGTTTCGAATCACCCCCTAACTAAATAGGGATTTAGCCTCTCATGCTCACAACAAGAAAAATAAAATTTAATTTAAACATAATGAACAAAGGATTGATTATACCTAGAACGCCCAACGAATCCACTTGAATTTCTGCGCGTCGAAGCTCCTCTTTCCTCTTCTCCTTGCTGCGGCAGTGAGGTTTTTGGGAATTTCTGGATGTTTTTTTTGTTTGGGAATGGGTTTAGGGTGGTAAAGACGTGCGGCAAGATTGTGGAGTGATGGAGGAAGGCACGGCAAAGGTTTTGGGTGATGGTGGCTGCACGGTTTTGGGAGGAAAAATGGGAGAAAATGGGTGATGCGGCTTCAAGAATTAGGGTGAACATATTGATGTCAGTGACGGCTAGGGAGGATATGGCTTAGAAGAATTAATGGGATATGTTGCTGCCGCAAGGATGGATTTTATTAGGTTTTTTTTTAGGTGGCTGCATGATATGTGTGAAGTGAATGAATATTGCCCTAGGATTAGGAAAAAAGAAGTGCGGCTGATACGAATAATGGGATTATTAAGGTGAATGGCTGATTAGAATAATAGGCTATGGTGGCTGCGGCAAGATTCAATTTTTTTGTATTTTAAGGTGAATGATTAATGGGAACTTGCGGCTAAGTTGTAAAATGTAGCTGAAAAGCTTTCTTGTCCATATGCGGCTGAATGGTTTATGAAAATAAAAATGCATGGAATTAATTAGGTCGGCTAGGGTCAAACTAAAAGGGTTCGGCTGATAAGTAATTAGGGTGATTAGGGTTAGGGTTTAAGTGAATGATATTGGACACAAGTGCCCCCCCTTGCACGGCAAGGGAAGGGAATTAGGGTTAAGGCACGGCAAGGTTGTGTAATTGGGCTAGGGCCTTGGTTTTGTGTCCTAAAGTGTTTACAAGGCCTTCAAAGTGGCTAGAAAATACGGACGTTTAAGTTTAGGAAAGGTTACCAAAACGGGAAACCTAGGGTTAACTTTCCTAATTCAAGTAGGAAACCTTGTTTGAGTAGGAATTCATCGTTTCTTCAAGTCTTCAACTCATTCATTCCTCTTTCGCTCCAAAAGACTCCAATTTGCATCTTCTTGCACACTTTGGCCTTATAATCTGAAAATACACAAAAGTAGCCTTAAACACTAAAATAGCTAAGTAAACACAACATAAATGTACGAGAACAAGCTAATTAAGTCGCATGAATATGCTCCTATCAATGGGTTGTAATCTGGGAGCCCAAATTGCTATATCTTTCCAATGGGCTTCAAACAGAACACCAAAGCCCAAAGGGCTGGTGTTGGGATCGATTGCAGCCCTAGTAGGCTCGGGTCAGAACCAAAACATCCTACTGTTTGCTGGGTAAGGTCATTGGAGAGCCGCCATTGCTGGTGGTTGTGTTCTGGGTGAATATTGGTCTGGAGAAGCACGGGTTCGACCTGGTTGAACGGAGAAAATTCAATTTCTCGATGTTTGGGTGTGGAAAACCATGGGGATTTCAAGTCGAAATCCTTGAAAACCTACTGAAATTCAACGGGAATTTCAATGAACATCGTCGGAGACAATGAATTTGTCCCAAAAATCACAACTTCAGGTTGTGGGTTTTTTATGGAAGTCTGCGTTAGTGCCTTGACTCGGCTGCAAGCGAATTAAGGTTTTTTGAGGAGAGGGAAAACTGCTAGCTCTAGGCAAATGGCTTGGTTCAGCTCAGCCACACAGGTTGCGGGCCTGGGCAAGTCAAGGTCATGGGTTCGAAGAACCCTAGTGCTACCGATTTCAATTTAGTTTTTTTTTTTTTTTTTTTTTCAATTCAATTCAATTTGATGCAATTCACAACAATATCAAATTCACATAATTCAACAATTATGAATATAATGCATACACAATTTATGTAGAATCTAAAATTCGAAAAACGTAAAGTTGGGTCTTGCATTATGTTGAATGTTCATGCTATCAGGGTTGCGAAAATATTAAGATAAAAACTGTTGTTTTGGAAAAACTTGATTGCATGATGATATGTATGAACTAGTTTGATGCAGAAAAAGCTTCAACGTCAGATTCCTAACCGCAGCGGTAGAAGCGTGTTGATAATATATTGTAGCCTATTTTATCTGACTAAAGGGAGAAGGTCGGCGGCAAGGGAAAGGAGAGAGGAGATGTGTTTGTAGAATCGTAGGGGAATATGTGTGTTGAGAGATATGTTAACCCCCTATGTAGTGCCTTTATTTATAGTAGTAAAAGGAAGAAGAAATCCTCCATCCTCAAGGAATACAAGTCCATATAGGAAACAATAACTAGAATCAAATCTAATCTAGGATTTACACAATCACATTTAAACTAGGAAGGTTCACAACAATTTTGTCTATTCTTATTGTAAATTTTATAAAGGCCAATTTTATTATGTGAATTCAGCTACTTTAATTGGTTTATGAGGGGTTTCTTCTAGCATGATCTAAGATTATTCATTTACTTCAAATATTTGACTTTCCTTTTGTCAATTTACACATATAATAAATACATATTTAAAATGTGTAAGTCGTATGCAGCACGTTGTTACGTGCGTGCATGAAGTTAGTATAACGTTATGTAGATGCTCTAGGGTTCCCCAATCTTTCGTCCAAGTTTCTACCCCAGTTTTGATTCTTTTCTTTCCAATTGAAAATGCGGTTAGCAGAAAACGTGTACATCACGTAATCAACGTGCAATGCAAACATAGAAGATGTTGTTCAGAGCTATGTGCATCGGACTATTTCACACCACAGATTCGTGTATATACATTAATACTGAATTTCATTCCTGCAGCAGAAAACTGGATACAAACACAGATATGAGGACAGGTGTTCGGTAAAAACCTTTGATAGAAATCAAAGGAATAAAGGCCAACATTGTATCTGCCTCACGTTACAGCTGTCACTGTTCTAAGACATCAATAGTCTGCTATAAAAACGAAACAATACTTGACTACTCAAGAATGAGTAGGAATTCTTATTTAAAATTTCTCAAAATTGTTCATTGATAATTTATAGAATGTATTCAGAACCGTTCATATTATAAATCACCCTATAAAGATCGCCTTTGCAAAAAATCAATTAAAACTAAGGTCGTTTAGTCATCAAACAACTTAAAAACAAATGAACGGTATTGTAAAAGTATTATGAACCGTCTATGTATTTGCTACAATAGATTGACTAAACGACCTTACTTTTAATTTAATTTTTGCAGAGATGATCTTTACAGTATGATTATAGTATGAACAGTTCTGATCATAAGCACAAAGCTCTGTGATTAAAACACTAAGAGTTTTGAGTAGGAGTTTCTACTAATATTTGAATAGCTAAGTATTATTCATAAAAACGTTGTTTCATATTATCACGGGGTGACTAATGTTTCACATTATTATTCATTTTGACATGTTTTCTAATGAATATGTTCTTCTTTATTATACTACAGAGACTGATCTGGTATGTTAACTGCTCATTTATCTTATGATAAAAGTTCATTATGATGAAGAAAGTCGAGGCTCTGTTATAAAATTAACTGACAATATAGGGAGCACTTAATCACTTATAAGCATATAGGAATTCATAATCCTAATACGGACCTTCATTACATGTGATGAATTTTCAAGTTTAGCATGTGGACAACACAAACCAGGTGGCATGGAGCACATGCAAGTGTTGGGCTTCACACATGAGACAATTTGCTCCAATACCATAACGAAAGTTGAGATTCTACTATAAAACTAATTGGCAATATGAGAAGTACCTCAATTATTTATAGGCACATGCAAAATCCTTCCTTTACACGATATACTCTCAACATATCACTAAAGCAAATACGTACAATCACAAAATGGACGAAATAATTCACTTGACAAAATAGAACTCACTCAAGACAATATTATGTTTGTTAAAAATAGGACTCAAGTACTCAAGACAATATTATGTTTGTTAAAAAGGAAATGGAGCTTCTAATTACACCCACCTTCTCTCTTCTAACCCAACAAACTCTTTTTATTCTACAAGATTTTAAAAACTTAACATCTACTCTCCACACTCACCATATCTTTCCAAAATTACCCCTTCCTAATCCTTCTCTATCGTACATGATATATCTGCTCATCCAACAACACCACTTCCTAATCTTTCTCAATCATTTTTTTTTTTTTGGGTTGTTTTATACACACCCTCACAATGTTACGAATCCACCCCACATTCAAAAAAAATCTCAAAAATTCTAGCTTTGTCTCTCATATTTATGAAGCCACCCCACCCCAAAAACAAAAAGAAACACCAAACATCTCCTTTCGATGAGCGCCCATCTCTAAACCCTATCAGCATAGAATCTCCGATCTCTCTCCTTCTCTCCCTAACACCTTGAGTCCCAACACCCAAATTCACCAAGCCCGTTTTCAAAGAAAATACAAAAGAATGTAATAGTCCTTCACTTCAATTAAGCAAGAAAATCCACAAATTCTAGGGGTGTATACTCGCAGAGAATTGTAGAAACATGCACTTATAAAATGAAAATTAGAAGTGCAGAAGCATATATCAAAATCAACAAGCACTGTCTTGGCAATTGATACCATATATCAATTATAGAGAATTCATACGAACGAGAAGATGAACTTTAGAGAAGGTGGTGCCATGGTGAGTGGATATGTGTGAGTGTGAAACCTCTCCCCAAAATTATTATGTAATTTTACTTTTTCCCTAAAAGTTTATAGAATCTTGCAATTTGGTGCACTATCCTAATCTAATCCGAACCCTCCATCTAGATTTTCTTTCTCCTTCACGCTGTCACATGGCAGCCCACAAACTCTCTCGGACTCTCTCTCTCTCCTTCCCCTGAAGCTTTCTCAGATCTCTTACTCTTTTAGTTCTCGACTCTCACTCTCTTGAAACTCTCTCTTACTCATTTTTCCGATTGACACCCACACACCCACCATCACACCCAAGCCACCCCGACAGTGGCGCAGTACCACCATCCCCCTTCTAGATTTCCTCTCTCAGTCTCCTTTGTCTTTGTGGAACCTGGTGAAGCCAAGAAACCCAGGAAACCTCTGGTGAACTCTTTAGGGTTGGAGCCAGATTTCAGCTATCTTTGGCCCTACTGAAGGTACCAAAACTCTCCCCTCATCTCTAATTTCATTTTGAAACCTAGATTGGAGTCTACAGTGATAAGTCATCATTGACTGGAGCTGGGGAAGCTTCGGCGTCCTCTCTGTCAAAATCAAGCCTTCAGGACGTTGCATCTGAACCCAAGCCTTGTGGCATCCCAAACCCATACCCCTACTTCTTAGGCCTATGAGCCATTTAGAACTCAAGCCTTTGCCCCTTAAACCCAACCCAAAACCTTTGTTTTATTTTATTTACCTTAATTATTTAGTTTCTAAAACCCAAAGACCCTTGGGCCATTCCCTTAGGGCCTTAGGCCCGTAAACCTTTAAAACCTTAAACCCCAGGTCGGGCTTTCAAGTCCAGGCTCGCTTATGCAACCCAGGGCCTCCAGTTGTTTTAAAACCCTAAGACCCCAGGCCTTTGGGCCATGGATTTGGTCCACTAACCATTAAGTCGAAAACCTTAAACCCAAAACTTATTGGACCCAAAACCCTTTAGGCCTAAACTGGTCCAACCCGAACCCTTTAACCCAGTCTATTAGACCGGTCTGTGACCTGTAAACCTACCCAAACCGGTTGATCCGGTTTGACCCGACCCGGTCAACAGTCAGCGTTGATTTTCTCTTTGGTCAAGGCCAAGAGCCTTACGCGCCCACGATGAATTTTGGGGGGGGGGGGGGGTAGGCTTTGGCCAAAGAACCTCCGATGCCAAAGTTAGAATTTAGAGAGAAAAGTGTTTGGAGAGTTTTTGGGAGTTTTACAAGGGTGTGTAACTTAGCTTTTTAGAGAAAATGGGGTCTAATTTATAGAGCATGGCTGGCCATCTTTGGGAGAGAGAGTGGCCGGCCTTTGGGTGTCTTTTAGGGTGTAATGGGTGGGTTATTTGGCTATTAATGCATTAATTAGGTAATAAATCCATTAATTGCCCAATTAATTCAATTTATATGGAATGTTTTGAAGGTTATGTAGTAAATACCTTGTAGGGAATATAAGATGAGGATGGATGAAATAATTTTGAATTTGTTACCTATTTTGGGCACTTTTGGCTTGGTTGAGGGATGCTTGCCCGCTGCTCGCGCGTAGGAAACCTGGTGTGCCTCGAGGGTAATTTTGTTTTTTCTACCCAAAAATTGACGTGTCGCCTCTTGATTATTTTTGGCTCCACAAATGCCCCCACACATACTGGGCTGCTCGTAGGAAAGGGCAGCAAGTGTAGAGATCTTGTGCTAGGAAACTTAGGATTGCTTCCTATTTTAATGTAGATTCCGTCTTTAATATGAAATTAGATCCTTCTAGGAAAGGGAAATAAATTCCTCTCAAAGTCTATTTAAGTCCACCTTAAGTGGGTTGTTAAATCAACTTTGGAGAACGATTTATTCTACCCTACAAGAGAGAGAAAACTTAGAGGATATTTGTTCCTCTCCTTTAGCAATCTTCTACATCTTGCCCGTGCAAAAGATCGTCTTTCGTTGCTTGTTTCGTCTTCGCACCATACTGATGTAAAAAATTTAATTTTCTTTGTCTTCTTCTTGAATAGTGTTGTCGCGGTGTAGTCATCAGGGTGGTGTGGCACGTCGGCTGGCAAGGACCAGGAGTCCGCTTGGTATGGGCCACATAGGTGGTGTGGCAAAGGCCATTGCTTATACTGCTCGGCTTGATTGAAGCCAAGGATTGGCTCGACATGGGTTGAGGAAATAGCGTGGCATGGGTTACGGTTTGGGCTGCCTGTCAGAAATGAGGAAACTGCTTGAGTTTGATTTCTCAGCTGCCATAGATGGAGCAGTCAAGGATGGAACTACCAAGATCAGAGCTACTGAAGATGAAGTTTTGGATGAGCGAATTGTTGAGTGCAAAAAGTGGCTACTGCCCTGACCATTTTGTTTCCTACTCGATTTTCAAGCATTCGCTCCTTTGAGCCATGTGGCTTTCTCACACTGGAGACCTTACCCAGATAGGTGTCGAGGAATTCGTTTACTCTCTCGTACTTAAGAGCAATTAGTTTACCCTCTCGTACTAGAGAGCAGACCCATATGGGTGTCGGGGAATTGGTTTACCCTCTCGTACTGAAGAGCAATTAGTTTATCCTCTCCCGCTGGAGAGTAGACACATATGGGTGTCAAGGAATTGGTTTACCCTCTCGCACTAGAGAGCAGACCCATATGGGTGTCGAGGAATTAGTTTACCCTCTTGCACTAGAGAGCAATTAGTTTACCCTCTCACACTGGAAAGCAATTAGTTTATCCTCTTGCACTGGAGCGCAAACCCATATAGGTGTCGGGGAATTGGTTTACCCTCTAGCACTAAAGAGCAATTAGTTTATCCTTTCGCACTAGAGAGCAGACCCATATAGGTTTCAGGGAATTGGTTTACCTTCTTGTACTGGAGAGCAATTCGTTTATCCTCTCACACTGGAAAGCAAACCTATATAGGTGTCGGGGAATTGGTTTACCCTTTCGCACTAGAGAACAATTAGTTTATCTTATCACGCTGGAAATCATTGTCGTGAGTACAGCTGAGGAAAATTGGACTATTGGGACAATTGAAATAATCCTTAGCCTACCCTCGGTTCTTAGTAGTTGGGCTAGTATGTCCTTCTGGTACTCGTTTACCCCGCGGCGTGCCATTAGGCTGAGCTGTTACATTTGTTGAAACAAAAGTAGTTTTTAGATCCAGCAATTTATGTGGGGTAGTCCCGTCTGCTCGATCTTGTCATTGAATGATGACTCGCTTATGTTAGTTATGTCTCATCAGAGCGCCTTGTCAATAGCTTCGTTACGTGGGAAATTACACAATCGCTGGATTATGAGTTTTTCTACTTCTTCCTGAATTTGCCTTTGTTGGGGTGGCAGAGCTCTCAGCTGCCCCCGGTCGTGACCTGCTAGTCTAGGCTGTTCTTCCATGTGTTCGGCTCGTCTATGCCGCAGTTGTGATGGGTGTGGTATGTTCCTAGCAGGCGAGCGGGTAATTTGCAGGCTGCTGGTTGAACTTGAGCTGGATTAAGCGACTGCTTCTCTTTGTCCGCTATGCTGCCTACTCCAATGTGAGGTGGAAGATGTTCCTTACAAGCCTTGTTGTGAATAAACACTTCACCTGGAAGGTTGCTCATGCTGATTATCAGAGTGTGGCCCCAATCGTGAGTGTCCGTGGGCTTAACTGAGAATGCATCCTCCTCCACGTGCTAAGACGGGAATATATGCTATCTCGAGAGTCCAGTCAGGAGTGTACTATGTTAGAACGCTCAGTTCGTGATTGGTCAAGTGGCTGCTTATCGGGATGCTGATGAAGAGGTTCATCTACCCTTGTCCTTCTTCGGGACACCTCATCCGGGGCTCGTTAGATCTCGGTGTCTTGCAAGAGTTGATTCACCAAGGTTGTCTGTTGTGCAAGGGTACTCGTCAACTCTATGACTTGTCGAGACAAGTGTTGTTCATCATTTAGATTGGAAAAGCTTGGAAGGAATATACCTCATTGAGCAGCGGAATGATGGTAGGCTTAAGCCGCGAGATTTGAATTGGAAAATGTCAAATCCGAGGAGAAACGTGGTGAAAATGCCCCCGACTCGATGGTTGGTCCAGATGGTTCAGATAGTCTTGGGCCGATTTGGGCTGCTTAGAATGCCGCAGGAACAGGCTGGGCCATAAAAGTAAGTTGTTCAGCGGGAACAGGTTGGGCCACGAAAGTGCTCTGCTCGGCGGGAACAGGCTGGACCACAAGAGTGGGCTGCTTAGTGGGAGCAGGCTGGGCCACGAGAATGGGCTAGGCCACGAAAGTAGGCTACTCGGCTGGAACAGGCTGGGCCACTAAAGTGGGTTGCTCGACGAGAGTAGGCTGGGCCACGAGAGTGGGCTACTCGACGTGTGATGCACGCGGGTGCAAGGCTTGGGCTCTGCTTGGCAACACGTTGGGCGTGGAGTGACATGGCTTGGGCCATGGTCTTAGTGCCGTGAGCTGCCTTGGATGGCACGGCTCGGGTCGTGGTGGTGACACTATAGACCTCGTCATGGGTAGCTACCGTGGTAGCCACCGCAGTAGTTCCTGTGGTGGAAACTTGTGGTGGTGGTGCCGCTCCACCTATTGTCACATTTAGCCTCGTGGATTGCCGTGGTCCCATCTCTTGAATGTTGAAATTTTCATTTGTTGAATTTTCTAAATTTTTAGCCATTGTACTTCTCTTTTACGTTTTATCAAAGAATTGTTACAAATAAAACAATATACTAATACGAATGTATGAAAAATCTACAAATGGACAAGAAAATAAAAAACCTTGGATGCGAGAGTCTTTTACGAGTGTGGGACTCAACTCCCAATGAAAGCACCAATTTGTGGATGCAAATTTTCGCCTTCTCCTTCTTTGACAAAATTGCACCTACAAAACAATCAACACATTTCATCAAGGCCAAGAGCCTCACACGCCCACGATGAATGGGTGGGGGGGGGGGGGGGGGGGGGGCTTTGGTCGAAGAACCTCTGATGCCAAATTTAGAATTTAGAGAGAAAAGTGTTTGGAGAGTTTTTGGGAGTTTTACAAGAGTGTGTTACTTAGCTTTTTAGAGAAAATGGGGTCCAATTTATAGAGCATGGCCGGCCCTCTTTGGGAGAGAGAATGGCCTGCCTTTGGGTGTTTTTTGGGGTGTAATGGGTGAGTTATTTGGCAATTAATGGATTAATTAGGTAAGAAATCCATTAATTGGCCAATTAACTCAATTTATATGGAATCACTTGGAAAGGAATTTTCAAAAATTTTGGGTAATGTCACACCATTTAAGGTAGTGTAGGCACAACTGAACTCTTCCAACCTAGTGGGAGACATTTTTTGAAAGTGTTCTGCTAACAATTAGTCCGTAAAACCCTAAAGCAATTGAATGAGTGAAGTAACGACTTTGAATTTTCAATTAGCTTACACCACTTCTCACATATGGTGAGACTGTTGTCTAGGATATAGACTTAAACGTTGACTAATTTCTTGTGACATTTAAATTGCAATAGAATTGGTTATAAACTTGTTCTTCACATTGGAAAAATCTTCCAATCTTTAAGCGAAGGTGGGAAACATGAAATATCTTTACCTAATGTCGCTAAAAGATTGTAAGTTTAGTGGTAGTACAACTAATGGAAGTGTACCGCTAGAATTTAAAGATTTTCCAAGAAATAGGTTGATGGGCCTAGTAGGAGTACTAATAATGGAAGGGTACCACTAGTCTCGAAGAAATCTCTAAGCTAGAATGCTAACTTAAGTACAAAAGGTTGTAAGTTTAGTGGGAGTGTAACTAAAGGAAGTGTACTATTAAACTACAAGGAATCTTCCACTTTAGGGAAGTTGTACAACTGAAGAAAATGTACTAAACAGCAATGGGAGTACAACTAATGGAATCGTACCATTGCAGTTATGTGAGAGGAACAAAGTTTTCACAAAACAATATAGCTTGTGAATATGATATAGTCAATAAATTGAGTGACTTGTGATAAAAGTCATAAAAAATGTGAACTGAAACTTATTAAAAATAAGTGGTCTTAGAAGGTTCATAATCCCACTTAGTAGTTGAATCAGTAAAATGGTTGACATTTTTGGATCGTTGAACTTAGGATCCTAGCACATCGCAAAAAGGCTATTAGGTCTTCAAGGCATTCTCCCTAGATGGTGAGGAATGTTACTCCGCTTTATTAAATGACTAAAAGAGATAGTCCTCACAGACAAATGTTTCATTAACAAGCAAAATTGAAAAATTTTTCTTTTTATAAAAGAAATGATTTTTCAATAGGAGATGGAAAGTATGAGATGTCTTTCCAAGGTGAGGTCAGACGTGACTCATTTTTTTTCCATGACCTAGCCTAAGTGAAAAATTTTCAATCTGAAAAGATAATTGGGTTCACACACTATTGACTTTTAGACAAGTGTCCTTATTTGTGTTCACATTTGGAAGTCCTTCTAGCCGTTGTTGTTGTACTTTAAGACTTAGAGCCCAAGGTGTTCTTATCTTTCCATGAGTGCTGACAATTGATGTCTTTGTTGAAAAATAGATCGTCTCCATAATTGTGGTGTGAGACACAAAGCATTTTTTACATGCTAGAGAAGTTTCAGTGATACTTTTGGATGCTTCCTAGTTGATTTGCTAAAAATTAACGTATAGAAGCTCTACGGTTGCCATATGGGCTATTCTAAAACTCAAGACATCTTAGAAGAGATAGAGTGCCGTGTGATTCTACACCAAAGCTTCCTAGAATATGAAATGAGGAATAGTGTTAGCCATTGTCTTAAAATGTGCATCTAGACGATAAGAGAAATCATACATGAGTCAATTGTAAGGCATTATGTACGACCCACGTGTCTATATCTAAATAGTAAAAGAGCTAATATGTGCCTCAATCATGGGAAGCCATGTATGACTCTTTTTGTCTACACGCTAATTAAGTAGCGGCATGTGTGACACATGTGTGTGGATAAGAAATAATATAAATACCATTTTTGAAGGTGTTTATATATAAACTCATCACTCTCATGATAAAATGGTGTACACCAGCTATTCACAAAGCATTGATGCGTAGTCTATTCGAGAACTGAATGATTGTCCAAACCAATCCATTTTGAAGTAATCATATGTCATCGCTAAACTTAGAGCAGTAAAAGGATTTTTGATGTCCATAAAACATCATTTTGGTTCTTATATCATCATAGGATTAACATAAGATCCTTCGTGGAAAAAAAGATTGTTCAAGGTACAAGTAATTCCAAGTTTACTCATGGTTGAAATATTTTCTCAATAGAATGTTGAAAATATACTTGCATTTACTTTATTTGGAATTGAAAGAACCCACCTACTTTTGAAAAACATAGGTGCTCCTTTATTTTGGAGGTATTTTGCATTAACAAGAGAGATTTTATGTGAGTCTACTCTGATCTATGCAAAAGAAGTCCTTAAGTTGGAGGGAACGCAAATTTATTATGATTACTTGCAATCGTACAAAGTGAGGAGTATCAAAGATGTAGCCCTAGCGATAGTGATGATATGTCACACTTTTATGTATAAAAACTACAAGAGACTCATTAGAATTAACGTTTTTTTGGAGAATGTTATGATGCACATTTTTTTTTTAGTGTCAGCAATCTAGAATCAGTTTCACTCACACAAAATGATTCATCCTAGCGCTGAGGTAGTGAGCAAGATGAGACATATACGTTTGAAATGCATTTGAGTGCGAGACCAGACATGTGTATGATTTCACATGTTAAAGCTTGTCAAGCCAGATGTGAGTAACTAGGTAGGCACTGAGAGGGGTAACTAGGCTAAATGCTCAAGTTAGGCGTTTGTGTAGTGCTTAGACTAAGATCCATATAGTGTATGTCCAATGGACATGTGACACACTCATTAAATTGAGAATACACCATAGCATACATTTCATATTGTATGTGTTGGTTGTTGCCGACAGTTGGAGTGACGATTTGATCCCAACTTCAAGTTACTATGTGAGCCACTAGATCTATGTGATCCTACCCTTATACCCTTTGAACTAATGTCTATGTCAGAAAGATGAGGTTTGATGATCGCTAGTTTAGCACGTTTATCTAAAACAGTCAACTTAGTAACTGTCCCGAGAGGCGAGTCTAGGCAAGCAGTTAAACCAAATAAGACTGACATGAGAGCTTAGGGAAGATAGTTTAAAGACTACACTATGTCATGTGATTCATTAGCTGGCCAACGTCTGTTTGATATTAGTTGTCAAACGTACGACATAGATACATGATACTTGTGGACCACGACGTTTCTTTTTCTATTGTAACGAGGGATAAAGAATGTCAAGTTTGGTGTATGACGAATTTTCTAGGGTATAAAGCGATGAACTTCTGAGTGATGCACTCTTGTTAAGTTTGGTGATAGCTTAATGATAGCGCTCCTGGATGTGTACGTTCATTCTCGCAAGGTTGCGCGTTCCATATCCTGTATGAGAAGTAAACTGTAATGGATGGGAATTAGATGAGCTAATTAAGATGATACCAACACCCTATGTGGGTAAGTGGGAGATGTAGGATTTATACACCCAATTTAGTGTTATCGATATGTGGTATTTGTCCCACACTAACCATTTCCCTTTCTCTCTTCCCTCTTAGCCAATATATAATGAAGGCTTTGGGAAAGGAGAAAACACACCAACAAAGACATTTCTTTTAGCTCTAGAGAGGAGAGATAATACTCTCCACTCTTAGTAACCTTTTTCTCTCTTAGTTTTGCCTCTAGAGTATCATCTTGACCGTAGGATTAGGAGGCTACTAAGAACTATGGTGGTTTGATCCATGTGCATTGGCACAAGGTACGTAGGCAATCTAACAGCGTTACATGCAACCGAATCCTCCCTAGGATGACGATCTCCTTTGTGGTTCGTGCAACAATTCATATGAACAAACTAGCAATCCAAAATTCGTTAATTTTGCAAGGTATGTCCTATATCAAATTCTTTATATTATTATTACCAATTCCCAATACCCCCTTCATTTTTTCCTTCAAGTGCTCTCATTGTTGCAGCTGAGTGCGGGGAATTCCACCATTTTGCTCTGTGGTTTTGGAATTGGTCTCTGCCGCTGCCATTGGTTTTGTTTTTTCTCAGAACTTCTTTTGATAGTTTGATGTTGCTGTCATGGTGAGCCGGTGGGCTTTTCAAAGCCTCACCTCCATTTTGCTTTGAGAAAGGGAGAAAGATTGAAGAAGCAAAGTGTTTCTTGGGAGAAACTTTTCATAGTGATCTAAATACGGGTGGTATACTACGTGTTTTCATATACGTCATGAAAAATTTTATTTTTCAAGTTATTAACTTTTTAACACATCTATCCCACCATTTAGGCCATCTCCAACCGAAAGGGAGCCAAGGGGCCATGTTTAGCCCTATAGCCCTGCAAGAAATTATTTTTTAATGAACATTGTCAGACCATATTTATATACCATCTCCAACCTAGTAGGCCATAGGCCAAAACATAGTCCGTTTGACAAAAATCCCTTCTCCAAAATGGCCCCTTCAATAATTTATTATTCTTATTGAATTAATATAGTTAATTGAATTAAACTATCTTATTAAAATAAGGTTTTCAGATGTGAGAAATGGTGTAGAAATGGTTATGTGGAATTGAATTAACTTTTTTTAGACACGTGTCGAGATGTAATTGGTTATGGAATGGTGAAAATGATGTGAGAAATGGTATAGGAAAAAAAATTAGAATTTTTTTTAATTTTGTCTTAAAAAAAGTTAAATTTCAACGGTAAGCCTTAGCTAGCCTGCGGCATGCTGACGTCATGGTTATTGTTGCATGGATTTGGGCTACTACAATCAGGCTGGTTGGCTGGCTAGCTCTTTTTGGCCAGCATACTGGCCTTGTGGCTAGAATATGGCCGAGTGGGGCCCGCAAGCCTTTTGGCCTAACCCTCGGTTGGAGATGATTTTTGTGTCAAAACAGACTCTATTTTGGTCTATGACCCTTTGACCAGATCGGTTGGAGATGACATTATATAATGACACATGGTGTACCACCTTGCATTCCAATTCCACTAAAAAATCTCTCATTTCTTTGAATGAGGATCTTGAGGATCCTCAAACTGTGTTCTTTTATCGTACATCGTGTGATCAGTTTTCATCAAAGACCTTTCATATTTAATTTTAAATAAAAGTATTTAAAATAATTTCTCACCGCATAATGTATAATAACATATACGATTTGAAGATTCTCGAAATCTTCACAAAGAATATCTAGAGAGGATCCTCAGTCCATTTCTTTGCTTCTTTCTCTGCAAAACCAAGGAAAAAGAGACAGCCAACAAGATTAAAAAAGGAATACTTATACTTTTTTATGTTTGTTGCTTCTCCTTTGCTGTGCTTTTCCAACTGCGTTTCTCTTGCTTTTTTTGCTTTTTGTTTGTTCTCCTCCTTTTGTTCCTCCTCTTGCCGTGTACCCCTTCTTCTCCTTGCCGTGGTTTTGTCTGGCCTGTTTTCCTTTCCTTTCCCCGTGTCTCTCCTCCCCCCTCCCCTCTCCCCCCACCCCACCCCCACATTTTGCTTTGGCTCAGTGCCATTTTATACTTTGTCTCAGTGCCATTTTATAGGCAAACGGTGGACATGACAGTTGGAGTTAGTGGGTGAAAGTTACTTTGCAGAGTCGAGAGGTTCAAAGGAGGCCATCACTTTGAGTGGAGAACGTGAGTTTTGGGAGAGTTCCAGACTCTGTGTGAGTTGTAGAGATTTTTCTTTCTTCCCTCTTTTCTTATTTGTATTCTCCTTTGTGAAAATATATGGTTCAATTATATTATTCGTCAATCTTGTTTACAGCAACCCCCTACCTACCAGGAGAAAGAACCAAATACACCTCCGTGCCTTGGCTCCCTATCTCCTTATTGATTTCTATTTGTGTATATGGTAGAAAATAAAATTTAAAATAAAAAATAAAAAATAAAAAAATAATAATAATAAAACTCAGAGAAATTAGCATAACCCAAATATGTAAAAATCCAGCAACACGTAATTAAGCATCAAGGCAAGTGTTTGAATCTTGTTTCGATATAACCTACACAGGCTCCATAGTTATCCTTTTTAGCTCCTGCTCAATCTTCTCCATACACCAGAAGGGTAAGCACATTGGTGCCAGAATTTTATAATCTTTTTCTTGATTACTGTCCCGAACATAAAAGCTGATCAAATTGACGGACTTGGCAGGTCCGGCAATTATTGGCCTTCCCCATCCGAAATCAACCTCTCCCACACCGGTGCGCGTGTTATCCGACAGTATGAAGTTATTCCCTGCCAATGTAAGTGGAGGCCATCCTCTCAATGCCAAAAGATCTGCCACTGATTTTATGTAGTCTTCATTCATCTTATTTTTTGCCTCCCTCACCAGCTCCACTGCGTATTCCAGTGGACTGTTACACAAGAGTTCGGCTGTTGAAACCACACCCGGGAATCCAATTGCATTGCCATAGAATCCCGAAGGAACATTGAGATTGTTGCACTTTCCACGTGCATTGACGACTAGCGAAACTCGAACAACCTCGTTCGGATTCATTGCAAGTGCAATTGTTCGGCATTTCCACAAGCACCCTGTTATCAACTCAAATGTGGTGCAAGTATTGCTAAGGTTTGGTGGAAGATGTTTCCTAGCAGCCCTTATCTCCTTAGGACCGAAATAGAAACACCGCTGGACGAGGTCTGGCTGATCCATGGACGCAATGACGGAGCCTGCCTGAGATTCATTCTCGTCCCCGTACTCGTGATGCATGTACGTAACCTGTGGCGGCTCTCGGGCATTCAAGAGTTCTCGTTCCCAAATAGGTGGGATTGATGGTGCATGTGCACCTCGTGCAATCTCCCCGACTGCGTTCAAGAACTGAGCAAGCCCAACTCCATCAAACATCGTGTGGTTGAAGCGCAGTGCAAATATGAAACCTCCACATTTCAGACGGGTCACCTAAATTAATTACAGACAATTTTTTATCAATTACACAGAAAAATTATGGTGTGGAACTGAAACCGATGCCTTCGCATTGTATAATTGATTTATGATATATATATTCTTACAAAATAACACATATATTGGACTTACAGACCCTTGAAGGGAAATGATCCTCATTTTTTTCAACAAATGGAGATTAGTTGTGAGACTCACTCCATATCGAACTTCAACAATTCAAATTGTTTATTTTATAAGTCTCGATTCATATATCATCCTTACAAAAATTTAACTCAATTCGAAATTGTTTGCCTATTTAATTATCACAATCAAATTTCGTTATTTTATTTAAAACAAAGTATTCGTCAATTTATTTGAACTTAATTATATTTCACAAATATTTCTGATTTTGCTAATGTATTGCAAGAATAATCTATAAGGTGCAACTTGAAAAATAAATGGTTCAGATCGTTGAAGTCCAATACAGTGTGAGTCCCACAACTAATCCTTATTAAATATATAAATAAATAACAAACAAACTGAATATCTCTTCTCCTAAAGGTCTCCTTAGAACTAATTATAGGGTACCTAGTAACTAATAAAAAAACAAGTTTACTTGTATAATTCGAATACACCATAAAAATAAAAATAAAAAGATGACACCATAATATTGAATAAACAATTACTTAAAACCAATAGATGACACCATAAAAATAAAAATAAAAATAAAAAGATGACACCATAATATTGAATAAACAATTACTTTAAAACCAAAAGATGACACCATAAAAATAAAAATAAAAAGATGACACCATAATATTGAATAAACGATTACTTTAAAACCAAAAACTAATCCTAAAGGGAGCCAAAGTTCTATAGGCACTTTTTTAAAGGTAAAGTTCTATGAGAACTAAATGACAAAATAATATATAAAAATAATTAAAAAAATAATTTTTTTAAAAGAAATCGGCCAATTTCCAACTGTTTTGGAGTTTCTATTTTTTTTTATTTGTTTCCTATCATAATTATTTTAATTCTCATGTTAGATTTGGTTTTAGCCTATCCAAATTTATTAATATTTTTAACAATACAATTACATTTAGGAGTAGTGGAATAGATTACTAAGATTAGTGTCTTAATTCAAAATTATTTTATTTTGTAGAGCTATTATGTATGCTCTAACTAACTAATCCTATGAGTACATGCATGACGGAGTCTCTCTCTCTCTCTCTCTCTCTCTCTCTCTCTCTATATATATATATATATATATATATATATGCTTGCATGCTCTTCTATCTAAGGTGTCTAGAGGGAGTACTTAATTAAATTAAATCCAGACGTACACATTAATTGATTACATGCATGAATGAACTAATGAAGCCGACGTAGTCACCTGAACTACCAGCAAAGGTGTGCCAACAATGTCATATGTGCCTGGAACATCATACAGGAAGTCCTCCAAGAGTGGACAAGGGGGTTGAAGAGTGTCTCCGAGCTGCTCGAGCGTGACTTCAGCATCGGCCTCTATGAACAAGACACCTTCTCCATTGCAGTCTACCATAAGCTTTTTGTTAGGCCCTTTCCTAACCCTACCAGCTAAAGGGTAGTAATACACTAATGATCTACTTAGGGCATCCCGAATTACCTGAACGGGGTCGATTTCTTTCGAAGAAGGGTTGCTGGTGTAAGACCATATAAATGGAACTTGACATCTAAGGGCTTCTTGGTTATCTATTTCTGAGAGTATCTTTTGCTCACAAGGTGTTGGACTTGCCGGTGTTACAAGTTCTGGTTCCAATCTTTTTACCTGAAACAGTAGGGAGATTGGTGACGACCCCATTAATTACAGGCTATTGGGTTAACTAAGTGAGAATATTAATCAAAACCAACTCCTGGATAAAATCAGTGTCTCACTGTCTCCCCTTATCGTTGTGCAATGTGATTAAAGAGTGAGGAGTTATGCATGGTATTTATAAGGGTCGGATTGCAGTCTTCAATTACGTAACTTGTCTCTAGTCAAAGAAGGATAGTATCATGTAGCCTTGAATCAACGGCGAAGCTACTAACAGGCTGAAGTGGCTTTAGCATAGGGAGAGTCCTAGTTTTTTAAGCTTTAAAATACCAGTTATTTGGGCAATTTTTTTATTTTTAATTGTAGCCCACCCAATATATACAGAGAGTGTTAGTGAATAAAATATAATTATTAAATTATTTTAATTAATTCAAACCCCATACGGTTCCTAGATTCTAGAGTAACCATTAACTTTTAATGTTTTCATTGTTTTATTCAATTAAAAAACATACGGTTTTAGGTCTTCAATTCAATTCAGAACTGTCAACAGAAATTGTACGCATAGCAAATCTATTTTTTTTAGTACATCGATATTTTTACATTAAGAGGAGGGGGAGTTCGGCTAAACTACACAATGAGCAACCTATTTGTGCCCCTACATACGATTAACAAACTTTTACAATCCAAATGTCATAATGGGAACTATTCATATTCTCTTTATCATCATCTAAATATCATACATGTAAAAAATTATTTAATTTGGAGATTGTTTATGTTGACGTGAATTGACTATATGTGTAATTAGCGGGATTTTCACCCGTTTGATTCCTTGTAATTAGTATAGGTTTTATTACTTGCCTTGTAAGTCAAATTTGTATTATATATATTTGCCTCCTTAAGGAAAAGAATACAATTGAAGAATTAAACCCAAATTTAGGATGGTATTAGTGTAGCTATTTTCTCGACACATTCTGGAGCTGAGTTATTGGGCTCGAACATGGTTTTTGAAGAAAAGATGTGCTAGCTCCAGTTAAGGCAACTAAATGACTGGGCCTTCGAAAATATTGGCGTTGGTTCCAAAGACTAAATATAGTCTAACCGAGCCCTCAAAAACATAAGCTTTAGTCCTAGTTTAATGACTTGACCAGTTTCCTATGTGGGAATTCGTTTCTCTTGTGGCCCAATGTTGTATGGCCACTCATGAGGGAGGCGTATTGGAGAATAGGAACCTACATCAGTCATATGAAAAATAAATAAAAAATAAAAAGATACAATTAATATATGGAAGTTTCAACCCCTAATATCACTAAGACCTTTTGTGATAAAGCCCAAGACATAGTAATAGGTGGTTAAGTTGGGGAAATATTAAGGATATTGGGTAAACTTGCATGGGCCTATAAAGTTTAGTAGTTTAGTCATCCATACATGTTAAACCAATTAATGATTCTAGTAACAAGTAACATTCTCATGATGAACCATCTAGTCATTTTATGCATATGAATGACTAGAAGATCTTTAATTTGCATACATATGATCATTACATGATGATAAAGATCTTTAATTTCCAATTATAATATTCGGATGGTATAAGTTTGTTAATCATAAGTGGAGACAAGCAAATCTCCACACAAGCATTATCCTTAATTAATTATTCAGTCTAGCAAATCTATTTAAACAAATAATTCAGTGTAGTAATATTTTATTTTTTTTTAACAAACAATATTATCTAAACTAAGGGGGATGGGTGGGTTTAATTTCACATTAGGCTAGTAATAATTTGGTTCAAATTCACCTTTGGCGAGAATCGAATCTAAGACCTCTCACTTACAAGTGAAGAGGAATACCACTAGACTATATTATTAAGTGGTCAGTGTAGCAAACTTATTTAAATTAGTAATTCAGTGTAGCAAAATTATATATATTACATATATCAGGGGCCACTTATTATGACTAATTTATTGTGAGGCTAAACCTCTATCTTCTTTATTAGTGTAGATAATATTATTTGTTCAAAAATATAAGGAAATAAGTAGGCCACCAATAAAGAAGTTTGTTGTAGAAGATCTGGGCCGCTGTATGCATTAAGAAATTTAATAATAATTAAGAGGTAGAAAAGAAATTCTATTTGTCGTCGTGAGGGCGGGGGGCACTATATAGAATTACATTCTAGAACAATCACAATATTTTTAATCAATCACTTATATACGCACCAATTATCCGTTGGCTTGCTGGCTGGCTGGCTGTTCGATGTTGAATTGTCCTCCACCTCTGTATGTAGAGCAAATATCGTAGTTTTAGACTTCTAACTATTAAACAAAGTCCAAAACCACTGCAAGTTGCGACCCACCCAACGGCGGAGTGACTAACAATGCTGAGGCGGGCTTTGACGTAGGAAGGGTTATTTGAATTTAATAATCCACCCAATATATTCACACACAAGTCTGTTAATGAATAAAAACATAATTATTAACATTATTTTTAATTAATTCAAAGCCCTTACGGTTCCTAGATTCTAGAGAGGAATTATTAACTTTAAAATATTTAATATTGTATTCAATTCAAATCATACGGTTTTAGGCTTTCTAGGAGTAAGTGATTATTAGGTGTTTTTTTTTTTTTTTCTTAACAAGCGGTATTATTTACGCTAAATAAGAAGGAATGGATTTAACCTCATAATTATTAGTTTTACTGTTTTATTCATTTTAACAACTAATTACACGTTCCTAGCTTGTTTGGTCATTGTACTTTTGGGCTTTGAAAGCACATTAGCCAATTTTTCTATAACGCTACGAACTCGTTTGGATGTATTTTTGAAATGATTGAAAACGCTTTTGTTTAAAATGTTTTTGGAACCAATCATTAGTAAAGATGCAAGTAAATCCTAGAAAAACACTTAAAGTGCTTCTTGGAATAAGCACATCCAAATGAGCCCTACGTCTCTGATGTGAAATATTCTAACACACAAATTAAACCCTCTTATTGACAATTGTAGTAAAGATGTAAGTAGGGATCGTTGTAGGTGGGGGATTATGAGGGATTGCTAATCTACTTAAAACTAACTCAAAAACACAAAACTAGACTTAAAAACACTTAACTAGACTCAAAAAACTCAAAACTCAAAACAGCATAAAACAATCAAATAAACTCAAAACAGACTCTAGGACTTACTTTGGACGAAAATTGAATTGGTTTTGACTCAAAACAATTAAAAACACAAATTAGGACATATTCTAACTAATTTGACACAACAAAGTAAGGGGGATAGGGTTTTTGACGAATTTAAAGTCTAAACAAACAAATTTGATTAACAAACTAAAGGAATACAAATTTGGGTGAATTGATGGGTGAGTAGCTAGTTAGAAGGTCTTTCTCCACACATGACACACTTGCATACATCCAGTTGCTTTTTCAATAAACCATGAACCTCAACGCCCCAGATTAACCGTGAACAGAACTAATTAACCCTCATATTTTCCTCAAGTCATTGAATTGGATGGAATACGCATTGGCAACCAAATTATTCTTCAAAAGTTCCCTACATGAACAACATAATAGAGATACAATCAAAGATCACGATTGTGACTAGCAACCTCCACTACTTGTGAATATAAGTTCATAACAATTAGGTGAAACTCTCTTATATTCTAGCATCAAATTCATGCATGCAAACTAAGTATGCATCCTCAATCAACATACAAGAATAAGTTATCAATTGAACAATTAAGTAAATTGCATTCACGATTTATGAAATCACAACTGGAGGTAATCAATTCATATTGCAAATATAATCATGGTTTCAAAGTCTCCTTTAGCCAAAACGAAATTAGTTCCTCATGTTCACAGTAAAACAAGGAAAACTTAAATTAAACATTGAAAACAAAAGATGGATTACACCTAAGAATGCTCCAACAATCCAATCTTGAATGGCAAGCACGTCCCAAGGTCCTCCTTCTTCTCCTTTGCTGCGACACAAGGTGTGGGCAAAGGTTTGAGTGGTGAATTGTATGAAAGAATGGCTGAAAGGTTGAATGGTAGTGAGTGGATCCCCAAAGGCTGTGGCAAAGGCCCTTATTTATAGGTTTAGGTAAAACAAGGCCTAACTTAATTTGGTAAACATGTTTTGGTCCCAAATCCACAAGGAAAAGGAGAAATGAATGTCAGAATCCTAGGGATAAAGGGAAAGGATATGCGGCAACCTAGAAAGAAAGGGGAATGTGCTTCCTTGTGCGGCAAGGAAGGAATTTCAAAGGAATAGGTACGGCATCCTTCTTTGACTGGGATTAGGGCTTCTAGAACTTATATTTTAAGTGTCCTAAATTAATTAGGAACCCCTTTTGGTAGCTGGAACATAAGTAAGAAAAGATTAGGATTAACTAAGTTAAAATAAGGAAGTTTGACTCATGTTTCCTTCTTTGTAGCTGATACCTTTTCTTCCAAATCTTGAATTAATTTCTTCCATCTCTTTTAACAAATTCTTAGCCTCTCTTGATCTTCAATTTCATCCATCCACCTTGCTCCATGCATATGCTATCCATTCCAAGCCCAAAACTGCTCCAAAATGCACCAAAATACACTTTCTTGCCTCTTTAGCCCTTTGGAACTACAAACACATGAAAATAGCTTAAAATACCAAAATAACTAGGAACTAACAACATAAATGCAAGGACATAAGCTAATTAAATCGCATAAACATGCTCCTATCACTCCACACTACTACAAAATTGGTTTAATGTATCGGAGAGTGGTGGTAGTTTTATACGATTACTGTCGAATAAAATATATCCGACATGTTTAAATAGTGTCGGATAACAAAGTACTGTTGTTGCTTATATCCGATATAAGACATGAGTGTCGAATATATCCAACATTACTTTACTACTTTCCGACAATAATAATGAAGCAAGCCCTTAACTCCACCAGATTTATTTTTTAAATAATTTTAACCAAATTGGCGGATATAGCCGATATGAGTAAGTATGTGTCAAACTATATTATATTATTTTCAAATTTTTATACTAACTCTAGCGGATATATCCGATACAAATATTTTCAAATTTTTTATACTAACTCGACCTGTTATATACGACACAAATATTTTCAAGGGTTAACCTTAGTTTACTACCTTGAAGCTTATTGGTTTTCAATATTTCATACATCGAGTTATTTTCATCCCAGTCTAGTACCTAAAGTCATAATTCTAGGACACCTTCATACATCCGTTAAGTTTTCCTTCAGAATCTCTGTTAACTGATGACGTGGTGCCCATGTAGACAATAATTGGGTGCCACGTGTCAATCTGGATCTGCGTAGATATTAAAAAAAATTTTAAAATAAAATAAAACTAAAAACCAAACCTAAGCCTAAAAAATTTAAAATCGCCCTTTGGCCGTTGCCCTTTTCTTCGCACATTCTCCAAACCCAGTTACCAACCTTTCAACCATATCAATCGACGTGAACGAGCTGATCGAGATCTGATTGAAGGAAAACAGTCAGCTGCACAATCTCTTCATCTCCGACGACGACGGTGTAAGCAGTAACTCATCTTTACACTCCTTCCAACTCTCGCTAGACACAATTGTGCCCTCACTTTATATAAGAAAATTATTTGTTTTCACATGTAAGACATCAATAAAATTATACTTAGAAAAACACTTCAAACTTAATAATTTAGAAACAAGGAAAAACTAATTTATTTTGTATTGTGAGAAGCAACAAAACAACTCTGGGTTTACAAGTAGATAGATATGAGTTTTGTTTTCCATCTAAACTTTTAAAGTGTTTTTGTATAAATCGTGAGGTGTTTTTTCTTTTTTACTAACCTTGTCAATATGGGACTAAAAAAATTATGATATTTTTGAGTCCTTAATTGATATGTATAAGTAATAAATTGGTACTAAATTAAACTTTTTGATGACACGTTTTATGATTTGTAAATTTGGTCTAAAAATTTGGTTAACGCATTACTCTTTGTGGAAGATTAGGAACAAATGTTTAAAAATAACAACCCACATAGCTACTAGCTATTAATTAAAAATAAATTAACAACCAAACAAAAATTCATAAAAATTGAAAAAAATAAACATGCACTTAGCATTTCAAACTTAGGACCTCTCATTAATTTTAAACAACAAAAACTATTGATTCTAATTAAACTTCTTGATCATTTAGCCAAATTTTATATATTTATACTCTTATGAAATGAAATTTGTAAAAATTGAAAAACAAATAAGCACACATCATGTTTTGAACCCAAGATCTCCTCATTAATTTCAAATGACAAAACCACCAGTTCTAGTTAAACTTCTTTGTCATTGAACCAAATTTTATAAATTTATACTCTTATGAAAACATATACAAATATACCACCCTAATAATTTTGGTGCCCCCAATTATTTTGGACCCCGGACGGTCACCCTACCCACACTGGGTCTGGGCCAGCTCTAGCTTGGGCTTTGTAGTGAAGGAGAAATTGGAAGGGAGTCGGGGCAGATCTGAGTTTCGTGATCTCGATGACAAAGACATTTGCTTCGACGACGCCGTCTCTTCCGTCGTTGATTTCTTAGGCCCCTCGGAATATGTCCACTCTATCTAGAATTGGAATTTTTAGGGTTTTGATTTTTTTGTTGTTGTTGGGATTATACTTGGACCGTAGCATAGAGATGAGCAGCCTTTTCAACGAGCGAAGCAAAGAAGTTTTCCAGAGGATGATGGCTTACCCGATTTTTGTGGCTTAGGTAGCAGCTTGGGTGGTCTCAATGGATTGGGAGGAACAAGTGGATTGGGTTAGACGTTGCGGCTGATGGCTTTCTGTGTTGGATGGAGAAGAAAGAACAGAGAGAGGAAGAAGGTTGGGTGCAAAAAAAGGTGGCAATTTTAAATTTTTTTAGGTTTAGGTTTGGTTTCTAGTTTTTAAAATTTTTAAATTTATTTTTTAAATTTTTTAATCTCCATGTGGACCCAAATTGACACGTAGCGTCCAATCATTGTCCATATGCGCACCACGTCATCAGATAACAGAAATTCTAACGGAAAACTTAACGGATGTATGAAAGTGTCCTAGAATTATGACTTTAGGTACCAAACTTGGATTAAAAAAACTTGTTGTATGAAATGTTGAAAATCAATAAATTTCAGGGTAGTAAACTGAGATTAACCCTATTTTCAAATTTCTTATACTAACTATGTCGGATTGTATTATATTATTTTCAAATATTTATGTTTTGTTAATCACATTCAAAGGCAATAGCAGAAGCACACCCCTTCGAACCCAAGACCAAGATGTCATATGCAGAAACACTTCACCATCAGGCTGGGAAGATGGTCAATTAAATATAAGGAAAACTAGTGAAAGGGGCTTGAAAACTTGAGTTTTAATGATAAGGACAAAATAAAGGGTAAAGTGAATAGTACCAGGATTGAATTTTTAGTGTAAAAATGTGGTTTTTCGTTAAAGTGAACAGTACCATGGACTTTTCGTTAAAACTCCCAATATTAAATATATTCGTAAACTAGTTAATATTTATTTATGTTTTTTTTTCAAATAAATATTTATTTATGTTAAATTAATATATTTTTGTTCACTATAATTGGTATGAAGACGTACAAGACTTGAATTTAATGAATAATCATGATTAGATAAGTATAATTTTGATTACCTTTTGCTTTTTTTAATTTGTTTTTACTATAGTTATATCTTCTTTCAATGGCGTGCTTAAAAGGTCAAAAGTAATTGTTTATTCCCAAGGGCAACAAGTGGTCGTCGACAGTAATTTCTCTATTTTATAGGGTGGTTAGCTATTGTTAGATGTGATTTGTATTTGTGAGGAACTAGAAGCCGTAAAAGAAACTACATAATTTTAATTGATTTTGTAGCCACTAGTGTAAATATTTTAAATTGAAGATCGACATTGTTCATTGTATTCTTATAGGGTCGAGAGTGTATCAGTAAAAAAATCATCCAAATCAGAGCTAAATTTGCCGTTAAATCATGATTTTTTTTTCTTTATACCCGTCGAAATTTTGAGTCCTATTACCTAATCTCTAAATGTTTTATTTTTTTTTCGATTTTTTTATGCATGCTATCTTGGAGTATATACAAACATGTTTGATGGTTGCATCGTTGAAACTAGTTTCGTAGAATGCATATCCCATCAAATTGATAGATTTAACAAATACTTCTAAGCTACTTTATACTTCCAATAAGTACAACATAAGATTTTGTGATATCCACAAGTGCAATATTAAATTGAAGATCGAATTCATTCATTGTATTCTTACAAGGTCGAGGAGTGTAGCTGTAAAAAATCATCATATCAGAGTTAAACTAACCGTTAAATTGTAATTTTCGTTTATAACCGTCGAAATATTTTGTTGCGTTACCTAATCTCTGAATGTTTGTTTTTTGCAATTTTTTACGTATGCAATCTCGGACTATATACAAACATGTTTGATAGTTGGATCATTGAAATTAGTTTCATAGAATGCATATCCCATCAAATTGATAGATTTAACAAACACTTAAGGAGTTTATTCTATACTTCCAATAAGTACAACATAAGATTTTGTGGTATCCACTAGTGCAATATTTTAAATTGAAGATCGAATTTATTCATTGTATTCCTACAGGGTCAAGGAGTGTAGCTATAAAAAATCATCAAAATCGGAGCTAAAATAACCGTTAAAATTGTGATTTTTCATTTATAACCGTTGAAATTTTTTGTTCCATTACCTAATATCTAAATGTTTAGTTTTACAATTTTTTACATATTTGATCTCAGCGTGTGTACAAACAAATTTGACGGTTGGATCGTTGAAAAAAGTTTTGTAGAATGCGTGTTGTGTCAAAATGGTAGATTAAACAAACACTTAGAGTTAATATTATACTTCCATTAAGTATAAAATAAAATTTTGTGGTATCCACTAGTGTAAATATTTTAAACTAAAGATCGAATTCATTCATTACATTCTTATAGGGTCGAGGAGTGTAGCTCTAAAAATATCAAAATCGAAGCTAAAATAACCGTTACATTGTGATTTGTCGTTTATAACCGTAAAAAAGTTTTGTTCAGTTATCTAATCTCTAAATTTTATTTTTATTTTTTTTTGCAATTTTTTACGCATGCTATCTCGGAGTATATACAAATATGTTTGACGGTTAGATCGTTGAAACTAGTATCGTAGAATGCATATTCCATCAAAATGATAGATTTAACAAATACTTAAAGAGTTTATTTTATACTTGTCAAAAATTTTTATAATTGTCAAAAATTTTCATTCTTTAAATGTTTATTTTTTGCGATTTATTACTTATGCGATCTAGAAGTGTGTACAAACAATTTTGATGGTTGGAATCATTGAAAAAGGTTTCGTAGAATGCGTATCAGTTCAAAACGGTAGATTAGACAAAGACTTAGAGTTAATGTATACTTCCATTAAGTATAAAATAAGATTTTATGGTATCCACTGGTGTAAATATTTTAAATTGAAAATTGAATTTATTCATTGAATTCTTATAAGGTCGAGGAGTGTAGTTGTAAAAAATAATCAAAATCGGAGTTAAAATAACCGTTAAATCATGATTTTTCGTTTATAACCGTCAACATTTTTTGTTCTACTACCTAATATTTGAATATATATATATATATATATATATTGGCGATTTTGACGTATGCGATATTGTAGTATATACAAATAAGTTTGATGGTTAGATCGTTGAAACTAGTTTCTAGAATGCATATCTCCATTAAATTTGTGCCCAAATTTTGAAGTGGGAAAAGTAATTTGTGCTAAATTTTTATTTATGTTTTTGAAGTATTGGTTAGACAATATTTAGTTTGTATGATGACATTTTCATTGCACAATTATCTTTTTGTTTCTTTAAAGTATATTTTATATGGGTTATTATCTATTTAAATATGTATTATCTATTAAACCAAACAATTATTTATTTTTTAAAAACGTATTTTAACACACCCCCCCCTGAAAGTTCACTTGGACTCCAAATCGAGTTGTGATGGCCGACATCAAAAGGGTGATGAAGCCATAAAGTATAGTGACGTGGGAAAATGTGAATACATTTAAATTTAAAAGTGCCTAAATACGAGAGTGCACTGTAAGCGGAAATGAACCCATTTCACACGTGATGTCATAACTAAAGTACAATAGAGTAGACTGAGAATCATACCATCGAAGGTAATCTCTCATATCAAGATTTGCCACGAATCCTCATCGATAAGAAAGCTTAGCTAAAAAAAACCTGGAGGGTGGAAACAAAGCAAGGGTGAGTGGTCCTGGAAATAAAATTTTAATAAAACCCTTCCAAATCATTATAACCCCTCGTTGTGACACCTGTATAGTTTCCAAAAGAAATCATACCATGTATGATGTATCAATGTAAAATCAAAAGTTGAGTAAATCCACAAATATACCACAACACAGCATCTCATGAGCAATATAAATAATCATGTGCGTAATAAATCAATGCTAGCACATAAGTTGGAGTCACCTATAGTGACTTGTACGACTCATCCATATCTCATCAATCAATGCTAGCACATAAGTCGGAGTCACCTATAGTGACCTATACAACTCATCTATATCTCATCAATCAATGCTAGCACATAAGTCGAAGTTACCTATAGTGACCTGTACGACTCATCTATATCTCATCAATCAATACTAGCACATAAGTTAAAGTTGCCTAATGCAATATGTACGACTCATAGGCAACTTGTATGACAATGTCGGAGTTGCCTATATAGCTCATCAACCAATTCCTGCACAAGAGTCAGAACAACTTAATGTGGTCTGTACGACATACTGGGTGTAAATAAATAGCTCAAGCGCTACGATCACGTGAAGCATAAGCCTTATCCTCAGGCGGAGCACTAACACTGAGGTGTAGGATAATGAGCATTAAATGCATAAAAACATAACCGTACACATTGAAATCACTATCATCAACACGTGCTCACCTGAAGCTTACCAGGGCATCTGCAGCATCATTTGGCATAACTACTTTAACGTCGCAACATTCTTAATCGGAACTAAACCCAGACCAGAATAAAATCATGATTAATCTCTACGTTGTTAACCATCATTACTTTTTTCCTTAAAGAAATTAAGTACCATGTTAAATTTGGATTGTTTTATGGCTGCATCTAACTATCTTATTAGACTGCCTACGTACCCTCAAATGAGATCAAGCCATTCATAGTTCAACTTAGTACTTCAAAGCATTCACAGTAATTATATGCTGATAATACGCATATAGATATACCATAATGCAATCTAAAACTCAACCATAGCATAGCATTGTAACATATATATATATACATATATATATACATATATACATATATATATATATATATATATATATACATATATATATATATATATATATAATATGGCATAAAATGCATAGAACAATTTAAAAGCATTTGTAAAATTATCAATCATATCTACGTACGATAAAAGGAAAAGACCCACTCACCTGAGGTCTGCGCTACAATTCCCTAGCACGAAAATCGAGACATCACGAACCATCGTCGCCTATAACAATTATCAAATCACATCTCAAAGTTCTTATCGATAAAACACGTAACTTACATAAAACATATCTCCAAGGACATTCTAGAATGATTTGGGACCCATTAACCAAAAGTTAATCGTCGGTCAAAGATCAACGGTAGGGTCCACAATCCTACGTAACTCGATTCAGAAGATCCACATTTCAGATTTCTTATCCGTAACTTCCAAAGATCCACATTGTGCTTCTAAGACATCATACTAAAGTTTCATTATGATCCAACGGTTGGATTTCCTCCAATTGCCAATTCAAGTGGTGGTTAACGTTTTATTTTATGAACTCACAAATCCAATTTAGGAAGATCCGCATGTCAGATTCCCAATCCATAAGTTTCAATATCCTCAAATATTACGCACTATAATGTATTAAAATTTAATGACGATTCAACGGTCTGATCGTTGGTTGCTGTAATAATCAAATGGCCGACCTTAATGGAACTAAGTTCAAATGACGAAATTTCGTCAATTGGACTTCACAAACAGAATCAAGGTATTCAAATTTAGCCTAGGATGGTCAGGGGACCCCTCGGCCCACGCGCCGTCGTAAGTGGCGGTTGGGCACCCTGACTTGCTAGAAAATTCAACTGTTTCTAAAAATTACCAAAATTCACAAAAATGAAGATCTCAAAGAGAGGAACAACTTTCATACCTGTCACAAAGTCCAAAAGCTTCCCGGCATCAATTCGTCACCTACGGTGGTCCAACGGGGTCAAGGTTGTTGGGATTTTCTCCTAGGATTATGGGCTACAAAGCCCAAGTGGTGGCATCGACCATTGCTTTGCCGATTCGCCGGAAAATTGAAAGTGGTGGTTGGATCACCGCGAGAACCATCGACTTTCGTGGTCTCAAACTACCTCATACAGTGGTTAATCAAGGTGGTTCTTGGTTGGGTTTTGTAGAGGGGAATGAGAGCTTCAAGATGGTGGTGGTGGCATCGAAAAACTCCATCGGAGTTGGTCAGAATCGACCTTGGAAGATGGGTGGTCGCAATGGGTGTGGGCGCGTGTGAAAGGCCACGGGATGGCTGGGAGCTTTCCCTTTTTTTTTCTTCTTTCTTTTCCTGATTGGCTCTCACTTTCCCTCCCTCCAAATCAGATTGGTCCCCTTAACCCATATGTTGATTGGTTCTCACTTCTACAAGGTGGGAGTTCAAATAATTTAACTACCTTTAAATAACCAATTTCAAACGTTCATAACTATACCGTATAATCCAGACTCGTAAACGGCTTTCGCCTATGCGTTCGTAGTGATGGGTATTACTTAAATACGCTAAAAGAATAAGTTATACGTTTCTCTAAACAAGGGTTAACGGAAGTCAAAGTCCTTACCTCTAGGGCATTTTCGTCAATTCATGCTTTTAAAATTTATAAAAACGTAAAATTAGGAACGGGTTGTCACATATTCTATTTAAATATGTATTATTTATTAAACCAAACAATTATTATTTTATTTTTTAAATTGTGACAAAATTTTGGGCAAGTCGCCATTCTTTACACAGAAAAGAGTGCTGTCAATATTATCCGACAACAATAGGAAAGTGTGTTGGATAAATTTTTTATATTCGTTACACCAAATATTGTTGTTAGTTTTAATCGTCAATACTACTAATGCTACATAATAAAACCCCTTTCTCTCTTCCTTACGTCACTGCCTTCTCCCTTCCCCAGTTTCTTCTCCTTCCCGCTACATTCCTTTTCCCTTTCCTTCTCCTCTCCTTCTTCTTTCCTTCTCCCTCTCTTCTCCCTTTCTTATTCTCGTTTCAATCACCATGGATGAACAATTTGAGGAGCAACATTCCGAAACTAGTACGTTTAAAATTATTTGTATTACGTTCAGTTTGTGTTTTAAATTTTGATTATGTTATTAAATCGAGTTTGTTTTTTGAATCTTGACTTGAGATACCTTATCAAATATTATGCATAAATTGAAAATTGGTCTTTGTTTAGAGCTTTTATGTAGGTTTCGTTTTTCTAAATGCATCACAATTGTATTTTTTTTTTTTTTTTGGGTTATTAACAAGGAGCAATGCCTTAATGGAGAACTCGAAGCTATGGAATCCCAAAATGGATAGGAAAGAAAAACTGCTCATTTGATTCCACCAAAAAATGCATAAATTCGAATAGTGGCCATTTTTCGAAGTTTATTGCTTTCGAGGTCAACTGACACGCCCCAATCCCGATATTCCCTAAATACCCGGATAGGCACGTGATGGCCGACACCCAAGGGTGACGAAAGCTATTAATTGATACAAAAGCTAAAAATGAGAAATAAATAAGGGTTATGAATTGAAATACAATGAATTAACAATTTAGGAACGTGTTCAGAGCATACAGCTAATTAGAACACTAAAAGAAATAATATAAAATTGAATGAATAAAGGAGTGGGTCCTACACCGAGACTACTCAAAGATGCCAATGTTGAAGTGCCTTGACGCTGGGATTGTATGCCTCGATTATAAGACCTGAATAGGGGTGCAAAACAAAGTTGAGTGGACCAAGTTTATATACATACATAATACAAAAATAGTTGTGAACATACTAACCCCCAAGTTTTAATAATGAAAACTACTAGCATAATAAGTGATAGGTTTACTGAAAACCCTAGCATGCCAAAAACATCCCAAAAGACATATCGTGGAAAAACATTGCGAAAATCAAAATATCAATCGTCTCGCAGATCGTCTCGTAAGCGCAATGTGCTACTAGTAAGATCACTAAATAAATATAACTCCCGGCCCTATGCTAGCACCGTGGTCTCTGCGCCCGTAGCCAGAGATTACCAACTCCCGGCCCAATGCCTGCTCCGTGTCCCTCAGCCCGTAGCTAGGGATTATTTCTCCCGCCCTAACTGCCAACATCAGATCCTCGCCCCAAGCGGCACAGTGTCCACTAGGTACGCACAAATAGTTGTGCTACTAGTAAGATCACTAAATAAATATAACTCCCGGCCCTATGCTAGCACCGTGGTCTCTGCGCCCATAGCCAGAGATTACCAACTCCCGGCCCAATGCCTGCTCCGTGTCCCTCAGCCCGTATCTAGGGATTATTTCTCCCGCCCTAACGGCCAACATCAGATCCTCGCCCCAAGCGGCACAGTGTCCACTAGGTACGCACAAATAGTTACGCCTCTCATAAATAACCAATTCATAGTATAAAGTCATCCATCGTCTTCTAAACATGTTCTAGCATCCTATCGTCATCCATCAGATAGTCTACCAGTTCATGGTTTTTATAGAAAATACGATATATTAAAATATAGCTCAATATAGGCCAACAATTAATTCCTTACAAAATAACGAGACGATAATCAACATTTCAATAAACATGCTTAACATAAAATCAATCCATAAACTTGTAAGGCATGCTTTTCATTTATGCAATTAAACTATGAAATCATGTAATTTTATAAGGGGTCCACTCACAGTACTCAGCTGCCAAAGAGCCACGCAATTAGCGAAGACGGAAATACCACAATTAATTACCCCTAAGCACATAAAGGGTACATTTAGTCAAACACTACTTAGACGACTTATTTTGGAAAAACGAACATCGGAAACGGGTTCAGGACGTCGAAATTAGCCTAGCAAGGTCTCGAACGAAAACCTAAAAAAGTCAACGTTGACCGTTGACCGATCAAAGTCAAAGTCAACGATGACCGTTGACCGAGTCAACAGGTCAAATAGTCAAACCGGGTCAAAGGGTCTTGGGCTTAGGGTTTGGATCTGGATTAGGGCTTAGGTCTTAAAGCCCAAGGGTTTAGGGTTTTGCTACATGGGCCGAAGGCCCTTGTTTTCCCAAGGCCTAAAGGCCTGCTTTGAAAGGGTTTAGGGGGATCGGGCTCAGGCCCTTAACAGAAAATGGCCCAGAAGGCCTTATTTGGTTTAAAACAATTTAACTAAAATTAAAATAAAAAGGAAATGGGTTTGGGTTGGGCTCGGCAGGAAAAGCCCAAAGGCTTTGGGTTTGGTGGGTCACCGGATTCCAAGGAAGGAGAAAGCCGAATTTCGGTCGGAGAATTCCCAAGTTCCGATGGAGCTCAAAACTGAACTAAAACATGTCATTCAATATACCAAATTGAAACCCCGAAGGTAAGGAATCGAAATATACCCTTGATTCCCGTCATCGTGGCCGGAGTTGGCTGGAAAATGGCCTGGAAGCCACATGTGTCAGCTAGAAACTGGGTAAGATTCAAATGGATATAACTTCTTCAATTCTCAACGAAATTGGGTGAAACGAAGAGGAAAGATGTAGTACTCGACGAGATGAAAAGATTGATACCTTGCACGCCGGCCAATTCGCTGTGCTTTGGCCGAAAATTGCCTCAAAAGGGGTGGTGCTCGCCGGAAAACTGAGAAGGTATCCCCGAACTGGTTCTTCTTGGTTTTGACGTCCAAAGCAAGTACAAAGGGGTTAGTTTTCAACTAGTGATGAGGGAAAGACGATCAAAAGGGTCTAGAACTTACCATCGTGACTGAAATTTGAGAAAAGACTTCGAAGCTCATCCTTCATACCGGAGCTCGGTAACTCTTTCGCCTTCGTCGAGTTTCAATGATGTCGGAAGGGAGCTCAAGGATGGTGGTGTTGTTTGTTGGTGAGAAAAGCCCTCGGAGGGGACTGAGATGAAGAGAGCCGAGAGGGAGAGAGAGTTAAAAGAGGGTGAGACAGAGAGTGACAGAGAGACAACGAGAGTGAGAGAGACATGGCGATCGGGAAAAGAGAAAGAGAATGGGAGTTGGGTGTTTGCCACATGGCAGCGTGGGGGAGAAGAGAAATCGAGATAAAGGGTCCGGATTAGATTAGGATAAGGGACCACAAAGATATTTTCAAAAACCTTTTGGGGAAAATATGAAATTTACAAAATAATTGGGGGTGGGGTGTAACATCAACGATCCTCAAAATATTCCTTTGAGGAAGGATTGGTACTTGATTAAGGAAGTAGAATGAAGGTATATTTTTTCTTTTTCTTACAAATTGTATAATTAGCAAAAGATTATAAACATAATTAACGAACTTTTATTTATGAATACATATTATGGCAGATAATTATGTATACTGTGTAATGGTGGATTTAGTGTTAATTTGTTATGGCGGATAATTATTAATGTTTTTTTTATTATTAATATTATTTTTGTTTTGTTTTAATTGATTAATTGTGTTTCTGTCGGCTAGGGGCGACAAGACAATATTATTTTAGTTATTATTTAATTGTTATTAATGGTGTATAATATATTTTAATACTGTTTCTGCCGGTTAGGGGCCACCGAAAATTGATTTATCCGATGCAAAATAGTTGTTATTTTATTTAATGGTGTCGGTTTTGAACGATAAAATATTTGTTTATTTATTCAAAATTGAAATATGTTTTTTTTTATATATATATATTTTTTTAATTGTTAGTGGTGTCGATTAGAGGTGACAAAAATTTGCTTTATCCGACAGTCTATCTCAGTTTAATATCGCCTGTATTCAACGGGAGTTTCAATATCGATTCTATCCAAGGCTAAAATTCTTTAATTCGACACTACTGTCCATTTTTTTAATTTTAAAACGCTATGCGTTTTCTTAGTGGTTTAAGGGAACTAACAGACAGCAAAAGCCTTTTTATGACGCAAACAATGTTGTCGATTCTTTTATCCACCATTACATGAATTTCTATCGGATTTTTACTAATATCTGACATAAATTGGCTTTTCTTTTTATTTTTTAAAATGACACTATTGGGTAGTTTTTTAGTAGTGTTAGAGTATGCGAGTGTGAAAGCCAACTAGTTTTCTCATCAATTAGTAAGTTGTTTACCACTTTATTCTTAATTCTTGATCGTGTTTATTAGTTTATTGTTTAAATTTTAAGAATTTGTATTTTCTTGATATATTTGTTAGATAGATAGATCGAACATTGAAAATTGAAATTCCAAACAAGAGAAAGGTTATAAACTTACAATGATCTGAGTGTTGGTCGCTGGATTTGGATTTGGGTTTCCGATAAGAGAGAGAATCGTACAAGGAACCGAAACTGCACCGGCAAGAGAGAGCAACTGATATGGTGGAGAATAGACGAGAATAGCTGCTAGGATGTTCAATCCAAGAAGAGCAACTGAGAAGGGAGATAGTGATGAGATCCAAATCTAGGGTGTGGCAAGATTTTTATCCTTCGTCCTTTAGATTAGTTTTTTGTTCATTAAAATGCAATAACCGATAACCTCTAAATACGAAAAGTTTTCTTTTTTTTCGTTTTTTCACGGTATCGAGCCTTTTTTTAATAGACCGTGCCGACAACTTTCTTGACAAATCGATGCTTCGTCGGGTAAAATTATTTTTTGCAATATTTTATTTGTCAACTTAAACCTATTAGTTTTTAGCTGACAGTTCGGATATTTTGTCGGAGAAAGACTTTTGTACCCACAAAATTTTGCTTTGTCGGTTAGAATTTATCGGCAAAATGACATTTTTTAGTAGTGATCTAATGATAATGCACCAGTGTCAACTGAGCAGCTTCATGATCCTCACCAGACATCTAATAAAATTGAACATGAAGAAAAAGTTTTTGATGATGCTTCTTTAGAACAAGACCCAGGAAACGGATTCAAATACACGAGTACCCTGTTAATCAACAAGTGAGGTTCGACATGCTTATATCAAAGTTGGGCCTTATGACCAAAACTTTTTGAGTATCCTAGCTCTCAGTTTGGGTCACAATATTGTCGATTTCAATATTCTTTTTAGGATTGATCCAGCATGTCGTCCAGCACTAGCTGTTGATGGTTTTAACAATTGAAAAAGAATTAAAGACGGAAATAATTGTGTATTTCTTTCTCAGGTCCATCTTCGTTATATAATAATTGTGTTTCTCTTGTAGAAGAATTGATGAACTCATATCAACATGTTGACAAAATTATTATTAAGTGTGTTCGATGGCTTACATTTCAAGCATGTTTTTAGGGGACATGATGAATCCTTAGGTTCGAACTGCATTGACATTAACGAATAAAACCCTAACCATTAAAGTATAGACACGTTTATAAAAAAAAAATATTTATTTTATATCAATGGAACAGGTAATAGTCTGATTGGAGCCTCCACATGAAGTATGAGTTCAATTTAATCAGTTGCGGAGTTTAAGAGAGAACAAGGGAGGATACATAAACTGGACATGTCCCTTGCAAATTTTTGGCAAACCTCTGAGTTGTTATTGATTATTTAGCCAAAAATGTGGAGAGAGCACTACATAAACTGAACATGGCCCCGCAAGGCACTGGCCGACCCCCTCTCTCTGGATAATTCCCCCATGGCCTTTTAACATATTACTTCTTGCCACCTGCACCTTATTTTCCACCTGCACGGGCTACACCTTAGATCTCCTCATACATGTACAGGTGGTTTTATTACACATGCATCTTATTTTTCACTTGAACAGTCAACCAAACCTTAGTCCAATGGATGAAATTATTCATTTGCATACACAAAACAAGCCATTACTAATAAGTAAATATGTCGAAAATAAGTGTTTCTTTTCCTTTGAGAATGTTTTGTGCATATTTCTATGTCACATGATTTGTTATACGAAGTTTTTACTCATTTTGTTCACAACTTCACGTTTAGATAAGCACTGAAATATATATCAGCAAAGTTTGCTACTGCATGATGCTCTCTCTTAACCTTTTAAATAAGGGTAATATTAGGGAGAGCAAATTTTTAAACTAAATTTGTAAACCAAATGATGTGTCGCAATGAGAAACAAACACGTTAATCGACACTTAGTTAATAATTCAATCATCTACAACCACATCATTTGGTTTAAAAATTTTGGTCTCCCTAACATCACCCTTTAAATAAACTTAGCATAGATTTATGATATTGTTGGTTAAAAAATAGAGAAAAATGTTAAGTATAATATGTACTTTAACATATATATATATATATATATATATATATATATACATATATATTGTGTAAAAATATTAGGGTAAAGTACAAAAAAAAACCTCAACTATTGGTGTCACGACACTTTCATACCTCATCTTTTAAAATTGACAATGTCATGCCTCATCTTACGAATTTGTGCCAATGTTAGACCTCTGTCAGTTTTTCTGTTAATTTCTCTGTTAAATGCTAACATAGCATGACACGTGTCCCACTCACTAATCCAATTGGATTAAAAAATAATTAAATATTCAAAAAAAAAAAAATATATATATATATATATATATATTAAATCTCTCTCTTTCTCCTCTCTCTCCCACCCTTTCTTGCCTCTCTCTCTTCTCTACATCCCAGAAGACCCAAAACCCATTCCCACCCGACCCCCTCCCTCGAACCCCTTCCCACCCGTCCTCCACCACCCTTTCTCTCCCCTTTCTCTCGCCTCTCCCTCTCTTCTCCACTGTAGTCTCCTTCCACCCTACTTCTCTCTCTCACCATGCCCAGAACCGCCCAAACCCACTTGAATTTTTTCATTCGCCAAACTCTTGCCCATTGACCCGTGTCCCCCCCCCACTACCCCACAAACTCGAACTTCGTCGCAAATCAGACCGGTTCCCAGTCCGAGTTTAGGTTGACACCGTCATTTTGGGCGTCCAGGTGCAGATCGAGGGTGGCAGAGTGAGGGAGGCAAAGTAGTCGAGGAAGATGATGTCGTGGAACGGCGTCGTTGCGATCTCCAGATCGAGGGTGGCAGAGTGAGGGAGGCAGAGTAGTTGAGCAATATTGGGTTCTTCGTTTTGGGGTTTTCGAATTGCGGCAACAATTGTTGCAATGGGAAGGTAGGTTTTGTTCCTCCGAGGTCTTGGTCTTCTGGGATGCAGAGAAGAGAGAGAGGCGAGAAAAGGGGGAGTGAGGGTGAGAGAGGGTGGTGGAGGATGGGTGGGAAAAGGTTTTGGGTTGCAGAGAAAAGGGAGGCGAGAATAGGGGGAGAGAAAGAGAGGAGAGAGTGAGAGAGATTTAATATATATATATATATATATATATATTTTAATTTTTGAATATTTTATTATTAAAAATATATTTTATTATTTTTTAATCCATTTGGATTAATGAGTGGGACACATGTCGGGCCACGTCAGCATTTAACAGAGAAATTAACAAAAAAACTGACGGAGGTCTGACATTGGCACAAATTCATAAGATAAGATATTACATTGTCAAATTTAAAAGATGAGGTATGAAAATGTCGTGACACTAATAGTTGATGTAGTTTTTTGTACTTTGCCCAAAAAATTATTTAAAGCTTGTGTTTGGCCCTTGCTAGTCGAGATAGGATCCAAGCTGGATCCTCTTTGTGAGGATCCCAAGGACCTTAATCATGTCTTTTCATCGTACATCGTGTGGTCAGTTTCATCATATACTATTTATGTTCAATTTTAAATAATATAATTTAAAATAATTTCTGACCACACAATGTATGATGAAAGGACATGATTAAAGGATCCTCGGGGTCCTCATAAAGAGGATCCAGCGAGGATCCTATCTCCTTGCTAGTCGACATTCCTGGCTCCATCACTAGTCGTAATGCTTTGAAAACCCTACATTTTGGTTCAAATTTTCAGTAGGTTCCTAATGAAGTATTGACGATATTTTAGCAAGACTCAACTAAATAGGTTAAGGTATTTCAGTGGATACGTGTTGAAATATTAAATAGTGTCATTTTTTTTTTTTATGTATTATTAAGTTGGAGCTTACTAAAAAAATATGAACTCCTTCGGTAGCTATCTGCTGAAACTTTATATAGTTTTGGCAGATACCTGTTGAAATGGTGCATAATTTTGGTAGGCTTATTTTTAGCAATATTCCTTTGTACTCTTGATCAAGTCTGACTTTATTTTCTATGGTTTAGCGGGGATGCAAGTTTTTGTTCACCTAAACCCTAAACTTCAAGACATGACATTTCATAATCTGCAATCCCATCCAAGTTGTTTTCTCCTAGTATGTCTAATCACTTGTAAAATGATCACTTTTTCATTCACTTAAAACATAAGGTTTAGCGGGGACGGCTTTATGGCTCAAGACATGACATTTGAAAACACTGCCGGACCCGACCAAGCTGTCGCAATGCGCTATGGCACCAACCAAGCGGTGTTTTACTGTTGTAGCTTCAAAGGCTATCAAGATACATTATACGTGAAACGCCTATCATAGTTCTATCATGACTGTTATATATACGGGACGACATATTTTATTTTTGGGAACGCCGCAGTCGTGCTCCAAAACTGCAGCATATATATACGTGAGAAGACCGATGAAAAATCAAGTGAATGTGGTGACGATTTGCAATCTAGGGAGTATCTGATCAGTTCACTTGCATTGTTATTCACAATTGCCATGTCACGGCCGCTGAAGATTTAAGACATGTGCAACTCTCTTTCCGAACATATTTGGCTGGGCGTTGTGGGTGTACTCAAGGACGGTGATCATGAAGAGTACTTTGAACGGATTGGTGGATCCTGCTGGTCGGATGCCGTGGAATGGAAGTGTTGGCCTGTCCACACTTTACTATGGGGAGTACATGAACTCCTGAGATGGTGCCTATACATGTGGGAGGGTCAAGTGGCTTGGTTATCACGTAATAAGGAGTGCAGCGGATGCTGAAAAATTTACTGTTAGGTACTTCATAAGCGGAGATTAATGTATTTCAAGAATAAGAGTACCCTTTGTTGAATAATTGGCCAAGTGGCCAAGTGGACAAATGTCCAAGAAAACTTTAGGTGATTAAACAATCCAAAGGTGGAAACACATTCCTTGTTTTGGGGAGGAAAATAAGGGAAAAGACCATTGCTTTTGAAAAAAAAAATAGATATAAGAGAGCTTAGTGTTCGGTTGTGAAAAAAAGAGAGAGAGGAATTCGGTTTTGGCAAAAACAAGCAGAAAAGAGAGTTTTTCTGATTTGCAAAGGCAGAGAGCAGAAGAGGGTGCTGCATCCCCCATTTGAAAAAGAGCTCCTCTCTTTGGTTAGTAATCATCCATCAAAGTAGTTGTTGTTGTAATAGCTTTGAGCTAGATGTATAGAGAAGAAATTATTCTATATATTTCTTTCTCTATTTGTTTCTTTGGTGTGTGAGAACTCTTGGGTGTATTGGGTTAATTGGGTTGTGAGATTGCCAATACTTTGTAAACTCCCATTTGGTTGATAGTGGATTATTGGGTGAGCTCCTACTGCTCCGAGGACGTACTCCAGTTACACTGACTGTGGAGGAACCTCGTTAAAATCTTTGTGTCTTTTATATTTTGTTCTTGCATTTCCATTTGATAAATTTCTTGTGGGCTAGCTTGAGTTGGTTCCAAAAGATTTTGGTGCTATCCTAGCACAACAATTGGTATCAGAGCACTGGTTGCTCTTGGGTACTGTCTAATTGCCAAAAATGTCAGACGGGCAAGATGAGAATCCTTTTGGAAGCAGCTCCGGATTTGCAAGAACTACGATGCAAAATGCAAAGTTCGAAGTTGAAAAGTTTGATGGCACAAACAACTTTGGGATGTGGCAATGTGAGGTCAAAGATGTGTTGGCTTAACAAGATCTACTTGCCGCTTTGGGAGAGAAGCCGGAAGCTATGTTGAAGCCGGAATGGGAGAAATTAAATTTGTGGGCTTGCTCTTCAATTCGGTTGTGCCTTGCAAAAACTCAGAAGTATTTTGTGATGCGGGAGACATTGGCAAGTGTGTTGTGGCAAAAATTGGAAGACAAGTATATGACGAAGAGTGCAGAGAACCGGCTACACTTGAAGAAAAAGCTCTACCGCTTCCAATACAAAGAAGGTACAAAAATGATTAGACACCTTGATGCTTTTAATAAGTTGATTGCCGACTTGTTAAATTTAGATGAGGATATTAAGGATGAAGATAAGGCCTTAATATTGTTGAATTCCTTGCCGGACTCTTATGAGCATTTTGTTACCACTATTATGCATGGTAAAGAAACTGTGAAATTTGAAGATGTGTCAAATGCCTTGATGAATTATGAAATGAGGCATAGAGATAAAAATCATGATAGTACCTCGGAAGCTTTATTTGTTAGAGGTAGATCATCGGAGAAAAGATCATCTTCTAGTAGGAAAAAATCACAGTCTCGACCTAGAGGAAACTCTAAAGGTAGAAAACCTTTGGAAAGGGATGAATGTGCTTTTTGTCATAATAAGGGTCATTGGAAGAAAGATTGTCCTAGGTTGAAGACCAAAGGAAAAGAAAGCTCTGAAGCTAATGTTGCTGAGGTTGAAACTGATTTTTCTGATTTCGCTTTAACCACTTCCTCATCATTTGATTGTGCTACTAAGTGGGTGTTGGATACGGGTTGTACTCATCATATGACTCCTCACAAGGATTGGTTTTCAAGCTTGAAAGAGTTTGATGGCGGTGTTGTGTTCATGGGAGATGACAATCCTTGCACAACAAAAGGGATTGGTACAGTTCGTTTGAAGTTGCATGATGGCATGGTTAAAGAGTTGACAGGTGTTCGGTATGTACCGAATTTGAAGAAAAATCTTATTTCTTTGGGAACTTTGGAAGCCAAGGGCTTCAGGTTTCATTCAGATGGGCAGACATTGAAGGTGACTTATGGTGCACTTGTTGTGATGAAAGCTCCTCGATGTGGCCATTTGTATTTATTGCAAGGAAGCACTGTGACAGGTGAAGCATCTGTAGTCTCAGAAAATATGGGCACATCCGATTCTAATACTACTAGATTGTGGCATATGAGATTAGGCCATGCCGGTGAGAAAGCTCTACAAGGGCTTGTGAAACAAGGTCTTCTAAAAGGTGCCACAACTTGTAAGCTTGATTTATGTGAGCATTGTGTCTTGGGGAAGCAAACTAGAGTGAAGTTTGGTACTGCCGTACATCAGACGAAGGGCATTCTTGATTATGTGCATTCAGATGTTTGGGGTCCTACAAAGACTCCCTCTTTGAGTGGTAGACATTGGTTCGTGACCTTTGTTGATGATTATTCAAGAAGGTCTTGGGTCTACACTATGAAGCACAAGAGTGAGGTGTTGAGCATTTTCTTAGGTTGGAAGAAAATGGTTGAGAACCAGACTGGGAGAAAGATTAAGATTTTGAGATCGGATAATGGTGGTGAATACACATCCGACCCTTTCTTTAAAGTTTGCAAAGAATAAGGGATTGTAAGACATTTCAGTGTCAAGGGAACTCCACAACAAAATGGAGTTGCAGAAAGATTGAATCGAACCTTGCTTGAGAAGGTTAGATGCATGTTATCTCAGTCGGGTTTGAGCAAGTCATTTTGGGCAGAGGCAGTTACTTATGCATGTCACATCATCAACCGGTTACCCTCAGCTGCTGTTCAGGGTAAGACACCAATGGAGGTATGGTTTGGAAAACCCTCTTCTGATTATGACTATATTTGTATTTTTGGTTCACCTGCTTATTTTCATGTAACTGAAAATAAACTTGGTCCTAGAGCCAAAAAGGCTATCTTTCTTGGTTTTAGTAGTGGTGTCAAATGTTACAGGTTGTGGTGCCCAGAGATGAAAAAACTTGTAATCAGCAGAGATGTGACATTTGATGAAGAAAATATGTTTAGAGACTCTGAAAAGAATGTGAAAGATGTCCAACAGGTGGAGCTTGAGAAAGTTGCCTCTAGTACTTCAAATCCAATTTCCGCTGATGTCGAAGCCACTACAAGTGAAGAAGTGGAAGACCATGAGGATGTTGAAGAAGTTGAACTTGAAGATTCTATTCAAGTTGAAGAGCAAGTTTCACCTCAAGAGTCTATTGCCAAGAACAGAGGAAAAAGACAAATTACCAAGCCAGCTCGGTATAGTGACTATGTTGCTTTTGCTCTTCCTATTATCACTGATGAGATTCCATCCAATTTTGAGGAAGCCATTGAGAGTGAAGAAAAGGAGAAGTGGTGCAATGCCATGGGCGACGAGATGTATTCTCTCATGAAAAACAAGACTTGGGAGTTAGCTAAATTGCCTAAGGGTAAGAAAGTTATTGGTTGCAAATGGGTGTATGCCAAGAAGGAAGATGTTGCTGAGAATAGCAATGTCAGATTCAAAGCAAGATTAGTTGCTAAAGGGTATGCACAAAAGGAGGGCATTGACTACAATGAAATCTTTTCTCCAGTTATGAAGCACTCCTCAATTTGCATTATGTTAGCTCTTGTTGCACAATATGATCTTGAACTTGTGCAACTTGATGTGAAGACGGCTTTCCTACATGGTGATTTGAATGAAGAGATTTATATGTGTCAACCGGATGGGTATAAAGTGAAAGGGAAAGAGAATTTGTTTTGCAAGTTAAAGAAATCACTTTATGGCTTGAAGCAATCTCCAAGGCAATGGTATTTGAGATTTGATAAATTTATGAGAGGCCAAAATTATTCTAGAAGTCAATATGATCATTGTGTGTACTTCAAGAAGTTGCAAGATGGGTCTTTCATTTATTTATTGATATATGTTGATGATATGTTGATTGCCTCAAAGAATGTCGAAGAGATTGAGAAATTGAAGAAGCAAATGAAGAATGACTTCAAGATGAAGGATCTTGGTGAAGCAAAGAAGATCCTTGGCATGGAGATCACTAGAGACAGAGAGAAAGGTTTGGTATGCTTGAATCAAAGACAATACCTTGAGAACATTCTTCATTTGCTTCTCCAATCATGATTCAACCAAACCGGTTAGTACCCCTTTGGCTCCTCATTTTAAATTAAGTTCTCTACAGTGTCCTAAAACTGATAAAGAGAAGCTGCAAATGAAAGATATACCATATGCAAATTTGGTTGGTAGTTTGATGTATGCAATGGTATGCTTTAGACCGGATATTGCTCATGCAGTTGGCATGGTGAGTCGATATATGCATAATCCAGGTAAAGAGCATTGGCAAGCAGCTAAGTGGATATTGAGATATCTCCATGGTACTCGAGACGTTGGTTTATGCTTTGAGAGAGATGACTCTGGTATTGGTCATTTTGCAGTTGGTTATGTTGATTCAGATTATGCAGGTGATCTAGATGGAAGGAAGTCTACTACAGGCTATGTGTTTACTATGGCTAAAGGGCCAGTTTGTTGGAGGTCCATTTTGCAGTCGTCTGTTGCTTTGTCTACTACAGAGGCTGAATATATGGCAGTTGCTGAAGCTATAAAGGAGGCCATTTGGATACATGGGCTGATTAGAGATTTGGGGGTTGATCAGAAGCAGGTGAAGGTGCATTGTGATAGTCAGAGTGCCATTTATTTGGCTAAGTATCAGGTTCATCATGCGAGGACCAAGCACATAGATGTGCGTTATCACTTTGTTCGTGAAGTTGTTGGTGAAGGAGAAATCATTCTCCAGAAGATTCCAACTAAAGACAACCCCGCTGATATGTTAACTAAGGTTGTTGGTGTAGCCAAGTTTGTTCATTGCTTGAACTTGGCTCACATTTTGCCTATATAAAGAAGGCGTTGAGCAGTAGTAGTTTTTGGAGCATTTGGCTCGGCATGAGTTGTTCTCTTGCTAGTGATTGGGAGTGATGTTGTGTGTTAATTGTGTTGTTTGGCTTATCATGGCGTTTTTTGGAACTTGGCCAAGGTGGAGATTGTTGAATAATTGGCCAAGTGGCCAAGTGGACAAATGTCCAAGAAAACTTTAGGTGATTAAACAATCCAAAGGTGGAAACACATTCCTTGTTTTGGGGAGGAAAATAAGGGAAAAGACCATTGCTTTTGAAAAAAAAAATAGATATAAGAGAGCTTAGTGTTCGGTTGTGAAAAAAAGAGAGAGAGGAATTCGGTTTTGGCAAAAACAAGCAGAAAAGAGAGTTTTTCTGATTTGCAAAGGCAGAGAGCAGAAGAGGGTGCTGCATCCCCCATTTGAAAAAGAGCTCCTCTCTTTGGTTAGTAATCATCCATCAAAGTAGTTGTTGTAATAGCTTTGAGCTAGATGTATAGAGAAGAAATTATTCTATATATTTCTTTCTCTATTTGTTTCTTTGGTGTGTGAGAACTCTTGGGTGTATTGGGTTAATTGGGTTGTGAGATTGCCAATACTTTGTAAACTCCCATTTGGTTGATAGTGGATTATTGGGTGAGCTCCTACTGCTCCGATGACGTACTCCAGTTACACTGACTGTGGAGGAACCTCGTTAAAATCTTTGTGTCTTTTATATTTTGTTCTTGCATTTCCATTTGATAAATTTCTTGTGGGCTAGCTTGAGTTGGTTCCAAAAGATTTTGGTGCTATCGTAGCACAACACCCTTTGACAGTGGTTTAGAGTTACCAAAATTAGTTTTGTAGTCCGGAAATTGTATACATATGCAATTGAATTATAAATAGAAAATTAGATTTCAAGAATAGGACTACCCTGGCTGAAACTAAGGAATACTGAAACAATTTGAACTAAGTTTGACGATCGGATTTGATATGTATTTGTGCGGTATTATTATTCAATTGGGCCAATAGATAGATAAGGCCTCTTTTAAGCAACCCGAATGGCTATCTAAAGTCATCTCTAATCGAATGGGCTATGTTTAGTCTCATTCAAAGTTATAGTAATGCAAGAAATTATTTTTAAATAAATAGTGCCATGTGCCCCCATTTTTTATTGCTTTTTAGAAATTATAGGCCTCTCTCTCTAGAATATGAGAGATATCTCTCAAATAGCAGAACCCCTCTCATTTCAGATTTCACTCGACCCTCTCTCCCATTTCTCTCATACCTCTCTCTCTTTAAGATTTAAAAAAAAAAAAAAAAAAAAAAAAAAAAAACCAAATAGCTCTCATTTCCCTATAATGAAGAACCCTAGCTGCTCCTCATCTACCATTTTAGCTCCAATGCTTGACCCTCCTCTCTCATTTCAATACACCCACTCATCTTTAGCTACTCACAATAGTCAATCTTCTCTACAAAAACCAAAACCAGCGAGTCTTACCATGGAAATGGTGGCACATTGAAGCTCCAATCTTCCCACAGAAGTAAGCATCGCCCCCTGCCATTGTTGAATATGTATCCATTTGATGATTAGAGACAGAAAAAGTAAGAAGACTAACACAAGCTTTTTTTTTTTTTTTTTTTTTTTTATTTTATATGTATGAGGGTGAGGAACCGCCTAGGCCGCCTAGAGCCCAGCCGATTTTTCCAACCGATTAGCAAGAAGTCACCTCGAATCACCACCATCCAGCGCCTAAGCCGTTTTCTAGAACACTACTATACAGTTCTTTAGATAGACAATGTAGATATGAAATACCTATGTGCCACTCAGAGAACGTATAGAGATGACACCGAAATCCCCACAACCGAAACCTAATCCTTGAACCATAAACTATGGACCATAACTATGCATTCCTAAACTATCCAAATAATGAGACAATTCAAGAATTAATTGGACCGTAGTCATGCTTTCACAACCACGCATGAAATCCAACTAATCCTCGAATAGGAAACTAAGTTTTACTACAAAAATACAGGTACGAAGTTAATTACAATTAACTCCGTACATCATAACATATTTGTACGTCATGTACAAATTTAACAACATAATATAAATATAATTTCACAACATAATATAAACATAACAACATAATTTAATTATTTTTATATTTTTTAAAATAAAACGAAGAAAATACCTTCCAAATCGTTCTCCACCAATCGCTAATCAGACACAATATCTCTATAAACAACGAATTTCATGGTGTTAGTATGAATTGACATTAATAATTTTACCCTAAACAAAAAAAGGCTTACCAGACACACCAAGATAGCTCGATCAACCTAGAGAAGAAGATGGAGGGAGTATTAGATGATGAAATTGAGAGAATATGGAAGTGACAGATGCCTAATTGAAGAAAAACGAAGGGGCATGAGGTGCAGAGGCGGATTCTGCAGTTTCTGCATTTGTAGCTGAAGTCACATTATAAAGATTACTTTTGCATTTGCGTGACGAATATAGTATTCATCACGCAAAGCACATTTGCGCAGTGAACCTATATATTTGTCGCACAAGTCTAAATATTTTTTTTTCCTTTATAATTAATTAATGTAAACAAGTTGTGCAATGAATACTCTATTGGTCACACAACATGCATATTTTTCTTCTTCTTTTTTCATTTTTTTTCGTTTCCTTTTTAACTAATGTAAATTTTTATTTTAATCTAAATAAAAAAACTCAAACCTAATTAAACATTACCAAAATAATTAATAAAATTAATTTATTAACCCAAATACATATTATAACTAATGTAAATATTAATAATCATCCATATAACATAAATTTATTAAATAAAGTTAAACATAACGTCAAATTTGATTAAAGAAAAAAAAACAGACAAACAAATAAACTTCAATCCTCCTCCTCCGGGGCATCAGCAGGGGCATCAAGAACTCCCCCACGCTCCATAGCCTACTCCACATCAAACTTCCACTACCGAAAATGCATATTGAAAAAGTCATCCAGATACTTCCATTGCTTCTCATCGGTTTCATCAACATCCCAATGTACTTGTATTTATACCAATAAAAATAAATTAGTAATTTAAAAAATGCTACTTTTTAACAAAAATAATTATACATTTTCTAATACAAACTTACCATTAAATCCCCCACCATGGATTTCTTCAACTCCTCAGGCACCATTTTCCGGTACCTCTCTATTCGCAACACAACTTTCCTCATTTCTTTTTCTACCCCAAAATTTTGAAAGAAACAGACTATTGAAAAAAAATAAAAAAAATTCAACCATATCAAATATAAGCCAACTAATTCAACAATAAATTTCTTTTTTACCTTTCCCTTTGCAAGAGCCTTCTCCCTCACAACTTTTCGTTGAATAAGGAACCGAATAGGCCATCGTCCTTGAAACAAAACCTTTGAAAACTAGGGTTTATATAGAACCCATAACACTTTGTGCGACGAACCCCTTGGTCGCGCAAAATGCATTATAAATGCACACTAAATGGGAGCAGTTAAGGGCATCTGACCGTCTTCAGTAAAACCTTGCATGACAAATATGTGGAAATATTCGTCACACAAACATTTGGTGGCAAAAAAAAATTTCTTGCTTTTTTTTTTTTTTGCATGACAAACACGTGCGCGACGAAAATTTTCATTGCATAAAGTTTTTGGTTTTTTTTTTTTTTTTTTTATCATGCCATTTTTGTGCGACCAATCTATGTTCTCGTCGCACAAGAACCACTGAGGCAATGAAATGTTTTTCGTCACACAAGCTATTTTTTTTTACTAGTGTGTCTTACTCCAACCAATAAACACTCAAAGAAACCATCGTATTATTGATTTTTTTTTGTCGAAATTCAATTATTGATTTTTTTTTTGTCGAAATTCAATTATTGATTTATCTCAAAGCTTCTTCACCACACAATATTACGTTCGCATGCCTTAACTATCACAAATTCACAACAATGATGATAACTTTGATAACGATCACCCTACCGAACTAAATACATTTTAATGTACGGGGACCAGGCGGAGATGGGTGGTCCAAAACATAAATGCTACTCCACTCACTCTCACAATATGTAGTCAAGCTTAGGCAGCTCTAGTGTATATTTAGTCTCTTAAAAGGGTTGACGATATGAGATGGCGGAATTGTGTAGCTCCCTCGCATTTCAGGTGAACCGGTCGGAGCCGCAACTCATAAAGCCGGCAAAGCCAACTCCTCACGAAACTAAGCGGCTGTCAGATGTAGACGACCAGCAAGGCACTAGGTTTCATTTTCCACTCATATTGTCTTACAGGAACAAAGAAAATCAGGGTGATCCCGTTACGGCGATTAGGGACGCACTAAGCAGGGCATTAGTGTATTACTACCCTGTAGCTGGTAGGCTGAGGGAAGGGCCAAACAAAAAGCTTATGGTAGATTGTAATGGAGAAGGTGTCTTGTTCATAGAAGCCGATGCTGATTTCACGCTTGAGGAACTCGGGGACACCATTCGACCTCCTTGTCCTCTCTTAGATGAACTCCTTTTTAACGTCCCAGGCTCTGATGGTATTCTTGGTTGCCCTATCTTGTTAGTTCAGGTAAGAACAACAACTTGAGTTAATATATAATTTAAATAATTTTATTAAACTTTTAACTTTTAATTCTTTTCCTAATTGACATTAACCTCTCTCTCTCTCTCTCGAATCCTAAACCATCAAAAACATGGTTTCCATATCCAACAGATCAATAATAGCTTAGTATAAGAATAAGAGAGATTCAACATTTTAACAAATGTCTCACAAATCCCATAAAAATTGATTTTATTCGTTTGAGGTTTAACCGGATCAGTTTATGTGACACGCACGGTGGTGCTATCCACACACCAATTTTTACCTCCCACACATCCCTTGTTAATTTTTATCCTTTGATCTTCAATTCATTCAATCATACGGCTGAAAATTGAGATGGGTGTGTCGGAGGTAAAAAAGAGCACTAGTGTGTGGATAGTGTGAGAATGTGAGGAAAGTGTTAAATCCATGTAAGGGCATATAAGAGTTTAGGCTACTCCCCATATTGCAATTGATTTTATAGTGGAACCCTAACTTTCTTCATGGTATCAAAGTAGGATGACCCACTGTGAAGCTCAACCACCGCACATGTTCCACGCCACCCTGTTTGTGTTGACCATATCTTACGCTTGAAGTGGTGTGTGAGAATGTGAGGACAGAGTCTCACATCAATGAGGGATCAAACCATGTAAGGGTTTATAAGTGGTTGGGTTACTCCCCATATTACCAATTGATTTTATGGTGGAACCCCAGCTTTCTTCAGATAGCACCACTCTATGTGATACTTCACAACCATATGTTTTTCTTTCCTTGACCGAGGTTGCCATTCTTGTTGGGAATTGATTTTCACACACCTTTTTTAGCCCTATTACACATCTTGTTTAATTATAGGCATTGATTTCGTTGAATTTGTTTAATCTGATGAACATAAATAAAGAAGGGAAGCTAAAAAAACGTATGTGAAAATTGCTTCATAGCCTTTGATTCCATTGAATTTGTTCAATACAATGGCCATAAATAAAGAGGAGTGTATGCGAAACTAAAAAAGGTGTGTGAAATCACTTCTTTTGTTGTAATGGTCTGCATTATTGGGAATCAAGAGGACAATCTATCGAATAAGCTAACGGTAGAAGTAACTAGGTTAACCTCTGTTAAAACAATAGAAAATAAAATGAAACTAATTAAATTTAGTGGTAGATGATGTGTCATATTTTAACTAATTAGATTGTTAAAATGATCTATAGATAAAATTAGTGTATATGTGCATAATAGCCAAATGTAGAAGCCTTTTTTTTTTCGGATGGAAAATAGCTAAATGTTGAGGTTCGAGATCCACCTCATAAATTATTTGTGTCTTATATTGGTTTTAGTTTTTGCTTCCTTTTTCAGTTTGTAATCGTAAAAGATCAGGTTTATAGTTTGGGTAAAGGTAATGCTAGGGAGACTAAAGTTGTAAACTAAATGACATAGAAATTAATGATTGGATTATTACTTAACGGTTGATAAACATATTTATTTCTATTTGTGACATATTATTTAGTTTGCAAATTTTGTTTACAAATTTAATCTCCTTAGCATGGGTAAAGTAGGAAGACTAAATTTTGGAAACTAAATGACATGGAAGTTGATGATTGAAGTATTACTTAAGTGTTGATTAATGTGCTTATTTTTATTGGTGACACATCATTTAATTCTCAAATTTAGTTTACAAATTTAGTCTATCTAGCATTGCTCTTATAGTTTTTGTTGTTTTCTTTTTTCGTTTTTTAGTTCAGGTCAGTCAACTTCTTTGTGAGGAAAATTTTAGCAAATAAATGAACATACAAATAGAAGTATGCTAATTTGCATTACGTGTTGGCAAACATATATAATCTATCTATCAAGCAAGTGTACGCAGTTTTTTTGTGTAGATAATCACGTATAAATGTAACGTGTTGTGAAGCACATATTCAATTTTTTTTTTCTTCTTTACATTCATATGTTCATCTTTTGTTTTGTTTGGTAAAATTTTTTTATGAACATTTTAGGATATAGCAAGTGGGTGCTCCTGTCAATTTAAATCAAGGGAAAGTCTAAAGATTAATTCAGAAAGTATTTGCTGCACTAAATAATGCAGGTGACTCGCCTGAAGTGTGGAGGCTTCATATTTGCATCGCGCGTAAACCACACAATGTTTGACGCCATGGGGTTGGCCCAATTCTTGAACGCAGTTGGAGAGATGGCTCAAGGCACACATTCACCCTCTATCCTGCCGGTGTGGGAACGAGAGCTCTTGGATGCCCGACATTCACCACGAATTACATGCACACATTATGAATATGAGCACATAAGCAATCCAGAAAGCTCATTTCTTTTAACCAAAGACGAGGGCTCGTTGGTCCAACGATCTTTCTATTTTGGTCCACAGGAGATAAAAGCAATTAGGGAAAAACTTCCGGCACACCTTTCCACTTCCTCCAGGTTTGAGCTGATAACAGCTTGTGTTTGGAAGTGTCGCACACTTTCACTGAGATTGAATCCAGAAGAGATTGTCCGCCTTTCATGCGCGGTCAATGCCCGTGGGAAGCACAACACTTTATGTCTTCCTTTGGGATACTATGGTAATGCATTTGCAATTCCAACTGTCGTTTCAAAGGTGGGACTTTTATGTGAAAATCCGTTGGGATATGCCGTGGAGTTGGTGAAGAAATTGAAATCTAAAATGAGTGAAGAGTACATGAAATCATTGGCAGATCTTTTCGTAATAAGAGGACGACCTCCACTTCCAATGCATGGAATGTCCTTATAGTTTCTGATAACACGCGTACTGGTTTTGGGGAGGTAAACTTCGGCTGGGGAAAGCCAATATTTGCCGGAATCGCCAAGTCTGTCAATCAAATTACCTTCTATGTTCAGGACAACAGCCTAAAAGAGGAATATGGAGTTGTAGTACCGATATGTTTGCCCTTCTCATGCATGGAGGCGTTTGAGAAAGAGTTCAAGGGGATGACTTTGGAACCTGTCCTGGAAGAAATAAATGGAGGCGTTTAAGGAGTCCAGGAGGATGACTTTAATCTTTGGAGCCTGTCCTGGAGGAAGTAATTAAATAAATAAGATGCAAAGGTTTATGTGTGATTTTCCTTTTATATGAGTGTAAAATTATCGTTGGTTGGAGATAAAGGTTGAGAGACCTGATGTTGGAAAGTTAGAACGAATTAAATTAATAAATAAATGACAATTCATTAAGTTATTTTGTTATTTAGAACCATTGATGATGCAAAATAATCTAGGAGAACAAAAGGAATCATGATATAATCATTAAGTGTTTTTTTTTTTTAACAAACGATATTATCTACATCATAGGGAATGGGGTGGGTTTAGCTTCATAATGAGTTAGTAATAATGTGGTTTAAATTCAACTTTGACAAGAATCGAACCTAAAACCTCTCACTTACAAGTGAATAGGAGTATCACTAGACCATAGTAGTATGCGGCAGTTATTTTGTTATATAAAGAAAATTAAACTAGTTAACTATGGTTAAACTATAAATATGTGGCTCGTTTTAGGAGGAGTGGTAATATTCACCACCTAAATAGAGTGATAAGCAAATTTAAGCTATATTTATTGAAGAATGAATTGTCAATCTATGAAATGTTTGGAAATAATGATCTCAAATTCACTTTGGTAAGAAGTTGAACTAAGAAGCACTCTCTTTGGTCGCATAATAATAGTTTGTTTTTGTAATACCCAAAACGGCATGACATTTAGTTATATTTTCTTCAATCGTACTGGTCTTAATATGGTTAAAATCTCTTATGGTTAAAAATGAAGCTTTCATAATACTCAAATTGCTCTTCTCCCAAATTAAATTGAAAATCCGAGAAAAAAAAACATGCAAGGTGGTTAGCAAATTCATTAATTTTCAAAATATATTTTTTAATAAAAACAGAAAAATCTAAAATTAAAACAATAAAAAAAAAAAAAAAAAAAAAAAACCAATTGTAATACGCATAGTAGATTTAAATGGTATTTTATTTATTTTCCTCCTTCCTTACAGTCAACGCAAATCCAAAAAAGGAAATAACCAAATTTAAGTTTAGGTTTATTTACTTCAACGCCCGTTGAAACTCGTACTCGCTCTTACTTTTCCCTATGAAACTCATTTTTTTATCACTTAACCCCCACGATTGGACTGCATCTCTCAATATGCCCCATTTTTGTCCATTCAGTCAAATAAAAGTTAGAAAAGTAGCATTTTTTACAATGAATTTTAAAAAGTAGATTTTTTGAGATGTGGGTGATGGGGGAGAAAGCACCATTAACTCTGCCATGGGGAAGGGAGAAAGAGGGGTAGGCCAAAGAAGAAGGAAGGTTGGGTTATGGGTGCTAACTATCATGATGACTATTCAGAGAAGCTGGTGTATATTGAATTAAGATTAGCGTGGCCTCGTGCTATGCGTTTTAGATACGTGATAGATATACAGGTGCATGTCTGTTAAACTTCACTGAGCGCTAATTACCTAAGAAGCTTAAATGTATGGATTGTTTACCACATGTCGAATTTTACAAAGTTTTGTATTGTAGTATGTAAATGGTTCTTAGACCTGAGGCATCATCAAATATCTTTCGCTTATAGATGTGAACTTGAACTCAACCTCAAAGCCCTCACTACCTCACAGGGCCTAATAGTGTGTTCTTGGGTTCATATGTAATTGTTCACATTCTCGCAAGGCTCGATAGTGTGCTTTTTAGGTTCATATGCAATTGTCCACCTTAACAAATATAATGTAATAATAATAATTAAGAAGGCATCTTTTAAATCTTCAACTTAGTCCTCATTTTTCATAGGGACGACCCTGAATCAAAGAATTCATCATACAAATAGAGATTTTTATAAAATAGATAATCCAAATAATTCAAGATTGAAGTTCATTAGCTAAAGAAGACCCTGGCGAATTCGCTTGGCCTGCTCCACAAATTCAAGCGATAGAGGTAAATTGCTTTGCAAACATTTCGATTGGTATATCAGGACTAAGAATTTGGTAAACATCTTAAGTGTTGAGCTTCCTTTCTCTAGAGAATGGTCCCTGCACTTGTTTTCTGGCTTGTTCTTATTATTGGATTGTTTCTTATCCGTCTTCTTCTAAACTGTCTCCAAGAACTTCCGTGACGTTGCTCAGTGTCTTCTAGGCTCGTTTGGCTTCATCCCAAAGTGTGTGCTTTTCTACGAAAACAAAGAACTTGTCAGGGTTAAGTGTTCAATCATGGTCAGCTATCCGAACAGGTGGTTCTCGGCTGGAAGTCCCTTCTGAAATGCTGCATTGACTACCATGTCATCACATCTGACAATCTTCGATTTCTTTGCCTTGAACCCCTTCACGTAGTAACGAAGAGTCGCATACGGTTCTTTCTTGATGTGGAATAAGTGGTCAGACTTTTTCTTGATTGACTGGTACGACCAATATTCCTTGATATAAACCAAGGAAAGTATGTAGAAGTTCTGGATTGATTTCGGCAACATAGTGTAGAACCAGTCTTGCACCTCGCTTTGTAGGATCATAGTGAAAATCTTGCAAACGCTTTGTTGTTCCCGTAGAGATTCATGATGTTGCAGTACTGTTTAATGTGCCTTTCCAAATCCTCATCTCCTTTGAAAAAGGTGAAATGAGGCAGCATGAACTTGCAAGGTGGTTCCGTATGCTCAATCTCGTATGTGAAAGGCAAGCTACTCATGTTGGTAACATCTTTGCGGAACGCCTCATCAGTGGTCTCAATGCACTGGAAATCATGCAGTTCTTAATTAAGAGCATGTCTACTTCTTTCTGGATCTACCTCTACTGAGGTAATGGTGCCTCCGTACGCCTCTAGTGATAGTCTGCAGGTATGTGCTACTTGTTCGTGCCACAACTGCAGTTCACATCATTCGTTCCTGTTTGGCGAACGGGCTATTCATGGTTGCGTTTGGTGTTGATTGCCAGTCAAACTTGAGATGGAACATTCTTTTGCTTATTCCCACCCTTATGATGCATTCAAAGGAATGAAGTGGGAGGAACTCTCTTCAAGTCGAGTCAAAAGTGAACACTGTGTGCAAAACTAGGTTGAATGTTAGTCAAAATGTGGACCTAACCGTGAATGTACGCATGCGCTAAGTCAGGAGTGAACGCTTCTTTGCATCCTAAGATAGGAAAAGATGTTGTCCAGAGGGTCGAGACAAGAATGTACACTACCTAAGCCCTCAGTTCATGGCTTGTTAAGTGGCTACTTACCAAGGAGTTGTTGGAAAAAAACATCATCGTTTGCCCTTGTCATGCTTCGGGACACCTTGACATGTGCTAAGTCTCAATGTGCTCTAAGAGTTTACTCACCATGGTTGTCTGCATTGCGATGATGTTTGTCAATTATGCGACTTATTAGCATGGTATGGATCACCATTCAAGATGGAAGAGCTCGGTTGGTATGTATCTCCATGAGTGAAATACGTATAATGGACATCGTGCACGAAATTTAAGCCTGGATGCATTAAAATTGTAGAAAAAACAGAGTAAAAAACCATCGGTTTAGTTGCCACTTCGATGGTCAAGTCGGCATGTCTAGGGACCTAGAGCCAGTTCAACTTAACCGATCTGAAGGTGCGGCCTGATCGCTAGAGATATAAGGGCGCATGTTGAGTCGTGGGTCAAGCCCCATGGACTGCTAGGTTGGGCATCATGCGATAGGCTTGCTGATTTTAGGCTTTGGAATGTTAAGCCCGCTGGGCTCTTGCTGTTGTTGCAGCTGTGTACACCTAGGCATCCTACCCTTGTCTCGATGGGGCCTGCACAAGCTTACTGTGTGCTTGTATGGCTGCGGGTTAGGCAGCAACGCCTGGTCTAGGCTGCTATGATGGCAGTCATGGCGGTCTTTAGTGGTGGCAGGGTTCTCCAGCTGCCGTGTTAAGCCGCACAGGGCCATGTTAGGGTATCCGTTCTTCAGTCCATTTCCAAGTACACCATATGTACCATTTGTCGTGGTTTCAGAATTTTCAGTCATGTTCACTTTTCTCTAGGGACTAAAAAAAAACTTTGTCAAAAAATCCAAAGACTGTAAGTGTGCAAGAAAATTAAAGAGGGGAAATTTGAGAAAATGATTATGAGAGCCTTCTACAAGAATTAAATTAGGCTTTCAATGAAAGCATCAATTTGTAGTAGCAAAAATATGTCGTTTCAGTCCACAAATTTGTACCTACAAAACAATTAAACACTTTTCTCAAAGACCAAAACCACGTTCTTAAGGTTTTTTTTTTTTTTTTTTTTTTTTTTTGAGAGGGTTGTGGTTTGGCCAATGGATCTCCAATGCTTTAGTTAGTTTCTCTGAAAGTTGCATAGGGCAACCACATGTGCAGGGTTTGTCATGTCATGTGTCAACATCTCATTGGCTAAGATGTGTCATTTACTGGATGGAGGAAATAATTATTTCGAAGAAATTATTGAATAAATAATATTTTAGAGTTATCGTGCAGAATCATTGATTGGATTTGATTGTGATTCCTTTTGGATTTGATTGTGATTCCTTACTTGATTTAGTTGATCTTCAAAGAGGAAGGTATAAAGATAAGGATTTGATTATTAATCTTATCTTCAATATTTTTGACCTTTCTCCTTGCCATGGCAACAGAGCTTCAAGAGATTATAGCCACCGGCAACTCAGGTCTTCAAGAATGCTAAACTACGCGTGGAATCTAATGAGGAAATCTTTGTCATTCGTAAATAAAAATTCTCATGTCAGTTCCAAAAAATTTCATAGTAATTTTTTTCTCCACAAAAGTCTCTCATTTGAGTAGTCTAAAATCAACAAAACAAATTAATTATGTTACATAATCGATAACCCACTGCTTCGACCTGTTCCTTTTTCTGCATTTTCAAATATATTGTATAGGTAGCTAGCTAGCTCTGTTCATTCTCTGTTTGTTGGAGAGCCAGACTGGAGGGTTTAAATTTGAGAATTAGAGTAGGGGTGAGTTCTGAAAATCGAAAAAAAGGGGATCGAACACTAAATCAAAATTGAAAAATTGAAAACTGAAAAAAACCGAACCCAAAAAAGGAAAACCGAACGAACCGAATTTTATTGGTTCGGTTTTGATGTTAGAGGTTTAGAAACCAAACCAAACCGAACCGAACTAAATCTCTTTACACTTAAAATGATGCCTTTTTATGCTTAGTATTTAAGCCTAAGCCTATAAGCTTGATCTTAGTATTCTTCTTAAATAATAAATAAAATAAAAACCAAATCTTAACTTTCTTCTTGAAAGCCTAGCTGGTATCTTCTTCTTAGTGCCAAACTTTTAACTCTTTAGCATTAATTGAATATGTTTTCTCATGCTTTGAACCTTTATATTTACAAGGACATGATAACCTTCTTTGCCATGAGATGGGATGTTTTATAGGGTTTAGTGGCACAGAGGAGATGACATCACAGATTCACAAATTGGCATCGTATGCTTTCATAACTCCAATCTTGTGTTCTCATGTGCACCAAATACCACCATGGTTCACCAAAAAATATTTACAAAAAATGCCACCATGTGGCTTTGAAATTTGTTGAAACTATTTAACTTCCTCTAATGTTTTTTTTACTAAAAGTCCCTATTTGATTGACCTATTGTTTGAATCCAAAATTACATCAGTCCGTTTAATTAAGGTCGTTGAATGAGTATAGCTCTCAACCATTGGATAGGAAAGTTAAGATAATTTTATTATTGTTAAATGATAATATTATGGTTTTTATCATAATAATTATCTTTTAATATGAATTATCTTGACATATTTTTAAATGGGATAGATAGGATGCGGATTATATCCCCAAACAAGCGGTACAGTTCAAATTGATTTGGGATGTATGGCTTGTGGTTGTGGTGGCAGATTGACAAGTAGTAAGAAATGAATTTAAAATAAATTTGAAATTCATTAAATAGGGATCAGGATACATGGATGGGTGATGGAATTATAATGAGATAAGAAAGTCTAGGTAGGCTAGGCTTTTGGTCATAGGATAAGCATGGATAGGCTTTTATTATCTTTGAAAAGTCAACCATATGAAGATAGGCTTTAGCCTATGCCACAAATTAGTTATTCTATGAGTTTGAGTTTCAATTGGTTTCTACGAAATTATCAGGCCGTGCCAAGCAAAAGTATGGATGTTATAAATATAGAATCGTAGGCAACATTTGAGGGACCCCTCCAATTCAACACATAAATTTCCCTGCGCAAAGCTTCTCAACAACCTTTGAGATTTTATCATCTTCCCCTTTCTTTTGTCAACACATCTTCAGTTTGGATAAACAGCACTGTGAGGGCAACAGGTCACATCTTCAGTTTGGATAAACAGCACTGGAGCCGTAGAATCAGCCGATCAAGGAGCACCTTCAGTTTGGATAAACAACACTGCTTTGAGACCGACTGGTTATGTATCCAAGTCTCGGTCGACAAGGACTTTCGAGTTCCTATTGGTAGTGGTCATCTCATCAGCTTTCTCGGCGAAATGAGGTGTTACAGATTACTAGGCTCGACACATTGAAATCCGAGTTGTTTTATGATTACAGTTTGGACTTTCAAGTTCCTGAAGATAGGCTTTAGCCTATGCCACAGATCAATCATTTTATGAGTTTGAGTTTCAATCGGTTTCTACGAAATTATCAGGCTATGCCAAGCAAAAGTATGGATGCTATAAATACAGAATTGCAAGCAACATTTGAAGGACCCCTCCAATTCAACATATAAATTGCCCTGAGCAAAGCTTCTCAACAACCTTTGAGATTTTATCCTCTTCCCCTTTCTTTCGTCAACACATCTTCAGTTTGGATAAACAGCACTGTGAGGGCAACAGGCGATATCTTCAGTTTGGATAAATAGCACTGGAGCCATAGAATCAATCGATCAAGGTGCACGCACCTTCAGTTTGGATAAACAGCACTGCTTTGAGACCGACTGGTTATTTATCCAAGTCTTGGTCGACAAGGACTTTCGAGTTCCTGTTGGTAATGGTCATCTCATCAGCCTTCTCGGCGAAGTGAGGTGTTACTGATTACTAGGCTTGACACATTGAAAGTCGAGTTGTTTTATGATTAGATAATCGCAAGTGAGTTTCAGAGTTCGACATTCTAACAGCCGAACCACATTTACTATCAAGACATATATCTCTTTCGGGTACTTGTGTCCATATAGCCTAGTGCCAATTCGGCATGCTTATACTCTTACGAATGTAATCGCCGTGACCGAACTAGGCGTCGACGATTCGCGAACTTCACAGAACTAGCAGCCTTGTCTTCAGGCTCTTAAACCCAAAGGTCGAGACGTGTTCCTTCCTTGGCCACAATTGCAGGATCAAGAAGTCAGCAACATGCTCAACGCAACATCAACACATTTTACTCCCTGGTCGAGCTCGGCCGTCGAGTTGGCACGCCCCGCACACAACCGAATGATGTAATTAGCTTATTAATTACTCGGTATGCGCACCACGTAGGCTTAGTAGTTTTCAAGGTCAACACATATACACAAGACTACCTCAGTGTATAGTGAAGACAAGATAAAAGTCATTGTTATGTTGCTATCAAGACTTAAGAGGAATGCTAAGATCAGTTGTTTAAGTGTGCAATATTAATAAAATAAGAAAAACCAAAACTGAACCGAAAAAAATCGAACAAAAGAAATTGAACTGAACCTAACAGAATTTTCGATCCGATTTTGGTTTTGGCAAAAAATCGAACTGAATGAAACCGAAATCACTTGTAAATTAGATAGTAAAAAAAGGGCAGGTTTGTAAATGTACAAGACAAAGTGGGTACTTTTTGTTAAATTTGAAAGTGTGAGGGTTTTGTTTTATTATTTAGACTTGCAAATATCGAGTGTTTTTCGCTAAATTACCCTATTCCTTCCTCCTCTGGCTTTTGCCTCTCTTTCCTTTTAGGGTTTGGTTTTCTTCAGGTTTCCTACTCCACCGGCAAGCCCTCTCCCAATCCAACCAGAATTCCTTCTCCTCTGGCCACAAAACCAATTGGGAATCCCACAAAATAGAGGATCCTCTCTCTTTGCCCCCAAAACCATCACAAAGTGTCGTCGTGTTACATCAACAATGAATATAATCTCATCGGCTTCCGTCGTCTCCGTCGTCGTCACCTTTGAGATTGAGAATCTTCGCGTCCTCGGTCCCGGCTTGAATCCTTTGGCTCCAAACTACTGCATGGCCAATCATTCTCGCTAAGTCTCTCTTTCTCTTTCTCTCGCCCTTTTCTTCCTAAATATTGTTCTTCCGGTACTTTTGTTTTTTTTTTCCTACTCTTTTCCGCTGTCATCTTTCCTACAATTCATGTAAATCTTGGGTTCTGGGATTTGAATTCTGGGGTGAGAGTTGTTGTTGTAGTTGCGTAAAAGTGGGCTTGGTTTTTCTTTGTTGGTATCAAATCGTGCGTTTTTGGGTTGTGGAAGAAATTGAAACCTTGCCCCTAGAGGTGGAGGTAATGGGTACGCTCAGGCGGAGCTTGTCGCGGCGGCGGTCGTTTAGGTCCGGTGTGGATATGGATGATAGAGGATGGACTATGCTGCACATTGGTTGTCGAAAGGGTGATCTTGGACAGGTAAATTCTTGGTCTCATTGTATTATTCATGTTGTAGTTGTTGAGAATGTTGCCAAATGCTTGGTTATAAAGATAGAATAGCATCCGGTGAAATCGATTAGGTTTGGATGGTGTAAAATCTGGTTAAAACTCGAAACTTTCATTAGCCCTGCAAATCGAGTTTAATGCGTTATTGAACAGAACCTGCCAAAACTAATCTTCTATACAATAGGGATGATAAAGTCCGGTGTCGCATAATTCTTTTCTGTTCTAAATTATTTGTCTGGATGATAAATTAGGTCTCAGAAAATTTGTGACAGTCAAGGATTTTTACATGCTTTGCAAATCTAATTGGACATGGACCTTAGCTGCATTACTTGTATGTTATTACTAATTAAAGATTTGTGTGTGCTATGATAGCTGGAGCGTGAACGTGTTCTGTTTTTAGACTGAGTACTTGTAATTTATTTGTGAAGGGTCCTTTAGGGTATTTCAAATGAGTTTCTGGATTTGAATTTTGAGTATAAATTGCATAATTGTCTTTAGATAACGACTCTAAATTGTCTTAGAGTTCTAGATTTCTACTTTAAATTGACTTCCAGTTTATGAAATTAATGGAACTGTAAATTGACTTTCAGATTGCTACTCTAAATCATGAAATTGATAAAATAACTTGTTAGAGACTTGTGTATTCAATGTTACTCCCTAGTCCCTGTAAAGTGCATCACCTCTTTGTTCAACCTTTCATCGTCTTACAGTGTTTTTATATATTGTTTTGGCTTTTACTTATATAACGAGTACAAAAGCTACTTGTTTTGTGTTATTGGGTTATTTTTCTGAAAAACCTTCTAAGCACGATTACTTAGGAGAGAAAGTACAGGTCTCTTTTGACTTTGTTGACAAAAGATATGACTCAATGGTAACTTTAAGTGGCTACAAGGAAATGAAATTAAAAATTAGCACCCTGGTCAAAAAGTACTGTCTATTTTTAAATTAATATCAAATACAAGCTTTGCGTTTTCTTGTACTTTTTGTTACATGTTGTGCCCCAACTATTTTGTTTCTTTAAAAAAATTAGTCACTAGTCATTTGAAATTTTTCTGTATTTTCTTTCTTTTGGAAGGTGAGGCGGCTTCTTGACGAGGGAATGGATGTGAATGCTGCTGCTTGGGGTCGCAAATCAAAAGGGGTTACCCCTCTCCACCTAGCTGCTGAGGGTGGCCATTTAGATGTTATGGATGAATTACTTGAGCGTGGAGCTAACATTGATGCCAGAACTAAGGGTGCTTGTGGCTGTAAGTAGCGTTTTACAGCATCACTCTCCCTTTCTTTTCCTCTTGATTTTATATATTTTAAAGTTTTTATGTTTTAGTTGAGTAGATGAAGAAATATAAATAGTTAAGATATTCCCTGATGTGTTCTGCTTCCTTTATTTGTTGAAACAGGGACTCCGCTTCACAGTGCAGCCAAAGAGAGGAGGAGGGAAGCAGTGAAATTTCTGGTAGAAAATGGAGCATTCTTGCCAGATGACATGTATGATTGTAGGTTTAACCCTCCACTCCATTACTGCCCTGGTCTTGAGTGGGCTTATGAGGAGATGAAGCGTCTTCAGCTAGAAAGTGCATCGTCAGGGGAGAGCTCGTGCAGCTCTGAAAGCTAAGTGTTGCTGCGGTATTGTCACAGTTGGTTCGGGGATTGGTCTTGTTATATCTATATAAATATATAGCGCGCACAGATAAATAAGATGCAGTATGCCTCTGTGTCACCATCGTGTGTTTGTTTGGTTGCTGCTGTCTTGCGTGAAGGATGTTCAGGTGCTTTGTTATGATGGTTCTTATAAAAGTTTGTGTCTTCGAACTTACTGTGGGTACTATGATGTTCGTCAGGGGAGTGCTCCGGTAGCTCTGGAAGCTAGTGATCGTTTGGACTTGTCGCATTCAGGTTGGGGATTGGTTTGCTTATATATATTATCTGTATATGCCGGTGCTGCTCATAGAACAATCTCATGGCTTCTGTGTCACCATTTTATGTATGTTTGGTTCCTTATGTTTTGTATCCGAGATGTTCGATTGTATTGTATGATTGGTACCTTAAACAATACTGTTGTATGATAATAATAATGATGCCAACTTGTACCTTTCTTCTTTCTTTGAAACTATGATGCGCGTATGTTTGTTTAACTTTGTGGACGAGGAAGTCAGATTTAGTTCTTCTGGTCTATAGACCTGGATATGACTTCATCAATGAGGCTGCCATGAGTGCAGGTTCATTTGAGTGTATGTTTGCTCACCTCAATGGGGCAATGATGCTCATTGCACACTGCCTTGTATATTATTGTTGGATGAGTTTAAATATCGAGATTTGTATGGTAAATGGATTAAATTGAACTCATCCAATGGTAATTATTGAGGTGGTCGAGCAAAAATATTTTCGGTTCATTTTGTGGATGGTTCTAGTTTGCGTCTGATTCAATTGGTCTAAATAAACGATAGAAATTTTATTAGGTTTGAACAAACGATTACATCATGGGCTAAAGTATCCCTCCCTCGAAACAAAAGAGGTCACTAAATGTGTTGCCTTGTTACAAACACGTGGAGCAAAAAAATTTCTATTGACCTCAATTGCATTTGCAAACACTGAATGTCAAATAACAAAACCTTCAAGCAAAGCGTCATGTTGAATTTTGAACCATTGATCATGCCCACAGGACATTTAGAATCTGATTCCACCTGAACCTCTAAAAAGCCTTTCTCTACGCAAACCAAATGAGCCGCCCTTATCGCTTCAGCCTCCGCAGTTATACTTGATTCGCAGGGGAAGTTACCAAGGGCACCAGCCCCCTTAAAGATGCCTGCAAAGTCCCTTGACACCCATCCAAAGCCACCTTTCCTAGTCGCCTTTCGCCAAGCTCCATCACAGTTCACCTTGCTTGCGCGAAAAGGTGGTCGCTGTCTCAACAGATAGGGCTAGACGCTTCAACCTGAATTGGACGCCGCACTTCATCCACCGAACCTCTTGCCTTGGTTTCATATCTTACTTCAGCCATGGTATTAGGAATAGGAAAATGATACACTTTTGTTTAACTCTCGCACATTTATGTTTAATTATGTTCGTTTTCATGCGCTTTATTCAATTTGACGACAGAAAATAAAGAGAAATGTGAGAAAAGCTAAAAAAAAGTGTGCAATCACATTCCTTAAGAATACCCATGAAGAATGTAGACAATACATAAAGCATGATAGTGCCCAACTAAAAACTAATCAAGAACTTAGCTCCTTCCTCCTAATCTGTAACGTCAAATTGTTATAGTAATCCAATATGTACATCTTCAAGAAAATGTTTCTGTTTTTAATGGTATTTCATGACTCATTAATGTAAACTAATTATCCTCTCTATGCAAACATCGAGTCAAGCGGTATGCTAAGTCAAACCAGAGTCCAGGCCCTCCAATATGCCTATGTGGGAGTTTGAAGTCAAATTGAGTATTCCAAACATTTGCTTGCTTTCTACTAAACCAACTCCATGAAGTTTATTATAGTTTTATCAACAAATGGTCTTTGAAATTGGGACTTTTCAGTTTGGTCATTGAAATTGAAAATCGCTTAAGTCTTCTCAAATACAACTCATAATTATTTTTTAGTGTGCCCAAAAAACGAGCACATACTCTATATGTCATTATATAAGTGGGAGGACACTTCAAAAAAAACCTTTCTCTTCTTATACAATTACATATGCGTACCATTCCGTTTTCCGAGAACATTAAAAATCCTCTTCATACTTATTGCTCCCCTTCCTCCCTTTTCACTTTTGAATTTACCATGATTATTTGTTGCTCTCCCACTACACCACAACGCACACGTCCTATACTCTTGGTCTTGGACCGCATTTATTTTACACATGAACAGATTCGTCGGCCTTTTGTTAGAGAGGTTTTTTTATGTATAAGACACATAGTTTGATACATCAAATATAATAATTTCAATTGTTAAAAATTTAAACAAAAAAATTTCTAACCAATTTTATTATGACATTTGATAAATTAAGTTACATTTCTGGCACACTAAAAATTAAATTTCTGAAGGACATCGGCCCAACAGCACCGCAACGGGGGCCTCTTCACACTTCTGAGCATCTCCATCCCATTAGTTAAATGATCACCTGAAAATAAAAGGACAGGAGAATTGTTCCAATTCTGTCGCCAAATCCTACATGAATTTGCTAACAACATCCATTACTCCTCCAAATTAAGTCATGAGGGTCCTTCACTTGAAAGCCCAACACAATATAGATAAACTGTGAGTGCTCCTTAGTTCTTGACTTGGACAGAAAGAAGACCTATCTTTTGTTGTTAACAAGGTCTGAAAGTAATAATTTGAAGTAAGAAAATAAGCATGTTTTCTAGACTCCAAAACTTCAAAATGAATAATATAAACATCCTTTATTTTCTAAGAACCGTGTGTGGTATGAAAGTTTTAATTTAATACTATAAAATTTTAGTATTAGTTAAATTGATGAGTTTATTCAACGTTCGTTAAGTCTTATATTCCATAAAAGCAGCTCTAAGATTCAGACTTTTCATTTGCTAGATAGGCTATGACCATTAAAAAGCATAAAATAGAATGATTAGTATTTCTAAGCTTAAAGAACTAAAACTCTCCTTATGCTAAAGTCCACCACAACCTTGTACTTGGCTCTACTGCTGTGTGTTGGACTGATAACTTATGTTAACCGACAGTTTATAAAACCCGTGCTATTCTGGACTTGAATCCAAAATGAAAATCCAGTCCATGATGCTATTTAATAGCATTAAACAATGACATGGGACTTGAATCCATTTTAATGATTCATAGTATATCCCATCCACCCTACCAAACGAGCTTTTCTTGATCGTTTCTTGATCAATTGGAGTGATAAAAGGCTTCCGTTGTTGCTCAAACACTAAAATTTTCAACCATGTTCTTGTTATATTATCAAATTGTTCATGACTTTGCCAAAGTATAATGTAGTACTGGAATCCAGTCATCATTCAAAGAAAGCAACTTTTTTAAATAATGGCACTATATTGACAGATTTCTTCATGTGACTCAAATACGAGTCGGTACATTAATTGTTATGCTATAAATGAAGAGAAATTTAACACGTAATATAACATTCTGTGTTTTGGATACGCTAAAAAAACTCTTCAACTCTGTTGAATTACAATCCATCCAAATCTGTTGAATTTTACATTTCTCTATTATTCTGAAAAGCATAGCTGGCTATAGTTGCATTGATATCTAAACATATCTGAACATCTCACACATGAACATTATCAAATTGTAAGGGCCAAAAATTGTATCCAGTGCTATTCCAATTGAGGAGTGATAATGAAACCTCAGTGCTATTCCAATTGAGTGATAATGAAACTATCTTAAGGTGAGATTTTTTGTCATTCACAGTTTCACGTTAATATCTAAGTTAATATTATAAATATTATGTTAAAAGCATGAAGTGATAGAAAAAAAAATGTATCTAGTGCTATTCCAATTGAGGAATGCTAATACGACTTTCTTAAAGTGAGCTTTTTCGTAGAATTTCTCCATGTTTTTTATACAATATTATAATATTAGCACAGATATTAATGTTAAACTGTAGATGACAAAAAATATATATAGATAATCTCATTTTGAGAAAATCTTCTTAGTATTTTTCATTCCAATTTCCAACCTTGTTTTTTCAAAAGTAGACAAATTCTAACTTTCAGTAATTAATTGAATAATTCAATTGATATATGTCTCTCCTTTTCCTCCAAAGGATATTTTTCTCACAAAATAACCTGACCACTCTATTATCACAATTAAATAAATAAAACAACAAAAAAAAAAGTTAAAAAAAAATGATAAACTTAGCATCTATTTGTATTATTATTTGTACAAAAATGTTAATCTTACCACATATTTGTACCATATCTAATAGAGACATGACTTACATATGTTGACGGACCCTAACTCTATTAGAGAGATGATTCAATGACAGTACAAAGGAAAAATTAGTTTCTGGTCCCTAGTTTCTAATGTTCATTGGCTAAGACCTTATTAGTTTTTAGATTTTAATTAAAATCCCTACATTAATATATTAATGAATTACACGTAAGTTACATAATTTTTATAAAAAAAGATTTAGTAATTGATTTAGAGTTTTAATACTCACACTTTTATTAAACCCCTAAATTAATTTTCAATTCAAACATTTCCCAAATAAAAAAATAAAATTAGACTAAGTTTGTACCCAATAAATTTTTATAAAAAATTTCAATTTTTTAATCTTATATGTATTCATTCTTAAATTTACCAATTTGTTAAAAATGTACCCTTTTTTAATTTAAAATGTACCCTTTTTCAATTTAAAATGTACCCATTTTTTATATAAAATTTCATTCAATCTTTTCTCTAATCCATTTTTTAAACTTATATGGATACATTCTATTTCATTGATTTGAGCAAAGGGCAGAGCCAAGTACAAGGCTCCCCAAGGCTATAGCATAGGGAGAGTTTGATTCTTCAAGCTTAAAAATATTAATTTTTGGGTTAGTTTATGATTTTTAATTGTCATATTCCACTTAACAAATGAATTTTTTTTTATTAATAAGGCTATTTTTAAGAATAATAAGAGTTAATAGATATTAAATAAACTCATCACTTTAACTGTAACATCCCACATCGCCCAGGGGAGTGGATCCTGTAAGCCTTATATATATATTCTCATCTCTACCCATGGGAGTGGATCTTGTAAGCTTTATATGTATATTCTCATCTCTACCTAGCACGAGGCCTTTTGGGAGCTCACTGGCTTCGGGTTCCATCGGAACTCCGAAGTTAAGCGAGTTCGCACGAGAGCAATCCCATGATGGGTGACCTATTGGGAAGTTCTCATGTGAGTTCCCAGAAACAAAACCATGAGGTCATCTCCAACCGAAGGGTCCAAAGGGAGAAAGGGCCGAAAATAGCCCGAAAACCGTCTCCAACCGAGAGCTAGGCCAGAGGGCTGTGGAATCTGAGAGGGCCCCACGAAATCGAAGAGGGCTGGAGGGCTGGCCAAAAAAATTAGTTTTCCTGTTGGTTATAACCGACAGGAATACATTTATATTAAAGCTAAAAATAATTTTGAATCCAACGGCTAGCTAACGTCAGCTAGTTAGCGCCAGTTACTATTGGATTCAATTTTTTTTTTTTAGGTTTTTTGGGCCTTTTTTTTTTTTTGAAAAAAAAAATTCTATTTTTTTTCCTATAAATACCTAAACCATTCCTCACAAAATTTTCACCATTCCTACAACATTTCAATTCTCATATTTTCCTTCCTCTTTCAAAAATCTATCCTTCAATTTTTTTAATAATTTTGAAATGGCCTCGTCTGTAATGAAAGGTAGGGCTTGGACCCGAAAAGAAGATGAAGCTCTTTGCAAGGCTTATAGATGGGTGTTGGAAGATAGTGTGAGGGGGAATTGTCAAACAAATGACGATGTTTGGACTCGTGTGTCCAAAAAATACTTAGAGTTCTATGAAGGCACCACTCCAGTGAATATTTAAAACCACGAGAGTTGTTCTTCAAGATGGAAGAAACATCTTCAGCCAAGTTTGAACAAATGGCATCAAGCATTGTTAGCAGCCGCAAGTAGAAATGAAAGTGGCGCTAATTACTATGACAAAGTAAGTGTTTTCACAATTTATTTTAAATATTTAATTATATTACATTTAATTTCATAAATTAATTTCCTTTAATTTTTTTCTAGGTACGCCAAGCGGAGGAATGGTATATGGAGAGCAGCTCGAAACCCTTTCAATTTCACAGTTGTTGGGAAATTTGTAAAGAGTGGTTGTTATTTGAAGATCCACCATAGAGAGCTCCTATGCTGGTGTTCGGAACTACATCCTCAGCTGCAGATATGGATGAAGATGGATCTCCAACCATTCAACAAACAAAGGTAGAAAATCCATTTCGGGTGAAGGTTCCATACCTAGGGCTATGGGACGAAACAAGGCACGAAGGTTGAAGGAAAAGGGCAAGGCAAATTATGATTATGCTGCTCAACATGAAGTGGCGGCCTCATTGCAATTATTGGAGGAGCAAAATGCCCTTGAGGCGGAAGAAAGGAAGTGTAGGCATGAAGAACGGGCCAAACAAATACAAGAAGAGATGGATGATAAGAATATGGAAGGGAACACTTCGAATTACACTCCAATGAGTAAGGCCTATTTTGATAGGAAAAAAAAAGAAGAAATTATGATCCAACGGCAGTTGTTTACCTTTGACTATACTTCTACGATGGCGGATGACGAAGATGATGTTGATTATGGATATTAAATTTAAGTTGTTGTAGTTTTTAAATTTAAGTTAATGTTGTTTTCGAATTTAATTTGTAGTTTTAAAATTTCATTTGTCGTTTTTAAATTTTAGTTGGAGTTTTTAAATATAAGTTGTAGTTTTTAAATTTAAGTTGTTGTTTTTAAATTTAAATAATTAATTATGTTTGGCCCTATGGCCCTCGGTTGGAGACAGAGGCAAATATGACATTGTACTGTTCATTAAAATGTTAATATCTTGGAGAATCCTGGAGGGCCAGAGGGCTAAAACGAGCCCTCTGGCCAACCATCGGTTGGAGATGGCCTGAGGGCGTGGTCGGGGCCTAAAGCGAACAATATCGTGCTACGGTGGAGTCGAGCCGGGGATGTGACATTAACCAATATTATATTCAATAGTAATAAATTAAAACTTTCATACCACAAATGGTTCCTTATTTTATTCACTTGAAAGCTTTGAAGGCTAGAAACCTGAAAACCTAGCATAAAATTCTTGCTTCAAATTACTACATTCAAGTTTTTACTATTATATAACTTTATGTAGGCAATATATGATTAAAATTTTGATTTCATAATAATAATTTTAGCCTAGCCCACTTATCGAATAATTTCTAGCTACACCATTGGATTTGAAAATGTATCCATGTCAAGTTTAATAAAAGAAATTTAATAATGTTATTAAGGTTAATATATATATATATATATATATATATATATATATATATATATATATATAGATTGTGCTTTTGAAAAATGGACCCATGCTTTGGTACAATAATTTTTTGCTTAGTTTTGATGAACGTACCCATGTACACACACACACACACACACACACACAATATATTGGAGAGTATAATTCATCTTTAATATTTTTAATCCCATAAAATATGGGTTTTATTTAAAATCTCATTAATATAAATAACTATAAATTTTATTCTTAATTTAAAAATATAATAACCTACGTAGAAATACATTATTACATTAATGTCAGGGACTTTGATCAAAAACTAAAAACCATCAAGGTTTTAGTCAAAGAACATTAGGAGTTAGGAACCGCATCTAAAGTGTCCCTAGTACAAATATGTAGTAAGTGCAACATTACACTTATTTCATCTCTCTGATAGATGTAGAGTCCACCAACACGTGTGGATTTCATCTTTATTAGAAAATGTTACAAATATATGTGGTAAAAACTACGTTTATTGTAAAAATAAGTAAATAAATAATCAATCCACATTACTCATTCTTAGAAAGATATGAGCCCCGAAGGCGTTTCCACAGCCCAAAGCCTCAACGTCACTGCCGACACGTCCACCACAAATATCTCACCACCACAAACAACGCAAACACATCCACCTCTAACAGCAATCTGATCAACTCCTCTCAGCCTCTCGGACTCGAAAATCTCTTCCCACACATCCTTGTTGGGATCGTATCTTCTCAAGGCACCATTGGCTTCGTCCACCACGTACATCACGTCCTCATCCATGGCTACCACCGGTCCTCTCCACCCAATAATCATCCCTTCCAACATGTCTTGCCACGTGTCCTTCTCCACATCATAGACAACTCCCTCTTTTGCAGCGTGTCTCTTAACATTGACCATGCAAAGCTTTCCTCTCCATCCCACAACGTCAATCACATCAGTTTTCGTGATTTCTCTGCATCTCAAGCTACATTTCTTAGTCAAATTGATAAACACTGTGAACCTAGGAGTTTCCAAGAAGCATCACTCCTCCCACAATGGAATCAAGCCATGATGGATGAGCTTCATGCATTGGAAGAAAACAACATCTAGAGCTTAGTTCAACTGCCACCAGGAAAAAGGGTTGTTAGAAGTCATTGGATTTACAAGATAAAATTTAAGTCTGATGGTTCTATCGAGAGACACAAGGCTAGACTTGTAGCTCGAGGCTTCACCTAAACTTTTGGGGTTATAAAGAAACATTTGCACATGTGGCCAAGATGAAATCAGTGAGAGTTTTACTCTCAGTGGCTATTAATTGTGGGTGGTCCCTCTATCAAATGGATGTGAAGAATGCATTTCTTCACGGAGAGTTACAAGAAGAAATGTATATGCAGCCTCCTCCAAGCTATATTGGCCTTAAAGGCAATGTCGTGTGTAAATTGCACAAGGCAATATATGGATTGAAACAATCCTCGAAAGCTTGGTATGCCAAGCTTAGTTCAGTACTAGAGAAAGCTAGATTTGTTCAAAGTAATGATGATTCCTCACTGTTTGTAAAAACTGGTACCAATGGGAAGTTGATGGTTCTCATCTACGTGGATGATCTCATCATCACAGGGGATAGTGCTGTTGAAATTGAGGCACTGAAACGTTCTCTACATCAAACATTTGCTATCAAAGATCTAGGGCGGCTCAAGTATTTTTTGGGCATTGAAATGGCAACTTCTTCAAAGGGGCTGCTTCTACATCAATGCAAATATTTACTGGATCTTCTTCAGGAAGCAAACATGCTTGACTGCAAACTTGCCATCACTCTCGTGGATTGTAAACTGAGACTCAACATAGAGGGAGAAGCCATGCATGATGTGAGTTATTATTAACGGTTGGTAGGGAAACTTATTTATCTCACTATCACACGCCCAAATATAACATATGCAGTGAGCTTGGCAAGTCAATTTATGCATTCTCCCACTGTTGATCACCTTCACATTGTTAAGAGAATCCTACGCTATCTCAAGGGTTCAATAGGGCAAGGAATCATTATGCGCAACAATAAGTCCGTTACCATTAGTGGCTACACGGATGCAGATTGGGCAGGGAATGCACTTGATAGAAAATCTACCACAGGGTATTGTACATTTATGGGTAGAAACCTTGTCACTTGGAAGAGTAAGAAGCGACAGGTCATTGCTCGCTCCAGCGCAAAGGTTGAATATCGAGCCATGGCAGCCACTGCCTGTGAACTTATTTGGCTTAAAGGGCTCCTTTCAGACTTAAGGTTTCCTACTCCGTCCCCGATGTCCTTTATGTGCAATAATCAAGTAGCCATGCACATTGCTGCCAACCCTATGTTTCATGAAAGAACCAAACATATTGAAGTGGACTGTCATTTTATTCAAGCTCAAGTTCAAACTTAAGTCATACGGACCATCTTCACACAAAGCCATGATCAACTGGCAGATCTCTTTACCAAGGCTCTGGCATCAACTCTATTTCATCTTTTTTTGGGCAAGCTTGGCTCAATTAACCTCCTTCATCCAGCTTGAGGGGAAGTGTTGAAGGAATGAAGTGTGTCCCAATGGGTTTAGGGTTAGCTACCATGGGTAGTATCTCTAGGGTAAGCTTAAGGCCATATTGTTGTAAATCAGCTTTTCCTTAATTTAAGGGAAGTGACTGATTAGTGTAAAGTAGATAAAGCTTTTCCTTGATCTAAGGAAGATGACTGATTGGGTTAAGTAGGTGAGCCCTAGTTGGCTGTGATAAACAGCCTTCTTTTCTTCCTTCTAGTTAGCTGCTTGCAACAACTAACTACTCGGACATCTCCTCACTCTCCTTTCTCATATATACCTTGTCACTTGTACATTTGAATATACGAAAATACATTGAATCTCAAAGCTAGAAAATCTACACCAACCAATTGAATTAACTTGGTACTTTTCCCTTTTGATTAAGTCCCACTTCTCCACTGAATGTGCAACATCCATAGAGAGGTGGGACCCGATCCCACTCGCCACGTAGACCACGTCACTTAGCACTCCTACCACACACCAACGGCGTGGCATGGTGAGTGGGGGACCGAAGGTCCAGTTTCTGGTAACTAGGTCGAAGACCAAAGGGCGAGGGAGAGTGGGGAGAAAGTTGTGGGTGGTGGCAGCGAGGAGGATTAGGTTGCCGGATGCGGAGACGGATTGGATGGGGAAGTTGCGGGATATGAAAGAGGGGTGGCGGAGGACGAGGTGGAGAGGTGGGTCGGGAGGGGTTGGGGGGAGGGGATGCCAGTCGGAGGAGATCGGGTCAAAGCTATAGAAATGAATGGAATTAGAGGAGGCGAAGGCTGAGGAGGAGAAGAGGGCGTAGAGAGAGAGAAAAGGAGGGAAGGAGGAGGAGTAGTTAAGGCGGGGCCATGAGGTGCAAACGGAGAACAAAACGGAAGGATGGACGAATGAGAGGCAGAGTAAGGCTATGCTGACCAAGCAGGAGGGGCTGATGTTGGTCGTCGTTTTGACTCTGTTTCGTGCGTTCTAAGGGAGATATGGAAGGCTCTCCCTCCGACATTGCCATAGGAAAAATTATGACGAATAACTTTGTCGAAATATGTATTATTCTTGTAGTGAAAGCAAAGAAAGTTATCCTTTTCGCCTTTAGAACCTTGTTTTGGTTTGTTTGTGTGAGAAGCGAAGATACATAAATAAAGAAACGAGTTGTCGAACTCAACTGACATCGTTCTGGCTCTGGTTGGCAGACAGACACAGGAGAAAGTGGGCAATCAAAATAATGTCAGCACCCGGTAACGTGATAATAATAAAAGACAAAAGCGGGTGAGAATATGACAATGCGCTACTTTTTGTGTGTTCGCCTGGTCCACCGAAAATAGCAAAAGCTTAAAAGGCATAATAGGTACCATATTATATTAATGGATCCCACTACGTCCGGCAAAATTATACACGATACGATAACCCTTTACAAAAATTACACGAAATAATTAAGTGTTAAGGTTGAAATTTAACATGTAACAGGTGAACACGTTAGTAGCCTGTTAATTTACACGGACACTCGAATCGCCCAACAAGTATCTATTTTCTACCTATTTGTTTCAACCCGTTAAGAGTATGGCTGATTTAGAAATTTTGCATGAGAAAGATTTGGTCCCTCAAGGATTGAAGAGGAAATCCTCCTCAAGATCCTTAGTGAGCTATTCACAAAAATTCATATTTATGTTTGGAACTGTTTATATTATAAATAAATAAATAAAATTAAAAAAAAAAAAAAAAAAAAAAAAAACTAAAATCATTTAGTTATCGAACTATATAAAAATATATCGACATATTTGGTAAAAGCATTACAAATAGTATATTCATTTGTTTCCGTTGAATGACTAAATAGCTTTAATTGATTTCTTGTTGAGTGATTTATCATATGAACAATATGCTCATAAACACAAAGTTTGTGAATAGGTCACAAATTATTTTGAGGAGAAACTCCTCCTCAACCTAAAGGAGCCAAGCTCTTCTCGTTTTACATACCTACAAAAAAACTAACATGAATTCACCACCCATCTTCTTTTCTCCCTTCCTCCCTAAGTTTCATCACTCATCACAACCATCGCACGCAATATTTGAATTGTACACGAAGTTAACATGAACCAAATTTGAAGTAAATAGAGTAGTACTCATACTCAACTAAAACAAAATTTGCTCATATGCAACGGCACATTACTTGCTCCCGAGAAAAGAACAGACACAAGAGTCAAGAGGGGACAGAAGAGGCAGCGGAACACTCGATCGAGAGGAAACCCCCAAAAAAAGGTTTATATCATTCGTAAGATAAATAAGTTAACGTGATGGAAAAAGTAAAAAATATATAATGATCATAACCAATAGAATGGATTTGGAATATTTGAACAAAAATTATTGAGAATTTAGAGAACAAAATATATGAAATTTTATAAAACTAATAAAAAGTTAGAGAGAACAAAGAGATTTATAAACCTTAATATTATTGTGGCTAGAATTTTCAGGATAAAATAAATGAAATTTCAAGAAGGAGAGGAGGAAAAACTCAAAGTTTATTATTCTTCGGTTGGACAATGTGAAAGAATATTTTCTTTGATAAAACTAAATCAAACTTTAGATTTTAATTTTTAGAGTTATTGATTATAAAATAAGATGTTAAATGTAGTTTTAAGATGGGTGTTATTGGAATTGAAAAGAAAAAGAAACCTCTTGTTTTAATTATTAGTGAATATAATATAAGAATTTTGTGTAAACTAAAACCAATATCATACTAAATTGACCAAAACAAAAAGTATAATATTAAATTATTTATAAAGGATGAATCATGAAAGGGTGAGGGTAGGCATACTAGGCTTATAGTGCCTCCGCCTCTGCAAAAAGGTAGATAAATATAAAATTATTGAAACATTTATTTGTAATGAAAAAATTGAACGAATATGATTTACATGATTTTTAAAATAAGATATAAAAAATAAATAGTTGGTCACTAAAAAAATATTATGGAATGAGTTCTACAAAAATATGTGTCAAAAGTATGTGGTCCGAAATCTTAACCCATAAATATATTTTTTCGTTGCTATAAAAGAACAAAGGAAAAACCTTGTATCGGTATTTCCATGCTACGTAACCGGATGAATGACATTTATGACGAATAATTTTGTTGAAAATTTGTTATTATTTCGGTTCTAAAAGCAAAGAAAGCACACTTTGGCTTTACAATTTTGTTTTGGTTTGTTTGTGTAAAGGATACATAGAGAAAGAAAGGACTTGTCAAACTCAATTGACCTAGTTCTTGTTCTGGTTATCGTGTTTGCTGGCGATGGCAGCGAGGACGACGACAACAGTGGCGCATCTACCAATGATGACGACGAGTGATCGTTCATACAGCGGGGTGTGGATACCCGATACATACTTTAAGGTTATTCGATGTTTTGAATAACATGGTGCACTCCGTTTTTACTAATTCAGAGTCTTTATCACGTTTGACTTGGGAAATCTTAAATTTACTTAGAAAAGTTATTAAAAGTGCTAATTACAGGTGCAAGCTTGACTAGCGTTGACAATGACAAGGCGCCTGTTGTGGAATCACGATCCGAATTTCTATGACTGGATCCATTGAAATGTTTGATAAAAAATGTTGATAAACTTACATGCCTTTGATTTTATTCTTTTGTGGAGTCACGAGATGCAAGTAGTTAGATGTCATGGAAGCAAAGGTATTTGTCAGAAAAAGGAACAAAATAGAGATCCCAACCTACAATAAATTCAAGATAGCCATCTGATATCATTGATGGTGTGTTTGTTTCCCTTCATTAGCCCTCATTGGACTGGACTAGATTAATAGTCAGTTCAGTCCCATGTTTGTTACTTCACAGGACTAGCTTTAGTGGGAGTAAGTCGGACTCGCCTTGACTAAGGACCGTGCTAGACGGTCTTAGCGAGAGACATCGCAAACCATGGGACTAGCTAATCCCTTTGATCGCTCTCTGCTCGCGTCCTCTACTCTCCTCTCTACTCGCGCTCTCTCCCTCTCCTTGTCCCCAACCCTGAATCATGAACAAAGATCTTGAATCGAACTTCAATCAGAGAACTCACGAGCTCCGTCGTCCGATTCACCTTCGCTCAGACCAAGCTCATATGTCGTGCCCTCAGACCCAGAAAACAGAGATATGAAGAACTTGGCCACAAGCTGCATCTTTGTCCTGTCCCACCTCATTCCCGCCGCTGAGGAATAAAAGCAGAGAAACGGACGACCACCACAGCCCACCCCATATATCCGAAAGAAACAATTCACATGGCATTGGCTCTGAACAGCATAATCCCCCACACCACAGCTTTAAGCCTAAGCACTTATGTGGCCTCTCCCAGAAAGTCCTCGAGCCCTCAATTCCAAAATAAATACAAAGTTTCAGCTCGCTCCGTTACCCGCAGCTCCAGCACCCGCTCCATGCCGTTTTCTTTGAGTCAAAACAAAATAAATACAAAGTTTCAAACTTTAAAAAATAAGAAGGAGGCCAGAGTAATTTGAGGTGGATCGAAAGAAAAAAGGAAGATGGGAGAAGACAGAGGTACAGAGAAAGGAGAGGTAAACAGTGGGCGGAGAAAAAGAGAGGTTTAGACAGAGAGAAGATGTCGAACAAAGAAAAAAGAGTTGAAAGAAGATGATTCTAGAAAGAAGGAAAAAGGTAAAATATTATAAAATATTAGTATTTGATTAAATTTAATAATAAACTATTAAAATATATAGATTATATAATATAATACTAAAGTCCTGCTTTTCAGTCCGACACTGCACCAAACGTTTCATTAAATCAGTCCAATTTAGTCTAGTGTAAGCCAGTCCAGCTTAGTTCCTGAAGCTAGTCCAATCCGAGATAGTCCGATGCAACAAACGCATCCTGAAGGGATAAGGATTCACTCTCCCCACTTTTTTTCCTTCCCTTTCCTATCCTCCTGTTTGAATGCTCAATATTTCAACTTTGTAGAAAAAGAAAAAAGTAGAAAGAGAAAGAAGTAAAACAAATCATGAGAGGAGAGGAGGGAGGGAAGAGAAAAAGGAAGGGGAGAGAACTCATTCCTCATTAAATTAAACTTTGTCCCTCGATTTGATTCGACGGGGACTCCGCCCCTCGTGTCGTCGGAAGTTGGAAGGCCGGGTTGGGAATTTATCATGGTAGGCTGGGAATTATCAAATTATGGATCAATTTTTTCCGAGCAATCGTGAATTTTGTCTTCTTGGTCTTCTTCATGGATTTCATCGTCTTCTACAACGTAATCAGGAATATGAAAAAGATCTGAATCAACGGTTCAAATGGTGATTTTAGAGGCTCCGGTTCAAAAGATCCAAAGAAGATATGAATCCCTTTTATTACTTTCAAATTTTATTTTGTGGCATTCTATTTAGGATTTGACTACTCATTGGAAATGCTCTTACAGGTTGGCTATAGTTACATAACTTGTATGACTCTATCAAAATTGGAAGGGCCAAAAATTGTATCCAGTGTTATGCCAATTTCCAAGCACTAGTTTTTTCAAAAGTAGACAATTCGCGCTTTCAGCGTTTAAGAGCAATTGAAACATCTCTCTCCTTTTCTCCACCAAAAGGATTTGTTGCCTCACAAACGTTAAAAAACAAAACAACAAAATAAAAAGTTAAAACTACATAAATAAATAATCAATCCGCGTTGCTCATTGATGGGCAAGATATCGATCGCCACGCTTCTAGCCGATATTCTGCCGTCTAAATTGCAGAAAAGATTCGGATTCGAGTGGACAGGGTGAAGCACATCCGTTAGTTTTTTTATTTATTTTTTGCAGAATATTAAATTGTCACGTAAGTCATCAAATTCACTTTTTTAAATTGGGTCATGAGAGTTCTTAACTTGAAAACTCAACACAGTATAGATCAATTGCGAGCGCTCTTCAGTGCTTGACTTGAGGAGGTGCGACCGTGCGAGCGAAGACAACGAGCGTGTTTTGGACTCATAGCTAATGTCAATCGACAAGTTATGAAACCTGTGCTACTCTGGACTTGAATCCGAAATAAAAAATCAGTCCATGATGCTATTTAATTGCATCAAACAATGGCATGGGACTTGAATCATTTTAATGATTCATAGCATGTCCCATCCGACTTACCAAACAGTTCCCTTCTTGATCAATTGGAGTAGTAAAAGACTTCCATTGTTGCTCCATCTTTTCAACATAGACAGAATATAGATCCCTTGCCACCATTAGTCCTCAACTCACTTGGATCTCCAAATTACTCGACGAAATTGGGTTTTGTTTTCCGTGCACTCCTGATCTCTTCGGCTTCTAATCCAATTTTTTTAATCCACTTAACGTACGAAAAGTTCCTTAATTTTGGTTATAATTAAGGGAATTGTTATTAACACTCCAAAAATCTCATTTGGCACTTCAAACATTTTATAATTAGAAAGAAAAATATACTTATGAAGAGTGTAAAATGAGATTTTTGAGTGCTAATAACAGTCTCCATGGCTAAATGGTTATTTCCAAGAAAGTTGCAGCTAATTATGTATGTAGTTAAGATTAGGGCTTACTATGTTTTACACCCTCAAAGCTTGGGATGAATTAAAAAATAGACCATGAGGTTTAATTTTAAGGAAAACTAACCAAAAAGGCTTAAAAATTTTATATTTTAACCAAAAACCACCTAATAACTTTTTTTAATGGTTAGAACAAAATCTAATATCAAACCAGCCCAACAAAATTAACCCAAAAAATGTAATTTATCAAACTTCCAATTTTGCCCTTAACGTCATGGCTTTCCCGTTTATTTGGTCCGTTTCGCGAGAGAGGAAAGGTATACAGATCTCAAATTTATTTATCTGTGATGTCTGTAATTTTCTCTGTGATGTCTATAGATCTTCTGCTCCGTCAAATCAACGAGCTCCCATTTTACTTGATTCTTTGGTTTTCCAACTGACTAGGTAATTTTCTCTTCCAACTAAATTAAGATTCAACTCCTCTCTGTCTTCCCTCTCCAATTCCAACACACGCATCAACAACCACCAACTCTGAAAAATGGCAGTGGAAACCTGATGCATGTGATGAACAGATGCAGATTGCGTCGATAGATATGCGACTTGATTTTCTATCTTTAGTTTGATTGATGAGAAAATTGAGATTAATTAAGATGGGAAATAAAAGCTTTCTCTATTTAGCATTCTTCAACTCCCAAGCCTTTTGACACTGCCTTTTACAAACCTTTTAAAATCCCTCGCAAGTTCGCAACCCTTTGAAATTATCTTCCACAACGTCACTGTTGAAAATAAAAACCACAAATTAATGCAAAATAAAAAATAAAAAAATAAATTTCTTTGTTCTTTTGTTAGATGAGAGAGAGAGAGTGAGAGACAGTGGCGGGTGCCAAATCCTATTTTCATCAAGTGCTATCTGGTTTTCTATGCATGTATAAATCTGTGTTTTGTTTCCTTAATTTTATTTTAGAACAGAGGATCAGATCGAACATGTGAGGTATAATACTATTATTTTATAGGTCTGCAGTTTACTAACAAGTTTATTTTTTTTTTCTTTCTTTCTTTTAGTTGAATTAAATATTACGTAATGGATTGATCTTGCTCAAAGTTTTGTCTAGCTTGGTAATTACAAATTTTAATTGTTCATGCAGGTACTACTTGTGCTAAAATCTTGACCAAGGCTATTTATACCGATTGTCTTATTTTTTTTTCACCTATATTTTTAATTTCATTCACCATAAAAAGTTAAAAAATTGAAATGTTATGTCTACACTCACTATTTTTTTATATGGTTATGTCTGAAACTGGACACGGGTACTATTTTTGAAACTAAACATGGATACTACACTATTTCTTAAACAAACTATTTCTGAAATTGAACACGGACACAAAACTATTTCTTAAACTGAATACTGACTATTTTTTAATACTAAATACGAGTACTATCACTATTTGTTAAACTGAACACTAACTATTTCTTAAATTGACCATTTATAAAACTAACACGGGTACTACACTTTTTATTAAATTCACTATTTATGAAACTGACACGAGTACTACACTATTTATTAAACTGACTGACTGACTATTTATGAAACTGATACAGGTACTACACTATTTATTAAACTGACTGACTATTTATAAAACTGACACATGTACTACACTATTTATTAAACTCATTATTTATGAAACTGACACGGATACTACACTATTTATTAAACTAACTAACTATTTATAAAACTGCCATGAGTACTACACTATTTATTAAACTGAATGACTATATATGAAACTGACACAAGTATTACACTATTATTAAATTGATTTACTATTTATGAAACTTAATACTGACTATTTCTTAAACTAACTAGTTATGAAACTAACACGGGTACTATGCTATTTATTAAACTCACTATTTATAAAACTGACACGGGGGGTACACTATTTATTAAATTGACTTACTATTTATGAAACTGATACAGGTACTACACTATTTATTAAACTGACTAACTATTTATGAAACTGACATATGTACTACACTATTTATTAAACTCACTATTTATGAAATTGACACGGGTACTACACTATTTATTAAACTGACTGACTATTAATAAAACTGACACGGGTACTACATTATTTATTAAACTGACTGACTATTTATGAAACTGACACAGGTACTACACTATTATTAAATTGACTAACTATTTATGAAACTGAATACTGACTATTTTTATAAATTGGAGTTCATGCATGTTTGTGTGCCCTTCTAATTAATAAAGGATAATGCTAAAGAAAATCAAATTTTAAACTAAATTTGCAAACGAAATGATAAGCACATTAATTAATGCTTAATTAATAATTCAATAATCAACATCTACATCATTTGATTTACAAAATTTGGTAAAAATTTGGTCTCTATGGTATTAACAAATAGAAAACAAGTGTGTTAATAATTGATTGGCACATATATAATTAAGCATGCATGGTAAGGAAGGAAGAAGGTCGACTCGGGGCTCGGAGTACCAATCAGTGACAACCAACAGTACTTAAATCAAAGATAAATATTAGTTGTTGCCTCTAAATTCAACTTCAACTTCAACTTCAAATTCAAGAAGTACATTAAAGAAGCTTAGTTAAAAGAATTTAGTTTTTTATTTTTCTTATTTTGTTTATATTATATTGTTATTTTGCTTATATTATATTGTTATTCAAAAGAAGATTGAGGGAGAGGGATGTGGAACAAGGCACACAGAGATGGTGTCAGTCTCACAGACACGCATCAGCCATGCATGGCACCTGCTAGTGCAGAGTTTAATAATTTATTAACTTTTCGATGAACAAATAAAAAGCCCAAATCCCATCTCTCTCTGCTGTACTTAATTGACTTTTACATCAATTGGGTTCTTGTTACTTGCATTTTTTTTTGAAGTGCCAAATAGAGAAACTGTCATCGGTTGGAAGAAAGCCAATACCACAATATCAATGCCTGGACCTTTCAAATCACAATGCGACAGTCAATCACATTTTAAGAATAACATTGACAAGGTTACTAATCCTCTTCTTTAGGGAAGGAAGTCTACGAGGATCACATAAAGCTTGGGGAGAACTTCCATTGAAAGCCCAAGGCGAACTTCCATTGCATGATGTGTCCACAGGCCGGAAGGTTTCAAATTCCCAGGGGGTCATTTAGGTAATCCTCAAAGCCAAAATCATCCAATCTTCCAGTCATAGCTTCCAAACCCAGCATTGAAGAAGGAATTGGTTCGGCAAGCTTCTAGAATCGAGAAGGGAATCCATCTTTAGTGGAAACGCACTTCCATAAGTGTACCCCAAGATTTTCGTATTTATCTGCTCTTGAGTTAACTTTGCCGATTCCAAAGCAGATTTGAGAGGGTGAGCGCCGACGAGGTCTCTCTTGACGCTGTGAAGTCTGAACCAAAGGGCGTTGTTTTGGATTCCTACGATTTGGTGCTTCGTTGTCTTCGGTGCCTCCCTTTTGCTTTCTCTGTTTCTTCCTTTCCTCCTTCATGTGTCTTTCAACTCGATTTGAATACCAAACACATTAATTTTTGTCTGGTGGATTAATGAGGTAGTGGCATACTTGTAAATAAAATGAAGTTTATTTGTAACAGAATTAGATGATAGAGTAGGTTCCGTTAGGGGCAAGGCCTTATTTCGTTTTGGGCTTTTGATTCAGCCCATGTATGTTCAATGTTTGTGAGGCTTGGTATAGATTAGTCTTGTCCTTATGATTAAATATAAAGCCTTTTGGTTAAAGAAAAGTACATGGTGGTTTTTAGTTAAATTAAACTTAGTCCAAACCATTTTCATTAAAACTCCCTTAATTTTATCATATTACACCATTAGATATTGAAATTATACAAAGTTGTGCATTCGATGTGATTGAATATATGATCATTCATTAAAGTGTATCCTTTTGTGTTCTAACGTGTAAGTAATATTTGAACTATATTGAAGAAAAAAAAAATTACTCATCAATTTAATGGAGGATTAGACATTCAAAGAGACAAAAAAAAAAATTAATTTATGCAATTTCAAAACCCCAAGGTGCAATGTGATAAAATTGGAACTTCATGACTCATTTGAAAACCACATTAAACCTAGAGGTTGAAAAATGTTGTTAACAGTTAAGATTACTTCCCGGAAGACATTCATACCAAGTCATTGTCCAAATCTCGATTTCTATGAGAAATGCTAATTAGGAGACTTTCTCAAAAGTGAGATTTTCTCAAAAGTGAGACTCTTCATGAACTCTCTATTATCTCACAGTTTAACATTAATTATCATGTCAACATTATAAAACATTGTACAAAAAACAGAAGGTAGCAGAGAGTCCATGAAAAGTCTCATTTTGAGAGAGTCTCCTTAACATTCTCCAATTTTTATTTCTCCGATTTACATTATGGATAATATGATTTTATTAGTTTGTTAATAGGTTGACTTTGTACTACGGTCTAATGGTATTCATCTTCACTTGTAAGTAAGAGGTCTTATGTTCGATTCTCATCAAAGATGAAGTTGAACCACATTATTCTACCAGACTCATTATGAGACTTAGCCCTCTCTCACACTCCCTTAGTGTAGATATTATCGTGTTAAAATAATAATAATAATAATAATAATAATAATAAAGGTTGACTTTTTCGATTACAATTAATAGGTTGACTTTGGTAACCAAATTTCCTATAAATACATTGTTAAGGTTAATATATATATATTTTTTTTTCCAAAAGAAATTTGGGGCCTCTCCTAGAGGTGTCAAGGATTGGGAGGAGTTGTATTGGATTGTTGAAGGAATGCTGTTTTGTTCTCTTGTATTAATAATTGCTCCATCATGCTCCAGAGACCAACTTTCGACTTTATGTTCTTACGAGGTGGAAATTAGATAGCCTCATGCTCACAACTCAATGATACAACTAATGGGTTCTATGTGAACAACCTAATTGAGTCTAAAAGTTTTGGTCTTGTCTACGGGTTTGTCTTCGGTAGTCAAACTTATCAACTAGTTCGACTTTTTTATAAAAAAAATTTACCGTACGATCATTTAGAGTCAATCTTTTATCGTTCATTTTTCGAGTATTGAAGAATATTTGTTTACAAAGGAGTACTCCCAGTGATAAAACTTACGTTTTTAAAGGTTTGCACAGCCTACTAAATCTTAGCTCAAATGCTTAATTTTTCGAGGATGTTCATGTTATGTTATCAAATTGTTTTATGATTTTGCCAAAGTATAATATAGTACTAGAATCCAATCATCATCCGAAGAAAGCAACTTCTTAAAATGATGACACTGTATTGAGAAAAAATTTCATGCACCTAAAACACAAGCCAATGTCCTTTCACTTGTGTTATAACACGTACCGGCCTAAGTTTTAGATATACTAAAATAATGAACAATATTTGGTTACTTAAGAATGAGTAGAAACTCATACTTAAAATTCTCTACGTTTCAATCATAGAGTTTTGTGATTATGATCAAAACCGTTCATATTATAAATTACTCTGTAAATATCATCTCTGCAACAAAAATGAATTAAAACTAAGATCGTTTAGTCCATCTATTATAGCACAACATTCATAGGATAGTTCATAGTGCTTTTGCTAATTCCATTCATCTATTTTTATATAGTTACATAACTAAACGACCTTTATTTTAATTAATATTATGCAGAGCCAATCTTTAAAGAGTAATTTATAATATAACCGGTTCTAGCCATAAACACAAAATTTTATGAATCGATGACGAACAATTTTTAATTATTCGATCTTTGCATAGCCAAGTATTATTCTTCAGAATTTTTGCATTACAATCCATCCAAATTTGTTGAATTCGTTACACTTCTCTTTTAAGGATTTGGATCCGGATCCAAATTGTGAAGATCCTAGAGATCCTTACATCTTAAATATTCATCGTATATCGTGTGGTCATAAATTATTTGATTTTGTTATTTAAAATCAAACATAAATAATACCCGACGAAAACTAATCGCACAATATACGATGAACGATTAAGATGCGAGAATCCTTAAGATTCCCACAAAGAGGATCCTCGTCCCTCTTTTAATACCATTATTCTGAAAAGCCACCTCACAAGTTGGCTAACATCTCCCACGTGACATTATCAAAATTGGAAGGGCCAGAAATAATGGCGAATCAACGAACTGTATCCAGTTCTATTCCAACCACTAGTTTTCAAAAGTAGACAAATTCTAACTTTCACCTTTTAAAGAACAATTAATTAATTAAGTAAATATTCAATTGGAACATATCTCTCCTTTCCTCAACCATGAAGATTCGTAGCCTCACAAAAGTTACAGAACAAAACAACGAAATAAAACGTAAAATAAATAAATAAAATAATCAATCCGCGTGGCTCATTCTGGGCAAGATATGGATCGCCACCGCCTCTAGTCCCGGAGGCGTTTCCACAGCCCAAAGCCTCGGCGTCGCCGCTAACACGTCAACCACAAATATCCCACCACCACAAACAACGCAAACTCTTCCGCCTCCGGCAGCGATCTGATCAGCTCCTCTCAACCCCTCGGACTCGAAAACGTCTTCCCACACATCCTTGATGGGATCGTATCTTCTCAGGGCACCCTTGGCCTCGTCCACCACGTACATCACGTCCTCATCCATGGCTGCCACCGGTCCTCTCCACCCTGCAATCATCCCTTCCGGCATGTCTTGCCACGTGTCCTTCTCCACATCGTAGACAGCTCCCTCTTTTGCAGTGTCTCCCTTAACATTGACCATGCAGAGCATTCCTCTCCATCCCACTGCGTCGATCGCATCTCTGCTGAATCTCCCATCTCGAAGCCCGCTCACTTTTTCCCAACCATTCGAATTAACTTGATACTTTTTCCATTTGCTTAAGTCCCACTTCTCAACTGAACGCGCAACATCGATCGAGAAGTGGGACCCGATCCCACTCGCCACATAGACAACGCCGCTCAGCGCTCCGACTGCACACCAGCGGCGTGGGGTGGTGAGTGGAGGACCGAAGGCCCAGTCTCTGGCAGCTGGGTCGAAGACCAGAGGGCGAGAGAGAGCGGGGAAAAAGTTGTGGGTAGTGGCGGCGAGGAGGATTAGGTTTCCGGACTCGGAGACGGATTGGATGGGTAGGTTGCGGGAGATGAAAGAGGGGTGGCTTCGGAAGAGGCGGAGAGGCGGGTCGGGAGGGGTTGAGGGGAGGGGATGCCAGTTGGAGGAGATCGGGTCAAAGTTGTAGAAATGAATGGAATTAGAGGAAGAGGAGGCGGAGGTGGAGGAGGAGGAGGAGGAGAAGAGGGCGTATAGAGAGAGAAAAGGAGGGAAGGAGGAGGAGTAGATAAGGCGGCGCCATGAGGTGCAAACGGAGAACAAAACCGAAGGGCGGACGAGGGAGAGGCATACTTGAGCTATATGGTCCGGCAGACCAGGCAGGAGGGGCTGATGTTGGTCGTCTTTTCGGCTCGGTTTTGTGCGTTTTGAGGGAGATCTGGAAGTCTCTGCCTCCGCCATTGCCATTTTTGTACCAAAAGGAAAGAAAGTTATCCTTTTTTTTTTGCCTTTTCCAAATTACAACTTCGTTCTAGTTTGTTTGCGTGAAGGATGCAAACAGAAAGAAAAGGCTTGTCAAACTTGACTGACCTAATTGTGGTCGGCAGTCACTCACAAGAGGAAGTGGGGAGTCATAATAGTGTCAGTACCCGATATGATAATAAAAGACAAAAGCGGATGAGAGTATGACAATACGCTACTTTTTGTGTGTGTTTACTTGGTCCACCCAAAAGCCAAAATAGCAAAACCCTAAAACGCCTAATTATTTGGATAACGGAGATCAAATTTCTAAACTAAATAATATACCATTTTATCTTAATAGGTCTAACTAGTAACTACATCTTCCAAAATTTAACAAGACACAATTACACAATACAAAATAACACGAAAAAATTAAGTGTTTAATTTGAAACTTAACAAGTGAACCCGTTAGTAGTCTATTAATTAACGGGTATGCTCGAATCACCCAACATGTATTTGTTTCAACACTTTAAGAGTCAGATTAATTTAGCAATTTTATTTGAGAAAGACTTGACCCTCAAGAAATGAGAAAGAAGTCCTTCTCAAGATACTATGATATCTATGATTCGAACGGTTCATATTATAAAATGTAGATAACATTTTACCCTATCAAGTTTGTGTTCAGTCGCAACCTTATACAATATTTTTATAACATTTCAATCTCATATATTTAGTTACTATTTCATTTCAATTTCATACAACCATTAGAAAATCTGTTAAGTCAGTCGTTAAATGGTGACGTGGCAAGGGTGAAACCTACAATTTGCTGATTTAGAGTTCAAATTTGTGCCATGTGGTAAAAAAATTAAAAAATGCCCCAATTTGCAGTTTATGCAAATAGAATGAAGTACAAAAACAAAAACAAAAAAAAAAAAAAAAAAAAAAAAAAAAAAAAAATCAGCTTTTTTGGTGTGAGGAGTTCAATGACGTTGTTTCTATGGATAGCTCCTCATCTTAGACGCGCATTGATTAGACGTCTCTACAACCCAAACAGCATCCATAGCACCATAATTTCCGATTAAATAACTTATGCATCTGGAATCAAGAACACTCCGATCGATATTTCCAATTTCAATTTAATGATCACAATTTTTTGGGCGAAATCATCGATATGGATGGAAGATATACCTTCATCCCCTATTTATGTCAGACGTAAAAATTCTGACCATACATGCGGGTTGCGGCCAAGAGGGCAGCTCTCGCATCCATTTTCTATAAACTTATCGTAGGTTTTGACGATCCGGCAATGGAGGCAAGCCCTAACCTCGTGGACGAAACTCATCGAAATCTAGCCAATCCCGACTGTGCGTTTATCATCTTCTTCACTGCACTTTAACACTTATGATTCTTTGTTTTAATTATTGCGTATCAAAACGTGGATCCCCGAATGTATAGTGTCCAATTGCAATACAACATCCTACTCTTGTCACATATGAGAGTGGAGATACAGCCTCAATATCGTTTTATTAACAAAAAGTGGAATTAAAAGGGAGAGCGCACCGTCCATCCCATTCTTCTCCCAAAATACCCGAATACAAGTGGATTGCCTTTGTGAGTGAAGTACTATCTTATCAATCAATTGCATTCCGGTTTAAATCAACCGCTTCCTTTAGTGTTGCTTATAATCATAACAAAGCTTTTGTGACTAAAACTTTAGAAACAAAAGTTTAACAAGATGGCCAAGGAATGTGTTTTTGTAGGCTACAGCTTAATACTCGTCTTTATGGTCGTCTTCCTACTATTATGTCTCTTTGTACATTTGGGTGTGTCTGTTATCCATATCTAGAGGCTTATACCGCTAACAAATTGGCATCCCGTTCCAAAGAACGTGTTTTTGTAAACTACAGCTTGCAGTACCAAGGCTACAGGCCTCGGCCCCACGGTCTCCTCTTCTGGTCAACGCTCTGAGCCCATTTTGCAGCAACCAACATTGGAGCATGTTGTTGCTGCTCCTCCGGTCCCTAGCCACACCATGGTGACCAGATCACAAACTGGGCACTCTCGGCCCAAAATTCGAACCGATAGAACAGTACGCTACCCTTTACCTCATGCTCTTACTGTTGCTCTCATTGCTCCTACAAAGCCTACTTGTCATACGCTGGCTGTTCGTATTCCTGTGGCGTGTTGCTATGACGGAGGAATTCAATACCTTACTTAAAAATCAGACCTGGACACTTGTGTCACCTTCTCCTCATCAAAATGTTGTTGGTTGTAAATGGGTCTTCGAGATCAAACGCCTTGCCGATGATTCCATTGAACGGTACAAAGCCCATCTAGTGGTCAAGGGCTTTCATCAGCAGCAGTGGGTTGATTATGATGAGACCTTTAGAAACCTGCTACAATCCGTATAGTTGTAGCCTAGCTGTCACTCATGGTTGGTCCCTTCATCAGTTGGATGTCAAAAATGCCTTTTTGCAAGGCTTTCTGCTTGAGGATGTCTATATGGTGCAGCCACCCGGTTTTGTTAATCCAAAAATGCCACACCATGTCTGCAAACTTCACAAAGCTATTTACGGTCTCATGCAGGTGCCTGGTTTCAACAATTCAATTCCTTTGTTATTCGTCAAGGGTTTGTTCATGGTCAAGCTGATCCTTCCTTGTTCATTTTTCATCGGTCTGCTTGTACCTTGCTGTTATTGCTTTATGTTGATGTTATAGTTTTGACTGGTGATAATAAGGATCCTCTTTTTCGGTTCATTGCTCTGTTGGCCAAGGTATTTGATATAAAGGATCTTGGGCCGCCCCACCACTATTTTCTTGGCCTTGAGGTGCTCCCACATGCTCCTTATGGCCTTCATTTATCTAAGACCAAATATCTAGTTGATATTCCCAAGTGGACTAACATCGTTGATTGCAATCCGTGCTCCACACGCATTGCTAGCTGTGCCCAGCTTTCCAATGAGGGTGACTCCCTGCTCACTGACCCCATAGAGTTTCCTCAATTGGTTGGTTGACTTGGTTCCCATCATTATCTCACTTTGACACGCCCTGACATTGATTTTGCGGTTAATCATGTTGCTCAGTTCATGGCTAATCATTGTGCATTACATCTCATTACTGCTAAGCGTATTCATCGTATAGTAAGGGCATTCTTGAACTTCGGATTCAGTTTCGGTCTGGCCCTCCACTGTTACGAGGGTTCTTTGATGATGATTGGGCTAGATGTCTTGATGCGCATCATTCTACATCTGGGTACTTAATTTTTCATGGTCCTAATCTTATAACTTGAAGCTCGTCGAAACAACCGACACTTTCGCGTTCGAGTGCGGAATCAGAATACATGGCTCTTGCTCATGCTTGTGCGGAATCGATTTGGTTGTCTTATGTTCTTCGCAAACTTCATAGTTAGGCTCCTGGACCTATTCTTCTCTTTTGTGATAACTTAAGCACTACTTCCATGGCTACCAATCCGATTTTTCATGCTCGCACTAAACATATTGAGTTAGATTATCATTATGTTCGTGAGCGTGTTCAGTTAGACACTCACAAGGTCCAATTCATATCGTATGTGGATCAACCCGCTGATGTCATTACCAAAGGTCTCTCAAAGGCTCGCTTCTATCTTCTCAGTTCCGAACTTGTCTTTCAGAGACCGCCAAGTTTGAGGGGGATGTTTCCCTTTAGGAATTATTTTTCCATCCCTATTTCCATCTACATATTATGCACTCAAATGAGCTCCTTACCCAGATAGTATCTAGGTCGTGGGCAACAAAGTTAGTTAGAACTGATCGTATCATGATTCTTCATCACTACGTTTTACTTCCATCTACACGCAGAAATATTCCTCCATGATCTGACAAGAGCTCCTTCCTCAGCTCGTCAAGCTTCAACTCCAAAATAGAGGAAGTTCGACTGTTTTTCACTGAATTTATACCAGCTACTTTCCTTCATCCGCTAGTCATTTCAAGCTTGGAGTATAATGTTGCGAAATTGATGGTACTTGTGCAGCAAAATATAAAGTAAATAAGCTACAATATTTACGAGATTCGGCAAGTATGTCTACACCCTAATTGTTTCTCATATTTTCTGAATAAAGTATTCATCAATTTACACCTGAACTTGTAAGGATTGACCAATTTCTGCCTCAACTTTAATTTTAACCAATTTATCCCTTCAACTCTCATAATAAATCAATTTGCACTTTACTGTTAATCTTTTTAATTTCTCATCTATTCCATTAAGTAGATATCTGCATGACAGCTTTAAAGGACAAAAAAATCATCTTTCCTACACCTATCTTCTTCCTTTTCTTTGGACTTTCTCTTCTTTCTTCTTTTCTCCAAGCCGAGCCCGTGCTGGTTCTACCGGTGCTCCACCGGCACGATTTTCCCGGCCAACACCAAAAGAAACACCAACCTCTACTTGACATCAAAAGCTCTGATATTTGGGTTGAACCCCATCAAGGAAATGCAGTGAGCGTGGCCTCAAAAACGAAACCCCGGGAAAGCCCATCGCCACTTCTGCGAGCTCTTAAGTTTCGAAATCGTGCAATGGAACAGCTTTCATTGACTCCGCCATGGCGAACCTACATCGCACGGGGCGTAAACCGAGTCGAACACCAAAATTGGGCTTCTGGGTTTTGAAGGGAGGTTCGATGAGAACTTGAGCCACTGGTTCGAACCGGAGAAGTAGAGCGCAGTGAGCTCAGTGAGGACCATGACTCGGGTTTGGGAGTCAACGAGGACAGAGCTGAGGGAGGACTCGGAACTGGCGAGTCAGAGGGTTGCAGACGACGAGTGACTTGGTTGACTCGGGCGGGTCGGGCGAGTCGCCCCAGAGGTAGACGAGGCCGAGGGAGGAGGCGACAGGGTGTGGGGAGCGGAAGGGGAGGAAATCGAGGGGGAATCTGAGCCATTGGTTGAGGTCAGGGTCGAAGCCGTGGAGGCAGGATGGGGAGGACAGGTGCCGGTGGTGGGGAGGGCGGAGGTGACGAAGCTCCTGACTGACTGACTCGCTCTCCTAACTCAGAGCTAGGTGAGTGAGTGAGTGACCGAGTCACTGAGTGAAAGACTGTTTGGGCAGCTGCCCTAAATCCAAAAGCCCTAAACTTTATCGGTTCTTTGTGTTTCAGGTTTGCTGGGCAGCTGTAAACTGCAAAAGCAGCATATCAAATGGACTGGGCTGCAAACAGCGGAGAAGGGGGGTGTTGGCGGCAGTCACGGGTTCGGTTTGGAGAAAAGGAAGAAGAGAAAGGTCGAATAGAAGGAAAAAGATATATGGGAAATTTGGAAAAATAGCCAAAATTTAGATCCCATATAAAATTATAGTCATTTTTTTAATTTTATTATAATTAGAACCAAAAGTTGATATAAAAATACTAATATACTCTTTTAACAATGAGGGAAGCAATTACGCCCACCATGGCAAAGATTAGAGCTGTAACCACAAAACTCGTTTTGGTGTTATCTGATTCCAACACTTTTTCTTCAAATCAACTTTGCAAACAATTGATCTACAAAAAGCACAATCCTTTTTCTATAAATCTTGTTACAAATCAGAGCCAAATTTGATTTTAACGTGTACTTAAATCCAATTTGATCTTCAACGAAGAGAGATGCAAGAGAGAAAGAAAGAGGGAGAGCTTACTGCTTAGTGGTTACCTTAAATAAATGATATGATTGTCTTCAAAAAAACAAATTGTAATGTTGCGTGATTGTAATGTTGCGTGAGGCTCCAACCTTTGGGTTTTGCTAGGATGGGAAGAAGATGACAAAGATTGGGATTTTAGAAAAACTTAGAAAAGTAAATGTTAATATCATATGGAAAAATAACCAAGAGCTTAATAAAACTTCTCATGAAAAATTGGCTGAGCTTTTGAGCTTTTTGAGAGGGCTAGAATTGTCTAGGTTGCTGACGTGAAGCTTTGAATTTCTTTGGATTTGTTTTGTAAAAAGTTTTAATCATAAGGGTGTATTAGTACTTTTATATTAGATTTTGGTTATAATTATCATAAATTTAAATAGGTGGCTATAATTCCATATGAAGTTCTAATTTTGGTTATTTTTCCAAATTTCCCAAGATAGAAGACGTAGGAAATGACTTTTTTGCCCTTTAAAGGCAGTCATGTGAATACCGTTAACGAAAGAATAGATGGAAAATTAAAAAAATTAACAGTATGGTGCAAATTGACTAATTATGAGAGTTGAGGAAGGAAATTGGTCAATCCTTACAAGTTTAGGAGGTAAATTGATGAAAACTCTATCTGAATTAACAGGAATACAAAGATAATTCTCACTATTTTTTCTCTCTATCTTTCTAGGCTTGGTATAGCTTACATGAATTTCTCTATTTTGTGTTGTGTTCTTCAATGATACAAATATATTTCTTTATACAAAGGTTTTCGTTCTTTCTTGGTCATACTTAGTTGCTCGTGCCTCTCAATCTAACAAATCTACAAAGCCACTTTTTTTGAAAATTTTGTAAAACATGTTCATACTTAGTTTCTCACATTTACGATGGGCATTCACACATTACAACATATAAAACTTTCTTTCCTAAAGGTTACCATGGGTTTTGGTAGTTTTACCAATGAATATTACTGAGTTGGGAGATCCAAAGTCAACGGAATAAGCAATCATTGGTGAAACGACGATTCTTCAATATTCAATGAAACTTAAAAAAGTAATAATAATTTGATTCTTTCTACAGCATTTCATGCTTGTAAACATGTCTAGTTATCCTATCAACATTAACAAAATTACATGAATCTCCTCATACTCCTAGACAAATTACATCTTCTCAATAATATCCATACAAATTCTCAATAATATCCATACAAATGCTTTGACTCACACTTCACACACACTTGCTTAGAACTCAAGACAAGAAGAAAGCAATATCTCAGCCTCTCTACATATCCGTTGTTTGTTAGTTTCTAGCCTGTAGGTTTTGTCTTTGACGAACAAAGGATAAACGGGCAGCCAACCAAACAAGTGATTAAGTAGTAGCTGGAGTCTGGAGTGGGAGGAGGACTAATTTCCTGCATCCCTGGTACGCCACCACCGGCCTTCTGATCATCTTCATGGCTAGCTCTTGGTCTCAGTGTCCGCCTTTCGAGTTTGCGAGCAAGTACTATCACGTGGCCGGAGATGGAGGTGGCTGTGTGAGGCAAAGCAGCTTCTTTGGAGGCAAACCAGTGCTTAATCAGGGCGTAGGGTATTCTGTTATTCTTGGCTTTGGAGCCTTCTTTGCTGTCTTCACATCTTTCTTGGTTTGTTTTCTTTACCTTATTATTCCCATCTTTTTTGGATGAGTATAAATTTGTCATTGTTACCCTTTTAATCCATTTACTCTAATTAATTACTCTAATAAATTGTCGCATCTCAATAAATTGTCCCATCTAACTGCTATACTGCACAGTTCTTAGATTAATATAGTAATCCCGTTTTGAAGCACCCCAAATATGAGCTTAATTGGAGCACGAATATTTGCATTTCTGGTGTTAATTAGTGCAAGAACTTTTACCATTCTTATTTTCTTATAAATTTGGCAAATTGGCAATGACTGCAATCTGAAGAGGTGTAGAAAGGCGATTTAAAGAATTTGAAAGTCGATGAAAGTGCAAGTAAATGCTTGATATATTTCCAGATGTGTTGCTCCAATGCTGACACTAGTTTATTGTCGTTCTGTTCAAGGGGAAGAATGAGAAAGGAATATATATTTATATTTTGTAAGGAACTAGATAACTAGACTCTTAATTGCTTGTGTAATGCTATTTAGTAACCTTGCAGTCTATTGATTCATACAATTGTTTGCATCAACAATTGCTGATTGTATGTTTATCTTTCGGTCAGGTATGGCTGGAGAAGCGATATGTTGGTTCCAAGCACACATCTGAATGGTTCAACACTGCAGGAAGAAGTGTTAAAACAGGACTCATTGCCAGTGTGATTGTCTCCCAGGTACAGTACAGTCCCTAACTAGAATCAGATGCAACCGTTCACAAATTCTTCGGGGAAAATTCTGTATTTAGAGGCAACTTTGATGAACTCGTTGCTCTCCTTTGCGAAAACTTGTACAGTGGACTTGGGCTGCTACAATCTTGCAAAGTTCAAATGTTGCTTGGGAGTATGGAGTAAGTGGACCTTTCTGGTATGCTAGCGGCGCTACTATTCAGGCATGTCGAAGCTGTTTCCTTTCTGTCAATTGCTTGCTACAGTACTTATAGTCTAATTATATCACGGAAAACTAAGGCATGCCAGATTAACAATTTAACGTTTCTAAACATAGGTACTCTTGTTTGGTATAATAGCCATAGAGATCAAGAGAAAGGCCCCTCATGCTCACACTGTATGTGAAATCGTGAAAGCTCGGTATGTGTATAGTTCGATAAACTAAATTATATGATTCATTGAGTTCCATCCTTTACTATGATTGGTTTCCTAAACCTCATAGTTTACTAATATATTGAATAATGTTCCTCTTCTTCAGCTGGGGCACAGCGGCACACATTGTCTTCCTCAGTTTCTGCTTTTTGACAAATATTATTGTAACTGCAATGCTGCTGCTCGGAGGTTCTGCTGTCGTAAATGCACTTACAGGAGTAAACATTTATGCTGCTAGCTTCCTTATCCCTCTTGGAGTAATCGCCTACACATTAGCTGGAGGACTAAAAGCGACGTTCTTGGCAAGCTACATACATTCTGTTATAGGTAGTCACTTAAATTTCTTTCATATTTTCCCTTGATGTTATTTATTATGTTTTCGTCTTTTCATGTCAGCCTAAGATACGTTTTGTTCTTCGTGTATTTGGTTTCAGTTCATGTGGTGCTAGTCATATTTGTATACCTTGTGTATACGGCAAGCAGTGAGCTTGGTAGCCCAAGCATCGTGTACAACCGCCTTGTAGAGGTAGCGAGTAAATCAAGGATTTGTCAGGAGCCAGTTTCTCATCACGGCCAGTCTTGTGGTCCTGCGAGTGGGAATTACAAAGGGTCGTACCTAACTATGTTGAGCTCCGGAGGACTAGTCTTTGGGATTATCAACATCGTCGGAGGCTTTGGCACTATTTCTGTTGATAATGTAAGATGATCAACAGATTAGAATTGTAACTTATTAGCGGACATTTTTATATGTTTCGATTCAGAACTTTATTTGTCATATTTGACAAATTAACATTGAAAACTTCAGGGATACTGGGTAAGCGCCATAGCTGCACGGCCTTCGTCAACTCATAAGGGCTACTTGTTAGGTGGGCTTGTCTGGTTTGCAGTCCCATTTTCTTTGGCGACATCATTGGGACTGGGAGCACTGGCCCTTGATCTACCACTAACCGAAAGTGAAGCAAGTCGGGGACTTGTTCCTCCTGCCACCGCTATAGCTTTGATGGGAAAAGGAGGATCTGTTCTTCTTCTTACTATGCTTTTCATGTAAGTTCTTGCCTATATGTTTTGGTGCAAAACAACATATAACGTGCTTTTCGATCATTCAACTTTGTTATATATTGAGCAGGGCAGTGACTTCTGCTGGTTCGTCAGAGCTTATAGCAGTATCCTCATTATGCACGTATGATATCTACCGCGCATACATAGATCCAAATGCAGATGGAAAGAAAATCCTCAAGGTATCAAGGGGCGTGATCCTTGCTTTTGGTTGTTTTATGGGGCTGCTGGCAGTGATACTAAACAAAGCTGGAGTTTCATTGGGTTGGATGTATCTGGCACTGGGAGTGCTCATCGGTTCAGCAGTTATTCCCATCGCGTTTATGCTTCTATGGAGAAAGGCAAACGCGATTGGTGCAATCCTAGGAGCAACTGTTGGCTGTGTTCTTGGGATCATCACATGGCTATCGGTCACGAAAATTGAGTATGGTCGCATAAATCTGGACACAACAGGTCGAAATGCACCAATGCTTGCAGGAAACCTCGTCTCTATACTTAGTGGTGGAGCCATACATGCTATCTGCAGCTTCTTGTCACCACAAAACTACGACTGGGGTACCACTAAGAAGATCACCGTGGTTGAGAAGGCAACGAGTGATCTTCCGGCAGAAGAGTACAAGGAAGAAAAATTACTGAGAGCAAAGGCATGGATAGTGAAATGGGGTGTTGGCTTTACTGTTGTGATCGTTTTACTGTGGCCTCTTCTCTCTCTTCCAGCAGGTAAATCCAGCAACTTAGCGAACTTAAACGTTGGTAGGAAGATGAACCTTTCTTGTTGCTTATCTCATGTTTGGTGTGTGAATGCAATGCAGGTGATTTCAGTATAGGGTACTTCACATTCTGGGCGGTCATTGCAATAGCATGGGGCACAATCGGTTCAGTTGCAATCATCGCTTTACCGGTAATAGAAAGCTGGGAAACGATCCAGAGCGTAATTCTGGGAATGTTTACAAATGACAGGCTCATGGAGAAGGTTGAAGAAATGAATCTGAAGCTGCACACAATCATGTTGGCCATACCGGAATCTGAGAAGATTTACTTGCTTGAGAAGGAGAAGGCTAAAAAGAAAGAAGCATTGGAGCAAGGAAGCCACTCACTTTCTGCTGCGGGACAACCATGAGAAACTGAGAATTGGGTTGCACACCCCTCTTAATCATGGCCCTTAATTTTCTTTGATTTGTTTCAATCGAATGGCTCAGAAAAGAGAGGGTTGTGCAGGAGGTGAAAAAGGGTGTACAAATATCATTTCCTGACGTGTAATCAAACGCTACTCAAAGAATTGTATAATGTCTCTGTGTTCACAACATATTTGCATTTGATAGGATGATTCAAGTATAACTTATTATACGTAGAATCTTTTTACACGTAAAAAGAAAGAGAAGAAAGGCAGCCCAATTCAATAGGTAACTGGTCGAGGATAACGGATTTGGATCCTCTCCTGAGCTAATGGAGAGGATCCTCCTCAATCATCGTGGACCGTTGGATTTTTATCCAACGGCTACAATCATTATAACTTTAAAGGGACCTTCCTGTTTGTAACCGTTGGATAAAAATCCAACATCCCACAATGATTGATGAGGAGGATCCTCTCCATTAGCTCAAGAGAGGATTCAAATCCAAGGATAATAGCTACTCACTCTTTCTTTAACAGAGTGTAGGACACAGCTAAAAGCCACCTACCAAGAATTACAATCACGGTCAACACCACATGACCGATCTACCGTTGTTCCAGCTCAACGATAAGATCGAGGTATTCCTCGACAATTGTAAATGAAAGATATTAAGTTCGATTATGGTTGATGAAGAGTTCAAATATACCTCTTTATACAAAGGTTTTCGTTCTTTCTTGGTCATACTTAGTTGCTTGTGCCTCTCAATCTAACAAACCTACAAAGCCACTTTTTTTGAAAATTTTGTAAAAAATGTTCATACTTAGTTGCTCACATTTATGATGGGCATTCACACATTACAACATATAAAACTTTCCTTCCTAAAGGTTACCATGGGTTTTGGTAGTTTTACCAATGAATATTACTGAGTTAGGAGATCCAATGTCAACGGAATGAGCAATCATTGGTGGAACGACAATTCTTTCAATATTCAATGAAACTTAAAAAAATAATAATAATTTGATTCTTTCTATAGCATTTCATGCTTGTAAACATGTCTAGCTATCCTATCAACATTAACAAAATTACATGAATCTCCTCATACTCCTAGACAAATTACATCTTCTCAATAATATCCATACAGATTCTTGGAACAGTTGTGAATTGTGATTGGGAAAAACCATAACGCCATCGGACAGACAGCTTCCTTGTTTGACTCGCACTTCACACACACTTGCTTAGAACTCAGGACAAGAAGAACGCAATATCTCAGCCTCTCTACATATCCGACGTTTGTTAGTTTCTAGCCTGTAGGTTTTGTCTTTGACGAACAAAGGACAAACGGGCAGCCAACCAAACAAGTGATTGAGTAGTAGCTGGAGTCTGGAGTGGGAGGAGGACTAGTTTCCTGCATCCCTGGTACGCCACCACCGGCCTTCTGATCATCTTCATGGCTAGCTCTTGGTCTCAGTGTCCGCCTTTCGAGTTTTCGAGCAAGTACTATCACGTGGCCGGAGACGGAGGTGGCTGTGTGAGGCAAAGCAGCTTCTTTGGAGGCAAACCAGTGCTTAATCAGGGCGTGGGGTATTCTGTTATTCTTGGCTTTGGAGCCTTCTTTGCTGTCTTCACATCCTTCTTGGTTTGTTTTCTTTACCTTATTATTCCCATCTTTTTGGGATGAGTATAAATTTGTCATTGGTTACCCTTTTTATCCATTTACTCTAATAAATTGTCGCATCTCAATATGTTTACCACAATATTTCTCCACCTTTTAGGCGGGCTAATTGCTATACTGCACAGTTCTAAGATTAATCTAGTAATCCCGTTTTGAAGCACCCCAAATATGAGCTTAATTAGAGCACGAATATTTGCATTTCTGGTGTTAATTAGTGCAACAACTTTTACCTTTCTTGTTTACTTATAAATTTGGCAAATTGGCAATGACTACAATTTGAAGAGATGTACAAAGGCGATTGAAAGAATTTGAAAGTCGATGAAAGTACCCGTGATCTATATTTGTTATCACAGTTCCAGATTGCAAGTAAATGCTTGATATATTTCCAGATGTGTTGCTCCAATGCTGACACTAGTTTATTGTCGTTCTGTTCAAGGGGAAGAAGGACAAAGCAATATATATTTGTATTTTGTAAGGAACTAGATAATTAGACGGTTAATTGCTTAATTGTTTACATCAACAATTGCTGATTGTATGTTTATCTTTCGGTCAGGTATGGCTGGAGAAGCGATATGTTGGTTCCAAGCACACATCTGAATGGTTCAACACTGCAGGAAGAAGTGTTAAAACAGGACTCATTGCCAGTGTGATTGTCTCCCAGGTACAGTACAGTCCCTAACTAGAATCAGATGCAAGCTTTCACAAATTCTTCGGGGAAAATTCTGTATTTAGAGGCAACTTTGATGAACTCGTTGCTCTCCTTTGCGAAAACTTGTACAGTGGACTTGGGCTGCTACAATCTTGCAAAGTTCAAATGTTGCTTGGGAGTATGGAGTAAGTGGACCTTTCTGGTATGCTAGCGGCGCTACTATTCAGGCATGTCGAAGCTGTTTCCTTTCTGTCAATTGCTTGCTACAGTACTTATAGTCTAATTATATCACGGAAAACTAAGGCATGCCAGATTAACAATTTAACGTTTCTAAACATAGGTACTCTTGTTTGGTATAATAGCCATAGAGATCAAGAGAAAGGCCCCTCATGCTCACACTGTATGTGAAATCGTGAAAGCTCGGTATGTGTATAGTTCGATAAACTAAATTATATGATTCATTGAGTTCCATCCTTTACTATGATTGGTTTCCTAAACCTCATAGTTTACTAATATATAGAATAATGTTCCTCTTCTTCAGCTGGGGCACAGCGGCGCACATTGTCTTCCTCAGTTTCTGCTTTTTGACAAATATTATTGTAACTGCAATGCTGCTGCTCGGAGGTTCTGCTGTCGTAAATGCACTTACAGGAGTAAACATTTATGCTGCTAGCTTCCTTATCCCTCTTGGAGTAATCGTCTACACATTAGCTGGAGGACTAAAAGCGACATTCTTGGCAAGCTACATACATTCTGTTATAGGTAGTCACTTGAATTTCTTTCACATTTTCCCTTGATATTATTTATTATGTTTTCATCTTTTCATGTCAGCCTAAGATACGTTTTGTTCTTCGTGTATTTGGTTTCAGTTCATGTGGTACTAGTCATATTTGTATACCTTGTGTATACAGCCAGCAGTGAGCTTGGTAGCCCAAGCATCGTGTACAACCGCCTTGTAGAGGTAGCGAGTAAATCAAGAATTTGTCAGGAGCCAGTTTCTCATCACGGCCAGTCTTGTGGTCCTGCGAGTGGGAATTACAAAGGGTCGTACCTAACAATGTTGAGCTCCGGAGGACTAGTCTTTGGGATTATCAACATCGTCGGAAACTTTGGCACTGTTTTTGTTGATAATGTAAGATGATCAACAGATTAGAATTGTAACTTATTAGGGGACATCTTTTATATGTTTCAATTCAGAACTTTATTTGTCATATTTGACAAATTAACATTGAAAACTTCAGGGATACTGGGTAAGCGCCATAGCTGCACGGCCTTCGTCAACTCATAAGGGCTACTTGTTAGGTGGGCTTGTCTGGTTTGCAGTCCCATTTTCTTTGGCGACATCATTGGGACTGGGAGCACTGGCCCTTGATCTACCACTAACCGAAAGTGAAGCAAGTCGGGGGCTTGTTCCTCCTGCCACCGCTATAGCTTTGATGGGAAAAGGAGGATCTGTTCTTCTTCTTACTATGCTTTTCATGTAAGTTCTTGCCTATATGTTTTGGTGCAAAACAACATATAACGTGCTTTTCGATCATTCAACTTCGTTATATATTGAGCAGGGCAGTGACTTCTGCTGGTTCGTCAGAGCTTATAGCAGTATCCTCATTATGCACGTATGATATCTACCGCACATACATAGATCCAAATGCAGATGGAAAGAAAATCCTCAAGGTATCAAGGGGCGTGATCCTTGCTTTTGGTTGTTTTATGGGGCTGCTGGCAGTGATACTAAACAAAGCTGGAGTTTCATTGGGTTGGATGTATCTGGCAATGGGAGTGCTCATCGGTTCAGCAGTTATTCCCATCGCATTCATGCTTCTATGGAGAAAGGCAAACGCGATTGGTGCAATCCTAGGAGCAACTGTTGGCTGTGTTCTTGGGATCATCACATGGCTATCGGTCACGAAAATTGAGTATGGTCGCATAAATCTGGACACAACTGGTCGAAATGCACCAATGCTTGCAGGAAACCTCGTCTCTATACTTAGTGGTGGAGCCATACATGCTATCTGCAGCTTCTTGTCACCACAAAACTACGACTGGGGTACCACTAAGAAGATCACCGTGGTTGAGAAGGCAACGAGTGATCTTCCGGCAGAAGAGTACAAGGAAGAAAAATTACTGAGAGCAAAGGCATGGATAGTGAAATGGGGTGTTGGCTTTACTGTTGTGATCGTTTTACTGTGGCCTCTTCTCTCTCTTCCGGCAGGTAAATCCAGCAACTTAGCGAACTTAAACGTCGGTAGGAAGATGAACCTTTCTTGTTGCTTATCTCATGTTTGGTGTGTGAACGCAATGCAGGTGATTTCAGTATAGGGTACTTCACATTCTGGGCGGTCATTGCAATAGCATGGGGCACAATCGGTTCAGTTGCAATCATCGCTTTACCGGTAATAGAAAGCTGGGAAACGATCCAGAGCATAATTCTGGGAATGTTTACAAATGACAGGCTCATGGAGAAGGTTGAAGAAATGAATCTGAAGCTGCACACAATCATGTTGGCCATACCGGAATCGGAGAAGATTTACTTGCTTGAGAAGGAGAAGGCTAAAAAGAAAGAAGCATTGGAGCAAGGAAGCCACTCACTTTCTGCTGCGGGACAACCATGAGAAACTGAGAATTGGGTTGCACACCCCTCTTAATCATGGCCCTTAATTTTCTTTGATTTGTTTCAATCGAATGGCTCAGAAAAGAGAGGGTTGTGCAGGAGGTGAAAAAGGGTGTACAAATATCATTTCCTGACGTGTAATCAAACGCTACTCAAAGAATTGTATAATGTCTCTGTGTTCTCAACATATTTGCATTTGATAGGATGATTCAAGTATAACTTAATATACGTAGATTCTTTTTACACGTAAAAAGAACGAGAAGAAAGGCAGCCCAACTCAACCGGGAACTGGTCGAGGATAACATTTACTCACTCTTTCTTTAACAGAGTGTAGGACACAGCTAAAAGCCACCTACCAGGAATTACAGTCACGGTCAACACCACATGACCGATCTACCGTTGTTCCAGCTCAACGATAAGATCGTGGTATTTCTTGACACTTGTAAATGAAAGATATTAAGTTCGATTCTGATTGATGAAGGGTTCAAACCAAATTATTATATCAAATCTGTTGTGTGGCTTACTATGATCCCCAACCTCTTTAATGTAAATATATATCGTTGAAAAAATGCATCTTAGATCCGAAATTCCAATTCTTCCTATCGAATACAGAGTTTAATGGAGAAAAATGTTGATACTGGGGTCTTTGACTCCAAGTGCCCTATACACCTCTTAGTGTTAAAATATCGTACAAAGGTCACAAGCCAAAAAGAAATATTCACAGAACGTTACCCTTTTCGATGAGATGGTACAAAACGTTTCGACATTAGTGACGAAAAGATTACAGTGCTAGCATATCTAGTTATAATATTTACAGCTCGAATACAATTGAGCAAGTTGTATTTAACCATACGCATAATTTATCCCTCTGAAGAGGATGTACCTGAACAAGAAAATGTCAAGTTGCCGTCCAGTTTCCGGTTTCTTCAAAAACAGAGCTTAAGGGTAGACAGATCTTGACCTGTATGGCAGCTTCTGAGAAAGTAAAACCTGCCTCAAAAAGAATTGCAGGCATAAGGTTTTGAGTTCGAAGCAGGGGTAATTTGCGTTAACTTGGTCGAATTAGGGCGTGAAGTAGAAAATGATTCTTAAATCGACCACCAGTTTCTGGCAACAAATACGACGATGACCCACCAAAACATCAACTGTATGATGTAGATTTCATGGTGCTCTATTTAACATCATCTTTCCTTGCAGATGAATTGGTTACTGTCCGGTCTTTAATGGCTTCCCTTTCAAGCTTCTTTTTTTCGGCCTCAGCAAGTCTTTCATTTTCCTCTCGTGACTTCTTGAACATCTTGACAAAAACGAACAAGACCTGTGTCACTGCAAGGCCAAGAAACGTTATATACAATACATCAAAATGTTATTTGATTCTACATGAAAATTAAATAGTTAAAACATAAATCAACAATAAAAATCAAAAAAAGAATTATAACCGGTATATCTGTAATTTGCTTCGCCTTGAATATTTAAGTTTGTACAAGGAAAAGAAAAACTAAAGAGGTGAACAAAAATTTACGGAAATTGAAATACTTATAAGGTCTTCCACATGGTTTATGTGAGTTTGATTCACATATATAGAAATCAAACTCACGAGACCCGTATATTACACTCAACAATTGAACTCCACACATTAGAATTTACCACCCCAGCATGTGAGTTTGATTCCAATTTATGGGCATCACTCAAAATTTTCGGCCCACTATGAAGGTTAAGCTTTGATATCAGAAAGGACAAAAACATATGAAGTACGGATAATCGTAGATAAAGATTCAAGAGAACAGTTTCTAGATGTTTAAGAGAATAAGTGACAGAACCATAGCAGTAAAATTGGGAGCAAGATAATAATTGAAAAGCTAGCTGAAACCAAGAAACATAAAAATAAGATGTGAAGTAACTAAATTAGTCTGTGAAGACTCCAATCATACAAATGGGAAACTTTTTCAACTTTGGTCTCACTCTTTCATTACCGTCTCATTGGCTACCTCCCACATAATTGGCATTTATATTCAATCTAGAGAAATAAACACATGGAAGCAAACGAATACAGTTTCTTGTTGTACCAAACTCATTTTCTAGCCTTCTATAATTATCTAATTATTTTGTAAACTATGACTGCAGAAAGACTAGGTTCATACAAATGGAAGATAAGTCTTTAATAGGTTGGACATGCCAAATTACGATAGAAAAAAAAAATGAGGGGGCGGTTTTCAAGAACTTGATCTCTAGTCACTCTGGTCTCAACGGGCTTTCAGCTTTTCCAAATAATAGGTTAAGAAAAGTGAGACGAATTCCCATAAGTTGAGGTGGGCCAATAATGACCTCTTTGTCCACGATTCAAGATTCAAGAATGCACATAAGTTTTTATTTCTAATTCTTTCATTCAAAAATCGTTGTCCATAAGATTTGAACACATGGCCTCCTCTAACAAAATGGACACTGGTGTATTCATGAGGTAAAGAAAGTAGCAGACCTTGTTCAAAAGGACACCGAGCTGGATCCTCCCCGAAGTATTGAGACAAAGAATCTGCATTTCTTCCCTGCAAGAAGAAGAATTAAGCCATTAGACCTGTAAGCTACGCAGTACAAGCTACAAAGATATCTACCAACAAGATAAAAACTGTGATAAGGACTGCACTCACCACTTCAGAGTACAAGGAGATTAACGACCTTACGTCAGCTTCAGCAGTATCAAGAAAATTCTTCAGCACCTGCAAAGGAGGAAGTTTTTTTTTTTTTTATGTAAATGCAGAACCACATCTTAATCATCACCCATGTTTCTTCATCTGCAAAATATACTACTTAAAAAATATATCTCTTCAAAGCAGTCGTGAATGAAAAAGCATGGGCATAAAGAAATTCATTATGTTTGCTAATAGTACTTTGTAGAACATGCATTTTCAAGCACCAGAAAGAGGTCTTAAAGGAAAATCAACAACATCCCTCCTACGCATAAGGATAATGCTCGGGCCCAAACCAGTTAGGACCTCTACATCACTACTGTGTGCTCAGATTATAACATCTACCAACAGAACATCTTTTGTAGATTGTGAAACATTTTGTCTCACGACATTCTTTTTTCACTTCAAAGTTTCAAACACAAAAATATGATATAACTGAAACATTTAAGAAGTGTGACTAGTTTTCAAGAGGAAATTGCAAACAGCAATTAATTAATTAATTAATGTTATCCTTATAAGTGGAAAGTAGTATATATCGTTTAGTTAAGGAACCAAATATCATCATTATTTCTCACTTTTTGGAAACCAGCAGAGATTGCTCCATCGTTTTCTGAAGCAGCAAGTTCTTGCTCAACCTTTTCCAGACCTTTACTCACAGCTTGCATTTCTTCAGCCAAAGCTTTCAATTGAATCTGGTTATTTGACATTATGATCAAATTGAATGAGCTCTGAATTGGTTACAAACAGAAGTTACAGTAACATCAGAAAGAACCAATTCTAGCAACATAATCAGCTTACCTTAGAAGCAGCTTCTAAATGAATCAGATCTTTATCAAAATCCAGCAACTCGGGCATTTTCTCAGCAAGGAGCTAATGGAGAAAAAAGTTGATTTAAGACTACATAAATATCCTAAAACTAACACCAACTACAGAATGTGAAAGATATAGCAAGACATTTGTGCAGATGGATATTAACATCAACAACTTTGACAATGTTGTAGATGGAACAAACTTAAGAAACAATGAATAACACTGCACGAGTTGATGTTTAAGGAAAGACCACAAAAGAGTTCGGGTGAAATTTTAGTATCTATCCATATAACACCCTTTTATTTATATGTGAGGATCTCATAAAAGAAGTAACAGTCAGTCCTAGCATTATTGTCCTTTCTTTTTCTTTTTAGTTTTTAAGAGTAGGGTTTAAATTTCAGATATTATACCTTACACAAATAATGCATTAAAGTCATTTTATTGTTTCTTGCACGGGTATCAGACAATTTAAGAAGGCTGTCCAATTTGAATCCTACAGCAGATCCTGCAAAATAAAAAACAAATTGTAGGCTAAAAAACATAATGGTAATAATATTAATACCAAGAAATAAAACGGAAAAATAAATCATAGCATTAGACAGTGGTACCTCGAGCAGTGCCTTGATTCAAGGCATTTCCCAAAGTAAGGATTGTCTGCATTATCTGTCGCAATTTCACAGATTCCTTCACCTGTACATACAAGTGGCTTTAGATGAGCGTAAAAATATGCTCATACACTAGTTTAATAACCATTAATTATCATGATACCTCATTAGCAGCACCATTGATTGTAGTCAGATTAGATCTTAAATCATTCACCTGATCAAATTCAAGCACCAAAATGCTGTTAAGCTTGTACCACGAAAAATCAAATAAAGAAAACAAGCTAGAACTTACCTGACTAGAGAAGGTAATTTTGAAAGCAAATACTCGCAACTTGGACTCTACTCGTGGAACCTTCATTAGCTCCACGAAAAACTGAAGATAAACACACTGTTAGTAGGAAATCCAAGAGAGCACACATACATCTAAGATGACGGCATCAGAAAGAACCTGTTCACACTTCCCTAGCATTTCCTTGTTGCCTGCATAGTTCTGGGAGTCAAAAAAAGCAAAATCAGCACTCTTAAAGAATTAACCCTCTAAACTAGACAACTTCTGGAAAAACAAAAAGTATATAATTTGGGCATAACTCTTGATTCTTCTTCGAAACAAAATTTAATCAATTAATCTTGTATGCATTACTAATTAGGACAGCAAGAAGAAAAAAAACTATCTGCCATGAGACTGCAATCCTTTTTTTTTTCTATTTTTTTTTTTAATTTCTATTATTATTTTTTCTGAGAAAAGAAAATTCTATTTAACAGCTAAAATAGCGATATGAAACTTAGTGAACTAGAAGTCCACAAACGAAATGATTCAACCCTCAAAATAAACTCTAAAAAATATCCTACAGCAGGTCCCCAATCGAAAAAATCACAGAAAATGAAAGACACCGGAGCCCATTATCCAGAACACCAAGTTACTGCATACTTTCAAGAGAAGGGAAAAATTATTAGTTCATTTAAAATATGAACAAAGCATGATAAGGATCGAGTTACATGGAGCAAGAATAACAGCAAGATCTATCAAAAAGACATGCACGTGACCAACATGTGGAAGCATGCATTTTTGTGAAGAAGAGTGGAAAGGAAGAGTGACTTACCTTCAAAGTTTCCATTTCTTCTTTGGTAGGACAAAATTTAATGAGATTCTCAACCTGATCAATGTCAAGAACAGAAGAATCCAGAGCTAGAACTGCATTCTGGAAGCACACATATCTAGTTTCAGCACCATACTCCAATAAACAAATAGCATTTATGTACTAACCACTACCAAAATTGCCAAAGTTTACTTTTTTTCATTTTATCCTTTTTTAGAAGATAATAACGAAAGAAAACAGAGGGCGAGCTTTGGCGCAATGGAAAGGTTGCTCCTTTGTAAGGTCATCGGTTCAAGTCGTGGAAACAGGCTCTTTGCAAAGCAAGGGTAAGGCTGCATCAATAGATGTCTCCCCCCCCCCAAAAAAAAAAAAAACCCACAAAACCGTTGCAAAGTGGGAAGCTTTGTTGCTTGGGGTTGCCCTTTTTTTAGTAATGAAAGAAGAAAACAAGTAAAAGCTACATAATATTTGAGGAAGGATATCCAGCTTATTTAGCATAACAGAATGCCCTACTACTTTCATACAAGGTCATACAGTGTCTGGCAGATCTACTCAACATTGTTATGGTGATAATAAAGGACGAAGTGGGGCTGGTCATACTGGTGACTGTTGTCCCAGGAGGTGTTTGTGAAGTCTGACTCTGCAAAGACTCTGGTTAAAGATGGTAAAGCACGGACCATGCACGTTGATATTCCATCCAAGAATGATATTTCTAGCCTCACTTTTACGATGCACTTGCTAATCGGGTATGCAAAACTAGTTTAAACAACAATACATGTGCCTTCTGGTTATGTAAGACGCATGACAATTGATTGTCTTACAATCTACAATATAGCAATTGTGGCTTGATTCTACAGTTACAGGTCCAGAATTCTATCATCAATCCAATTATAAAATGTCATATTACATCAGAACAACAGAATGGTTTCCACACCTGAATGAGAGAAATGTCACGAGACATGAGGACATCAATGCTAAAGCATTAAAAGCATTGATGTGCTCAAGAGTAAACAAAAAGACTAGACCTAGAGAGTTTATTTGTCTATCCACATTCCCCCAAGGCATGCAAAAGGAGGCCCACAAAACCAGAGGGAAACAGATTTTTCTGGTGATATGTATGAAATGTACATGAGTAGGAGGAAGAACTTACAATCATATCTGGCAAGGGGATCTTTACTTTTGAAAGCATAATTTCACAGTTATACGCTCGTCGCAAGTCAATCTGATAAATAGAGAGAAACATAGCAATAAATTTAGTTTCATATATCTCCATGGAGCATAAAGCATAAGTTTACTCAAAATCTGCACAAAGTTGGTCTCATACATCTCTATTGAAAGCATTGGTCTGCTCAAGAGTAAACAAAAGAGAGAGACAAAGCAACAAACTTAGTCTCATACATCTTTATGTCAAGAGAAACCATAAAGCATAAGGACCCTATGGAGCATTATATTCATCTTTTCTCAAAGTTTACACAAGTTTCAGCTTTGCAAACTTATAATTGTTGAATTGGGAATCATAATTTGAAGAACTCTTATCTTTTACTAGGTTTTTCAAATCGACAAACGAGAACAAGTAACACTTGATCTTAGCTTAGGTTATCAACTCCCATTGCTTAGGCAAGTTTTAGTATGCAAATAAATGCCTACAGCACTCCATCCTCCCACTACTTCGGTGCTTACATATGATTGAAAAATTGGCATACAGAACATGTGCGTTCAAATGAAAAACTAGAAGATCCGGTTTCCCTATCCTCCTATAACTTGGTGCTTTTACCAAGTACATATATATCACTGAAACAAATTATAATCATGAATCAATTTATCAATTTACCACGTACATATATATCACTGAAACAAAATATAATTATGAATGCCAATGACAAAGCATTGAACACGGTAACATTCTAAAGGAGACCATAACCTACTACATGGACAAAGAAAGAAAGCTAACCAGTTGCACTTTCTCAGGTTTGGTAATGTTAGAACCACGTCGACCAGCAGTCTTACTGCCATGCACATCTGAAGCAGCGGCTGCTGAGAACAGACTTTCAAGTTCTGATATATCTATTTCAGGAGCCCTGAGAAGAACTTCCATAATGTTACATCAGAAGACAAAACGGAGAATACAAATTGGGCAAAAATAGAGAAAGAAAGCCACGAGGAGGAAAAACATACACATAAGCAAAAACCAACACAAGTCAAATTAGCACCACATGTGAAATAAAACGAAAAATACTGTAACACTTTACAATGACTCCACTTAATTCATCACAATTAATATCATGTTCCTGCAAAACCATTCATTTAACTAAAGTGACTTTTCTTAGAGCTAGTGTTCTTTTTCATTCAGTGAAAGTTAATCGTCTAGAACAATTTCTATAAGAATGCACCTTGGCTGATTGCCTTGTTTCTGAAAATCCTCCCATAAACTCTCTTTCATTGCTCGATTAACTTTCACCCAGTGTAAGGGCTTTAAGGAAGTTTTCTTTGGGGCAATAGAAGTAGCACGGCCTTTTCCAACAATCCCCAGCCCAGAAGATGCTTTGCCCCTTCCAACTGATGGTGGCGGTGGTGGTGGTGCACTAGAGCCTTTTGCTCCAGGTGGTGGAGGCATAGATGCTGTTGCACCGCGACTTGGTGGCGTTGGTGCTGGTGGTGGAGGAGGTGGGGTTGGCCTTGTAGGTCCTGAAGGAGGTGGAGGTGGGGGTGGTGGCCTAGTATAATTACCAACACTACCACTCATAGGAGGAGGAGGCGGAGGTGGGGGTGCTCCAACCCCAGAACTACAAATGGACGGTGGAGGAGGAGGAGGTGGGGGCGGTGCCCTACTCTTAGTACCAAGGCTACCACTCATAGGAGGAGGTGGTGGAGCTGGCGGTGCTCCAAAAACAGAACTAGAAGTGGATGGTGGAGGAGGAGGAGGTGGAGGTGGTGTCCTATTATTAGTACTAAGGCTACCACTCATAGGAGGAGGTGGTGGAGCTGGAGGTGCTCTAAAAACAGAACTCGAAGTGGACAATGGAGGAGGAGGTGGCCGAGGTGCCACTATTGGTTGTAGATTGTTACTTACAGGAGGAGGGGGAGGCGGTGGTGGCGGTAGCTTGTTAGTTGTACTTCCCAAAAACGGAGGAGGTGGAGGTGGTGGTGGTGGTGGTGGTGGTGGCGGCGGCAAAGACTGCTGACTAGACTTAAAGGGAGGAGTCGGTGGGGTCGGCGGTGGCACTGTAGAAGAAGTTGGTGGAGGTGGGGGAGGAGGTGGCAGTGGGCTGTTGCTAAAGACAGAATGAGATGGAACAAGGGGTGGTGGTGGTGGTGGTGGTGGTGGTGGCGGCGGCGGCGGTGGTGGACCTCTAGTAGTAGTCAAATGTATGCGGTTCACAGAATCTTTACTGGATATGCTAAGGGGTGGAAGTGGTGGGGATGGTGAAGACCCTCTACTAACACCAATAAAAGGAAGTGGTGGTGGTGGTGGCGGCGGCGGCGGAGGTGATGGTAGAGTGTGAAAAGCAGGACGTAATGGTTCTGTTGTTAGGGATTTTGGTGCCAATGATTCAGGGAATGAACAAGGTGGAGGTCCTTTACTTGTATCTAATGCATGCTGATGAAGAGAATCCAGGACAGGTCCAAATGACTCTTGATCAGGAGGCTCTGAAGTATAGTTCACATCAGGTGGGCCATCATTCTCATATGATAAGGGGACAGAATCAAAACTGTCCAGCATCAATGCTTTTGTTGAATCTGCCGAAGCCTTGGAAACAGTGTCAAATGCTTCATCAGCACTGTCTGCAGTGCTAGATGCATTATTTTCTTCTTCAGAGTCAGCAGGTGATGAATATAAACTCATTTTGTTTTGAAACCTTGACAATTCTTTCGCATCACTTAGGACAGAGAGCTGTTTAAGAAACCACAAGGCCGCATCATCATTGCTATCAATCCACTCAACTCCATTGAAAAGTTCTTGAACCCTAGAAAAAGTATCATGGGGCAATCCACCTTTCTCCTCACCATTCAAAGTTGTAGTTGGAGCTCTAGGAGGAGAAATGCTCTCAAACTCCCCAAACAATACCTGAATAGATGAGTTCATTTATGGTCAGATGGAAGGATAACTGATATGAGTATACATACATAAAAATAAGGAGTAGTGTTTTCTTGCCATTCTAAGTATCTAGACCATTGATTAGGATGATTGTTGCTATAATGTGTCTTCCAGATTCACAGTCTGGCAAAAAGCATTTGTCTAGCAAATATGACTACAAGTCTAGCACCCTCAAGTCAGACCAAAGCATCAGCCACTACTTGTAACTTAGAGAGAAAACTAAAATCAAGTGCACTTAGTTTCTTGACAAACCTAACGTCTCAGGCACGTTTAATCTTATTTCTAATAAGCTAAAACAAAGGACTCAATAATGGTCACCTCAGCTCGGAAGCCTTTTGGATAGCGCTCCTTTGCATCCCATAGAATGTCCAAGTTATCAGAATTCAGCATCAGTATGTTGGAACGAATAAATGCAGTGTTGAACATAATACGGAACATCATAACTTCCCTCTCTGGATCCAAATCCAAGTGGACACACTCCAATACAACATCTCCTTGCACTAAACACTGAATGTCAATTTTGATGACATCACAGTCTGCCTGCAAAGAAGGAACACTCATAACAGAAGTAGTTGATAAAACTTATAAGGAGTATTGACTAATGCAAAAATGTAGAGTAACAAAAATCAAGTGGGATTATGCTGAGAACAGTAGTTACAGTACAAATCTTACTTGACGGTAGTTCCGAAGTGTCTTCTTCCTAGGCATGGAGAATATCATCTGGGTTGAAAGCCCACCCTTACTAAGGAGATTCCGACCAAAAATTCTGATAACTGGAGTGCAGCCTTTTTGGGTATCAAAGTTTGGAATGGCTCTAAGTATAACACAGTCCAAAGAAAGTGCCCGCTCAGGAGGTGGCCACTCTGGAGCTATATTTCTCCTTGCCACGTACTGAAGGTACCGCAGCTGAGATGGGAGAGGATTTAAAGGCGACAAAAGCTGCAATAAACCTTTAGGAGCTTCTCGATGTACAATTTCAAGTGTCTTGCGTTCCCCACTATGCAGTTTTCTGAAAATGAGAAAGCTAGCTAAAAGGAAAGCCAAGAGTGGCCAACCTCCCCTCTCACAATGGAGAAGAATAACATTTTGTTGCTTGTCATTCAAGAGCCAACTCTCACAAACACGAAGAAAATGTTGAATAAGAGATAATGGGAGGAGTGGACAACCCTCATACTGTCGCGGATAATCCATAACTGTAACATCATATTCGCATAATATCTCAGCAAATTGGCTACGTTTCTCACCCTCCCGAAAGTTGAATGCAAGGAAGGACGAGTCGGGGAATTCTTCATGTAACTCAGTAATGATTTCGTGTAGATATATTTGGTACATTTCATCAGGCAAGACTTCAGTGGAAAAACAGGAATCAAATACTGCACATATTTTCATGAAAAGAAAAATACCGAATTCAGCCAAGTCACACACAATGACATAGAAAGAATAGCAAAACAAGATTAAAGAACGAAAAAAGAATGTTACCGTATACTCTCTCTACGAATTCGAGCAACCCATCTGGGGGTCTTTTGTAAAAGAATCTACTCAGAAGTGACATTTTCCTCTTATTTTCTTTAATTTTCCCAACAGAAATGCATGTGTGAGTTTGCCAATAGGCTGAACCTGAAAAACCAAAATTATACAGAAAAAAAGGCACTAATCACTGATATATTAAAACAAAACACAACAAATATATCAAATCACCGATTGGTAACAGGAAAATTGATTGAATTGAGTTAAAAAATTGGAAACTTTCCGCATTAACTCAAGAAATTCCATCAGTCAAGCTAATATAACCCTAATTACAGAAGCCCTTTGCCCGAAAATTCATCATTTTCTCAACAACCAAACAGGGAGTGAACTTTACGCGGTATCGGTGCAAACCCAGATAAAAAGCAAGACGTCGGAACCAACGAGCTAACCTGAGATAACAAAAGCGCGAACCGGAGAGCGGCGATTCGGGCGGTGGAAGTCGAACCAGTTCCCCCCACTTAATGGCTGCTTGAATAATGAGAGTTCAGGCGCATGAGACCTTCAATTTCAATTTTGAATTCCTTTTTCTCGCCAAAGTTTCAAACTTTAAAAAGCAGGTGGTTTTTTGCATACCTCATAATTTCCCCCAACGGGGACCCAAAAAAATCAGAAATTAAATTTAAGGCTAAAGTACAAAAAAAAACTACCTCAACTATTGATGTCACGACACTTTTATACCTTATCTTACGAATTTATGCTAATATTATATCTTCTGTTAGCTTGATGTTAATTTCTCAATTAAATGTCATGGCTTGATTCAAAGTCCACTTTCTATTAAAAAAATTTAATAAAAAATTATTTAATATTTTTTAAATATTAAAACAAAAGTTTAAAAAAAAAATAAAAAAAAAAACCCTCACTTCGTCCATCCCCCCCCCCTTCTCTCTCTTCTCCCCCATCTTCATCTCGCTTAATCTTCAACCAAAAAAAAACAAAAATTGAAAACCCATCAACCCAAACGCAACCCAGAAAGAAGAACCCCCTCTCTCTCTTTTCCCCCATCTTCATCTTCCTGCTTAATCTTCAACCAAAAAAATAAATAAATAAATAATTTGAAAACCCATTAACCCCCCCTCCCCACTCAAAGAAGAAGAAAGAAAAAAAAACACGCAACCCAGAAAGAAGAACAGGAAGAAAAAGAAGGAAAAAAGAAAAAAAAAACAAACCAAACGCCATTCGTCTCCCCCCCCCCCCCAAAAAAAAAACCCAACCCCCTGCAACCCAGAAAGAAGAAGGAAGGAAAAAAAAATAAAAAATAAAAACAAAAACCAAACCTAGTTCCTCACCCCCCCCCCCCCCAAAAACCCAACCCCCTACCAACCCCAAATCCACCACTCCCATCCCACCCCATCATGAAGGTTTCCCAATTCCACCTCAACGGGATCTGGTTTTTTTTTTTTTAGTTGCAAGTAGTGGGTGCAAGGGTGGGTGCGGTTTTAGGGAAGACGGGAAGGGGGAAGAACGGAAGAGGGGTCGGGGAAAATCGCGAGTTGGGGGGGAGATAAATTGGTTTTTTTTTTTTTTTTCTTCTTCTTTTTTCTGGGTTGCAGGAAGGGTGCTGGAAGGGGGAAGAAGATGAAGATGGGGGGATAAGAGAAAGAAGGGGGTGGGGAAAAGGGACGTGAGGCTTTTTTTATTTATTTATTTATTTATATTTTATTTATTTTTACTTTTCTTTATTATTTTAATATTTAAAAATTATTAAATGATTTTTTTAGTTTTTAATAATATTTTATTAATTTTTTAATAAAAAATGGGTTCCGGATCAAGCCACATCAGCATTTAACTAAGAAATTCATGCCAAGCTAACGGAAGGTATAACATTGGCACAAATTCATAAGATGAGGTATGACATTATCAATTTTAAAAGATGAGGTATGAAAGTGTCGTGACACCAATAGTTGAGGTAGTTTTTTGTACTTTACGCTAAATTTTATTTATGATATTTTCCTTATGTAATTTTTGCATCAAGACACGTAAAGTGTGTTTGTTTGGACATACTGTCCTTCACTCGACTAGACTGGACTAAGTTTTAGTCTAGTCTTGTGTTTGTTCCCTACCCGAACTAAGTTTAATGGGATTAGTAGGGACTAGCCTCGACTAGGTCCTTCACTAACAGGTCTTAGTAAGACCCCCCGATTCGGAGAGGACAGTTAAACCGCCCTCTAATCCCGTCATCTCCTTTCTCTTTCGCACCTTCGCACATCAACCACAGCAACTGTAGCTTGCTTCCTCGTCCCTTTCGCACCTTCGCCTTTTCCCTTCTCCTTCCTTGTCGCATCACCTCGTAGTCGTCCAACATATAAACAATCGACGATGGACCTATATCGCTAGCGATGGTCTTCGTTTGGTGTTTTTTGCTGCGTCATGAAATCAGAGTCCTTGCAGCATAAGAAAAAGAAGACAAACAAGCGTGCGTTGGATTTGGGTGCCCTAGCTTTCTAATTTCTAATTTCATTTGGATTTTCTAGTCTTTCATGTCGATCCCTGTTGAATTGTAGTTGGGTAGAGATGCTTAACGGACTCAGAGGTGTTTGAACTCTAAATACCTTTTCTACATAATATTGATTTCTTAATTTTCATTTGCTAGGTTAGTGGATTGGATTGTCATCTTAGTTTGTGTAATTTAGATTTGCTTCATTTGAAATTTACAACTCTAATTGGGGTTGGATTTTAGAAATATCTTCCGTTTCCGTTTTTTTCGTGTTGAATTTCAATGAATTGCCTTCATATTCGTTTCTTTGATATTTGAAGGTTTTATTTTCCTGATATGATGCTGATATGAATCTTTGAAGCATAAAAGTTTGTGTGAATTCATTGATTTTGATGTTGAAATAAATCTTTCAAGGATTTTTTTTTTTATAACATACTTATGCTGGTTTTTTGGTAAGAGCCAATTCATAATTCTGATATGGTCGATATATACTTATGCTGGCATTCAATTAACATAATCATATTATTTTTTGTGTGTTTGTGTACAATGTGAAGAATATATTTAGGTTTCGATCTAACCGATACATATATATGTGTAGTCATTTTCTCCAACCAAACTGTATAGTGTCTATTATATAAATAATGGGTATTTTGCAATTTAGGATTTGATTGTGGGTTAGTTAATATACCATGTTGTTGTATAAAATTCCTTTGTTGTGATTGTTCAAGTCCATTTTTACTGATTTTCGTTATCTTACTTCTTAGATCGACACTGCACCAAATGCTTCACTAAGTCAGTCCAACTTAGTCTAGTCTAAGCCAATCCAACTTAGTCTAGTCTAAGCCAATCCAGCTTAGTCCTCGAAGGTAGTCCAGTCTGAGATAGTCCGGTTCAACAAACGCACCCTTAGGGTGCATTTGTTACACCTCCTTATGAGGGACTGGCTTGGAATGGCTTAAGTAGGACTATAATACTGTGTTTGGTATGCCCTCGGACCAAAATAAGTGTGACTCGCCTCGACTATGAGGCCCTCCAGGGTTCACTAAAGCAGGCTACCTAATGTCAAGCTTTTGCTTGGTATTTAGGAAAACCGACATTTAATCCCCAACTTTTGCTCATGACATCCAGTCCTCGCTTCTTCTGTTGCGTTGTCACCAAGGCATCGTGGTGCTTGCTCTTTTATGGCCCAAGTCCGGTCGCCGGGGGGGGGGCGGGGGGGGGCGCAACTACAGCTCACAGCCGCTGCTGTTGGTGGACATTACGGCCAAAATCGGCATGTCGGTGGAGAACCTGCTAACGTTGCGAGCCGAGAAGCAAATTTCGAGTCCCTAGTTGAAAAATCGCATTGAATTTGAAGAACTCAAATGTGCGGCAAGTCTTCGAGCTCTGTGGAAATTTCAGTGTTTTCTCTCTCTTTTCTAGAAAGCAGATGTTTGGCTTCCTGCTGCCCTAAGAAATTTGCAGGTTGGGTTGGATATTAAAATTGGGAAAAATGAAAATGGGTTGATTTTTTGGGGCATATTTGACAGTTTGAGGGGGGAAGGGGAGGGGGAGAGAGAGAATGGAAAGATAAGTTCGAAAGTTCAAAAAATCAAGTTCTTCTAATTCATATGAGTGGTAATTCAATAAAAAGTTGAGTTTCCAATTGAAAATTTCCGAGGGTTTTCAACTGGGCTTTTGGGTTCCATTGATTTATTGGAAAGTTTTGTTTTTGGGTTGAGAGAATGTAAAATCTGAGGGTTCAAATCACGTTTTTGAGAGAATGTAAAATTTGGTTTCTAGGTGTAGTTGGATTCTGCAAAAAATTTTGCTGTTGGGTTCAGTTTCTTTGCATTAGAAAATTGTGAGATCCCACATCGCCCAGGGGAGTGATCCTTATATGCAAAAAATTTTTTTTCCTTTGTGTCCTTAATTCTACTTCTTAGTCCGACTCTGCACCAAACGCTTCACTAAGTCAATCCAGCTTAGTCTAGTTTAAGCCAGTCCAACTTAGTCTATAAAGCTAGTCCAATATGAGATAGTCTGGTGCAACAAATGCATCCTAACCTTTTGTATTTTTTCTAGTTTTAATTCGTGGTTTTTTTTATTGGAGTTTCAACCTTGAATTATCGAGAATGACTAAGTTCAACCAAATACTGTTTCGATTGGATCAAAGATGATGTTGATGTCAATGCAAAATTTCGCCATCTTTAGTCTTGACGAAATGCACCTGCAAAACAATTAACACCTTTGATCAAGGACCTAAGTCTCACGCGCCCACGAGGTGGGGGGGGGGGGTTCTCATGATGGGTGACCCACTGGGACGTTCTCATATGAGTTCCTAGAAACAAAATCGTGAGGGCGTGGTCGAGGCCCAAAGCTAACAATATCATGCTATAGTGGTAGAGCGGGCCCGGGATGTGCAAAAATTCTGGAGAAAGTATTGTTAACAAAAACTTTTTTTCCTTTTTGTCCTTAATTCTACTTCTTAGTCCGACTTTGCACCAAACGCTTCAATAAGTCAATCCAGCTTAGTCTATAAAGCTAGTCCAGTCCGAGATAGTCTGGTGCAACAAATGCATCCCAAGGTGCAAATTTGATTAGAAATTTGATTCCGACCACTTTAAGAAGAAAGTTTGTTTCCAACTTTTAAAAACCCAATTGATTTAAATTGGGATTACTTACTTGATTGAAGTCAATATTCAATTGGAAATGTATTAAAAATAGGATTTGGGTAATTAATCCTTAACTTTAATGCTTTGACTTTTCCTTGCTAAGGGCAGGTGAGCTGTGGGCAGTCGTATTTAGCTGCTGAGACCTTTAGGGGTGTGAGCTGCATTTGAGAATATCTGACGGGTCTACCCAGTTACTGAGGGCAATCTTGTTTTTCTTGAACAAAAGTCTACATGTCGTCTCTAGAATTTTTGGAATTATTTTGGGCTCCACAGTAGACGTATAATTAATAAATAGGACTGGAATTTTCAAGATAGGGAATCCCTAAACTAAGGAAAATTAACGAAAAGTCCAAAAAAAAAAATTTTAATTTTAATGAAAAATGACAAATAAATATGTAGTGAATAGTACTAGGGAAATATAAAAATAATTTGAAATATGGAGTTCCATGAAATTGCTCGAAAAATTTAAAAATTTTGAAATTTTCGAAATTGAAATGGATGTTAATAAACCAAAACTCTTTGGAATTAATTGTAAGTCACTTCTCATCCAGAAGATTGGAATGGGACCCCTTAATTTCCATCCCATCCGTTCAAACATCAGACTTCAGCTCCTTTAAACTGATCAAATCTAATTTATCATGTCATTATTTTTTTTTTAGTCGTCATTTTCTTATTGGTTATCACAATGCATCTATATAATTTTCAAGATCAAATCTTATGCACCTAAAATAAGTGTGACCTCTTTATGGCTCTAATCAATGACTGAAATATATTAATTTTCTGACAACAAAGTTAAGAAAAATTAAGTTTATAAACAAGTGTTAATCACTGATTGGAACTGCAGAGATGTCGCACACATTTTAGATGCAGAAGATTTGATCTCTAATTTTTCTAACTACACATCACTCTTATCTGGTTTGACCCACCATTTAACATGGGTGTATCGGCCCCCCGTGGGGGGGGGGAGCGTGTATTCAATTGAGATTTTGAGAAATTTTAATTCTTTTAATGAATTTAGGGGTATTCGATCAGGATTTTAAGTGATTCCTTGAAATTCAATGTGTATTCAATTAGAATTTTAAAATAGTTTATTAAAATCCTTATAAATATGGGTGTATTTAATTAGAATTTTTAAGAAGTTTATAGGTGTATTAAATTAGAATTTGATTTAGAAGAATTTGGAAAACTTACACTATGTTTGGGTGAAGAAATTTAAGATTACTAAGGAATTTAAAAATGACGGAAATTGAAATGACGAGATTTTATTTTCTATAATTTGTAAATTTTCTTGTTTGGTTAACCTAAAAGAACAATGGAATTGAATACGGAATTTGTTAATTTTAAACTCTCAATCATAGAAATTGAGAAATGACACCTATTTACATGGAATTTGAACTTAGGATTTGGAGGTCCCAAATTCCAAGTTTTTTTTCCATGCGGAAATTCTAAATTTCTATATTTATGAATCCAAACAAGAGAATTGGTGCCTGTCAATTTATAAATTCTTACTTTTACCAAAATTCCATGTTTATTTTCCTCATCCAAACATAGTGTTAAGGAATTTGAGGGAATTTGAGAGATTTTGTAATGTATTTTAAGCATCCACAAATCTCACTTCTACCAATGAGATTTCGAGGGAATTGAATCAAAATTTTACATATAATCTCTACAAATCAGTTAAACTCCATAAGAATCTATGGATTTATAAATCTATTAAAATCTCTCTAATTCCCAATTCAATTCCCTCGAAATCTCATAGGAGATGTGAGATTTGTAGATGCTTAAAATACATTACAAAATCTTTCAAATTCCCTCAAATTCCTCAACTTTTCCAAATTCTTTAAATCCAAATTTTAATTGAATACACTTGGAATGTTATAAACTTCTTTAAAATTCTTATTGAATACATCCAGATTTCTAAGAATTTTAATAAACTATCTTAAAAACCTGATTGAATACACATTGAATTTCAAATAATCACTTAAAATCCTGATTGAATACCCCCTAGATTCATTAAAAGAATTAAAATTCCTTAAAATCCCAATTGAATACAACCCTCAAAGTTTTATAACCTTTTTTGTTGTGTAAAATGACTTTCAGAACAAATTGTTAGATATTTTTTGTGTTAGGACAAATTATTTGGAATCTAGGATAGCATTTCTATCTACACCCATCACAAGCTATAGTGTCACGCCACAAATTTGGTCCAAACAAAACCCGAGCATGTGACTTTTCTCACCATTTTTAAGAATTAATTTTTGTGTTAGGGAAAAGGGATAGCAACAAAGTTTAACGTCTGAATATCTTTCTTCTTTTTATATTACTTTTTAGTAACATTTGATGTAGAAATAGACATTTTCATGTATTTAACGAAGTAATTTTTATACATATCAATGTACAAAGGGTTGAGGGTCAAAGAACCTAAAGCCCCAATTCAAAGGCTAAGCTAGGGCGCCTAAATTTATACAGCCGGCCCTAATGTGGTGGAACACTCGGCGAGAGTCTGGCTGCAACAACTAAAGGTACAATTAGCCTATGAGATAATGTTTCGAGCACAAACTTCTTGACATTAGGATTACATCCCTAATTGTTGCTGTTTAGCTATTTGGCATCCGAGTTCATGCACTGAGGTATTTACTTACTTGAAATGAATGAAATGTGCTCAATTTATAAAAATCAATGGTATAAGTTGTAATTTACACATTAACTATGACTTTTCTAATAAACACAACTGGCAAATGACAGTTGATGGAGAGATTTTGTAGTCTACTGAGAAATGGTTTGATGAACTAAAATGGTTTGATGAACTAAGTGTAACATAAAAATAAAAAAGACGATTTCAAGATAACAAGGCTCATCACTTAGGGTGCGTTTGTTGCACCGGACTGTCTCAGACTGGACTAACTTCAGGGACAAAGTTGGACTGGCTTAGACTAGACTATGCTAGACTAGTTTAATGAAACCAAACGTTTGGTTTAGTATCGGACTAAAAAGCAGGATAATAAAAAAAATGAAAAAAAAACCCATGATATATTACAAAATATTTTATTTTCTTCAACTTCAATTTCAACCAAATATTAACGTTGTTCCTGTTAAACATTTCATCTTCTCCATGTTCAAAGTATGTTGGTGTCACTCAAATACAGTATTTAATCCAACCTTCTTTCTTCTTCTAGCAATTGCCACCAGTGCCATCTACCATACTAGATATTGCAAATTCTTGAGATTTCAGAACCAACAATTGATAATTTGTTTCACATTTAAACAAAAACCCATCCACAACAAAGCAACCCATCACAATTTTTCCCCAAAAATATCAAATTTACACAAAAGAATCAATGTGGGTTTTGCGAATAAGGAAGTATACCAACAAGAACAAATAATACAAAAGCCATACATCAGATCTAGCAAAAACATATACATACATATATATGTGCGTGTATGTATAAGTGTGTGTATATATATATATATATAGAAACCCAGAAAATGGGGCTTTCTATAATCTCAGCTTAAATTAGAAAGAACCACCATTGCAAACACCATTAAACCAAACGAAACATATTCAAAAAGCTGAAATTCATATTATATTACCAAAAAAATAAGCAAATCTGAGGAAGATTGAGGATATATGGCATTACATCTTTCCATCTGAAAATATCAGTTCTTCGTGCCCAGATGGACTTCGCAGCCAACATCATATGAATTCAACCTCCTTTTGAGCGAGCTGACACGGTGTTATGGTGGTGGTAGCCATCGTCGAGACTTAGATAGAGAGAGCGGGAGATGACCTTGGGAAATGGAGTGGGGTGGCGCCGGCATCGATCTGGGCCTCGGATCGAATCGACCCATCAGTGGGTGCTAATTTGATTTTGGGATTTAGGGGTGGGTGGTAATGAGATAGAGCAGGGAGAGAAAAAAAGATTCATGCAGGGAAGGAGTAGAGGATTTGACGTCGAGGTTGCTGATTACAATGAGCAGTGAACATACGAAGCAGACGAAGGAAAGGCTTAGCAGTCCGTTGCATTTTGGGGGGTTTCGCTAAGAACCTCTAACGAGGTCTCTAGTCGAGCGAATCCCGTTTAATCCCACTAAAACTAGTCCCTGGGATTACCAAACGCGGGACTACACTAATTTTTAATGTAGTCCAATCCAGTAAAGACTAGTGAACCCAAACAAACACACTCTTAGTATACGGTACCGTGTTAGACTGATAATTTCCCGGTGGGACCCTATTACCGCGCTAACAAAAGGGTATTTAGGTCTTTTCGAACATCATGCAAGGAAAACAATAGAAATTGACATTTTCTCGTGGAGAAGAAGCGCCATGTGCGTTTGCTCTCTACCCTTCAAAACAGTTCATTTTCCACCCTCGCCTCCAACTCCCCTCTATCTCTCTCTCTCGTGAAGAAGAGGCACCAAGAGCCACCTTCCACAACCGCCTCCAAACTCCTCTGTAAAGAAACTCACGCATCACATCCAGTGGCGGATTCAGGATTTTAAGATTGGGGGGTCCCAAGATAAAAGTTCAAAAAAAAAAAAATATTAGACTAGTTTGGTTCCATAGCACTATTTTTTATTGAATTTGGTTTATTGAATAATCAAAATTAATCAACCACATCAAGTGGCCAAGTGGTAAGGGCGTGGATTTCGGCTCTTAAAATACAAAAAATAGGGAGGTCCCGGGTTTGAGGCTCCAAGCTAGTGAGTATGCTTGACTATGGCCATGAAAAAGCTGAAATGCCTCTATGAGTCTTCTAGGCCCCTAAAAGGGATGGATAACCGTGGCTTACCATTAGTTGTCCTGCTTTACAAATAATAATAATCAAGATTAATCTCAAAGGTAATAAAACCAACAAATTCTCCTCAACAACATAACGCATCAATTAATGACTTTATAAAGATGAAATTTGTTAACGTAAAATATATATTACAATTGGGAGTTGAGGCTAGAGTTTAGGATTAAAAAACTTAAATGAATTTGGAAGAAATAAAATTAGGCAGCTAGAGGTGGTGGAACGGCAAATGGTGCTAGGGGATGGGGTAACTTGAGTTTAAAGTTGGGAGGTTGAAACGATTTGGAGGATTAAAACAAAAATTAGAAACCTCTTCTTCTTCTTTATAAGCACTGCTCCATGCACATCCATGGAGGCAACTAGTCTCTCCGCTGCACCTGCCCAAATTGTTGGAGGGTCCCGAAGGTCAATCACAAGTGTTTCTTCGAACTTCCGGAGGGTCCCGGGACCTCCCAGGTCCCTATATGGATTCGTCCATGATCACATCTCAGTCTGACTTGAAAAGAAAATGAAGCTCGCTCTGTTTTTGGAAAGCAAGTTTTGGACAATCCTCTGTCTCAATTTTTCGAAACAAATTTTGAGAATATTTTCTGAGAGAGAATCGATAAAAGGTATCAGTGGCGTTGGAACCAAGCAGAACACCGGCATTGTCGCTGTTCTCGCTTCCTTCCCAGCCACTGGGGCCACCGTGGATGCTAATTCCGCCACTACAAACCTCTGCCTCAGTTCCATTCCAGTAGGAGAAAGCTCCAGGAAAGCCAAGGAACTGCGGCAGCATCGCAGAATCCAAATCCATGCGGGCGAGATCATTGGAGCTACCTCCATCTAGTGGCGGCGGTGGCGGTGGTGAAACAAAGGTGATGATCACAAGAGTTAGGAGGAGCGCTAGTTTCTTTAATGTTTCCAACAAGATCACATCTCACATATGTGGGTAAGTAACCATGTATCCAACTATCCATCATTGACTAGCTCCTTAAATTTGATTAAGTTTTTGCTTGAAATAAATAATTGTATTAGGGAGGTTAATTCTCAGCCAAAATAGCTTATTTTCATACAACAACATTAGGAAAAAAATTTTGAATCCAATCAATCATTCATAATCTAAACTACCCATTAATAAAATTCTATTTATCAATCAAAATTCTATAAAATTACTATTCTAACTCTCTCATCAAAATTACCCAAAATAAAAAACCATGGACAATTTAGTAATTATATACAACACAAAGATGTAAATTACATATATATATATATATATATATATATATATATATTGAAGTTGTACTTATTTTATAAGTTTGTACCAATATTTTACTTTCAGTCCAATACAAGAAACATCGATAGCATTGCACCCTCACCGTCGATTCATTAAAATCACCCAGTGTTGCCTTATTTCCTTCAATTTGGTCGCGGAATCCGAAATATCTACCATCACCAACAGGACTAGTTCACAGTTCCTCACTCACCAATCTACACTCGTTGAAAAATTACATAGAAAACCGATTCATAATTGAAAATTCAAGTCAAAAACAGAATTTGCAATATTGAACACACCAGAACCGCCTGTATCCTCATCTATGGTCTCATCGTCAGCATCCTACTTTGGGGTTTCACCGTCCACACCCTCCGCCGTGGTCTCAACATCTTACAAAGGCAGTGCAGGTGCAGGCAACAAGTTATCCTCCAAGGGTGAATCGTTTCATCTATCTATGACTTTTCACTAGGCTACGAACTGATTTCTCAGAGGAAAGAAAGTGAGTCAGGGCATCAAGACACACCAATTTGCAAGGATTTCGTTAAAAATCCAAGAAAGAATTCATCTGCGTTTCTATGACAAACGAATTCTTTCTTGGAATTTGAACAAAATCCTTCCAAATTGGTGTTTGATTCCCATGTGCCACTTTCTTTCCTTTGAGAAATTGGTCTGTTGCTTGGTGGAAAGTCATGGACGGCTGAAACGATTCGCCTTGAAGGGTAAGACTGTTGTCTGCGATGCCTTGGCAAGATGCTACGGTGAGACCACGGCGGAAGGTGTGAGCGACGAAACCCCGAAGTAGGATGCGGACGGCGAAACCACAAAGGAGGATGCAGATGACGATTCTGGGGAAACCACAAATGAGGATACAGACGGCGATTCTAGTGAGCTTGATGTTGCAGATTCTAATTTTGAATTGAATTTTCAGTATGAATCGGTTTTTTGGGTAATTTTTCAGTTGGTTTCAAATGCGTGGGTGTAGATTAGTCAGTGAAGAATTGTGAACTAGTTATGTTGGCGATGGTAGATATTTTGGATCCAGCAACCAAATTGAAGAAAATAGGGCAACTCTGGGGATCCAATTGGTCAATAGTAAGGGTGCAGTGCCGTTACACGGTTCTCGTATTAGACTGAAATTTGAATTAATTTTTTAATTTTGAAAATTGAATTTAGGTAGCGACTTAGGACAAATTGGAACGATGAATTGGCGCAAAATTTAGACGGTTCTTTATTCTCTAGCAATTGAACCAGTGCGAATGAGAGAACGAGTTTCAAAATGGATTAATTCAGCCTGGTTCACACGGATTGTAGGATGAGATTTCAAATAGTTTGTAATGTTTGAACAATTTGGTGGTCGCGTTAGTTTTGTGGTTATGCAGAAAAGTTCTCAGATTCTGTGACACACCTCGACCTGAAATATCCACTAGGACTTCGAATCGAGATGTGCTAGCCGACACCTGGAAGGTGACGAAGCCATAAAGTATAATGATGTGGACAATGTGAATAAATTTAACCCTAAAAGTGCCTAAGGACCATAGTGCATTGCGAGCGTGAACGAACCCATTTCACACGCAACGTCAGAGCATAAATAAAGTACAGTAGTGTGGGTAAGGATCATACCCTCAGAGATAGCCACCTATATTGAGATTCACCACAAATCCTCGTCGATACGGACTTTCAGCAGCTAAAACCTGGAGGGGTGCAAAAACAAGGGTGAGTGGGCCTGAAAATAAAGTTTTTAATAAAAACCTTTTGAAAACATTATAACCCCTCACCATAAAACTCGTATAATTGCCCAGAAAATAATAATACATACGTATATAAAAATCATGCTCGAGAGTAGTGAAAACCAAGTATATGCCATGTCAAGTATCTCAGCAATGAAATAAGTAAGTCAGGTGAAATAAATCAATGTAAACTGATATGCCAGCTAGAGTCACCTAACGTGACTTGTACAGCTCTAAACCTGCACACGAGTCTAATGTGGTCTGTACGACAGGCTGGGTGTAAATAAATACGCTTAAGTGCTACGATCACGTGAAGGCTGTGCGAAGTATCGCAAGTCACCTATGAGTCAAAACCACCTAATGTGGTCTGTACGATAGGTTGGCACCTGCCTTGGATCTAAGGTAAGCATACGATGTGGGAGGTGAACGATCACGTGAAGGCTGGCCTTGACCTCGGGCGGAGCACTAACATCGGGGTGCAGGATAATGAGTACCAAATGCATCCAGGCATAACCATATACATCACAACCATTAACATCATAATGTACTCACCTGTAGCTTACGTGGGCTCCGTAGCATCATGTAACATTATACACGACTACATTAATGCATCTACTAAAATATAACGCAAATATGACATGGCATTTCAATCACATTTCATTTAAAACAATTTCTGGGAAAAACGTAAAGTATACATATGTATATATAGAGAAAACCAAAAGCCCACTCACCTGGAGTCCGCGCTACAACTCCCTAGCACAACATCAAGGAGTCACGAACGATCGGCGCCTAGAACAATTATCAAAATGTCTTAGAATTCTTATCAATAGAACGTATAAGTTACATGTCCTAATTAGGAAGATCTGTACATCGGATTCCTGATCTGTAAGTTTCTAATATCCTCAAATATTACGTATTATAACGTATCAAAGTTTGGTGACGATCCAACAGTCGGATCGTCGATTGCTATAATAATCAAGTGGCAGACCTTAATGAAACTAGGTTCAAACGACGTAAATTCATCAATTGGACCTCACAAATGGAATCAACGTATTCAAATTTAATCTAGGAAGGTCAGGGGACGTCTCGGCCCACGTGCCACCACAGGTGGCAGTCGGCCGCCCTGATTCACCGGAAAATTCAACTATTTCTAAAAATTCTCAAATTTCACAGAAATGAAGGTCTCAATGAGTAGAGCAACTTTCATACCTGTGACTAAGGTCAATTAGGCCGGGAAACACTTCAAATTCCCTTCGATCCGTCGGAAAACCCAATAAAGGGTGATTCTTGATTCGTCCTCAAATAGACTCCGACGCTCCAACCAATGATTGGGCATTGTTTCTAGGCTCAAGGGAAGTATATTGGTGGTGGAGATGGATGTGGTTAGTTTTTGGATTTAGGTGATTTGAACCCAAAACCGCCGCACCCCACCGTGCGGGTTCTCCCATTTTCAAGGCCAAATCTCACCAAATTGGGGTGGAATGGATAGAGGGAAGGTCGTGGAGTTGGTTCTAGGTGGTTAGATGGTGTAATTCGCTAGAAAAATGGGTAAAAAGCTGTTAGAAACCATGGAAATCGCGGGTCGGGTCGCGGGTCTTCAAAAGGACTCGATTCCCTCATTTTCTCCTTCCTCATTTCCCCTTCTTGCTCTCCTCTCCCATTGGTCGGTTCCATCCCTTTTTCTCTCTTGCATTCTCCTTTTCTTTTCATCTCAGCCACACACGTGGCTCCTGATCAAAGCTCCAACAAATCTGGAGCCTTCCAGAATAACAACCAATTTACCATTTTGTCCCTAACTTTAAACATTAATAACTCTTTCATTATAACTCCAAATTGTGTTCCGTTTGCACGCACGCGTCCGTAGCGATGAGTCCTATGAGGATACTTTAAGAAAATGAATCTTACGTAACACGACACGGCAGTCAACAAAAGTCAACACTTTGCCTCGAAGGGATTTTCGTAAATTCACATTTAAAAATCATAAACATCGTAATAATTGGGGACAGGTCGTTACATTCAGACTCTGAACTTTTGATCAAAATGTTGGTACAATATTCTCCTTATCCTTCGTAATTTATTTTCAAGGTAAAAATCAGTAATAACGTTGTTGGATTTGTCACTCAACGAAGAGGAAGTCTCAAATGTACTTTTGAGACATCCTTGGAAAATTGGGCGAATTGTTACAATTCACGAAGAACCTAGCTTTGAGGCCAATGATGGAAATAGGGTAGTGAACAAGATCACAACACTGATCGATCACAATATGGTATGGGGATATGAATCAGAGAGTGAAAACATTTATATGTTGGCATTGAATGCTCTAACAAGAAAGGGATTTGGTGAATGTATAAATATGAAGTACCTTTTTTGGAGGATAACTTTTCCCGTTGAATACCACTATTTAGTTATACCCAACAGTCATATCTTTTAGAATGAACTAATTAAATATATAATTATTTTTTAATTAATTAATTAATTAATTAATTACCCTAGAATCATGCGTATATTAGTAAACCATAACAATACACCAATATTGTTACGGTGTACTTTCACACATGATTATACATACTGTAGAAATCATGTCACCATAATCATATTCCAACAGCAACATGCACTCCAAGAGCAGAACAAGCTTCCCCGCTACATAGACTAGGTGTGTGTTGAATAATTAGAAGAGTTGAGGGTTAGGTTGATAAAAGAGCAGGTGAGATCGAGGGAGTGAGGGAGTAAGGGAGTGGGTAGGTGATTAATTTTTTTTTTTTTTCCAAAAATCATGTTTGCATAATTAAACTTGCTTCCAAGCATACCGTTTTCATGATTGTGCTTCCTTCAAAAAACCAAACAGTTAAATCTTACACTCAAAATTTTCTGATGAACCTTCCGGAGTTTTCTATATTTTGAAATTTTTTGTTTTCAAGCGGCGAAATTTCGAGACACTTTTCATTGGTGCGAGTTTGAGAATTTACTTTTGCGACTATTCGACTTTTGTGAGTTCTTATTCCGACAAAATCTCTTTAACTTAAACGTACTTTATCTCGGAGTCTATCTCCGTAATTACTCGATTTTTGTTTTGAACAAACGATATTATCTACATTAAGGGGAAGGGTGAGCTTAACCTCACAATAGACAAACAATAATGTAATTTTGTCGGGATAAAAACTCACAAAAATCGAGTAATCGTAGAAGTAAATTCTTAGACTCGCACAAATGAAAAGTATCTCGACGCTTTGAAACTCAAAATATTAAAAAAATTCAGTGCGGTTTTTTCCAGAAGGTTCGCCCAAAATTTTTTAGCGTCGGATTTATGAGTTTGGTCTTTAGAAGGAAGTGTAATCATGCAAATCGGATGTTTGGAAGAAAGTAAGATTGGGAATATGGCTGGGCTCCTTTTTTTTTTTGGCGAGGACAAGGGCTTATTTCTTTCTATTTGCTTAACAATGTGTTATATCCAACTTTGAAGCTTGTTTTAATTCCCCTCATTTGCTACTTATATCATCCTCCCTGAAAATACACTTGTTTTACATGTCCCACTCAAAACTTATGGTTGTCAAAAATTAGAATAAGGGTAGGCCAAAGTGGAGGAGAAGACAGGATTAACAGTCCTTTGTTTTTCATGGATCTCATTAAGACATTCTCTTTAATCTCGTTGAACTAAGTTCATGTGCGTAACAAACATAAGACTACACTAATAGGTAATCCAGTCCAATAAAAATGAATGATGTCAAGCAAAAGCACCTATTCAGGCTAATCTTTGTTTTGGTTATAAGATGAGTCAAAAATAGACTGAGAGAAGCAAAAATATGTCAACGACAAGGAGACAGCTCTTATTTAAGTAGGTGGTTTTTCCAAATTACAATGCAGAGTGAGAGAAATATTATCTTTTCAAACATAAAAAGATGAAAGAGTAAAGCTACGTACATTCAGTGGCGGATTCAGGATTTTAAGATTGGGGGTTTCAAGATAAAAGTTCAAAAAAAATATATTAGACTAGTTTGGTTCCATAGCACTATTTTTTATTGAATTTGGTTCATTGAATAATCAAAATTAATCAACCACATCAAGTGGCCAAGTGGTAAGGGCGCGGATTTCGGCTCTTAAAATACAAAAAACAGGGAGGTCCCGGGTTCAAGGCTCCAAGCTAGTGAGTCTGCTTGACTATGGCCAGGAGAAAGCTGAAATACCTCTGTGAGTCTTCTAGGCCCCTAGAAGGGGTGGATAACCTTAGCTTACTAGGCCCCTAGAAGGGGTGGATAACCGTGGCTTACCACTAGTTATCCTGCTTTACAAATAATAATAATCAAGATTAATCTCAAAGGTAATAAAACCAACAAATTCTCCTCAGCAACATAACACATCAATTAACGACTTTACAAAGATGAAATTTGTTAACGTAAAATATATATTACAATTGGGAGTTGGGTCTAGAGTTTAGGATTAAAAAACTTAAAAGAATTTGGAAGAAATAAAATTAGGTAGCTAGAGGTGGTGGAACGGCAAATGGTGCTAGGGGATGGGGTAACTTGAGTTTAAAGTTGGGAGGTTGCAACGATTTGGAGGATTAAAACAAAAATTAGAAACCTCTTCTTCTTCTTTATAAGCACTGCTGCATGCACATCCATGGAGGCAACTAGCCTTTCCGCTGCACCTGCCCAAATTGTTGGAGAGTTCCGAAGATCAATCACAAGTGTTTCTTCGGACATCCGGAGGGTCCCGGGATCTCCTAGGTCCCTATATGGATCAGCTCATGCGTACATTTACCATATTTTTCATACCTAATTTATACCACTTCTCTAATAAAAGTATGGCCTATAACATATGTGCATTAGCAGTAATGTTGACTAAACTTGAGAGAATCGACTAAACTTCGTAATGACATTAGTTCAACTTCGAAGATAAAAGTCTGGAAAGGTAAAGACATTACATGACATGTCCTATGCAGCTATACACCCAATCCCAGAACAGCTGAGTAGTGACAAAAGCAAAAAGCTTCCTCTCTTCCAAACTCACAACCCCAGACCCCAAAAGCTGCTCTTTTTTTGGTTCCCTCTCCCTCTCTGAGCTCTCTCCTCTGTTGCCCACATTACCAGAGTCTTCCTCTCAGTCACAAACACGCACGGACACCCAAAAGCGACTCACTTACCAGTCCAACACAATCCGAAAACCCAAAAGCTCTCTCTCTCTCTCTCTCGATCTCTCACCAGTCAATCATGGCTGAAAACGGGCACAAACTACAACAGCAGCCAGAAGAAGAAGATGACACGAAGAAGCTATTGTGCTCCTACCTTGGCCTGAGCCTGGGCATTTTCCTGGCTTTAGCTCCCGACAACTTCCAGGAGCTCCAGACCCAAGTGGGCGAGCTCTCTGCCCGGCTGTGGCAGGCGGAAGAACAAGTCAGGCTCATGACTTCCCGCCGGAAAGAGGACTCCAAAGCCAACGCCAGGGTCGTCGAGATCTTCGCCAGCCACCGCAACGCTTGGCAAGCCGAGGAGAAGCGGCTGCTACACCAGATCGACGCCGCCCATCAAGAAATTGGCCACCTCCATGCCAGGATTCTGGAGCTGGAGAAAACCCAGGACGATTCCAGCGCCAGGATTCGGGATTTGGAGAGGGAGGTTGGGGAGAGGGACGACATGATTGGCTTCATGGCCACCAGAGGCGGAGGAGGAGCTGATGCTGAGGCTGTTGACGCCGACCACCACTGTCACCGCCACCAAGGCAAGGAGGAAGTCAATGTCTACGACAATGCCGTCGCCTTCAGCTTCGACTCCCACTTGGTAGCCGATGCTTCCAAGCTCTGGCAGGTTTGCCTCCATTACTTGCACACATTGGGGCTTCGATTTCGTATGGATTAAGACTTTTAACAGTTTGATTATTATGTTGTTAATTTAGCACTTGCATGATCAAAGACAGCAGTTGAAACTCTTAAGCCATTATTATTAGGCTATTTTTTTTGCCATGACACTCGAACTGGATTTTAATCTCACTTTGTTCTTTGCAACTCAAAAATCATAACTTTACTCTCTGAAACTCAAAATTCGCTTCACTTTGCCCTTCAAACTCGATTTTGATCCCTATTTGCCATCTGAAACTTAAAAGTCGTCTCTATAAAACTCAAAATTCGCTCCATATTACCTTAGATCTGTTAATTTCTTATGTGGGTTTGATTTCGGTGAGGAAGCTAATCAATTCCTTTTCTATTTTTATCATCTCTTCAATTTCTTTTAAAGTTAATATTCTCTTGTTGAATGTTGACGCATAATGGAGATTTATAATTAAGTTTATTATACATGTGACATGGTTTTATTGGGGGTTAGGTCCTACGTATGCTTTAGGAGGTGGCCTATTAGAAGAGAGTTCATGAGTCAAAGTGGAATGAATTTTGCATTTCAGGGAGTAAAATGATAACTTTTAAGTTACAGAGTAGAAATGGAGTTCCAGGGGTGTAGCTAAAAATAAGCCTTATTATTATTAGCATCTTATATTAGCAAACAAGTTACAATTTGGAGGTGCATTGTCTCCTTCATCACTACCAAACAAGTTGCAATTTGGAGTTGCATTGTCTCCATCATCACTTGCAAACAAGTTGCAATTTTGGATTTGGAAGGCATGTGTTTGCTTCTATATGGAAAGGGAATCGTTATCCCGAAATTATGTAACTTGGCATCTCAAGTTCACCCCTTTTTTGGCACTCATCGCTGTAGTAAAGTTCCAACACCAATATTCTCTGCAATGATTTGATCAACTGTTCTAGCTTTTTGGAAAAATGATCGAAAAAAGAGAAAAAAGCTTGTCCTTTTCTTTTCCCTCTTGTCTCCTCAAATTTGTTTCTTTGTTCTTACTTCCTGTTTTCTGAAGTGAAAGTTTTTAACTTAAATTGCTTTTTAAGAGTTTCCATCTGAGCAATCAAACGTCAAACGCAATTGGAAACAATTAAAACACAATCCAGTGTCGTCTTCTTTCACCGCGTTGCTGGTTTAGTTCTTTGAAGTTTTTCTCATTAAGGACCGTTAACCATTATGTTGGCGTATGTTCTCTTCTCCGAATTTATCAAATTGGAAAGGTATGTAGCTTGATTTTATCCTTTGTCCTCCTTATGCAGGATGTACAGTATGAATCCCTTGAACCGTTGTATCACATGAAGCATTTTGTGCCAAGGTATGTATTTGACAGCCTATTTGCTGATCGGTTCTGAGGCGTCTAGTTAATGTTCTGCAGCTAATTAAAGATCAACACGTCTTTATTTCCTAGGGAGTCACCTTGGAAGCTAGATGGTGAGTCGACCAGAATATCCTCGAAGCTAAAATTACTTGAACAGGAATTACTGAATTTGGAAACTATTGGGAAGAGTGATCTTTCCAAGGTACCTTCATCGATGAGGAAGCAGACCAAGAGGTATCAAGCTCTTGCGGGGAAGATAGACGATCTGTGCAGAAGAATGGTAGTGTTTTATGTTCCTTGTTTTACTTTTTCCATGCTATTTTACGTCTGCTAATAAGAATTAACGGAAGAATTAGTTAACCATAGACATCTTTTAGTTGATGTCACTTAGTTATCGCTGCACCCGGTTTGTAGGATGAACTAATTCTTCGTTGGGCAAGTACAAGTTCTGCAGTCGCCCCATATTCTACATTTTCTTTATATCTGTTTTGAATTGTGGCATTTTCATTACATGTCTCCAGGGATACTTGACAGGCTACAATTTGGGTTGTGTTGCTCGCTAAATTTTCTTGTTTTTACAGCAAGGTAGTGATCCCTCCAAACCTACAATCAGTCCAGAGTTTCGTACACAAAGACAAACGGAGTTTTTACTCGAATCATTTAGACTTCAACAACGTGCAACGGAAACTGGACAGAAGCTGATGGCAGTACAAACGGAGATTGGGAAGAGTTCTTATGGGGACGAGCTGGGGAACCAGGCCAAACACAACACACGACGGTCTTTGGATTCGATCAGAAACAACTTGAAAGAAATACAAAGAAATTTGGAGATATGGCTGGCCCGAATCATCGGAGATCTTGAAGGTATTCTGGCTAGAGATGGCGCTTCTCGTGTAGGGGAATATTGTATCTCTAGATATCCTTTTGTTCAGTAGATCTGTGGATATGAACTTAAATATTTCTCCCAAATTGTTTTCACTTTTTGTAATTATCCTGGTTCCTGGTGCAAATGAAATCATTCCACTTTGTGTATGATAGCATCTGTATATTTCTTCTTGCATGCCCACGTCCAATGCGCCTCTACCACTATTACTGTTGCCACCAACCCTATCTACCACCATCATCTCCGCCGTCACCATCACATGGCCAAGACAGTGACACCATTGTAGTCGTCGTCATCGGCACCTAGCCATAACCATGAGCACCACCATCATTCTCGTCGCAACTGCCACCACCCAACAACCATCACTGTCGTCACCACTGTCGCCATCATGACTGGCACCACCTCCACTAGCATGAAAACCAATTACCATAATTCATTTATAGATGGATGAATCTAAATACGCATTATTCTTTGTATTAGCTCCTTTATATTTATTTCGAGTTAGCTTAATAAAAAACTTCACAAATTCTTAAAAAAAAAAAACCTTCAATATTTGAAATTCCTTATTATAAATCACTCTGTGATATCATTTTTGTAAAAAATTAATAAAATATGAGATCTTTTAACCTTCGGATTGTATAAAAACACGTTGAAATTGGTAAAAGTATAACGAACCGCCTATCTATTAATTTTAAACGACATTTGTTTTGATTTTTTTTTTTTGTAGAGATAATATTTTCAAAATGATATACAATAATAACAAGTCTGACCACTAACTTTGAGTTTTGTGAATAAGTTACAAAACGTTTTGAGGAGGAACTCCTCATCCTTAGCGAAACATCATTCATAACATTGTTCATCTATCTATTTATTATTCATTGATTGAAAAATATTTTTTCTAATTAATTTTTTGCAAAATAAATTTTATAAAATTATATACAAAATTAACAATCTTCATTATAAACACGAAATTCTATTAATCCGTCATGAAACTTTGTGAAAATGGCTCTTCTTGTTCAATTTACCCAGTGGGAAATGTGGACCACTACCCTGTTTCCCGGTTTTCGTTAATTTCGAAACAGTTCTTTATCAGTTGGATGGATGTTGACCCGTCAATCCTATCTTTCCTTTGGGAATCGACTAGTCCAACTACCTTTCAGTTCAACCTCTGTTATCTTTTTGGTAGCTGCGTAGCAATTGTTTACCGGGAACAGGATCTCCTTCGGATTTATTTTGTGGAATCCTAGGGATTTCTATATTGTAACCGTTCATTGTATATTTTGCAATTAATTTTTATTAAATACTATTTGTGTTTAATTTTAAATAAAAAAGTCAAATGATTTCTGACCGCACGATACACAATGAATGACTAAGATATGAGGATCTCTAGGATCCTACAATTTGAATCTAGATGGAATCCAAATCCTATCAACCGTGCTTAACATTATCCTCCGCGGATCACTTAGTACTACGGTCTACTGATATTCCTCTTCATTTGTAAGTGAAATATCTTATGTTCGATTCTCGTCAAAAACAAATTTGAATCACATTATTACTAACACATTGTGAGACTACTCTCTTTTAACGTAAATAATATTGTTTAAAGAAAAAAATAAAAAAACACTATCCTTCGTAAAGGATCGACCAAAAATACAAATATCCTTTGGGCTGTGGAGAGTGAAACCTTTCATTTCTCCTTACCCTAAACCCTAAACATGTCATTTGTGGTATTTATACGTATCAAATTGCGGTTTACACAAAAAAGTATGTAAGAGGGAAGGAATGACTCGTTATAAGGAAGGATCAGAGTAGTGTTACTTTTACCCGTGTTGCCAAGAAGGACAATGTCAGCTACTATTCGCTCTCAATAATTGCCCTGATCAACCCAACCTAAGAGCAATCATGATATTTTAGAACTTGGAAGCTACCTTCAGCCAGTTTAAAATATTGATATAAGTCTAGATGAAAATATCGATATGTAAATTTATGAAAACATCGGTTGTTTTTGACAAAAATGTGTTATCAAAAGAGTATATAAACTCATCCAAATTTAGTCAAAATTAGAAGTAAATTTTCTCAAAAACAAAAAAAATAAAAAAATTTTGCAATCAAACAGGTATATCAACTAATCTAACAAAATTTATCCCTGTCGATGGCTAATCTAACAAAATTTATCATTTGACAAAAAAATAAAGCATTAGTAAAAGTAATGGACAAGTAAAAGCAATTTTTTTTTTTTTTTTTGGTAAAAGTAAAAGCAATTTGGGCAACTAAAATTCACTAACACTGCAAACTCCTTCAAGCATTGTAAACCAACTATAAGTAAAACCATTCTACCGAAAGTATCTCGTAGATTTAACATTCACATACATTTAGATATAACAGAGTACCAGTACGAAAGAGTACAATGTTTATTTTGATTCAAACGCCACCTTACGAAAGCATCAAGTAGAAGCTCCAGCTTCTTCAAGCAGCTGCTTCACCTTCGTGATGTAGTCGCCCATAGCTTCCTCCTTGGATTTCCCTGCCAAAACGAAAAATTATACGTTAGAATTATTCTAGAACATACGGAAAATTATACCTTAGAATTATGCTAGATTATACGACGAAGATTTACATATAATAGAAAACGATATGCTCAGAAGTATCACCTTCAACAGCCTTCCATGCATCCCACTTTGCTCTGTCCCTCATATTGAACATTCCTGGGCGGCCTGCAAGTCAGCCACAAAGAAACAACACGAAGGGAAAATTTAGAGGCAGTTGAGAATCTTATGAATGAAAAATTTGCATTGCAAGTGAGAGAACGAAAAATGGCGGATTCTCAAAATTTTTATGGGAGCATTGTCCTAACTCGTGTTCACTGCTCCAACAGTGGCTTGCTTGTATAGCCCATAGAGGATGAGCTTGTTCTCATTGGTTGTTGACTCTGGAAGGGTCTTGGCTTTCTCAGCATGTTCATCAAACTCTTCCTGCATGACACCCAAATCATCAAATGTCATACAAAACAAAAACTTTGATCGTTGTTCCGATTAAAAGCATATAGAACAAAGTCATAGAGAAACTTTATAAACACGGATGCTAAGAATGCCAAAAACTGTGGAACTTTCAGTTGACTAACTAGTAACCATGTATCATTGACAAAAGAAATCGGAGGATGAGCAAATGAAAATAAACGCTACGCATTCAACAAGTGAAGATTTTATCACCTAGAAGGTAGATATGCATTCCACATGTACACATTGTGTTCAACTTTACTGTCAATGTAATACTATCAAAACAATGAAATTCTCTTGTAATTGATTACAGTAGGAAGCAAATCATATATTCAGACTATCGTGAAGTGCAATTTATTGCCGCAAAAGCAAGCTTATAACTAGCCAAATCTATAACTGGATGTGTTTAACTGAACCAATACGCTTTACTTCCACGATAAATTGACAGTGTTCCAGATTTAGACAGGTATAACTAACTCACAATTCCGAAATCAATAAACATAAAAGGACCAGACCATATACCGAGCCTCTTTACTCTCTGGCCTTAAGTGTGTTCCAAAGTCGAAGCTGCATACATTTGACACTAAAACTTGCTCGGCTTCCTCAACCAATTTGGGATATGCAAACCCCATTCATTACGATAATTTTGAAAGTCATAGACATGTTAATGCAACACGAAGTATATGGAATTACGAATAATAACGTTATAGGTTTAATGTTTTAAAAGGTGAAGGCAAAGCCAAGGAGTTTCATGGATAGCCCCGCCTAGGTGAAAGCATTGAGGCGTGAGGCAAAGCCACACAGGAACTAAAGTTATATATATATATATATATATATCCATATATTATAATCAACAATAGAGTCGAAATCAAACATTATAGAACAACAATAAACAATCAAATAAAATATTTATTCAGGTGAGAAACCCTAACAAACGAAAAAAGAAGCCCCAGCCGATTCTTGAGGCGCCTCAGGCGCCTAGGCGCGCCTCGACCAAGCCAGGGCAAGTTTAAGCCTACTCCCGCTGGGCAGAAGTGTTTTCCTCACCGCCCCACCTCGAAGGCCGCCCAGGCACGCCTCATGGTTCGTTTTTTAAAACACTTATCAAATGATGGTTTTTGATAAATATCGTTTGGGAAGCTCGTAGGAAACTCGTAGATTGAACTTTAGATTTCAACCTGCTTATCACAAATCTTAGACACTGCCTTATTTCATATTCAGTTCAAGAAATCAAGCAAGCAGTAAGGAGGGAAAATAATCGAAAACCCTCATTAGACGGCGATCTGTACGTTAATAACATCCGGATTTTAACTAATTGGTGTCACCGTGATAAACACTAGTTAAAACTTACAAAAGCTCTGATCCACTATACCAGGATCAAAATCTTGATCCCAAAAACAAGTAAAATACATAAATTAAAGGGAACCCACAATAATTAACTATAATTCTGGCTGCTTTACCTTGACCAATTCATCAAATTCAAAACAAACAAAGTAGAACACAGATCTGAACTAATCACACTACTGAAACCCAAGAAAAGTAGCAAATTTAACGACAAATGGATGATCTTTCATTGATAATATGATATTGAATCGATGTTTATGGGGAAGGGAGAGAATGAGAGCATACCTTCAAACCCATTTGGTTGATCTGCGAGACGGATTCTGGTTCGCTTGGATAAACGTATGGAGTGTGAGTGGCGTGTGTGATGGGGAAGGAGGTGGTAAGCTGTAATATATAACATTCAGATTCCCCCTTCGCGTTCTCCTACTATTTAATTAAGCGTAAAAGTAGATCAAAATTTTAAAATAAATCTGCAAATTGATACTAAGAGAATAAGCACGTCACTTAAGCAATGCAAACGGCCATTTAACATAGTGGTACAAAAATGTTAAGCCTTTACATAGCGGTGTGGATTCAAATTTCGTTGGTAATTAATCTAATAAAATTTATTTTTTAACAAAAAATAAAAAAGTAACACTTAAGCAATAATTTAATTATTAATAACTACATCATTTCATTTACAAAATTTAATTTAAAATTTTGATGTTCCTAACATTCTATTTTAATTAATAATTGCCACGAAACATTGGTTTAAAAAACAGAAAATATTTTATGTTGGAAAAAACAGAAAATATTTTGTCTTCAGTTTTCTAGGCAATAAAAGAAGGGAAAGTAAAAACTGATTTAAGGTGATGGAAAATAGTTTTTTTTTTTTTTTTTTGTTCCGATGGAAAAAGCATATTCCGTATGTTATTGATGGATAGAAATTAGAATTGAGGGGTTCATGAATGGGTTTGGGAATTGCTATCTATTTTTTCGGTTTAGAGTTTAGCATCATTTGAAATGTGACGATCGATAACTGTTTGGTTTATGCTGCTTCAATTTAGATTCTTTTTATGTTTGTTTTTGCTACCTTCGTGCCTATGTGTGGGATTCCTATTATATATAGAGTTGCAACCCTCCTTTTACTTAGGCCTTTTACTTTATCGGTTGTTTATGAGAAGTCTTTTGATCTATCTCTTGCTTGTGCTAGTTTTTTAATGTAAGTAATTTCGTTTGAGAAAAAGAAAAAGATATGGAATCACAGTAAGGTCACGACAGATAGGCCCCCATATTTAATATAAGTAGGTTATTGACCAAAGTTACGTTATTAGTTGTAACTACTAACTACTACCTCTAAATGCCGATCCATCTACCAAAGATATTGCACCTTTTTTTTTTTAATTTAATTAATAAATAAAACAAAAAGGGATTGCATGTTTGACAAGTTTTTGCATACGTGTTTTATTGGATCTAAATTTCTGCATTTTTATGTGTGGAAGAATGATCGTAAGAAACCTGCAAGACAAGGAAACAACCGTTAATAAGCCAAGGCGGGCTAATTACACTAACGCTATATACCCTTTAAGCTTTAATTCACTTAACTTCATTTAAGATGAATTCACTCCTACAATTAACTACTTAAAAGAAAGTGTTATAAATGTACAGAAAATGAAATCAAAATTTATATTAAACTTAAAAATAAAAGAGTGCATTTTTGCTTACCCCAAGTGAGGGTGATTGGTTATGTTAGGTTAGCTATATGTTGTGCCTTATCAACAATTCCACATAAGTATGAGGTCGGAAACTCTTAAGTACGGTTCTAAGGGTGAGAGCTTTCAGCCATATGGATAGTTCACGGTGTTCATCAACACCTAATCATTTTCTTCTTTTTTTTGCACAAGGAGCATTGGGCTTTTTTTAGTTTAAAATTTGAAATTCATGTCTTAAACCAATTGAATCAAACTAATCTTACGACAAATTTTGGACAAAGTTGCACTCTTAAAAAGAAAAAAAAGCCAAATTCTTGTGTGCGTTATGCGAAGGTGAATTGAAAACTGATGAGGTGTTAATTTTGTTATGGTAAAAAGTGTGCAAAAGAAATTGATGGAAAAGATGGAATTGTCAAATTTAGTTATTAAAGAATTTTTTTGGGAACTTTAACGAAAAGCTTCAAGTACTGTTTACTTTAACGAAAAATTACATTTTTACACTAAAAAGTCAATTATGATACTATTTACTCTATCTTTTATTTTGTCTTTATCGTTAAAAGTTAAAATTTTCAAATTATTTTCATTAGTTTTCATTTTTTTTTTATGGGTCATGAAATCAACTCTGAATAAAGCCCAAGGTAAAACCAACAAACCCAACTGCTGGAAAACTCAAAACGATATTGGAAGAATACAGAGAGCCCATGGTTGCTCTATCATCATCATTATCGCCTCACCAACACAAGCAACACCACCCCTCACAACCACATTTAACACTTACCTAAGGCCTTCCATAGTAGTTCAGAAAATTGAGTGTAATGCCAATACTATAGGGATCATACTCTTACGGTAGGTTGGAAAATTTGAGTCCTAGAAGAGTGAATTTTATTATTTTAATTCAATATACTCATAAAATAAAGAAAAAGAAAAAGTAGATGAATCCTACATTTAATGCCTCTGTGGTCTTTCCGGTCCTCAAAAAGGTAAATTACAGTGACAAAGTCACCAACTGATTCATTTTTTGTAAAAACTAAACAAATAACAATAATCAAACTCACATAATTGTGGCAATAATGTAATACAAATGAAACTCTCATTACTTAATTCTTACATATACACCATTTTGGAAGGCCTAACGCTTAAATGAGCCATTCAATTAGCTAAATGAGTACCCTTTGACCGTCTCTAGGTTCGGTTGACATCTCTTTGGGTTTTCTAAAGTGAGGCCTTCTCTTAAAGTTTGGACCAAGGCCTCCGTGCTCGTCTTGAGCTTGGGCCGGATTTGCTGAGTTTCAAGTTTCTAACTACATAGACATCAAGTGAACGTCAATAATGTTGCGCACATAAACAAAATTAACGCATCCGTTGACTGTCTCTTTAATGGATGTGAGTTTCTGTCATTACAAGTGGAACACAACACATCCATATTGATAAGTATGTATCTAAGTAGCATTAGTACTCCTCTTGACAGCCTAATAGAAAATAGATCTGGCAACGAGTTATATTTGTCGAGTTTGTGTCATCTAGCAACGAGTTATATTTGTCAAGTTTGTGTCATACTTATCAATCTAAGTAGCATTAGTACTCCTCTTGACAGCCTAATAAAAAATAGATTTGGCAACGGGTCATATTTGTCGTGTTCGTGTCATACTCGTTATCTTAACGTGTCGTGTCGTGTCGTGTCAAACCTGTTATCATAATGGGTTCTTAACAAATGGTAGGTCTTCCATCTTGCAAATAAGGCATATCTTGTCTAGATAAAAATTTTTCCAGATTCAACAATGCGTCGTATCATTTTGTGTCAGTTAATATGTCATGCAAAAAATTGCCATGTCTGATGTCTAGAATTGGCAAATGATATTATATTGGATTCTTTACAAACGACCTGACTTGTTAACAAATTTCTAACATGTAACCTAATAACAACCGAACCATTAATGAGTTGACCCGAAATTTGTTTTTTTGTGTCGAGTTAACAGTTCGTCCAATAAATGGTCAGTTACAGAGGGTATTAAAAAAAAAAATTGAGAAAATGAAAAAGGAAAAACCTTCAACTGCATGCCCATTTTGTGGATGCGTTATTATCCAGAGTTCTTCCTTCTTGTCCTTATGCATGGGACTTCGGAGTGCAATAACAAAATAACAGATAAAGCAAAACAAGAGAGAGAGAGAGAGAGAGAGAGAGAGAGAGAGAGAAAGAGAGAGAGAGAGAGAGTAGCAGCAGCTCGGTTCCGGGCTTAAATTCCTCTTTCTCTTTGGATTCCTTTTCTCTTATGGAAATTTGTGAATCCAGCAGCAGATAATTAATCAAAGTGGGCGGTGTGGAGATGGATGGTGGTGGTTCAGAAAGTCAAGGTCTTCCTCCTCCTCCTCCTCCTCCTCCTAGTACTAAGTCATCTACTCATCGTCGCGCTGCCGCTGCTGCCGCCGGCGACGGCGGTGATGGTGGTGCTGGAGAAGAACAAGAAGCTGCTCCTCCTTCACACACTCGGACTACAGTCCATCATAACTCTGACGCCACTCATGACCAGGTAATTGATTAATTAATTCTTAATTTAATTCTCAAAATATTGTCATTAACTTTTCTGTTTACAAAACAATTCTCTCTTTTCTTTTTAATTTTAATTAAAAGCATATTTTAATTTTGGCAGTGGTTTGTTTGGTTACGTTGCGTGCATCTTAAAAGCATCTTGGTAATGGTGGCTAGGTCTCTTTCTTTTGTTTTGTTTGTGCAAAAATTCTTGTGCTATGGAGCACGGTAGCTGTTTTAACCTGGTATTCTAAATGTTTTAATAGTCAGATTTTGATTTTTTTTATATTTTTAAGTAAAGATCTCACGGCCAAATATCGAATACCCAACAAAGTCACTTGTTTGTTTCATCATGTATTGTATGTATGTTTCTCATTTCCATTTGTGGTCTTGTGAGTTATGGCAGCGCTAGTAGTCCTTGATGATCTATATTATACAATATTGATCTAATTGCACTTTTCTATATTTGTAAGTTAGATGTATCAGATTTAAATTCGTGAACGACAAATTTATTATCAATTTATTTTCTCACCGTTAATTTAAATATACCATCGCCTAAAAAGTCCAAATGGAATTGATATTTTTGGGAAAATTTGTTTGCATAAATTCCACATGGGTGCGTCAGCGTTCCTAACCTAATGACTATTTTAAGAGCATAATGTGTGCACGCATCAGATTCGACGTACAACTAAAGCACCTGTACCGTCGTTTACACCACTAATTCACACTGATTTAATGCGGTACAACGATTTTTTTTCTTTGTGATCGGAACACGAAGGGTAAATCACGTGTTTTTATACAAACGGTGAGAAATTTTATTTTTTAACTTATTAACTTTTTAACACACATATCCCGTCATTTGTATAATGACATGTAGTATACCACCTCGTGTTCCTGTCACACTGAAAAATCTCTCCAGTACAACAAACACCTGAAATTCGGTATCTACTTTTCGAGGTTTACTAATACGAAAGATAAACGATAAGTGTATTCTCTTAAAACGGGATTTTTTATGAATTTTTTTTACTGTTTATAGTTTAGCTTTAATATTTTAAATATTATGTTAAAAATATAAAGTGACAGAGAGATTAAAGAGTTCTATTTTTAAGAAAGTCTCTTAACATTTTTTTCAGAACAAATTAGAGGTCATTAGGTTTTAGACCAATTGAAGGTTTGGTCTGTGGACTAAAATTCGTGGTATTGGTTTATGAATTCATTAAAACATGAAGTATGATATACTTTCGGGTGCTAACACTAAAATTTTCGTTTAAAATAAAGAGTTTAATGGGCAAATAAGATATGGAAGTTTTTAAACCAAAAAGACTATTGTTTAACACCATGTCGAGTTCTTAGACCAGTACTTAATGATTTTAGTGAAATGATTAAAGCTCTAATTGGATAAAATCCATGTAATAATGCTCCAATTTTCTCTTTCTAGTAGTATGGGTGTATACTATACATCAACATATTGGTGATTGCTAGATTTTTTAACGCACATATATACAAAGTGTTTCCTTCATTCAATGATGCCATACACCAAAAAATAATAGAATTTTCATTGTGCTTGTTGGGGTTGACTTTTTATTTTCATATTATAGGTGATAGAGGGAGTATATTTTTTTTTCTCAAACAAGTTATTGCTATTAGTACGTTTCCAATTTAGTTTGGAATGTTAAAAACTTTTCTTTTCTATAACAGTAATACTATTTGTAAACAAAAAATTGACACATTTAGCAACACATCCTAAATATAGGTGAACCCTCTTGTTGAAACGTTTGTCAACATGTGCGTTGGTTTTGTGTACAATTAGCATTGTTGTTATGATAAATATTGGTTGTTTTACACACAAAATTGAGTTGAGATTCTCTTTGGATCTCTATTTCTAGAGCCTAAGAACCCAGAGAGCTGGGTCGTTGAAGAGAGAGAAAGAGAGATTCAGACCCTTAGTTTGTGTGAAGCCGGCCACTGGAAAAAAGCTAATGATGACCACATGTTTTAAATTTTAAAATAAGTGGTTCAGATCTCTAAATTTTTCGGTTCCGTACATAGAGATCCGAAGAAGATCTCAATTCCATAAAATTGTCTTCTAAATGAAAAGTATAGTTAATGGCTGTAATGAAGGAATCTATAAGAGGTCAAACTTGAGTTGAGATCAAAACGCTTTTAGTGATCTAAAACCACTTATAAATTATATCTAACTTGAATTTTTAACAAAAATTTCAACACACTTCTAATGCAAACAACCCTGTAAGTTTCTAACATAAGGGCATTTAAACAAAAGCAGCCCTAAAGCATCGTCCTTCACAATCCACAGCCACTTTGATCCTCTGAAAAAAGAAAACTTGCTAAAACCTTGGGTTGCACGACAAAGTAAAAATTGATAAACAAACAAAGTCTTCCTACTCACTTAACTAAAAAGATATTCCACTCTCTGCCTTGGTCAAATCCCACCTCCACTGCTGACTTATCGGCTGTGTCCGCTGATGTGTAAAACTTGGAGCTTCCTTTGTTCTTCAATGGTGGAGATTATCTACCCCAACACAACTGGAATTGTTCCCTTCTTTTCATCTTCCTGGTTTGTTCATTTTCCTTTCTTCTTCGTAAGATTTGTTTTTGAGAAGTTAGTGCCCCCAAGTTTGAATCTCCCTCCTCATAGTTATATGAATTTAGTGTAGAATATTGGCTGTATAACTAAAATTGGTAGATTCAAAATTTAAACTTTTGTTTTGATTGATGAGGAATTGAGGATAGTTCAGTAATGTACTTGCTTGTGTAAATATAAGCATAAGCACCTTTAAACCTAATGCCAATGAAAATCGAACTAATATTTTTATTTGACAAACTATGGTAAATGTAGAAACTGATGACCACAGAAGAAACTACGCAAGCTTCCATTGAAATGGGAGAGCGTAACGGGAACGGTGCTGAATATGTTTCAGTTGGTGAATTACATTTCCCTAGGGCTAGGGTAGATAACTTCAAAAAACTCTCACTTCTGCCTCTTGTCTTCATCATCTTCTATGAGGTATCTGGGGGTCCATTTGGGGTTGAGGATAGCGTCCAGGCCGCTGGTCCGCTTCTAGCCCTTGTCGGGTTCTTGGTCTTTCCACTCATATGGAGTGTTCCCGAGGCCTTAATTACCGCGGAGATGGGTACCATGTTCCCTGAGGCTGGGGGTTATGTTGTTTGGGTTTCGTCGGCTTTGGGTCCCTACTGGGGGTTTCAGCAGGGTTGGATGAAATGGCTAAGCGGGGTTATTGACAATGCTTTGTATCCGGTTCTGTTTCTGGACTATTTGAAGTCGGCAATCCCAGCGTTAGGTGGTGGCGTTCCAAGAGTTGCAGCGGTCTTAGTTTTGACATTGTTGCTCACTTACATGAACTATAGGGGTCTGACCGTTGTGGGTTGGGTTGCTGTTCTTTTAGGAATTTTCTCAATAATGCCTTTTGTGGTTATGGGACTTGTGGCAATCCCCAAGGTGAAGCCCTCGAGATGGCTAGTTGTAAATCTACACAATGTGGACTGGAATTTGTATCTGAACACTCTCTTTTGGAATCTCAACTATTGGGACTCGATAAGTACACTTGCCGGAGAGGTAGAAAACCCAAATAAAACTCTCCCAAAGGCTCTGTTTTATGCTTTGATATTAGTTGTTCTTGGATATTTCTTCCCGCTCTTAATGGGTACTGGGGCTGTTCCACTCGACCGTGAGTTGTGGACAGATGGATATTTCTCAGATGTCGCTAAAATTATTGGGGGAGTGTGGTTGAGATGGTGGATCCAAGGGGCTGCAGCAGTGTCGAATATGGGGATGTTTGTTGCTGAAATGAGCAGCGACTCCTTCCAACTTCTTGGGATGGCCGAACGAGGGATGCTCCCTAAGTTTTTTGGTAAGCGGTCTCGTTATGGAACCCCAGTGATTGGCATTTTGTTCTCAGCTTCTGGAGTCCTTTTGCTATCTTGGCTGAGCTTCCAAGAGATTGTAGCTGCAGAAAACTTCTTGTACTGTTTTGGAATGATTTTGGAGTTTATATCATTCATACGGTTAAGGGTGAAGTACCCAGCTACAACTCGGCCTTACAAGATACCCACTGGAACAGTTGGAGCCATTCTTATGTGTATTCCTCCAACTGTACTAATTTGTGTAGTTTTGGCTCTTTCAACACTCAAGGTCGTGATTGTGAGCCTCGCAGCTATCTTGATCGGCCTTGTGATGCAGCCATGTCTCACTTACGTTGAGAGAAAGAGGTGGATCAAGTTCTCCGTCAGTGCTGACCTCCCAGATCTTCACGGTGCAAATCAGGAGAGTGTTGGCTCCATAAGACATTAGTAAGTCCTCAAAATATGCAAAGCCATTGTATACTCAATACTGTAGGTCGTTGGTGTCGTTGGTGTTGAAGCGATGACTACGCTCAAGTCCATAGCAGATGTTGACTGATAGCTAGTTATCATCTGTGTGTGTGTTTAAGACGATCATCGATGGAAATGTTTGATTAGATGTTGAACTATCTGTAACATAAATTGACTAGGGAATTATGTGAATTTGGTTTCAGTAGATTTTTGGAATATCATGTTCTTGAAGGACATTTGCAGAAACTTTGAAATGTAAGATGCATGTTGTGACTTGTGGGAGAGATGTATATTGCATGTCCTTCCTTGGAGGTGACATACAAAAATAAGAAATTTCACCACTCCTGTAACTTCTGAGTTCTAATTTTATAATTCCGTCATTTAAAATTTCATGTTTAAATCCATCAATATGATTCAAACGTTGAATCAATATATTAAACTCATATAAGAATCATATTTCATTAGAAATTTTGAGTGGTTGTTAACGCCAAAATCTAGTGGAGTTGACAAACAGTGGCTTTAGGGGATATGGTGGTTTTAGGGTTGTTGCCTAGTTTGATAGAGGGCTTGACGGGTTGGCATGTGGGTGCCCCAACTTGCGGAAGCTTGTGGTGAATGAATTGCACAAGTACAGCGATAATGTGCTGCGTGGGATTGTGGCGTGTGAGAATTTGCAGATGTTGAAGCTGGTTGCAAATGTAGAAGGGTTTAGGTTTGGCGCTCCGATAGCAAGAAGATTTTTTTTTTATTAAGTTTAATTTTGTTCAGATAAAAAAATTCTTAATTTATAATATTTAATTAATTTTTCAATCTAGTTGGCTAGGGGCTTTGCCCCTGCCACCTTAGCAGCTAACAGATAAATTGACGGACAATGAGACAAATGTCTAACATTGCAATGAATTTGTAAGTTGATATATGACATTCTAATGTTCAAAAATAGTGTATGAGTTTGCCATGTGACAAACATTGAAGTAGTAAGATGTAATTTTAACCAAAATTAAACAAAGAGCAGGAAAAGAGAGAGAATAAGGAAACACTCAACTGCATGCCAAATTTGTGAGTGCTTTATTACTATGTCTCCTTGTCCTTAGTGCATGGGCCGGAGTAGGGAACAATTAGGTCATCTCCAACCGAAGGTTAGTCAGATGGTTCATTTTAACCCTCTAACCTTCTAAGAAATTAATATTTTAATGAACAGTACATTACCATATTTGACTTCATCTCCAACTGAGGGCCAAAGGGCCATAGTGCTCGTTTTAGCCCTGTCACAAAAAACCGTATCCAACCCAGGGCCAAAGGGCCAAACATAATTTATTATTTAAAAACTACAACTTAAATTCAAATTCAACAGCTAAGTGACGTCAATTAGCCGTTGGATTTGAATTTTTTTTTGCTATAAATAGGGTGGATATTTGGCTATAATTCACACAACTTTGAATTCAATCTCTTTCAATTCAATCTATAAATAGGAAAAAAAATGGAATTTAAAAAAAATATGAAACAAATTTTGTAAAATAGAAGTTATAGAAAAAAATAGAATTTAAAATTAGAAGTTATAGGAAAAAAAATTGTAATTAAATAAAACTGTAAAAAAAAATAAAATAAAAAAATAACGGCTAGCTGACATTTGAAAATTTGGCCTAGCATTCCTGTCAGATATAACCAATAGGAATATACATATTCCTGTTAGTTATATCCGACAAGAATGCCCACATTTATGGCCAGCCTTTTCAGATTCCGTGGGGTTTATGAGCCATTTGGCCTAGCCCTCGGTTGGAGACGGTTTTCGGCCCTCTGGACCCTTCGGTTGGAGATGACCTTAATTGAAGAATTAACTAAGCACCCTGTGGCGGTTTGGCGACTCAGCGGTTGCAGACGAATTTTAGACTCGTGTTTTATACGGCACATTTTGAGTTCGATTTCTGACGTTGGCGAATCGCATAGTAATGATCAAAGGAGGCTTAAATGTCTTAGTGAGTCTTTTCGATCTCTAGAAGGATGGACTACCTAGTTGGTCCCTTTTTTTTTTTTTTTTTTTTTTTAAAAAAAAAAAAAAAGTGCAAGAGCAAAACGACAAATTCACGCCAAAGCAAAATGGACATAGAGAGAGGGAGAGAACAAAACAAGTCCATCAACTTCCTTATATAAGCTGACTAAATTTTTTACTTAAAAGCCTCAAATATGTGAGCATATAGCTTCAATTCCTACTACTGCTCATCACGCTGCCGCACAAAGAGAATGAGAAGCCTAGAAGGAGTCTGATTCTTGCTCTTGCCGTTGCTCAAGCAGAATAAGAAGTTGGTCCTCCATCTCATGATTCTCATCCTAATTCACACCCTAAGACTATCAAGCATAACTCTGACGCCACACTTGAGACCTGACTAGGTACGAGGCTTATATTTTTACTTCTCATACATTCATCTGAAATTTTGGTCGTCAAATTGAATGAATTGAAGAAGATCAATAACTAAAAATCAACAAAAGTGTGTTAGAGATAAAAATGAGTGTGAATAGCACTACCTAAGAATAACTGAACATAAGCATTACATTGGACCATGCTTTGCTATTGAAAGAAAAGTAGCACTTGCTGCTGCCGAAAAACCAATCACAAACGGGCACGTATCTGAATAATTAATATTAAAAACTATGATTTTGTTCGAACAAAAATTAAAAACTATGATTGGACACTTTGTGAAACCCCGTCCTCGATTTATCGTATTTATACTATCGGATTTATGAAATTACCATTGTACCCTTGAGTTGACTTTCGTTAACCATCTCGCCGAAACCCGTAGTCTTAATTTAATTTATTTATTTGTATCGTACTCATTGTCACGAACTCGTAGGCGTGAACGGATTTGAATTCGAATGTATAACGAAGATTCTACATTCTAACTGTCGAACGTTTTTGGATATTTTGTGTTTCGTTTTATGCATTCTTAAATTACGAACCAAGGGGACCCACTTGGGATTCTTGTCCCCTTAACCTTAGCCTATCCGGATATGCCTTCCCCACTTTTCAGATTTTCTTACTTTCTTATCTCTCTCCTTCTTACTTTCTCTCTTTTCCCTTTTAATTCTCCCCGTGCCCTCTCTCTAAGTTCACTCTCACAACAAAAAGAACAACCCCAAGACTCAAGGTTTGGACGTTGGACTTCAAACCCTAGGCCAAACTCAATACTTCAGCCATGACAGTCACGGTGCACCCTTCCCCGACAACTTTCGTTACTTTTTCGACGTGGGTAAGTTCCTAGAAACCCTTGGGCTGTGTTTTAAGATTAGATCAAGGCTTGTTGTAAGTTGTTTAAGCTTCTTAAACGCAGAAATAGCTTGGAGTGAGTTTTCCCCAGTTTTTAGACTAGCACCGCCACTTTAGATGCGTTTTCCGGCCAATCCACGATGAGTTAGTCGTCGTGCGAGGTACCATTCTCTTCATCTTGTTGAGAACTACAACTTTTATTTTTGTATCACTTGATTTGGTTGAGTATTGAAGAAGTTATAAACATTTGAAGGTTTGCCTAGAAACTAGCCGATCCACGGCCTGAAACCAGGTTAACCGGACCCGATAACCCTAAAATCGGGATCCAAACCCAACTGCTACCCAACCCAACCCAGAGACCCATCCCATTAAGCCAAGCCCAAACCCTAACCCTTGACCTAAGCCCAGAAACCAAGCCCAACCCATATTCCAGTCCTCGCGTGGAGCACACGCGCCTCCATCAGACGATGGCGCCAACGATCCAACTTGGTGCATGGCGGCGACGCGTGGGGGTACCTAAGGTTCCCCCTTAGGTTTTTCGATGTCCTGAATCCATTTATGACATCCATTTTCCGAAATTCAATCGTTTTAGTATAGTTTTATTAATTGGTCCCTTTATGTGCTTAGGTGCATTTGTTAGTGGCGTTTCCATCCTCCCTAGTTCACACGGCTCTTCGATGACGAAGTATCTGTGAGTGGACCCCTTCTAAAATGCATGATTTTACTATTAGAAATGCATACATGAAAAACATGATTTTTATGGATACGTTTTATGAAACATTTATGAGAAAATTGGATTCATACTTGATGAAATATCATGCTTCACTAGATTTATCCTTATTTAGATATTCACGAATATGATTTAAGATATGATGTTTGAGCTATTGAGCTCCGTTGAGATATATACACATATTTTGGAAATATTATGTTCATGTTTTTATTGTGCTTATTTAGTGGCTACTTATACTATGTGCCTACAGGCGAATGATATCTATATATGGCTTCGGTCGGGTGTTGTAGGGGTCTATATATGGCTTCGGTTGGATGATGTAGAGGCCTACGAGCGAATGAAGATGTATATATGGCTTCAGTCGGGTGATGCAGGAGCCTATGGGCGAATGAAGGCCTTCGGGCGATTTTGATACCACTACTAAGCACACTATATATGATATGTGTTTATGAAGTTTTATGACAGGCTAGGGTTTTCGGAAAACCTATTACCTATTATACTATTAAGTTTTCATAAACTTTGGGGGTCAGTACATTGATGAATAATTGTTTTAGTATTATTTATATATCAACTTGATTCACTCATGTTTTGTTTTGCGCCCTCTCAAGACCTAGGAACTAGGCATACGATCCGACCTACGTGGTATTCCCATATTAGTGACTTTGTGTCCTTTTCTCCACTTGGACATTCTTGTAATAACACTTTCTGTTACACCTTCCGCTTGTATTTTGAATTAGTAGTATGCTTTGAATATGTCAGACATTATCACTATTATTTTGTTGGTAGTTGAACTTATTATATTATTTTGTGAAGGTTGTATTTGAATTTTACATTGTGTAGTTATGCGCGAAATTTTTATGCATGTTTCACATGTCCTCGGCATATGCATTCATAAAATGGCTTGCATTACCTCGGGTGTCAGCCAGCACGTGACCATCTCATTGTCCTTCAGACACCGAGATTGGGATGTGTTGCACTTAATCCGTTTGTGATTGGAAACATGGTTCCATTACAATTGTTATAATATGGCTTACCTTGTTCTTGCTGAGCTTGGTACTCGGTAGAGGTCCAAAGGAAATTGGCTTAGCAAATTACACCCCACATTTACACTCAAAGTTTTATTTCACCATTGTAGAGTAAACTTTATGATGAAAATTCTCTCCACATACTTTTTTTTTTCATGAACGATTGAGATTTAACTAATTAAAATTTATATTAAATTTCAATTGTAACACGATTAAAAAAAAAGTGCGGTTGAGCAAAATCGATTCTCTTATACATACATTAAATTAAGGCTTTTTAGCCAAAATAGTCACTGAGATTGACATAACTCTTTGCTTTGGTCCCTAATATAGAACTGGTTCCTGAATTTGTCCACCATCAATCATTTTGGTCATTCTGTGAAAAATTTCCGTTAAATAAAGAAAAAATGACAAAGTCCATTGTTTATTAAATTGAGGGTATTTTAATCATTTTGATCTTTATTTAACAAAATTTTTTCACGAAAGACTAAAATGATTGATGGTGTGCAAAGTCAGGGACCACTTCTATCGATTTCAAATCTCAATAATCAAAGTGACAAGTTATGTCATTCTCAAAGACCATTTTAGATAAAAAATAAAATTAAAAAAAAACCTTAAATTAAAGTCTGTAAAGATCAATAACGTTATTCATGTTCACAAATATTATAACACTTTCATTCAGTGTCTTTAATAAATTGGATTTGATTCATAATTTCGTATGTCAAACTCATCAGTGTTACATAGTGCGATGATGAATGAAATAAACGTGTCTTTCCAACAAAAAAGGTCGAAAAAGTGGGAAATTTTAAGGGAAAACTTTGAACAGCATGCCAATTTCGACTTCTTAAAAGTTGATTTGGAAATATGTACATATATATATATATATATATATATATATATATATATAGACATGTATATCGATCAGATAGGCAATTAAACAAAGTATTCTTGTTCCTGCTGCTGCTGCTTATGATGGTGCTGCACAAGGAGGAGGAGAAGGAGCAGAGCAGCGGCAGCAACTCTCTCTCTACAAGTATTATTCCCACTGCTGCTGGAGAAGGAGAAGGTGCTGCTGCTTCACACACTCAGACTACCGATCACCGTAACTCTGACGCCAGTCATGACCAGGTATATATGAGATTAATTGTTTAATTAATTCTGGGAAAATGTGTTTACCTTATCGTTTCCGTTTACAAAACAATTTTTCTGTCTTTCTGGGTGGACAGTCATTGTGCCATCATTTTCCATGGTGTCTCTCTTTTTTTTTTGCTCGTCAATTTCCATTTTCTGAATTTCTTGGCTCATCTTCTTTGCCAACTGAGATAATGGGATAATTTTAATTTAATACAAATTCTGAATAAATCCAAATGGAAAGGATACGGGTGAAATAAATAATAAATACACACACATTTTTTGTTTTGTTTTTGGCATTCACTTTAAATAAAACAAATGAAATCAATATACAATATTAATAATAACACTGCCCTACTTGATGTTTTTTACCTTTACCGGCAAAAACCTGCGCTAAAAAACTATTTATTTTGAGCACGGATTTTCTTGGTCTATGTTTCTCTTGTTTTTACCATTTATAATTTTCTCTGGTTAACGCTAGTTGTAGTTTTGCCAATATTCATGGATTCCTTTATTTTTTATTCTCTCTCACAGGGGAAATATGATAATTAGATGGTATACTATAGGTACATGCATAATAGAACACCTTCTAAAATAAATGCAAAGGGATAATACTTGCACGTATTCAATCATTTACAAATAACATAAATTTACTGTATAATATTATAATTCAAATTTTAATAATTTTTGTAAATAATATTCAAATAATAATTATAAAAATTAAACTGTTCGAATTAATAAATTTATTAAGTAAATATACATTATTCGTAAAGGCTGCAATACACCCCATTTCTCATGAGATGAAAGTATGTGTCCTACCCTAATGACTATTTTAAGAGCATAGTGGTGTGGATGCATCAGATTCCGCGTACAAACAAGGGCATACACTAATTCATAAAGATTTATGCTGTTCGGCAGACACATACTGAATTGGGCATCTATTTTTGAGATGGAAATTGATTTTCACGTCTATTTCATTCTTGTTTAATTTTGACTGTTAATTTTGTTTGATTGATTCAAACGATGGCAATATATAAAGATATGCGTATAAGAAGTTAAAAAATATGTGTAAAAATCACTTCATTTTTTGAGATTTTTTAGAAATATCTGTGTATACTATATAACAACATCTGTGACTATTAAATAACAGTTAGACTCTAGTCCGCACATACAACGCTTTATATAACAATTTTTGCCATCCTTGTTGAAGTGACATTTGTGACTACTAATAGAATTTTCGCTATCCTTGTTAGAGCTTTTACATGTTCGACGCTTACACTCAATCCACAACAATAGAATTTTCCCTATCTATGTGAGTGCTTACATATTATATTCCACAAAAGCGTTACAAAATGAAGCCTTTAAAAAGTTAGCTGACGTGTTGAAGTAAACGGGTTTAGAATTGAAGAATATCTACATTGAAGACGATTGGATTTTAGATAAAGCAATATAGTTTAGAAAATATACAGCTGTGAAAATGACAACTAAGTGTTTGGTAAATTATAATGTTAAAAATGTTTTTAGCGAAAAAAAAAAAAAGACAGAGGTAGTATTGTTAATATAAAAGTTTCAATAATTAGTACTGCTCCTCCATCTTCTATAATAAAAAGCTCTTTTTTGAGAAGTATGGTAGAGCTGCTTCTATTTTTTTGCTGTTCTACCTACACCTATGATTTTGAAAAGAAAAAAAAAAAAAGTTTTTTTCCATCAACCAAACAATTTTTAGCCTAGTTTTTTTTTTTTTTTTTTTTTTTTTTTTTTTTTTTTTTTAAGAAAACTGCTTTTAGAAAAAATTGAGCAATCTCAAGTCTACCACAATAATTTGTATCAAACTCTTCATTAATTAGAGTCAAATCAAAGATCCCTAACTTACAAATGGAAGAAAATATCACTAAAACCATATATATGGCAAGAACACTTGAATATCTTTTAATTTATTTGACATATTTGACATCTCATCTGGAAAAAGTCTAAACAATGTATATATATATATATATATTTATTTTATCAAAAGATAAATTTGTTAGATCCGATAAGAATTGAATCCACGCTATAGTGAAACAAAAACAATACTCATCATTGTGGTAGAGGACCCTCTAAACAGTATATTTCAGTTGTTAAACTTTTTGGTAACTGAAACTAGCACGTGGAAAAGTTTTCAAAGGTTGCATTTTATCTTCTTTCCCCTTTTTGTTCAAGAATTTTTTTTCTTTATTAAAGAGATAAATAATATTAAATTCGAATGAGAAGGTTTACCTCCTCAACTAAAATATTAAACACAAAAAAAATATATATATATATATACAATCCCACTCAAACGAGCCTCCCTCTTTAAGAACAAACGCCGCCACGGTATGCCGCTCTATTGCCTTCTCTCGGCGAGAACACAAACTCCAGGGAGTGAACGCATTCACTCAACATCCAAATATCATGAACTAAACCTTCCGCACCAGCATCAGGTTTCATCTCCTTGTTCAGTACGCATCAGACTCAATGATTAAGTCCTGCACTTCTTCCCTACAGCATGCCCGGAGACCTTCGCGAATTGTTGCCATCTCTGCCATCTTCCCTGAGTCACACTGCTGACTTATCGGCTGTCTCTCCTCCCTGAGCCGCTGATCTGTAAAACCTGAAGCCTTCTTTGTTCTTCAATGGCGGATATTGTCTACCCCAACCCACCTGAAATCGTTGCCTTTTTTCCCTAGTCCTGGTTTGTTTATTTTTCTTTCTTATGATCATGTATAATAACATCTAATTTTATTGCACTTTGCAAGCGACTCTTCCAACTTGGTTGTGTATTTTCATGTTACTGTAATTACCATTTTCTTATTTCGATTTATGTTGCTAATTAATTTCTTTAAATTGAAAACAACTCCAGAGTTGATTAATCTGTGAATTCAACTTGGTAGAATGAATCCCATGGATTGATAGAACGTACTTTCCATATTGTCAATTGGTTTTACGGTGGAACCTCAAGTTCCTTCGGTTAGTGTCACCAGATTTTGAACCCCGGTCCTCGTAGTTTACTGTTATATAAATTTACTGTAGACTATCACTTTTCAAAATTGGAACTTTGGTTTTGATTGATGAGGATAGTTAATTAATGTACTTGCTCTTGTATATGTAAACACCTTCAAAGTTGATGCCAGTGAAAACCGAATTAATTTTGTTTGTTGAAAAATTATGAAAAAAGTGCAGAAACTGAGGACCACAAAAGAGAGTAGGCAATCTTCCATTGAAATGGGAGAGTCCAACGGCAATGGCAACGGTGCTGAATATATTTCAGTTGGTGAAGTACGTTCCCCTAGACCTAGGGTAGACAAATTCCAAAAACTCTCACTTCTGCCTCTTGTCTTCATCATCTTCTATGAGGTATCTGGGGGTCCATTTGGGGTTGAGGATAGCGTCCAGGCCGCTGGTCCGCTTCTAGCCCTTGTTGGATTCTTGGTCTTTCCACTCATTTGGAGTGTTCCCGAGGCCTTAATTATGGATAATTACTCTATTATATTATTTTCTATTTAATATCTTAAGAATATTTCTTCATAAATACCTTGGCCATGTGTAGGGCAAAACCCTAACACTATGGCCGGCCCTATCCCAATAAATACCACATATTTTACCAAATTTTTAGAGTTTTTGCTATCCTTAAAAAGCCTTAAACACTTTATTCTCCTCAGAAAAACTGACTTAGGCATCGGAGATCCATTGGCCTAACACACCCCCCCCCCCACCTCATGGGCGCGTGAGCCTTAGATCTTTGATCAAATGTGTTGATTGTTTTGCACATGCATTTTCGTCCAGACTGAAGATGGCGGAAATTTGCATCGACAATGTGCATTCATATAGGAAATGAGAATCACATCATTGCATATCTTGAAGATTATAATATCAGTTTAATTGCCTAGTTTTAAGAAATAAAGTCAATTTGATTTTATTCTAGTACATAATTCCAGTTTCCTTTATTCTAGGCTGTTGGTTTCATAGGAAATCAAGCCTATCATTCATCTTTCCTTGGTTATAAGATTTGAGCATAAAAGGTTTAAAGCAAAGTTCTTGAGTGCTAGGTTAGAAGAGTGACCTTAGTGAAACACTTCATACTTTTCATATTATTCATCATATTCATTTGTGAAGAAGTTGTGTCTATCTATGTGACGAAGTTGAGTGCAATCTCTTTAGTTGTGAGGAGAACCTGCTGAGTGCATTGTGTTCATCCAAAAGATAGCAAAAGAAAGATTGTGTGCTACAAGATTAAAAGTACAAGAGAAAACTTCAAGTGTAGTAGATGTCTGTCTTGTCGAGTCTTGTTAAAGTACTTATTTCTCAATGGTTCTTTAATCGTGAGTCTTTTGTTCCTTTTTCTCTATTTCATTTTGTTCTTCACAATTACGTAGTATGATTGAAACCGTACTTGAATCCTCGTCTGGAATTTAGTTGAGATTATTCATCTATTGGGTTTGGGTTCCTTGACCTAGCTACGCTTTCAAAGTAGATGCTATATCACTAAAATTCAACAACACCTTTGTAATTGCTATAACAAGATATCCTCTGATTCACTGAAAAACAAAACATGTCAAGAGGAATCACCACTTTATTAGAGATCCTTTGTACGTCGGATAATGTGATTGAATTACTCTATTACAAATATGAGGATCAAACTGTTGATATTCTATATATACTAAAGCTCAGCGGATGGATACTGTCCAAAAACCAATGTGTTTATCCACGGGGTAAAACAATTGGTGATTGTTTTGTTTATTATATATATAATTGTTTTTCTCATGAACTCTCTCACTGGCTGTTGCAACTTCTCTCTCTCTCTGAAAGTGGGTTTTCTTTTCTATGCATGTTATTATTTTATTTCTCTCTTACTGTTTCTTATATCTACCTGTCCATTATCCGTTCTTCTTCCTCCTATCACTCTCAAGTCCAGTATTTAAAGCCTTTTTTGGTTGCTTTTGGTTTACATTATGCCACGTGTATGATGTAACAGAACAATTGTCTAAAGTTTCTTAAACCTATGATTGGTGAAATTCAAACTTGGCAACAAGATAACTTTTTCATTACATACATACCAAATAGTAATAAACTAGAAGAAAAGATAGGATCCAATTCCTATTAACTCTCAATTCTTTGATCAGAATTCCTCTTAATCTCAGTTTCTCAATTCTTTACGGTTTAGAACACCCATACCAAAAACACTAGCTTCACTCATAGTAATAGACCTTATCCTTTATGTTTAGCATAAAATAATGCATGATTATGGATTACAAATTATTTTTTATTTATTCAAATTTAATTTTTACTCTTTCATCCTACATATGACTCCATTTTTCCATCTATGTCGACTAATTATTACATATTATTTATTAACTGCTATAATTTTTTTTTTTAACATTTTGTTTTACAATTTTAGGAAACGAAAAAAAAAAATGCTAACTCAGCAACGAACTTACAAGGTTGACAAATACGTTTTCAAGCAATGACGACACAAACATTCAACGGCATGTAAAATTAATTATTGCTTTATTAATTTTTTTTTATTGACATTTTACATTTAATTTAAAATTTTACTAAGCTTTCTCTTTAGAGGAATTAGATATTACTCATATATATACAAACTATCTTCTTTTTACATGATCTAAATACATGAAAAAATTACCTGCTTGCATATTGAAAGGTTAGATTGAATATCCAAAAGTACAAAAGTAGACATTTCCACCAGAGATATACCCTCTCCATATATTTTACTCTAATATGTTCTTTCACATATTTAGAAAATATGAACAGAGCATATCTTTAGTGGAATGATGCCTTTTTATACTTTTGAACGTTGGCCTTAAACCTTTCACTAGACAATCAAATAATTAGCCATGTATTCACAGTAAGTTGACAGAAGAAGGTATGTGTATAAATTGGTAATAGTTAATTCCTAGAAAAGATGGAAATGATGATTCTTACTCTAGATAATCAAAACTGAGTTTATCAATTTACATAAATCTGATTTGTCTTATAATGGCATTTAATTTTGTTTTAAAATTTATATTAATGGCAAATAAACTCTTATTTAATGATAGCATGATTTGCAAGACTTTTGAAACTCTTATATAACGCTATCACTAGATATATTTTATTGCATGACACACCAATTTCCATCTTTGTTGTACTAAATTGCAACAAACATATCTTTTCTGATATTGGTCAAACTAAGACAAATTCAGCTTTCAATGTGCCGAATGTAGTAACCTATAACACCTAACTTTGCCGAGATGGCTAATGAGATGACCTTTGCCAATAAGGATTTGAAAATCCTTCTCGACCGGGACTTGGATAGATAACCAGTTGGTTTCGACGCAGTGCTGTTTATCCAAAATGAAAGTGCTTCGGGAACGGCTGATTCTACGGAAATAGTGTTATTTATCCAAACTGAAGATGTCACCGGTTGCCTTCACAGCGTTGTTTATCCAAACTAAAAGTGTGTTGGAGGAAAAAGAAAATAAAAAATTTCAAGATGTTTAAGAGTTTTGCACAAGATAATTTATGTGTTGAATTGAAAAGGATTTATTCGTTGCACATCGCTTCGTATTTATAGCGATGAAAAATCTGATGACCATGAGCAGATAACACGGCTTTTCTTGATGGCCGCATATTTTTACGCTGACCCAATGAATGACCAGGTGATAATGCATAAGTCATGCTTCCTACTTCAACCAGGAGACTCCCTTCTCCATTTTATTGTCCAAATGCACTCATGCAATCCGTTGCAAATCGCCAAGTGTAATCACTATCTCACCATTATTCGATCATCTTTGACAATCCTAATCAGTACCAAGCCACGTGCATGATAACATTTAATCATCATCATTATCACCAAACTTGAATTGGATAATAACAATTTGAAGAAATCCAATCCCATCTGCTTCAATATTTGATGTCGTGCCTTAAAGCATATCCCCATTTATCTTGTACAAGAAAATATCAAGGTAATTAAAAAATAATTATTATGATGAAAAATCATAATATTATCTTTTAACAATAACAAAATTATCTCTTTGATATCTAACAGTGTGGAGTTATGCTCACTCAACGGTCTCGATTATTCGGGCCGACGGTATAATTTTGGGTCCAAACAGCATGACACACCAATTTCCATCTTTGTTGTACTAAATTGCAACAAACATATCTTTTCAGATATTGGTCAAACTAAGACAATGAATATATGTTATCCAAATTCTCAACCCAGGTATGTATCCAATTTCACTTACTCCTTATTTCTCAATGCATTTGTTTGAATAAATTAATATAACGTTAGTCAAAACTCAAAAACTTAGAAATTATGCTGAATCTATTTTTATTAATTTTTTAGTTGTTACTACCTACAAACTTTCTTATCCCACAGCAACACGTGGGCATCACTTCCTAGTATTTACTAAGGGTACACTAAAAGAGAGTTTTGTATACCTCAGGGATTTGCTGGTGTCAAAACTAGAAACAATTTAAAGGAGAGTGTTGATGCCTGGACTGATTTCTAGCTTCCAATTTTTTGTATTAAACAAAAGTAATGGCTTAGTTTTTTCTGAATTTGTAACGGCCAAATATGTTGACGCAGTCCAAAATTACAAGTGTAGGGCCGAGATAGGTTTGCTTTGGTGTGAGGTTTAGAGTTGCTTAGAACAATTGGGGTCTTGACGGCTTTTGTTAGCTAGCTAATTTAAATGAGATGTAAGGTGGTATTGTGACCAAAACCCTAAATCATTGAAGTATATAAGTGACGTTTGAGCTGCAATGTTCTGCCCTAAGCCGTCACTTTTCTCTGAAATCCTCTTATGTTTGTTTCTATTTTCTTAAATAAAATACGACTAGATTGAATCATGTATTTGAACATGCCGAACACAAAATTTGACAAGAAGTTCAATGTTCGGAAGTTAAGCACCGAACATAAGAGTTGAGGATTAGCCGATAGCCATGAACATGGAATTGGGGGTTCGGTTAACCAGTACTAGCTTAACCTGCTACCGATCTTCTCCTCCAAGTCGACTCCTGACCTTCATGTTGCTATTACAAAATCTTGATACAATTTGGCTTCTTAGTGATGGAATTTTACATATTGTTATATTCAACTCCAATGACTATATGAACACTCAAGTCTAGTTTGGTTTGATTTCTTCTAAAAATTGATGGGGAAGAACAATTGGATGGCTAACCACTAACTTAAATGAACGCAAATAAAGACATAATTCACAAGAAGTTGCAAAGAGCTGTTGGTTTCATGTTCCTTACAATTAAGTTGAATTCTCAAAAGAGTGTGCATAGCTTGATGAATATTGGTTCGGCAGCCCCATATTGAAGGGGAGGTTGTTGGATAAGAAGATATATCGTGTAAGATGGGGAAGGATTTGGAAGGGGTAATTTTGGTAGATTTGGTGAGTGCGGAGAATAGATGTAAAGTTTTTAAAATCTTGTAGCGTAAAAAGAGTTCGTTGGGTGAGGAGATAAAAGTTGGGTGTGTAATTAGAAGCTCCATTTCCATTTTAACAAACATAATATTGTCTTCAGTGAGTCCTATCTTTAACAAACATAATATTGTCTTTAGTGAGTTCTATTTTGTCAAGTGATCGATCTTGCATGTGTTTATAAGTAATTGAATTACTTTTCATATTGTCAATTAGTTTTATGATAGAATATCAACTACTTTTTTTTTTTGAACAAACAATATTATTTACACTGAAGGAAAGATGATGGGTTTAAACTCACAGTGGATTAACAATAATGTGGTTCAAAATAGAAAAGTAATGAGATTTTAGGTTCAAATTTCATACTAAGTGTTTATAAGTAATCTCTCACTTACAAACAATGAGGAATGCCACTAGACCGTAGTACTAAGTGGCGATGGAACCTCAACTTTCGTCATGGTATTAGACTAAATTGTCTCATGTGTGAAGCCCAACACTTGACGTGCTCCACGCCACCTAATTTGTGTTGTTCATGTGCTAAGCTTAAAAATTCGACACACATAAAGGGACATATTTGGAGTATAAATTACACATTGGATAAAAGAGGACCTTGCATCTGCTTATAAGTGATTAAGATGCTCCCTATATTATCGATTAATTTTACGGAGCCTCAACTTTCTTCATCATAACAAACATTTATCATGAGATAATTGAGGAGTACAGATCTTCTTCAGATCTAAAAAAACTGAGCCTAATGATTAATTGATCTTGACTGTTGAAATTTGATCCAACGGTTACGATTATTATTACTTTGAGGGATCTTCTGTTTATAATCGTTGGATTAAATTTCAACGATCTGAATTATTTGATTCTTAAACTTAATTTTTTTTTTAGATCCGAAAAAAATCTGTGCTCATAATTGATAGCTGTAATTAGGGCTGGTACATACTACGATGTTGGCCTTTTAGGTTCCATCCCTATCAAAGGTTTTCTACCAAACACCTGTCCTCATATCCTTGTTAGTATTCAGTTTTCTGATGTTGAAATGAAATTCAGAATTAATGCATATGCACGAATATGTGGTGTGAAGTGTGAAACGGTCCCATGCACATAACTCTCAACAACATGTTTTTCTTTGGTGTCCATGCTGACCCCGTGATTTAAACGTTTCTTTCTAACAACTAACAACATTTTTAATGGAAAAGAAAAGAATCACATTCACAACGGGTGAAAATTTGGACGGAAGAATCGGGAACCTTATAGCATCTGCATTACGCTATATAAGTATTGACTATCAACTTTTAGTTAGCATGCATACCACAAAAAAAAGTTCCAAAACCTTTGATCTTTTGCTAGTTCTTAAGCTCGTTACTGAAATGATGCCACCCTCAGTACTTCAGGTGAAACGATTGCAGCCGGAACTTATAACTCCGGCAAAGCCAACGCCTCAGGAAACAAAGTTTCTCTCAGATATTGACGACCAAGAAAGCTTGAGATTCCAGGTTCCAGTTATAATGTGTTACAAAAACAACCCATCACTTAATAAAAATCGTAATCCCGTTAAGGTGATTAGGGAAGCCTTAAGTAGAGCATTAGTGTATTACTACCCTTTAGCTGGAAGGCTTAGGGAAGGGCCTAACAGAAAGCTCATGGTCGATTGCAATGGTGAAGGTATCTTGTTCGTTGAGGCTTCTGCTGATGTCACACTTGAGCAACTAGGAGACAAAATTCTACCCCCTTGTCCACTCTTAGAGGAGTTCTTATTTAATTTTCCAAGCTCTGATGGAATTATTGGTTGTCCTTTGCTGCTGATTCAGGTGAGTTAATTAATTATCAATTACATTATTTAGTTTTTCATATTCATATTTGGTCATAGCCATTAATTCTTTACAAAAAATTTGAAGTAGGTTAAGGGTATGAGTAGTGTTTTTTGCATTAAAGTCACATACACACACCGTAGATTTTTTGTAAGAAATTAGTGCAATCAACAATATCTGAAATTTTTAATGACAAATAAGGACATATACAAGAAAGCACTAACAATATTGTAAAGTTTGGTGGCACCGCGACTGTTTTTAACTTTTTTCATAAAATTGGCAACCCTTTTCATAAACGAAAATTAATCATACTGCCACCACACCCAAACTTGAACTTATCTACGATACTACCATGTCTCTTTGTTCTTATGATTAAGGAAAGTCACTAGGTGGCTTTGGAAAGAAAAGATTATGAGACACTTTTCATTATTTTTCGAAACTAATTTTTCTTCCACAATCCTTATGTTTAACACTTTACATTGTAAAATTTGTATACACGCTGAATAGAGGAAATTATATTTCTACATGGTATCTGCCTAAGTAGGTCCTAGGTTTTCTACCAGTCTCACATCACCTTTATTGTGTAGGTTTTCCCTTGCCGTTCTTCTTCTAGGTCTTTTGCATGTCGTCATGTCATCCTCTTTGTCTTCTGTCTAAATTTTTCTCTTCTATAATCATTTTGTCTAAATTCCTCTATATTTAAAGACTCTTTCAAGTAACTTCAACATGCATGAGACTCTTTCAAAGAGACTCCATCTTCCATCTTTCTTGAATTTTATTCCTAATTTTTATGAAATTTTTGTTTCCTAATTAGATCATCTAATTTAGATGGTTTTTTATTTTTTATTTTATTATCTTTTCTTCTAAAGAATTGTTAACTAGCACGAATATGATGATCAAGAAAAAAGTCTAGAAACTAACTTTTGCAATATGCAGGTGACCTGTCTTACATGTGGAGGTTTCATACTTGCATTGCACCTAAACCACACAATGTGTGATGCACCTGGATTGCTCTTGTTCCTGACCGCCATTGCGGAAATGGCAAGAGGCGCACATGCACCATCTATTCTACCAGTGTGGGAGAGAGAGTTGTTGTTCGCTCGAGATCCACCAAGAATTACATGTGCTCATCATGAATATGAAGACGTGATTGATCATTCTAATGGCTTATACCCATCTAGCAACCAGTCAAACATGGTTCAACGATCTTTTTACTTTGGTGCCAAGGAGATGAGAGTCCTTCGAAAACAGATTCCACCCCACCTAATTTCCACTTGCTCCACATTTGACTTGATCACAGCTTGTTTGTGGAAATGTCGCACTCTTGCACTTAAAATTAATCCAAAACAGGCTGTCCGCATTTCATGCATTGTCAATGCACGGGGAAAACACCACAATGTATGTCTTCCCTTGGGATACTATGGCAATGCATTTGCATTTCCAGCTGCAGTTTCAAAGGTTGAACCTTTATGCAAAAATCCACTGGGATATGCTTTGGAGTTGGTGAAGAAGGCTAAAGCTACCATGAATGAAGAATACTTAAGATCAGTGGCAGATCTTATGGTACTAAGAGGGCGACCTCAATATTCATCGACAGGAAGTTATTTTATAGTTTCTGATACAACGCGTGCAGGTTTTGGAGATGTCAATTTTGGATGGGGACAGCCGGTATTTGCTGGACCCGCCAAGGCCTTGGATTTGATTAGCTTCTACGTTCAACACAAAAACGACACCGAGGATGGAATATTGGTACCAATGTGTTTGCCATTCTCGGCCATGGAGAGATTTCAGCAGGAACTAGAGAGGATTACTCAGGAAACTAAGGAGGATTTATGTAACAACCTTAGATCAACTAGGATCATGTCAATGATGTAAGTGTTAAACGTAATGCACTTTCTGTAATGTAGAGTTGTGTCTCTTGGAATTAATCAGTAATAGCTGTTATCAAAAGGTCCAAATGTTATTAAAAAATAGCCAATAATAAGATGGCTTGGTGTTGTAATAAAAAATTGAAAGCAATAAAATTAAATTTCAGTTGCCGTTCAAAAGTCATCGTCCATATATATTCTCTTGTATTCTTCCTTTCTGCAGTATAACTTAAAACTGCTAATCTTTCCTCCAACAGTAAGAATCAAATTGCCCAAGTGTTAGACAATTTAGTAAGTTTTCAATGGATTTCTTGAAGTGTCATGAAAATGTCAGGAAGTTTGAGCCTTTATTTCCTCAAACCAATAAGAGCGAAATGATATATAAGGGATCGAGTACACAAAAATACCCCCTTCGTTCAGATAAAATCGGGTCGGGTTGTTACAACCATGATACTTGAAAGCGTAAGATGGTAATTACAATTGAAGAATACATACATGAAGGGACTCGTCCAACGTATCCCTGGGTCAAACATAAATGTCTACAAAGACATTGATCTCCGGGAATTTTGAACCCCCCTAAATATAAAAAGATAAGAAAAATGTTAGTATGAAAGAAAAATTAATATTACCGACATATTAAAAATTCAATATGAAAAGCTTTATTATTACTTGCCACCGCGCCTCCATTCTATATGAGAAGGGCTTCGAATCCGAATGGTGGAAAAGAGTCTTCATCTCCCGATTGATATTGTTGGCTTTCGTCTTCTTCTGTTATACAAAAGAAAATGTATTAGTTCTAATTTAAATGAAATATAAAAAAATCAATAAACAGTAGTAAGAAACGTATAATACTTTTAGACTTAATATAAAAAACGTACCACATAGCCGGGCTCCTGAAAAGATTGCAGAGCCACACCCAATTTTTTCCCAATCCTTAAACTCCTTCGGGCAACCTTCCTCAAGAGCGACCTGCAGATCATCAAATGTCTAAAAATATTGATGCACGTCTCTCTTCCACTGCTTGTATCGTTCAGTGAAGAGCATGTTGACGTACACCAACATATTGTTGTTGATGTCATCAAAATTGTAATTCGTTTGCAATGTAACAAATTAATTACATACATTAAGTAATATAAATATATAAAATTAAAAAAAAAACAATAAAAAGGCAGGATACTTATCGACAAATAAGCGCGCACCTTCATCCTCACCTCGTCTTGCATCACCTTCCAAGACTTTTATCGCATAGGGCAATAGGTCCGAACGACGTGACCAATGTCGTGGGCCAATGCACTATGTTGATCCAGTGTTGGTGCAGCCTGATGTCAGCCATCGTATCTGATCGTGATACGTCCGTTGGTCACTTGGGTGACCTTCGCCATCTTCAACTTGCGACACGGTCCTTGGGTATTTTTCTTTGTTGGAAAAAAAAAACAGTCAAACGAACACTACAAATTATACCAAAATTTCGGTAGAACCTCCCTTCAAGTTATAACAATTCCCAAACCCTAGACATTGTAATAATATTATATGATATCCAACAACAATCACAACTAGGGGTGGGCAAACGGGCATGGACCCGCGGGTAGGGGCGGGTCCAAATTTTTTAAATCTGGAACGGGGCGGAGTGGGGCGAGTCCTAATTGCTGAGGAAACGGGTCCCCGACCCGAACAGTTTCCACCGTCCAAAAATTTGTTTGTCTCTCAGACAAAACTCTCAATCTCTCTCTCTCTCTCCCTCTCCCTGAGAATCAATGTCAACCCAAAACAATAAGTAATCCACAACCCAATCTAAAGCCCAAGTCCATATCTAGTTTGATGATGTAATTGCTTACAATTGCAAAGTTAGGTAAGGTTGTGTGGAATACAACATAATTAGGTGCAATTAATGGGTTTTGTGTGGTAGTAAATAATCTTAGTTTAATTAAGTGTGTGGTGTAGCTTTCATTTGGTTTGCTATAAATACTCAAGTCCCCAAGCATTGTACATCATCCAAGGAAAAACAAAGCCTAGAGCTAAATAAGAAAAGCTTTGCTAATTAGTTTGTTTTGTGAGCTTTCTTTAAGAGTGTGCTCTATTTTCTTCTTCTTGGGATCATTAGAGTTATCTTGGATACTCTTCTTATTCAACAATTGGTATCAGAGCCAAGTCGGTCAGGGATCGTTCTTGGTAGAGCATTGGTTGTAAAGTCTCTTGAAATTCCGAGTATGCTCTGTGGTTGCAGTTTTGACTGATCTTCCACATCAGAAAAGATTTCTTGAGATTATTGTTGGGGTTATCACAAACCTTGAGAGGGAGCTTCTTTGTGTCGAGAGTAGTGTATTACTCTGCACGGTAGTCACTCAAGCTTGTTCGGTGTAGTCAAAGTCTTGCCGATACGATGGGTGATCTTCAAGTTGTTGGAGGAATCAAGAAGCTCAACAACCAAAACTATAACACGTGGGCAACGTGTATAGAGTCTTACCTTCAAGGTCAAGACTTGTGGGAGGTTGTCGGTGGTAGTGAAGTTACACAACCGGCAGCGGAAGATGCTAACAGCGTCTTGCAGAAGTGGAAAATTAAAGCAGGCAAATCAATGTTTGCCTTAAAGACCACAATAGAAGAAGAAATGTTGGAGCACATTCGGGATGCTAAAATGCCAAAGGAAGCATGAGACACTTTTGTTACACTCTTTTCGAAGATGAACGATACAAAATTGCAACTTCTCGAGAATGAGCTGCTATCGATGGTACAACGCGACATGATGATTGCCCAGTACTTTCACAAGGTGAAGTCGATATGTCGCGAAATTTCAGAATTAGATCCAACAGCTCCTATTGGGGAAACCAGGATGAAGAGAATAATTATCCATGGTTTGAGACCCGAATATTGAGGGTTCATTGCCGCTATACAAGGATGGCCGACACAACCATCGCTTGTTGAGTTTGAAAATTTTCTTGCAGGTCAAGAAGCTATGGCCAAGCAAATGGGAGGAGTCTCACTGAAGAGTAAAGAGGAAGCGCTCTACACCAACAAAAGCAAAGGCACCTTCAAGCGGTACACTGGTAGTGGATCTAAAAAGGATGGAGAAAAGGTGCAAAGTCACCAAGGAAATGGAGGCTCTCGTTCTGGGGAAGCTTGGAAGAATCGCGGTAATAGTAAAAAGTTT